>NC_044322.1:331210396-331866528 GCF_007399415.2 Gopherus evgoodei | reverse complement strand
CTACACAGAGTTAGGTCAGTTTAATTGAGTTGCTATGGGGTCTGGATTTTTCACATCCCTGCATGATGTAGTTATACCAATCTAATTTTCTAGAGTAGACCAGGCCTAAGTTTGCAAGCTTGTCTCTCTTTCACCAACAGAAATTATTCCAATAAAATATATTTCCTCATCCACCTTGTCTCTCTAATATCCTGGAATCAACACAGCTGCAATAACACTGCATATAGCTCTTTAATAGTGCTTTTCATCAGTAAATCTTAAAGCACTTCATAATCTTTTAATGTATTTAACCTCACAACTCTTCTGTGAAGTACAGAAATATTATTGTGCCCATTATAGGGAGCTGCGGCACAGAGACGCTAACTTGCTGAAGGTCACATATGTAGTCTTTGGTAGAGCAGAACTTTGAATCCAGATCTCCCAAGATCTAGGCTAGGTGCTAAACCATCCTTCCTCTACGTGACAGAGCTCCACTCACTACACTAGCCTCCTACTAGTCATCTTGCAGATCAGCTTCACAGGTCGGTACACCGACTCCTGGTGGTGCCTCACTCACCATCACTTCTGCTCCAGGGGGCAACTGACCCTGCTTTGCCCTGCAGCTCTTCTTATATGGACCTGCCAGGTCTTGACTGGCTTCTTCTCATGGCCTCTCTCCTAAAGGCTGCTTTCTGTACAGCCTCCCTATGGCTCCATCAACCCCTTATGGATGCCCCATCACACACTCTTTAAAAAGTGCTAACCTCAGAAATGGAAACAGTATTCCAGTAATGGCCTAACTAACACCCTACATAAAGCTAATAACACTTTCCTAGCCCTATATGTTGATACATGCAAGGAACACTTTAGCTCAATTGGATACCACTTTGCACAGTTATGGACCATGACCGTTAAGTCCCTTTCAGAGTAACTGCTTTTCAATCTACATCTCCCATAATTATAGGAATTATAAGGAATAAGCCTCAGTGGCTTATTCCTTATCATTGTGAGTATTAAAAACATTTTCCCAAGAAATGTCATTTAAGTCTGGAATCTCATTTAGATATGTAGTTTCAGTGAAAGAATCAGAAAAAGAATAGTTTGCTGGTTAGAAATAGGTTAACAAAGAGATCTCTAAAGGGGATCTATTTTATGTCTTTACAATTAAAAAAAGTTTAATTTCTGTCCTTTTAACATATTCTAGATCATGCTGGTAACACATCCTTTTCCTCATTAAAGAGTAGAGATTTTGAATTCTCTAGACAAAATAAAGAGTGACGCATGAGAGAGAAAAAACCCCCACCAAGTGAGAAAGAGGTCTCCGTCTTAACTGGTACAGCATTCAAAACAATCAGCATTGTGAATTCCAAAACCAAATAATATACCCAGGAAATCACTATTTGGAGTTTGAGCTATTTTTTCACTTCATCTGAATTGTCATCTTTGACAAAGTATAAAGAAAACACAGATAGAGTTATATGAGAATATGGAGAAACATTGACAATGGAGATGATGACTAATTAGTCATGCGGGCCATCTTCCTACTAGGATAAGATTGTTCCCTGTAGTACATTTTCTACTGTTTTGTCTAATCAAGATTTCAGAATTTCAAGTAATGGAGCTCCAACACTTCCCTACGAAAACTAAATCTGGCATCACAGCACTGATTACCTGCAATGAAATTTCCTAAACAGCTTCAGAAAAAAAGTTACTGAATATGTCAAGTAACTGCCTATTCTGGATGTTTCTGAGTCCTTCTAGCTGAGCTGCCCTGCCCTGCTCTCTGCATGTGTACAGAGACACAGAGCATTCCACATAAAATCTGTGTCTCCTCCCTCCTGCTTCCATCCCTTTCTTTGGGCTACACAAATTCAAATGCTGTGGTATAAAGCTCATGGGGTACACATGTTTATTAGCCAATTCAATTAATACCATAGGATACTCATCATCCATATGTTATCATCCATATCTTTTATATGTGGACATGTGATGATAATTTAATTCTCAGTCTTCTGTTGCTGCCACTCACTAGGTCCAAAATATAAACCTCTCCTCTCTCTCACCCATATCTGCTGCCGTCTTCTTGGAATTCCAAACACAGGCCTCCAGTGAGCTTTATTCAGGTGGATCCCTGCAGCCACATGGAACCCCAAATACTTTGATATGTTTCCCCAGAGGCAGAAGGGTCTGTCTGCATGCAACTCATTGTAGAGTCAGAGTTATATTCTATACTAATTCTGAACCCACTGATTACTGAACTCCCAGCATCCTCATGATTTCTTTTTCTCCATGAACTCTCTGGTGGCTCCCTCATGAATCTTGATCGATTCTTCTCTTCTCTTTCATTCCCACCGTCCGACCCATGTCTTGTGAGAAAATTTTTTAAAAAGAAGTTGGTAATTTCTACCATCTTCCTATAGCTTACAGGTTTACTAGCTCCAATATGATATGGTGCTGATCTTGCTATCGTCAGTGTGCAATGCTTCCCTTCAAACCCATCCAGACTCTGTGGGTACATATTCAGGTTGCTAGCCCTGACTACACTGCTATTTTTTGTGCTCTAGCATGAGCAAAGCTAGCATGGGTCTCTGTCCCTGAACTGGGAAGCATGTTTCCAGTTACAGTGTAGCTGGGACAAAGTGACTGGTAGGAAGCAATGGTTATGTTAAAAAAGTGGATTTTGTACAGTGCAGAATATGGGCAAGCAAATAAATACCAATAGAGGCAAAACAATGGTAGCAGTAAAATTACTTCTGTAGAGTTCAGGGATATGATCAGATTCTTAATATAAGACATTAGAAGGACAGGGTTAGGGTATCATTTACAAATGAAGATGAAGCTTAATGACAGAAATGACAGATCTTTGTTCTGCAAAGATGCCATCTATTAGAAACCAACCCCTCTCTCCCACTAATAGTGAAAAGTATAATAGATGGGTCAGAATGGGAGAGGAATAGGTAGAGGAAGAAAGGTATTAAAAAAACCTAACTGGTAGAGAATCCAAAAAAATCCAGATGGGACTTTCTCTGAGTAGCCACGTTAGATCCAGGTTCATTGAGGCTCTGCATAATTGAAAGAGACATGTAGATGGGAGAGATGGGAAATTAGGAACTGACAGGTGGACTCTGGAGCTACTATCCTAGCATCATAAAGGAGAGCCAGTTAAGCATCAAGCTGTCTAAACTCAAACTTCTGCAATTAAATTTTCTATCCCTACATTTTTCCTGCAGATGGGTGAATTATTCTTTTTCATTTTCGATCCTAAACATTCACATAGTGTATTAACCAATTGCCAAGTTTCACCTTAGAAATGGCTACATTGCTGAACATCGTACTAGCGATGGAAGTTATCCAGGCTGATAGTCTGTACTCTGTACCAACAAGTTGAACCTTTATAAGTGTTACATATTTGTAAGATTATTCTTATTAAGAAACTTGCCCTAACTCCTTACTAATTTTTAAATCTAAGAAAGAAAAAAGAAAGTTAATGCTGGTGAGTGAATGCATTTCCACAGACCTCTACTGAATTCTCAAGAATCCAAGAAAGGACCCAGGATTGTCCTGCTGCTTTTGTGACAGTGAAATCATGAAGATAAGCTGGAGGATCAGGTTCAATTAAGGTATGTCTAAACTGCAGTTAGACACACACGCTGGCTCAGGCTCATGGGGCTTTGGTTATGAGGCTGTTTAATTTCAGTGTAGATGTTTTGGCTTGGGCTGCAGCCTGAGCTCTGGGACATTCCCACCTCACTGGGTCCTGGAGCCTGGGCTCCAGCCCAAGTCCAAAAGTCCACACCACAATTAGACCATTTGTCTGAGCCCCTTAATCTGAGTCAGTTGGCATAGACCAGCCACAGATTTTTAATTGCAGTGCAAACATACTCTTTGTTTTTGCTCAAAGAAATAAAAGTTATACTGGTATAAGAGAACAGAATTTGATCTTTAGCCTCCAAAAATGTGTGCTGTGGTTGGTTCATTATTATAAGATACCAATGTAGGGGATACTACTAATAATAACTAGCTCTTATATAGGCTGATTTCTCTTCAGAAAAGTTTGGCCAAGTGGATTGAGCAATGGACTGGGAATCAGAAGACTCGGGAGCTATTTCCAACTCAGTCACTGGCCTGCTGGATAAGCCTGGGCAAGTCATTTCTCTTTCCTGTGCCTCAGATTTCTCATCTGTAAAATGCGGATAATGGTACTGACCACCCTTGCAAAATTCTTTGAGATCTATTTATGAAAAGCTCTCTATAAGAGCTAAGTATTAATTATTATTATTATTATTACTATTCATTATTAATTGCTATTATTATTATAGCACTTTTCATTTGTAGACCTCAAAGCAGTTTACAATGGAGGTCAGTACCTGCTTTTCAGCTAGGGAAACTGAGGCACATGGAGGTGTCATAATTTACCCAAGTTCACCCCACAAACCAGTGGAAACTCAGGTCTCCTGAGTCCCCATCTAGTGCTCTATCTACTAGGTCACACTACTTACCATATCCAGGATGATTGCACAATACGTCATTCTGACACTCTCTGCTAAGATCTTGTTGTTTTGGTACTGTCATCCAGTAGGGAATTATTAACAATCTTCCCCTTTAAAGGTAATGATTATTCATTCTCTGTGGAAAGTATTTTTTCCATTCAGATTTGTGTAGTGTTCAATATATTCTACATTTCACAATACTATGCCCTACCACAGGAGAGTTTATGCAGTTAACTCAGATAAACTATTACAAAGCGTCAGTCTAATGAACCTGCAGGGCATGTAGCCACCTTTAAACTCAGTTCATGTTTTCAATCCACTATAATTCTTTTGTGTTTCTTGCAACATGTTTAATTTGAAGGTTCATAGCACTGACATATCTTTAAATCAATTTATAAGATTTTGACTGTGGAAGAGAACACTATTAATTTGAGTCCATTGTGTTAGTTAATCCAACCAGATTATAGCTGAAACTTGTATTAATGTCGATAGTTATAAATATACAATAATGCCTTTCCCCATTGTGAAATCCAGCTGCTATGTAGTTATAAAAACAATTTCAAAATTCTGATCAGACAAATGTATTTGTTTTTCGTTGTAACTACAGTGGCCCAGAGCCAAAAAAGTAGGGAACTCACTGTTGACATCTGTTCGTGAAGCAGAAAAAAGAGTGACTGAGAATTGGATGAGAACTCCAGAGGAAAAAGGCTTCACAGGAAAAGGAGTTCTCTGCTGGCACTTGTTGTTTGACCGAAGGGTAATGATTGAAGGGGTCAGGCTTCATTTGCATTTCAGTTATGTAGCAGTTTATGGCATTTTATTTAAAATATAGCTAAGTTTTGTGTTTTGGGGGCAACAAAATGCTACTGACCCTGTTGCGACATGAAGGGAAAAGAGACTGACATCAAATATCCCTGGGATACTGGGTTACCCTGACCATGACCAGAATCAAACACTTTTGGGTAAGGGAGCCTGGCCAGAACTAATGGGAAGAAAGAGGTGACAGGGTATTTCTTTGTGGGAGTGATCCTTTCGTAGAAAGGGCTTTGCTAAGGATTCTTCATACCAACGATTCCTCTCTAAAGAGCTGAGCTGAGGTAGCTTTGAGATGACAGCGCAGAGCTGAGGGTGGGTAAACTGGTAAACCTGATGTGCTAGAATCCTTAGACTCAGCCAACCCAGGACAGCTTACTGTGAGTAGGGAGCTGGCCAAGAGGACAGTGGCTAGAATGCATCAGCCACTCAAACTGCCAGAGGAGGACTGGGTGTTGTTAGAGACATCCTGGGGTAGAAGGAAATCTTACCTAATAGATGTTATTAATTAATTAATTGCTGGCTGTCCCAAGCTCATTTTGTTGTCCCCCCATTTCCCCTCCTTAATAACGTTGTCTTCATTATAAATCCCTGGACTCAGTGTTTGTGCATGTGGAAGTATTGTCCATTAAGCATGCTCAGGGTGGTATGTATATTCCCCAGGTTTCTGGCTAGTGGCTCAAACCAGTGTTGTTTGCATTTTCAGAAGGAACTCCTAGAAAATTGGACATGGCTCTTTTTTGCTGCCCATGGGTCCCACCAGAAGTGTTCCATGATGTTAACAAAACATGAATGACACTACACATCTCTGGGATGCTTGGCTTGCAGCTCCATATTCCATTCCTGGTCCTCAAGGAGATAAGGGTTCTACTCCAGCTTGTCCAGAGAAAAGGCCACTGGAGCTCCTGGAGCTGTGGACCCTCCCTGAAGGAGTAAAGAAAAAGAAGCTGGATATATTTTGTTCTCCTTCCCTAGGCCTAGGGGATCCCTGCAGCTGACCACAGGAGAAGCTGAAGCTGGCCATAGGAGAAGATTGCAGGATGACAGAGTAAGATGCTATGGGGCAGGATGCAGCAAGCCATAGAGTCAGGAGCAAAGTGATTGGATGTCCTGATTTTATTGTTGTTTTGGTTTTTGGTTTTCCCAAGAGAGTCCTATTTTTTAATGTTCAGTCCCAGACATTTTGAGTATTAAAACCCACATAGACACCTTGGTGTCCCATTTTATGCTCAGCACCTCCCCTCTTTCTTCTTACCAAGCAAAAGGTACTGCTGTGGGCTCCGGGCAGCCATTTTTCCTAGCCCCCAGGAAATACAGAGTTTCCAGGCAGAGGGTAGTGACTATACCAAGGTTGCGCCACCACCAAGGCCCAGTGGCTGGAATGGCACCACGAGGCTAGTTGATGTGGAACTTGACTGGCAGCAATGGTAGCACCAGCATCATCCAGGCTAGCAGCAGTGGGACCCAAATTGCAATACAATCAGCCCAGGTGGTGAGGGGAGTATATGACTGCAGAGAAAGGGCTGTCTGCTGTGTAAGGAGTGACAGGAGTCCTGTTTCTTCATTTTAATAAATCAGGCCAATTTAGTCAGGAGGGAAGGGCAGGTTCAAGGGAGAGGAAGCCCTGGGAAACTACGGATGCCAATGAAGGATGTTTCATCTGCTCCTGTGTAGACTCTGCCTGTGTGAACTGAGGCAGAGTGTGTGGAACTCCTTCTATAGGCCTGGCTATATAACAAACAGCAGCCGCTGATCATACACTGTCTAGAAAACATCACTACTACTTAGTTCATTTTCTGAAGGTTTTCATCAAAAGCATCAGGGTTAGAAATTTACTTACAAAAAAAAATGCAGGGGTTGATGGCTTTGGTCACATTCACCTGGGGAAGCTTCTGGGAAGGATTTTTCAACGCTGCAGAAACTGTTATCCAATCTCTATTCAAATTAAATCTCTGATCTGGATATATTTATTTCTAAATACAGTGGATTACTTTACGCATATTTCATCGGATATGATAATAATGGTTGGGACTCGGTTTATTTGATGACAATACTTTAGTGTCTTTAAACATATTTTCTTTACTCATGACACTGACACAATATATTAGCTCACTTAGGTGTAAATAACTTTTAAGTGTTGTGTTGAGATACCATTTGCTCATCTGACGATCAAAAATTGTAACAGGATAATAACACTAACATTTAAACAAGATAAATGCTTGAACTCAGATACCAAAAAAAGGAAAAAAAGTGAGTGTTATTATTGGACAAAAAAACCCAAGTGTGTGGGTGGGGGAAAGAAAAAAAAAGGATGTACAAAAATTAAAATTAAAACCGTGGTTAAAACATAATGGAGACAAACACAAATGCTAAAATAAGATGTAAATATTGTAAACCCTTTTTGGAAAGAAAAATGTATATAGACCAGAAAGGTGATTTTGTGCACCGTGACACTGCTAAAATTGAAGATGAAAGAATAAACAGGAAAAGAACTCTCTCCCAGTCAGATTCTCCAATGCTGCAGGGTAAGGCATGGCTTAATTGTTCCAAGTGACTTGGAAATGAATCAAGTATAAACATGATCTGTGGAACACTTACAGTCATGACAGCTTGCTGCATAGATTTTTGCTGCTCAACTGATAGTCAGTGGTAATCTTTGTATGTCATCTGGTCACAAGAAGACATTTTAAATTAAAATATGATGCTTCTACTGTTTTAAAAGAAAAACAAATCACTCAAGATGGTATTAGGCAAGGGAATAGATCCAGTTTTCAAGAAAAGAAACTGGTAAAACATCTGCCAGAGTTGTTGAAACAGATGAACATGCTCGTTCAGTCTGATTGTACAAGTATGACCTTTTAACAGAGAGGTTGTGAAGAAAGACTCAAATGAAATACAACTTTCCCCTATACACTCCTCCTCCTTCCAGATACTCCTGTTCAATTACACTGTCAAGATGTTTGATAAGGTGATGGTGTTAGCTGAATGTGGGGGATGGAGGAGGGATAATACTGGAAATAGAAGAAAGCAAGGTAAGAGTCATATTGACATAAATAAGATTATTTACATGCAATACACATAATTAGAAAGCAAGTGCACTTCCAAGTTACTGTCTGAATTTTTGAATAAAATCATTGCGCATCTGTGCTATGTACCAACACTGCTATGCTTTGTTGGTCTGAGCAAACCTTCAAAAAAATTTAGGCAGACTGTCATCATTACACGTTCCTTTGAAGATATTTTCTTCTCTAAATGAACTAATGCACAGCTTTTCAAAACAATCCAAGAATTATATCATACATGTCTAGAAAAGAATGGAAAAGTATGTTAGCACAAAATGCATGAACAAAAATTGCCAAATGGCTTATTGCACCATTTTGTTTAACTATATATCTTTTAGTGAAGATTGATTTTCATTTCCTTCACAGGGGTGTTGGTTAGATACTATGGCCAGTACTGTGACAGTTTGTCTTCCTTTGTTGTGGCTGATCTGTAGCTGTATCATGATTATTTCTGGTTTTAGCCAAGGTTTTGTCCAGTTTATTCAATTTATTTTAAACTCCTACTCAATTTATTTTTAATTCAGTTTTGGTTTTGAGCCTTGAGTTTATTTAATTTAATATTGAGTGTTGTGTTCCATACGAGATTCCTGCCACCTGTGCTGTTTAAATCTAGCTTTAAGATCATTTAAGCTATCCTTATTTGACTTTGGAAGTTTCTGAGCTTGTTGCTTTTTTCTGGAATAGTAGAGAGGACAAAGGTTTTGCCAAAAGTTGATATGATATATAAAGAGGTGGAGAGAGGAGTTTAAGAACAATACTGTAGGTGAACGGAGTGAATTTGGCAGAGTGACTGGAGAACAGCCATTCAGAAGAATATTTTTGTATGATGATGAAAGACCCTAGAAGTTAAAGAACAAATATGAAATAGCAAAGAGGAGGGCACAACTGAGAAATATAGAAAAGAGTGACAGAGTCTATTGGGAACTGCTGAGAGAAAAAGAACTGTAAGAGACTTTGTACTAAAATCCTTAGTAATAGGACCCTGAGGACTAAAGTCGTAAGAGGAAAAGAGTATAGGCCCAATAAATGCTCTCAAACTTTTTGACTCATGTTGAGGGAGGTGGCTGTTATAATTCATTTCTATTACTTCATATTTACCTCATTCTCAGATATCTAACATTCAATTTTTATTCATTATGATACTACCAATCATTGGTGTCTGCTTTAGTACTCTAAGAATAAAATCCCCTCAAGTATGGATAGGAATAAAAAATACTGCTTAATTCAACATATATCTTGAAAGTTGACTATTACCTGTGCCAAAACTTAAGTGCATAAGGTGACTCTAATAGAGCCGTTCCTACATTCTCTGAGTGAAGGCCATCACCTTTTTAAAGAGCCTGATGCAGTTCCAATGAAGTCAATTGGAGTCTTTCCACTGACTTTACTGGATAGCTGATCAGTCCCAAAGAGCATTACATTATTTAATCCCATATTAAATAATATTTTATTCCTTTTAATTGTTATATTGCTTCCAGGAGAGATCTTTAACCTACTTTGCAGGAGAATTAATTAATCAGAATTACTATTCTGAAATGAACCCAAACCCTTTGCCACCTAAAGCACAAATGAACCGCTTATCAGAAAATGTCCAGTGGTCAAGGTGATCACGAACAGTTTAGACCCAGTTTCAGTTTAGAGAGGTATAGCTAAACAGAGAAATAATTACTACAAAGGATGTTTAGAAATTAAAGTCAGATAGTATGAAATATTAGTACAATAATTTCTGAAGAAAAGCTTCATGAAGGTATTCTTTTTGCCCATAGTCCTTTTCTCCAGATGTAATACTTTATATATATATGCAAATATATATATTAAAATTTGCAATTTTTTTTGCTTTTCAACATCACACACAAACATCACAATATGAAAATAAAACAAATTAATATTATAAACTTAGAATTACCTCTGTGACATATAGCATACTGTTAGCATATATTTACAAAACCATTATAGCAATCTTTATCTTAAACTATAAAATCAAATAAATCAGTATTATGCACTAACTGGGGGACAAAGTATGAAAGCAGGGGGAAAAGAAGGTGGTGGAAGAGTCAAGACGGAGAGGTTGGGGAAGAGAGGAAGGGGACTGGACTGACCCTTGGGCCCTTGGGTGTTCCCTAAACACATATTTCTAAAAATGGAGCCTAGATTTCTTCAAATTCACATAGCTGATCCCTGTGCAGAAAGCGACCCCTTCTTTGACTGATAGTTCAGAGAAGTCAGAATACTATTGTTTTATTTTGTGCATTGGTTTTACAAAGGGTACTGCATATTTTTACCTCATTTGGGACATTGTCAGCCTGGCTCAAGGAATAGGAAGCTGTTATGTGGTTATTGAAATGCTAACCAAGCAGTTGCTAAGAGGATCTAGTGATGGAAGAAAGTCAAATTATTAAACAAAATTAGACCAAAATTGAGGAGAGGGAAGATAACTAGGGTGTTATTATTATACCACATAACAGATAAGCAATGCCATGAGCTGGCTTGACTAGAGCTCTATCTGTTTCTACGGGAGCAGAGCATTATCTCATAGTCAGGTTAGATCACCAGACCTAGATCACTAGATCACCAGATGGCCAAATGATCCTGGGTCCATACAGGTTACCCTGTAGACCTGATTCCTGCCTGATATATTTCAAAACATTCCCCTTGATTGGTGGAGCAGCCACACCTTCTGTTTTCTGAAAGTTGAACAACTGTCATCTTGGCCTACACACCAAGGAATGAATTGGAGCACGCCAGAGCTACAAGTATGAGCTTCTACAACTTGAGCTAAAAACCCAAAGCTCAGACTCATACACCCTGTGGATCAGGCACAGAGGGGAGCTATAAGACACAAACTCA
This sequence comes from Gopherus evgoodei, assembly GCF_007399415.2. Lineage (NCBI taxonomy): Eukaryota > Metazoa > Chordata > Testudines > Testudinidae > Gopherus > Gopherus evgoodei. Next base: position 331,855,337 of record NC_044322.1, on the reverse strand, counting down.
CTAGTGGGTTCCATGAGGATTATTCATATTCAGTGTTGTGTTATCTGACTTGTTTTAATAAGATTTTTGTCTTTGTAGCTGTTGTGTCCTTGCTGTCTCCACAACATTGCCACAGGTGGATTCCAAATAACCCTGTTTATAAACTATATATAAATATATAAGGCCTAGCTACCTATATACACTGTTGCTCAGGCAGGGTTCTGGTGGCTTCTGCAAGAGAAGACAAGGAGGCCCACTATAGGGTTCCCAAACTATTTTAAAAGATATTAATCAATTCCTATACATTTCAGTACTAATTTTCTTAGAAGGGTAGCCTGGTCTTTTTTTGCTGTATTCATGGTAATGAACAAATGTACCTCTTGTAAGGTTTTCTTGCTTCTTAGTTATTTATCTTTTCTCCCAGATTCAGGCATGCTTCCATGTTCTTTCATTGTCAGAATAAAGTTCAAATATAGTATAGGCAAAAATAAACTTTGATTTAAGAGGAGTTAACCTAAATTGTTTTCTGTTTGTACTAAGTGCTAGCGTAGAGGGCTGAGCTTCTTTGGCTGCAGTTCAGTGAGACAGATCTTTTGAATTTCGATTATATTTTGAAGGAACACTGGGATAATTTTTAGTCTGGCTCACAATGTCACATGTTCAGACAAGCTAGCATTTCTATTACCTGAAGAGTTGTATTAAATAAAAAAAATATTTAGGGGAAATCATTTTTTCTTTGTCTGATATATTTTAAATCTATTCTGCTATTACTTCAAGCAGATTTAGTTACTGTGAATATCTCTAGGCAGCTCTTCTACTGCTGCATTATCATCACCTCTATATGTCCAGAAAGTGACCGCTAGTGCATGACATTTTACAAAGTGCCTAAGTGACTTAGAGCCTAAATCTAACGTTCAGAAGTAATATAGGCACTTAATGCCTAACTTCCATTTAATGAAACTTATGCTGCTCTGTGCCTCAGTCACTTTTGAAAATGAGATTTAGGTGCTTTTAAAAATGTTACCCCATGTTTTCGTTTAGGCTAAAACTGATTATCACGTTATGTTTTGTGTTTTGGTTGGTGCACTGTACACATATGTTGATTTCCAAATGATATTTCTTATATTTAAACTAAACAGAAGCAGGTAATTTATTATTCATTTGCTCTTTTTACATTCTTATTCCAGTTTTTAATAAGGGACTCCTTGCATGCAAAATAAATAAATCAATAAATCAAAATAAATAAATCAATAAATAAAATAAAAAAAATAAAAATAGTATCCACATGATGAAAAATATGTGTGCACATTTACCACCTACATTTAGCCTTAAATATTTAGCAAGTACATTTGGGGGATCTTTTGATTGGAACTACTAATTTTTTAATGACCGTGAAACCCTGACCCCACTGCAGTTAATGGGAGCTTTTCTATTTGCTTTAATGGAGTCAGAATTTCACCGCAGCTTCTTTGCATTGCATTACATCTTCCTTTTCTATCTTTCAGAGAATCCCCTTCTATCTGTGGGACATATACTGGTACACTCATGCAGAATCACATCTTACCCCTCATAGTAGTCCAGCTGAAGTCCTTAGGTCTGCTTATGAATTAAGATGCTAATCAGCATGAATAAAGGGATCAGATTCAGGCTCTCTGTGTGTTCAAGTTTTATTCTTATTTCATGGCTTAACTGTAAATAAATACTTGATCGTTTTGTTTTACTCTTCTCCATGATTGCACAATAATATACTTTCTAATGTTTTGCATTATATTTCATATAACAGGACACTGAGTTTGTTTGCAATTAGAGACTTTGTAATATACAGAAGTATGCAGAACTGTGGATATCAAAGCAAACATGAAAGATGTTCCAGGGAAACATGGAGAATTATAGGGATGAAAGAACACTAGGTACTATATCAAGGTCTTTCCCCCTTGGAGACACTGTTATGTAATAGTTATAAGAACTATACATCTTACTGTTGATTGTGTGCTGTACTCCTGAATAGTTTTGTGCCATTATGGCACAAATATGTGTGAGGGGCATCATTAAGAGGCACCACTCCATGGCGATTTCAGAAGGCATTCAATATTTAGAGGAAAAAATCCGAGAGATTCCAGGTGTGCAAGGCTAGAATACTCATTGCACCCATCTCATAATGTACAGTGTGTGTTCCCTTCTGCAGCTGGATGGCTAACTTGGCCCATTTTGGGGTGCGGGTAGAGACATGAGCGATGCCACCACTTTCAGGATGTTTTGTGTTCCAGGAAGTGATAGTTGGGAATGCAATTGTTGTTTGCCCCTTCCAAGGGTGCAGAGGAAAGAAAGACTTCTTGGCATAGGCAATGTGTAAGGGGGCAGGCGGGGGTCAAGTGTCCATTTCCCCTCCCCCTGATATCTCCTTAGCCTGCAGGGGGATGGAGAAAGGCTCTATCCTTCTCCTGCTACAACTGCCCCCTGGCACGTTCGGCCCCTGTCCATGGTAACCAGGCCCAGGTGGGGAGCTTCTCACACCGGCCCCACCTCTTCTGCTCCAGGTCACTGCTCTGTGCAGCATGGCGGCTGCCTGCGAGAAATTGGCTGGGGAGGCAGCGATGGCCCACACATTCCACTTCCTGTCTGGGCCCAGCTTCTGGGAACATGGGCCAAACTAGCTGGAGCCACACTCCCTTGTTGGCACATTTCCAGAATGCTCGGCCCCTATCCCTGGCAGTTCGGCCTGGGTGGGGAACACAGGGGGTGGGCCACCAATGCCGCCCTAGCCAGGCTTTCTCTCAGGCAGCTGCCACTCTGCGCAGAGTCAGTGACCTGAAGTGACCACTTTCAGCTGGCATGAGAAGTATCTTCCTCCCACTCTCCACTTGGACCTGCCTTCCAGGGAGAGTGGCCATATGTGCTGGGGAGAAGGTGCAGCGGGAGAAGGACAGAGCCGCTCGCTGATAACTGTGGTTGTGCGAGGAGAGCGTGGCAGCCCTGGGCTGAGCGCTGTGTGGGGTGCCATGGGGAAGGCACTGGGATCAGGTTCCCTGGCCTCTGCTCAGCCGGAGGTAGGGGCATTGCTCATGCCCCACACCTCCCCTGCTGAGGGATCCACAAGCTTTGGGGAGACACTGGTGCCATGGACCCCAGCCAGGCCCAGAGGCATGTGCTTCTCATTCCTGTGGCCCCATTTCCCTAGGAGCTGTTGGGATTGGCTGCCCTGGCCCGGGAAGTTGGGAGTGGGGTTCCTCCCAGAGGCAACATGGGGGGGGGTCACATGTCCTCTCCTTTATATTGTGCTCCCCCTTCCAGTATCAGGAGGCACCAGTCGTCTGTGCTTCTTGGTCCTTTTCCCCTTGCAAACCTGTGATTAGTCACAACCCGAACAGAATTATGGCAATACAAATAATAGCATGAACCTCAGTGCATACTATCTCCAAAATACGAATTGCGTCACTGTAAGTCAGCAGTATAATTCTTCAGCTACTCAAGTTTGTGGAGACACTTCTTTTTTCTATTTCTTTTCTAATCTCTGTTTGTTCCCTCTCTTTGGCGTAATTGTTAAATGCAGTATCACTGAAGGCCTATCCATCTTCATTATATGTCAATTACTCTTTGTAGCATGGTGTCCTATTATTCCCAAGTCAAGTCCACAAATAGTTTCTCTCATTTCGATAGCCTTGCTGTTTCTCCTCTGTTGTCCTAGCTCCTAACCACTTTTCATTGTCCTGAGGTGGAGGTAATTCTACCTGTTAGCAAATTAGATTCTTCTTTGATCAGTGTCCCTATGGGTGCTCCATTTCAGATGTGCATGTACCCCATCCACCTTCAATAGGAGATTTTTGTTAGCAAAGTATTTTTCGCCCATGCATGTGTCCTACATATCCCTATGCCCCACACTGAGGTTGTATAGGTCTATGCATGCAAAGTGCTCTCAGCTCCTTCTCAACCACCCTGGCCTGAGACGGAGCTCTAGCATGTCTGCCTTGAGCATGTTTTGTCTATTAAAATTTTATTCTTAATATAGTTACTAGTTAATTTAGTTTTACACTTTTTTCCTCCCTCCTCCTTTTGGGAAGGTTTGCCTTCCTTGGGAAAGCATGTCCAGCTCTCTAGGCTTCAATTGCTGCCTCACTTGCTGATTAGCAACAGCCACTCCAAGTGTGTTTGCTGCCTGGGATATTCAAACACCCCACAGAAGTATAACTTCTGTTTAGCCATGAAATCCAGGATGAGGAAGAACCAGGAGACCAAGCTGAGGTTTCTTATTATGGAGCTGTCTTTTTTTCTGCTTCAGAGCCAGGTCAGGAGAATGACCCTGTACATCCATCTCCAGGCAGATCCAGTGCCCTGTTGACCTCAGCTCAGCATTTCCCGAGAAAAAGGAAGGCTTCAGAGACCTACTAAGTTCCCAGAGACCTTCAAAGTTCCTCTAAAGGTATGTCTACTCTACAGGATATTCTGATTTTACCGAAACCGTTCTTTTAAAATAGATTGTAAAGTCCAGTGCACGCGGCCACACTAAGCACATTAATTCGGCAATGTGCGTCCATGTACCGAGGCTAGCATCAATTTCCAGAGCAGTGCACTGTGGGTAGCTATCCCATAGCTCCCACAGCCTCCTCTGCCATTGGAATTCTGGGTTGAGATCCCAGTGCATGATCTCCCATTTGCCTCCATGGATCTGGAACGCAGGCTGGTAGAACTACCAGGCAGCTGCCAGTTCCAGGCTGCTACCTAGGTGCAGCTGTAACCAGCTTGCACTCCACTTCCCATGACACTCTGTGGTCACTTACCATGTGAATTCCACCTCAAGTGTTTTGACAGACAGGAGCCCCATGGCTACTGATTAGCTCTCTGCCCTCTATCAACCCAAGGGTCATTCCAGGAAGTGCCCAGGCAATAGCATGGCTCTTCTGTAGTTGCCAAGACCATCCCTGCTCCTTGCTCTTGAATTCTTGGCTTGACCCTGCCTTGACTTGGACTTCACTTCCTGCCTTGGACCCTGAAACCTAACTTGGACTCTGACTCTTGGTATTGACCCTGGCCTGGACCTGAATATGAAATCTTTTGCTACTCCCAGCCTCAGGCTTGTCCCTGCTCTGACCCTTAGCCCTGACTGCCCTTGGTGAGACCAATTTTGTTGGGATGATCAAGGGTTCAAATCCTCCCCACTCTTTAGCCTACCAACTGCAGCCCTTTGCCAATGCCCCCCATTTGGAAACCGGCACATTTTCAATCAGCATAGGAGCAAATTATTACAGAAAGATATTTTTGGAGATTGTTACATTGGATTACCCTTATCCACTTCACACTCTTCCCTCCTTCCCACACCCCTTCGTCTTCAGGGATCCCTCTTACAATCTCCTACTGAGACTCCCTTCTTCATCTAGAAGCAATAGAACCTGTCCCTTCTCAGCAGAAAGGGAAGCATTTCTATTTGAGATATTTCCTCATACCAAAGAAAAATGGATGGTTGAGACAAATTTTAGACCTAAGGCTCCTAAATAAATTTGTAATGTCTCAAAGATTCAGGATGGTGGCTCTCGCAGCAAGAATTCCTTCATTAGACCCAAGGGATTGATCTTCAGCCCTCAATCTACAAGACGTATATTTCCATATTGAAATACACACACCTCACAGAAGATACTTGCCTTTCATAATAGGCCAGGATCACTTCCAGTATTGTGTGCTTCCCTTCAGATGCTCCTCACCTTCGAGAGTGTTCTCAAAAGTTCTAGCAGTGGTGGCCACTTTGTCAATTATTATAGTCTTGTTTCTCAATAACTAACTGTTCAAAGGACTGTCTTAAGAAGTAGTGTCAGCCACCCAGCAAGCCCTGTCTTTGTGTCTACAGTTAAGCCTCCAGCTCAATTTTGAGAAGTCCACGCTGACATCCACACAGAAAATACACTTCATAGGGGCATCTCTGTATTTGCTGACTGTCAGCGCCTATCTTACTATGGACAGATATTTTATCCTATCAAATTTAATCAGAACTATTTAAGTGAGCTCTCAAACCTCAGCGTCTGGGTCACATGCTGTCTTGCACTTATTTCATGCAAGGTTATGCCTTCACTATTTTTAAAGGTGACTAAACACAGTCTACTCACCAAACAGACAGAACTTAGACAAATTCCTGTTTCCCACCAAGTGAAAGATTCCCTAGTGGGAAATATTACCGCAATGTTAGTGCTGACATTCCATTTTTCCAGCTGGCACCAACAGTCCCTGTAATGATGGATGCATCTGTCATAAACAGATGGTTAAGTGTTAATGCCTCTTTTACCTGTGAAGGGTTAAAAAGTTCACCTAGCCTAGCTAACACCTGACCAGAGGAACCAATGGGGGAACAAGATGTTTCAAAAGGAAGGAGGGAAGTTTTTCCTTTGTTGAGAGTTTTCAGTTTCAGCTGGAGTGAAAAAGATCAAGGAACCAGCCTCTTATCAGAGTAGTAAATTTTAGAAAGGGATAAATAAGTTTATGTTTATTTTCTTTGTAACTTGTCTTAGTACCATTAAGGGAATGATCAAAAATTGGGTATTTGGGTATTTTTTTGTCTAACTAATTTTGTGCCCAGGGGGAACATCCTCTGTGTTTTGAATCTGTTGTCTGTGAGTAGCTGGTATGCTAATCTCTCCCAGAAGGTTTTCTTTTACCTTTCTTTTTGTTAATTAAAAGCCTTTTTCTTAATACCTGATTGATTTTTTCCTTGTTTTTAGATTCAAGGGGATGGATCTGGATCCACCAGGAGTTGGTGGGAGAAAGGAGGGGGGATGGTTAAATTCTACTTGTTTTAAGATCCAAGGGGTTTGGATCTGTGTTCACCAGGAATTGGTGAAGTCCCTCAAGGCTACCCAGGGAAGGGAAAGTTTTGGGGGGACAGGGAGTGCTCCAGACACTGAAATTCTGGATGGTGGCGGCGATACCAGATCTAAGCTAGTAATTAAGCTTAGAAGTGTCCATGCAGGTCCCACAACCCTAACGTTCAGAGTGGAGAAGGAACCTTGACAGCATCACTGCTGAGTATGGTGGGAGGGGGGACACCTTGATGCTCATGCAAGCCAGGACAGATGGTTACCTCAAGAGGCCAGTCTCCACATCAACCTATTGAAACTAAGGGCAGCTGGGAATGCCTGTCTCCCTTTTCTGCCTCATATCTGAGGAAAGTCCATCAAGATCATGATGAACACTGTAGCCTGAATGTTTTATACCAACTGGCCAAGCAAAGTGAGATTCCACTTCAAGGTGTGCTGCAGCAATAAAGTCATGGAACTGGTGCATAGTCGACCGCATTCATATTTCAGCAATGTATGTGCTTATCATGCAAAACACAATGGCCAATGTACACAGTAGGCATTTCTTCCAGGACTACAAATGTGAATTGGATCCACAAATCTTAGACAATATATATTTGAAAGTGGGGACACCTGAAAGTGGGCCTCAACACTGTCACAAACAAGAGGTGTGGTTTGTTCTGCTTATGAGGGGGTTAGGCCTACATTCCCAGGAGGTGCCATCCTTCTATCTTGGATGAAGGGCCTGTATTACAGACAACATGTCTTATTCTCAGGGTGATGAACAAAATCAGACTGGTTGAGACAAGCATGGTGCTCTTAGTTATTTTGATTGTCTCATGGTCAAGCAGTCAATCTTCATCCCAATCTGGAAGTCCTACACTCAAGACATGTCTCCTTGATGGTCTGCAGGGATAGACTCTACCTGTTCTGAAAAAGTTTAGCAGGTATTATTAAAAATCAGGAAAGTATCTACCCATAATACTTTCCTGAAGAAAAGAAAATTATTTCGCTGTTGGTATGAACATCAGAGACTTGCACCTGAATCTTCTTCACTTTCACTGCCATAGTTGAATAAAATGAGCGTAGCAAGTAGCTTGATCAAGGTTCATTTGGATGCAACAACAGTCTTTAATTCTTCAGTGGAAGGGTTCTCAGTGTTTTTTCACCCTATAATGGTAAGGTTCATTAAAGGACTGGGGAACCTCTTATCTCAAATAAAGACCTCCACCCTGATTTGGGATCTTAATCTAGTTCTCAGCAGTCTCTCAAGAACCCCATTTGAATCTATGGCAGCCTATTCCTTACTGAACCTGTCTGTGAAGATAGCCTTTTTAGTAGCCATTATATCAACTTGAAGAGTTAGAGAAATTAGGCCCTCAGTGGCAGAGCCTCCCTTTATGATATTCTTCAAGGACTAGGTTTCTCTACAACCACAAATTTCTACCCCAGGAATCATCCAAATTTCATCTGAAACAGAGTGTCCATTTATCATTCCTCCCCATTCCACCTCGAAACCACATCATTTAGGACAGGAGGTTTCTTTCCATGCCTTAGATATCAGAAGAACACTGGCCTTCTAGATAGGACCAAACCCTTTTGGAAGTTTCCTAGATATTTATCTCCATTGCAGAAAGACCTAAGGGATCAACTATTTCTACCCAGAGACTACCAAAGTGGATTGTTAGGTGTATTATCACTTGTTATGATGCTGCCTATGCCCAGCCTCCTAGTAGGGTATTGGTCCATTCTACAAGATCACACTCAAAGTCTGTGGTCCTTCTCAAGGACATTCCAGTAACTGAAATCTGCAGACCTGCAACGTGGTCTTCAATATCTGCTTTCACCAAACACTATGCCTTGGTCCATGCTTCTAGTTCTGATGCAGCAGTTGGTAGTGCAATTCTTTCCTCAGTATGGACTTTATTTCAAAGCTCCCTCCTTCTGGGGATATGACTCAGAAGTCAGCTGTAGTGGAACACCCAAAGGGACACTACTTGAAGGAGAAGAGGTTAATCACCCCTGTGCAATAAATATAGTTCTTGGAAATGTGTGTCTCTACGGTTGCTCCACTACTCACCCTCTTTCCCCTCTGCACTGAAGTTTTCTTGGTGGACTTAGCAGTAGAGAAGGAACTGAGGGTGGTTTGCCTATGCATTTTTATATAGCCTTGGTGTAGGGCATGAAGATATGTAGGGAGTTCATGTGTGGGCAAAATGGACACTGTTAAAAATTTTTCCAATCGAATGCACATTGGCACCTACGCACCTGAAGTGGAGAACCCAGAATGGGACACATCTCAAAGAACTAAAGTTACTGTACAGGTTGAGAAAACTCTTCTTTTCCCGCTTGGTTTCCTTTCTCCTACCAAGAGTTATTCACAAAAAAAAATATCTTATATTGACTAACTGGGGGAAAACCTCTAATTCTGTAATTAAAAAGATATCATATAATCATGCAGTTCAAAACTACAAGTCTCTTACATGGTTCTTTTCCAATATTATTCCTTTTTATACGTGTCCTATTTATATTATTATTGTTCTTAGTATTGGGGGATACTTAGTAGTGCTTAATATAATTCAACTTGCAAAACAGTCTGTTACACATGGCTCAGGTATCTACATCTTCTTGCGGCTTAAGTGCAGTTAGGGCCCAAGTTTTATTGTAAACCATGTGGACTCCTTTTAAGAGGTATTTATCTGTCTCTTGGGATTGAACTCTTAATGAATGTAACTCATCCAGCCATAAACACAGTGCCATGGTTTTTCCAAGTGGTTTCCTTTTTATGGAGTCACAGACGGTTCAATCCTGCAAGAAATTGAGGACTCTCCTCTCTCATGGACCTCAGTGGAAATTAAATATGCTCAGTATTTTCTAGGACTGAGCTAAGAATCAGGTTTTCTGATGCTTGAATGGTATTCCAGGAAGTACCACTCTTGTCTGTAGTTATCTTGGGAATGGAATACTTTTGCCATTGCAGTATGTCTGGGTAATGTGATAGTAGCTGCACTATCGGAAAGGTTGGCAGGCAGCAAAGCACTCATTCTGCCAAATGAACATAATGACTGTAGAAAGTATCTGAAATTTTCCAAATCTGTTCATTCAATTGTCACTTTGGTGTTCTGTTTGCCCAATCTATCAAAAAATGCAGAACAGTATGTCTATTGATATATCAATATATCATTCAACCCATTCCTATATGTCATCTCTATACAATACGAAAGTATATGTCAAGTATCTTCCAGCATGAGAATCCTGTTTGATATTAAGGGTGAGGATAACCTTTCTGGTCCTTGTGAAAAACTGAGGTGCTTTTATCTCCATTTCTCAGAAGAAGGGGATTCTAAATAGGAACTGTATGTATTGTCCACCCATCCTGGGTTGTATTAAGAGTCTATTAAACCTTGTTCATGTTATTTCAAAAGAAATTACCTTAAGTACTCCCCCCGCCTCCCTTTTTTAAACTATACTGGTATTGTGCAGTCAATATACTGCCTTACTCAGAAAATTGGTATTTTGTCTTGATTTATAGTACTTAGATGTTATCTCCTCAAAGGTAATTTGATTCCTGTCTAGACACTAGGTCTAGTCATTCAGATCACTCTTTTCATATTTGGACTGTTAGTGCCTACCAGTAGCTACAATTCTTTCAGACCACTGCTTCAGTACAATCAGAATGAAAAAATAATAGATTCCTTAGAAGCCATTTCTTTCACTGTCATCAGACTAGGGCACCAAACATATTTTAAAGCTCACTGCCAGCAATGGCAGAGAGATTGACTCAGGCTTTAATTAGGACTGTTTGAATGGAACATTGCCATTGCTCAATGTAGTTTCACAAAATATGGTGCATGTCTATATAGCTGAAAGCACAGAGCATTTTATTAATTTTATTTTTCCAATGAAACTGAAGTGAGTTAATTCCCAGCAGAAAATGACAGGCACAAAGCCTCAGCTGGCTGTTATGATTATTTACTAGGCACTCATCTTATTATGCGTTCTCTCTTAGGGATTGGGCACAGTGCGTCATGTGAGCAGGTTTGTTTCCCGGAGCGCTAGAACTGTCACACAAGAAATAGTAATTATTGGCAAAGATCAGCTAGCTCTGATCCCAGTGCTTCCAAGATTTGTGACTACTGTTTATTTACAGCTGAAGAGAGTTCAGAAGTTCTTAACAACAACAATGGCAACAGCAGTAAAATGTTTGGTGGCACTTTGGTATTGGAAATGACAGGAGTCCCTATTTAAAGCTCACTTATGTAGTGGCCAGATTTAATTTGTTTAACAAATGTGATGCAAAGGTATGTTGACTGTGCAGAGATTCAAATGGAAATAAACCATTCACCTAGAAAAAATGGATGGCCATATGCTGATATTAGAGATAAAACTTGTGCTGAGTTTATCAAAGAGTAAAAATTGGCTATACACCACTGAATTTCTGAAGTGCATGAAGCAACCTCAGAACTATTATCATTTGTTTTTACAGTTGTCAAACCTGCTGTAATAGGTAGCAAATAAGGAAAGGAAGATGAGCATGGCATGTTTTTTTTTTTTAAATAATTTTGAAGTGCAAAATTACATTACATTTGATTAACTAACAATGAAAAATCTAAATGAGGGTTAAGTGCCAATTGGACTAAGTGCAATGTTAATTAATTGGCATATGCTAATAATCATTATAACTATAAGAAAATAGGAAGTGAATCAGGATTGACATACCTACTCTTTCCAAGTATTTGAATACAGTTCTGCAAATAATTACCTGCTTCAACCAAATATGCTTTGTTAGTTATGTTTAAATTAATTTGGTATCTAATTATAAATGATTTTTCTTGGGGGACAACATCAACCCTGCTTTAAAATACCTCTCTGCAAGTGGTTTGATGCAGTATTAACCCTTTTGCCAGGATCTCCTTATAAATATTATCAGTGCCTCTTGAACATAACAATAAATATTGGAAACTAACTCAGCCACTCCCAGAGTAGAACCTTTGAAGAGATTCTCTCAGATTTTTCAGTCACAGAGGCAAGGTTTGCCACTCCCATGGAGTGAGTGCAGGTCTGGCATATGGAACATAAAACCATGGAATCTTTGGGGGCTGAAGGCCAACAGAATAATCCAAACAGCATGCCTCTGCACTAAGCCATTACTCCCAAAAATCCTAGCTCCTGCTCCCTCTCAGAGAAAGTGATGGAGAAACACTGCAAGGGCAACCCGTGCCTGCAACGGACCACTAAGTTTTACTTTAAAGTAAAGTAGAGGTTCTACACAGCAGAAGGGTCTTTATATTAAAAGTAATATAGCCCAAGTCTGCATTACCTTCTATTCTGCATTTTGCACTGGGACTGTTGGGGACAATGTGTGTAGTCTGTAACACTGGTTCACGCTCATACAATGTGGGCCTATTCATGTGCAAACTATGCAAATACAATCTGGCCCTTGGATTTTTCTATAGCAATAGCACTGGAAGCAAATTGAAATGAATACACTACAACAATAATATATAGCACTGTACCTATTGGGTTTCCAGGAAGTGGGCAGGTAGAAGCCCGCCCACTGCTAAAGGATCCCCTCCCCCCCCGCCTAAGGGGAGGTCCCACAGGACCTCAGAACCCCACTGATTTCATGGGACAACTAATGAAAGAACAGGGACAGGAGTGCAGTCAAAGGGTCATAAGAAGGGAACCTGACGGGGACACCGAGCAGAGAACCCAGGACAGCGCCCACTGCTCCTTGAAGGCATCAAGGGAGCCAGTGGATGCTACCCAGAGGAACTCCGCCCGGATATGTGAATGGACCATGGATCGGAAACAAGCACCATAGTCACCGGTGTCTCCATCGGCCAACCTCCTCTCTCTGGTTGTGAAGATGGCCATTTTAGCCAGGGCGAGGAGGCGGTTGACCAGGAGGTCCTGGGACTTTGTGGGGCCACGGACAGGGAGTGTGCAGAGAAGGAGGTGAGGGGAAAAGTGCAGCCAGAAACGCAACAGGAGATTGATGAGGAGCCGGTATAGGGGCTGCAACCTGGCGCACTCTAAGTAGATGTGCGCCAGGGTCTCCCTCATGCCGCAGAAGGGGCAGGTGTCTGGGACAGGAGTAAACTGTGCTAAGTACACGCCCGTGCTCACGGCTTCATGCAGGAGCCGCCAACTGATATCCCCGGCGGGCTCCGGGACCAGAGTAGAGTATAGGCTGGCCCACCGGGGCTCCTCACCCTCCAGAGGTGATAGGAGGTCCCGCCACTTTGTATCGGGGCAGGACACGAGAGTGAGGAAGTGAAGGGTGTGGAGCACGAGTGTGCAGAGTTGTTTCCTTGGCGCAGTTTGAAAACGGATCAGCTGCAGATCGTACAGCCAGCTTACGGAGAAGGGGAGGGGGGGCCGGTCGGGCCTACGGGGCAAGGGCCCAATGAAAAGGTCCGGAGGGCTTGGGGTGGGGGGTGGGCGGGGCGTGCCCTCCTGCAGGACCCGGTCGAGGTAGACCTGAGCAGCGGGCAGCAAAGCGGCCTCCACCTCCTGGAGTACGCGCCGGGGAGTACAAGGTCTGGAGAGCCCCATGTGTTGAGTGAGCATCAGGGGATCCAGCCAGCCTCCCCGGTCATAGTCCAGGAGGTCTCCGACCCTCGTAGCTTCCGCAAGGACCAACCTCTAGCACACCACGGGGACTCCTACACCTGCACACAGAGCTGGGGATTGTGTAGCAGGGGCTCCACGAGGAGATCGGCCCCCTCGGTGGCTGCCTCGGACCTGGTGGCAGAGAACAGCTTCCAGGTCCGGAGGAGGTCCTGGTAGAAGACCGGCAGCCCGGAGAGGTCTCGCGGAAGACCCCTCGGTTCGAGATAAAGGAGCTGCCGGTCGTATCGGAGCCCTCGCAAGCGGCGCAGGAAGGCGTGCGCCAGTGCTCTCCACACCGGACTACTTGCACCATAAAGAAGCCACTGCAGTGCCTGGAGGCGGAAGACGTAGACCTGAGTGTGCAGGCACTTCAGGCCCTGCCCTCCCTCCTCCAGGGGCAGGTGGAGTACCCCTGCAGGGATCCAGTGCAGTCCTGGCAAAAAGAACTCCAGAACCACCCTCCGGAGGTTGGCCAGGAAGCCTGGGGCCGGGACAAGGGTGTTGAGCCGGCACCAGAGCATGGACAGGACTAGTTGATTGAGCGCCAGTGCCCTCCCTTGAAGAGAAAGGCACCGGAGGAGTCCTGTCCATTTCCGGAGCTGCTCTGCCACCCTGCCCTGCAAACCTTGCCAGTTCTCCGGTGGAGACGGATGCGTGGCAGAAAGGTAAAGGCCGAGATAGAGCAGTGGACCCGCGCTCCACCGGATGGACTGAAGTGCGGAGGGGAGAGAGCTCGCCCACCACCTGTCCCTGACCACCAGGCAAGAGCTCTTGACCCAGTTGATCCGGGCGGAGGAGGCCGCTGAATACACCGCCAGGCAGGCCTCCACCCGTGACAAGTCGCCCGGGTCCTGGACCACTAGGAGCACATCGTCAGCATACGCCGACAGGACCAGCTGCAGCTCCGGCTCCCGAAGCACCAACCCAGTCAACCTCCTGCGGAGGAGACAGAGGAAGGGCTCGATGGCCAGAGCGTACAGCGGGCCTGAGAGGGGGCATGCCCTGCCGCACTCCCCGCCCGAAGCCGACCGGCTCAGTCAGGGTCCAGTTGAGCCTGACCAGACACTCTGAGGAAGCATACAGCACCTGGAGAAAACCCACAAACTGGGACCTGAAGCCGAACGCTCGCAGAGTGCCCAGGAGATACCCATGGTCCACTCTGTCGAACGCCTTCTCCTGATCCAGGGACAGGAGGGCGAACGACAGACCATCCCTGCACCCAAGCTCCAAGACATCCCGAACCAGATAGAGGTTATCGAAGATGCTATTGCCCGGGACGGTGTAGGTCTGGTCTGGGTGGATCACGTCCTCCAGCACAGCCCCCTGCCGCAGTGAGATGGCTTTGGCTATGATTTTGTGCTGAGGAGCGAGACGCGACGCCAATTCCGTAAATCACGGAGGTCACCCTTCTTCGGCAATAAGGCGAGCACAGCTCACCTGCATGAGAGAGGGAGGATGCCGCCCTGCAAGGACTCAGTCCAGACGCTGGCCAGGTCTGGGCCGAGGACGTCCCAGAACACGCGGTAGAACTCCACGGTCAGCCCGTCCATGCCCGGAGACTTGTTGGTGGGCATGCGACAGAGGGCGTCCAAGAACTCGGCCAGAGAGAGGCTGTTCTAGCCTGTCCCGGTCACCTGCGCTGAGCATCAGGAGCCCGTCCCAAAGCACTCTGCGAGTGGCAGGATCGGTTGGATCCGGGGAGAAAAGGTGCGCGTAGAAGGTCCGGGCCCTCTCGCACATCTCCGCCAGATCCGTGAGGCGGGTGCCGTCCTCCGCCAGAAGGCAGGTGACGTGCTTCTTGGCCCCCCTCCGTTTCTCCAGGGCGTAGAAGAAGCGGGAGCCGCGATCCATCTCTCGAAGGAGGCGGATGCGGGAGCGAACAAAGGCGCCCCGAGCCCAATGGTCCTCAAGGACCCGAAGCTCCTCCCGCTTCTCCTGGCACGCTCCGCAAAGGGATGGATCCTCGGGGCTGGCGGCCAGATGCCTCTCCAGCTCCAAGACCTCCCGTTCCAACTGCCCTATCGCCGCATCCCTCTGTCGGCTGACGCCCCGGGTGTAGTCATGGCAAAAGAGCAGGGCGCGCACCTTCCCCACATCCCACCAGCGCCGTGTGGAGGGAAAGGCACGCCGCTGCCCTCGCCAGGCCAACCAGAACTCCCGGAAGGATGCCACGAAGCCTGCCTCCTCCAGCAAGCTGTTCTTGAAGTGCCAATAGGCCGGCCCTGGCCTCTCCACACTGAGAGAGGCTGTCACGGGGACGAGGTGGTGATCGGAAAAAGGGGCCGGCCGGACGCTGGAGGACTGGGCCCATGAAAGGCGGAAGCGTGACATGTAGGTGCGGTCCAACTGAGAGTGGCACGACCGGTGGGCCCCCACCCAGACATAGGTGAACGTGGAGACATCGTCTGGGTGGTGGTCACGCCAGATGTCCACCAGGGAGTGATGGTTGATGACCTCCTAGAGGACATCCACGGCGGCCGGGCTCCGCTCGGTCCCCGAGCAGTCCCGCTGCTCTAGGACGATGTTGAAGTCCCCGCGCAGGACCAGGCACTCACGAGGATCCAACGAGCCGAGGAAGGCGGACGCCTGCTGATAGAATGGAAGCCGCTCCGGGGCCGATATCGGAGCATAGACGTTCCCGAGGTTGACCACGAGCCCCTCCATGCGGACCTGGAGGTGCAACAGGCGGCCCGGCACAGCCTCGGCGACACCCAGCACCTCGGGCCATAGGTCGGGGGAGAACAGGGTAGCTACTCCAGCCCGACGGGTTGTGAGATGGTTGAAGTAGACCCCGTCGCCCCACTCCAGCCGCCAGCTGGCTTCGGCGGCTGGATCCGTGTGGGTCTCCTGCAGGAAAACCACAGAGTAACCCCCCTCCCGAAGGAAGGAGAGCACCTGGCTCCTGTAGAAACCCACCCTACAGCTCCGGATGTTTAATGAGGCAAAGGTGACGAGTGCCATGAGGAGGGCTGGGGGGGATCCTCACCAGCAGGGGCGCTCACGGCCCCCGTTGGGCCGCGCAGCAAACCGTGACCCACCTCGAAGGTGAGCAAGGAGTCATGGAAGCTGCGGACCCAGTGGTAAGTCGCGGCACCCTGCTTCCCGGTTCCCCTGCCCTCCCCCATGAGGGCCCTCGCGGCCCGGAGGATCTGGTGGAAATCCCCCCAGCACTGGAGAGCAAGCGCTACCTTGTTGCGGGAGCCCCTGACGTCTTCCAGGAACTCCCGCAGCTCCTCTTGTAGCATATGGGGGGGTGGGGTCACTGGCCTCCAGCGATCCATCGGCAGGGCCTCTGGGACAGCCCCATGGCCTACTGAGACGGGCAGGCAAGGGGCGGACCCGCGACATGGTGCCCGATGGGCCGGCGCCACGCGCTCCGCCTCAGACCCTGGCTCGATGGGGGGCGGCGGAGGGAAGAGTGTAGCCCCGAGGGGGTCAGGACTGTGAAACGTAAAGGCCACTCCCTGGGGGTCTCCCTCTGGGAAAGAGAAGGAGACAGCCCCAGGGGTGGCAATAACAGCGTGGGAGGTGGAGGGGACAGGGACGGGGTCAGGAGTAAGGGCACGGCTGGGGTCAGGAGCAGGGTCGGGAGGAGGGACAGAGATGGGACTCTGGGCCGCAAGAGCTGAAACGTCAGGAGGTGGCTCCTCGTGGCCAGGTGCAGGGGTTTGAGGGGTAGGGAGAGGGTCCCCGGGGACACCGGGTTCAGGCTCAACTGCTGGCAGGGCAGCCTCAGCGGTGAGGGATGCAGAACCCTCAGTGGGGCCCCCGCCCATGAAGGAAACCGGTTGCCCTGCGCCACCGAGGGATACTCCTGGTGGCTTGCCTCCCGGCCGTGAGGCACCGGCACTCGCCTCAACAGGCTCGGCGGCCGTCAGCGGGGTGCCCTCTGTGGCCGGGCAGGCAGAAGAGTCCAGGGGGCCCCTGGAGGCGGGAGTGGACGCAGCAGTCGAGGCGATGGGACAAAAGGAGGGGGAATCTGGGGTGAGGTTGGCTAGGCTGAGGCCCGCTGACAGAGGGTCGATCTCCCCCAGGGTAACTGGGGTCAGACCCAGGGCCTCGATCTCCTCAAAGAGGGAGGGGAGCTCACCGCCCACCACCCCGGGGTCGTCCTCACTTGCACCCGAGGTGACGCTCACTACGGGTATTGTAGGGGGAACAGGCGGCACAGGGATAGGAGGGGACTCATCAGGGGCCTCCGCCAGGAGGGACTGTGGAGGAGGGACAGTGGTACTCTCCAGTGCTGCCACGTCTTTCCCAGCTGGGACTGGCATATGGTCCGATCCCGTGGGCATGGCGGAAGGCTCGGTGTCTGCGGCCCCCTTCCTAGTCTTACGGGGGTCCTTCTGCATCAGATGGCGCGAGCGGAACCTGAGCCTTCTGCTTGCCTCGCCTACCCTGTACTAGGGTCCAGCCCTCCATGGCGTCACCTGCGGGCTGGTCGACAGAGGTTGGGTAGGAGGGCAGGGATGTTGGTTCGTGGACTTGGAGGGGCACTGGTGGGACAGCCGGAGGAAGGGAAGATACCCTCTGGGGAGGGCCATCTCCCATGCAAGGCGGTACCCCTGCCGCACCCTCCTCCACAGGCCCCGCCAGAGTGCAGGCAGCGGAGGCGGGGCCCTCCCGCTCATCTGGGCATGCCGAGGGAGGCACCCCTGCAGCCCGAGCGGGAGCAGTGATGGAGTGAGAAGGAGGAGGGGCGGCCCTGGGCACCAGGTGGCCAGGCGCGCCAGCGATGACGGGGCCGGCACTCTGCCGGGGCTCGGGGGTCCCGGGTGCTCCTCCGAGCTGGGCCAAGGGGCAGTCCCTCCGGACATGCCCCATCGCCTGGTAGAGGTAACACCAGGCCTCCCCCGTAGAATAGTGCACCGGGTAATGGTCCCCCTGATAGGGGACGAGGAAGGACCCCTCGAGCGCCTCTCCGCCACGCATCGCCGGTGGCAGTTGAAGCTGCACCTGCCGGCGGAACGAGAGGACGTGACGGAGGGCGGGGTCCTTGCAGCCCAAGGGGAGAGGGCTCACTATAGAGATAGGCTTCCCCAGAGTCTAGAGGGCGGGTAGCAGGGCGGCATTGGGAAGGAAGGGAGGGACGGACGTCAGAACAACACGGACACCCAGGTCCTCCAGTGGCTCCAGGGGGACGAAGACGTCCCCCACCGCCAGGCCCTTCTCCACCGCCTCCTGGGCGGTGGCCTCCGAGGCAAGGAAGAAGACCACCTTGCCATACATCTTGGAGGCCACCACAATGGCCGTGGGCCCCACCACCCTCGCCAACGCCCGCACATAGGTCTCAACGTGGGGCGAGGCGGGCACCAGGAGGCAACGGACGCCATGCTTCCTGGTCAAGGTGGGGAAGGGGCCCCGGCTGCCATAGGTGGTAGTGGAGGCGGTGGTTGGGGGAGATGACGTAGCGGCGCGCGGCGGGGCCGCTGCCACCTGGGCGTATGCCCTGGGGGCCGGGAGAAGGGGGACCCTCAGAGATGGGGAGGGAACAGCGGGGAGGGGCACCGCGGCCGATGGCGGAGCCGCAGCAGCGGTGGCAGCCACTGCCATGGAGGGCTTAGTGTTCCGAGCAGGGCCCTTCCCCTTCTTCTTGCCCTGTCCCTTTCTGCTGGCTGGGAGGGATCCCCCAGAATCGGAGGGGATGAGGGACATGGCAGCAGCGGAGGTCACCCCAGCGCCTGGCGCTGTCGGCGCTTTAGCGGGAGTGGTGGCAAGCGGTCCGGCAGCGGCGGTTGAGGCAGAGACTGGGGGGAGCAGGCGGGGGGAGCAGGCAGGGGAGGGGGGACAGGGGTTGTCCCAGGAGTCCCACCTGCTGCGTCTCTCGCCATGGGGGAGTAGAGAGGGAGGGGAAATACCTAAGAAGGGGAGGGGAGGGAAAGAAGGTCAACCACTCCTCCCTGCTAGGCTGTAGGCAGGGGAAGAGGGTGCCAAAAAGGGGGAAGGGGCAGAGAAGGGGACTATCAAGGACTTGGGGGGGGGTCAGTCACTACACAAGATCGAAATCCGGCTCCTCTAGCTGCACTAGGGGAGGGGAGGGATACAACAGCAATTGGGGGGTGCAGTGCAAGAGGGCCAAACTCAAACAGAGCCGAAGCACAAGTACACTAAAGGGGCATGGGCGCACGAGGGGAGAGGCCGATCAGGATGAAGAGGCCATAGGGAAGGGGAGCAACCAGGCTGGGAGTGGGGCAGAGGAACCAAGGGGCTAGCTGCAGGGCTGGGGCAGGACAAACAAAGCTGCAAAGGGAGATAGGCGGGGCAGGCAAACAAACTGAAGCTGGGGCGGGGGGCAAAATGCTACAAGGGGCAATGGGCATGCAACATAGGGCAAAGCTAGAGGACCTGTCGCAGAGGGGAAGAGGTCAGTCCAGGGGGGGGTGCGTGCACACACGAGCACTCATGGACAGTCAATATGGGTGGCTGGCTGCTGCTGGAGGCCCAAACGGTGGCAATACGGCATGGCAAGCCAGGCAAGCAGCTGAGTCCCAGAGGTGGGGACCAAGGCAGATGGTAAGCAGTCTGTAGGGGTGGTGGAGGGGGCAGCAGTGGTGATGGGGGTTGGGAGGGACACAGATGGACCAGGGGGCAGGCTCCACACCACACCCCCTGTGCCCCCACAAACAGTCTACAACCCCACCACTAGAGCACAGTCAAAGAGTTACTCAGTTTCTGAGGGCCCCCTCCACAGTGGTCTCCAGAGTCTTCCTGTGTGCTCCCCCAGCAGCCAGTGGTCTTCTTAGTCCTCACCTTCCTCCAGGCTCCAGCAGCTCCCCAGGCAAACACAGCTCCAGCAGCAGCAGCAGCTCCTTCTCCAGCAACCCTAGCGGCCAGGCAGGAAGGACCCCTCACAGGTAGCAACAGCAGTGGGGGTCCTGGGTTCTCCCTTTGGAGGTGGAGGAGTGGGGGCTGGCCAGCAAGGCCCCCCCACCCCTTGCCCAGCAGCAGTGGCAGCAAGCGGCAGCAGCAGCAGCAGTCCAGCAAAGGAGCACTCCAGCCAGCAGCAGCAGCCCAGGAAGGAAGAAGGGGCTCTAGCCAGCAAGGCAGCCAGAGAAGGGGGAGCACTCCAGCCAGCAGGGCAGCCCAACCAGAGAGAGTGCTCCCTGTATCTATTGGCTGTTTGGGAAGTGGGCAGGCCACTGCTAAAGGATCCCCCCCAGCCTAAGGGGAGGACTCACAGGACCACAGACCCCACTGAGTTCGGGGGACCACTAATAAAAGAACAGGGACAGGAGTGAGGCCAAAGGGTCATAAGAAGGGAACCTGATGGGGAGACACCGAGCAGAGAACCCCGGACAGCGCCCACTGCTCCTCGAAGGCGTCAAGGGAGCCAGTGGACGCCACTCAGAGGAACTCCGCCCGGATGCGTGAACGGACCATGGATCGGAAACAAGCCCCACAGTCACCGGGGTCTCCATCGGCCAACCTCCTCTCCCTGGTTGTGTAGATGGCCTTTTTAGCCAGGGCGAGGAGGAGGTTGACCAGGAGGTCCCGGGACTTCGTGGGGCCATGGATAGGGAGTGCGTAGAGAAGGAGGTGAGGGGAAAAGTGCAGCCAGAAACGTAAGAGGATGTTAATGAGGAGCCGGTGTAGGGGCTACAGCCTGGCGCACTCTAAGTAAACGTGCGCCAGGGTCTTCCTCACGCCGCAGAAGGGGCAGGTGTCCTGGACAGGGGTAAACCACGCCAAGTACACGCCCGTGCTCACGGCCCCATGAAGGAGCCGCCAACTGATATCCTCAGTGGGCCTTGGGACCAGGGTGGAGTAGAGGCTGACCCACCGGGGCTCCTCATCCTCCAGAGGTGGCAGGAGGTCCCGCCACTTCGTATCAGGGCGGGACACGAGAGTGAGGAAGTGAAGGGTGTGGAGCACGAGCGTGTAGAGTTGTTTCCTTGGCGCGGTTTGAAAACGGACCGGCTGCAGGTCGTGCAGCTGGCTTGCGGAGAAGGGGCAGGGGGGCCTGTCGGGCCTACCGGGCAGAGGCCCAATGAAAAGGTCCGGAGGGCTTGGGGTAAGGGGTGGGCGGGGCATGCCCTCCCGCAGGACCCGGTCGAGGTAGGCCCGAGCAGCAGGCGGCAAAGCGGCCTCCACCTCCTGGAGTACGCGCCGGGGAGTACAAGGTCTGGAGAGCCCCATGCGTTGAGCGAGCGTCAGGGGATCCAGCCAGCCTCCCTTGTCATAGTCCAGGAGATCTCCGACCCTGGTAGCTTCCGCCAGGACCAACCTCTGGCGCACCACAGGGGACTCTGCCACCTGCACACGGAGCTGGGGATTGTGTAGCAGGGGCTCCGCGAGGAGGTCGGCCCCCTCGGTGGCCGCCACAGACCTGGTCGCAGAGAACAGCTTCCAGGTCCGGAGGAGGTCCTCGTAGAAGACCGGCAGCCTGGAGAGATCTCGCGGAAGATCCCTCGGTTCGAGATAAAGGAGCTGCCGGTCGTATCGGAGCCCTCGGAAGCGGCGCAGGAAGGCGTGCGCCAGGGCTCTCCATGCTGGACTACCCGCACCATAAAGGAGCCTGTGCAGTGCCTGGAGGCGGAAGACGTGGACCTGAGTACGCAGGCACTACAGGCCCTGCCCTCCCGCCTCCAGGGGCAGGTGGAGTACTCCTGCAGGGACCCAGTGCAGTCCTGGCCAAAAGAACTGCAGAACCACCTTCCGGAGGTCGGCCAGGAAACCTGGGGCCGGGGCCAGGGTGTTGAGCTGGTACCAGAGCATGGACAGGACCAGTTGGTTGAGCACCAGTGCCCTCCCTCAAAGGGAAAGGCACTGGAGGACTCCTGTTCATTTCCGGAGCCGCTACGCCACCCTGCCCTGCAAACCTTGCCAGTTCTCTGGCGGAGACGGATGCGTGGCAGAAAGGTAAACGCCGAGATAGAGCAGCGTACCCGTGCTCCACAAGATGGCCTGAAGTACGGGTGGGAGGGAGCCTGCCGGCCACCCGTCCCCGACCACCAGGACAGAGCTCTTGACCCAGTTGACCTGAGCGGAGGAGGCCTGGCAAGCCTCCACCCGCGCCAAGTTGCCCGGGTCCTGGACCACGAGGAGCACATCGTCGGCGTATGCCGACAGGACCAGCCGCAGCTCCGGCTCCCGAAGCACCAACCCCGTCAACCTCCTGCGGAGGAGACAGAGGAAGGGCTCGATGGCCAGAGCGTACAGCTGGCCCGAGAGGGGGCACCCCTGCTGCACTCCCCGCCCGAAGCTGACTGGCTCGGTCAGGGTCCAGTTGAGCCTGACCAGACACTCTGCGGAAGCGTACAGCACCTGGAGAAAACCCACAAACTGGAACCCGAAGCCCAACGCTCACAGAGTGCCCAGGAGATACCCGTGGTACACCCTGTCGAACGCCTTCTCCTGACCCAGGGACAGGAGGGCGAACGACAGACCATCCCTGCACCCAAGCTCCAAGAGATCCCGGACCAGATAGAGGTTATCGAAGATGCTACGGCCCGGTATGGTGTAGGTCTGGTCTGGGTGGATCATGTCCTCCAGCACGGACCCCAGCCACAGCGAAATGGCCTTAGCGATGATTTTGTAGTCCGTGCTGAGGAGCGAGACTCGACGCCAATTCCGTAAATCACGGAGGTCCCCCTTCTTCGGCATAAGGCGAGCACAGCTCACCTGCACGAGAGTGGGAGGACCCCGCCCTGCAAGGACTAGGCCCAGACGCTGGCCAGGTCTGGGCCGAGGACGTCCCAGAACACGCGGTAGAACTCCACGGTCAGCCCGTCCATGCCCGGAGACTTGTTGGTGGGCATGCGACGGAGGGCGTCCAAGAACTCGGCCAGAGAGAGAGGCAGCTCTAGCTGGTCCCGGGCGCCTGCGCTGAGCGTCTGGAGCCCGTCCCAAAGCATTCTGCGAGCGGCAGGATCGGTCGGATCCGGGGAGAAAAGGTGCGCGTAGAAGGTCCGGGCCCTCTCGCACATCTCCGCCGGATCCGTGAGGGGGGTGCCGTCCTCCGCCAGAAGGCAGGCGACGTGTTTCTTGGCCCCCCTCCGTTTCTCCAAGGCGTAGAAGAAGCGGGAGCAGCGATCCATCTCCCGAAGGAGGCGGATGCGGGAGCGAACAAAGGCGCCCCGAGCCCGATGGTCCTCTAGGACCCGGAGCTCCTCCCGCTTCTCCTGGCACGCTCCGCAAAGGGATGGATCCTCGGGGCTGGCGGCCAGACGCCTCTCCAGCTCTAAGACCTCCCGTTCCAACTGCCCTATCGCCGCATCCCTCTATCGGCTGACGCCCCGGGTGTAGTCACGGCAGAAGAGCCGGGCGTGCACCTTCCCCACATCCCACCAGCGCCGTGCCGAGGGAAAGGCGCGCCGCTGCCCTCGCCAGGCCAGCCAGAACTCCCAGAAGGACGCCATGAAGCCCGCATCCTCCAGCAAGCTGTTGTTGAAGTGCCAATAGGCCGGCCCCGGCCTCTCCGCACTGAGGGAGGCCGTTACGGTGACGAGGTGGTGATCGGAAAAAGGGGCCGGCCGGACGCTGGAGGACTGGGCCTGTGAAAGGTGGAAGCGTGACATGTAGATGTGGTCCAACCGGGAGTGGCACGACCGGTGGGCCCCCACCCGTACATAGGTGAACGTGGAGACATCGTCCGGGTGGTGGTCGCGCCAGACGTCCACCAGGGAGTGATGGTTGACGATCTCCTGGAGGACATCCGCGGCGGCCGGGCTCCGCTCGGTCCCCGAGCAGTCCCGCTCCTCTAGGACGATGTTGAAGTCCCCGCCCAGGACCAGGCACTCACGAGGATCCAACGAGCCGAAGAAGGCGGATGCCTGCTGATAGAATGGCAGACGCTCCGGGGCCGATGTCGGGGCATAGACGTTCACGAGCTTGACCATGGGCCCCTCCATGCGGACCCGGAGGTGCAGCAGGCGGCCCAGCACAGCCTTGGCGACCCCCAGCACCTCGGGTCGTAGGTCGGGGGAGAACAGGGTAGCTACTCCAGCCCGATGGGTTGTGAGATGGCTGAAGTAGACCCCGTCCCCCCACTCCAGCCGCCAGCTGGCTTCGGCGGCCGGATCCGTGTGGGTCTCCTGCAGGAAAACCACAGAGTAACCCCCCTCCCGAAGGAAGAAGAGCACCTGGCTCCTGCGGAAATCCACCCTATAGCTCCGGGTGTTCAAGGTGGCAAAGGTGACGAGCGCCATGAGGAGGGCTGGGGGGGATCCTCACCAGCAGGGGCGCTCACGGCCCCCGTTGGGCCGCGCAGCAAACCATGACCCACCCCAAAGGTGAGCAAGGAGTCACGGAAGCTGCAGATCCGGTGGTAAGTCGCGGCACCCTGCTTCCCGGTCCCCCTGCCGTCCCCCATGAGGGCCCTTGCGGCCCGGAGGATCTGGTGGAAATCCCCCCAGCGCTGGAGAGCAAGTGCTACCTTGTTGCGGGAGCCCCTGACGTCTTCCAGGAACTCCCGTAGCTCCTCTCGTAGCGTATGGGGGGGTGGGGTCACTGGCCTCCAGCGATCCACCGGCGGGGCCTCTGGGACAGCCCCATGGCCTACTGAGATGGGCAGGCAAGGGGCGGACCCGTGACGTGGCGCCTGATGGGCCGGCGCCACGCGCTCGGCCTCAGACCCTGGCTCGATGGGGGGCGGCGGAGGGAAGAATGCAGCCCCGAGGGGGTCGGGACTGTGAAACGTAAAGGCCGCTCCCTGGGGGTCTCCCTCCGGGAAAGGGAAGGAGACAGCCCCAGGGGCGGCAATAACAGCGTGGGAGGTGGAGGGGACAGGGACCGGGTCAGGAGTAAGGGCAGGGCTGGGGTCAGGAGCCGGGTCGGGAGGAGGGACAGACATGGGACTCTGGGCCGCAGGAGCTGAAACGTCAGGAGGCGGCTCCTCGTGGCCAGGCGGAGGGGTTTGAGGGGCAGGGTGGGGGTCCCCGGGGACACTGGGTTTAGGCTCAACCGGTGGCAGGGCAGTCTCAGCGGTGATGGATGCAGAACCCTCAGTGGGGCCCCCGCCCATGAAGGAAACCGGTTGCCCCGCGCCACCGAGGGATACCCCTGGTGGCTCGCCTCCCGGCCGTGAGGCACCGGCACTCGCCTCAACAGGCTCGGCGCCCGTCAGCGGGGTGCCCTCCGCAGCAGGGCAGGCAGAAGAGTCCAGGGGGCTCCCGGAGGCGGGAGTGGACGCAGCAGTCGGGGCGATGGGACACAGAGAGGGGGAATCCGGGGTGAGGTTGGCTAGGTCGGGGCCCGCTGACAGAGGGTCGTTCTCCCCCAGGGTAACTGGGGTCAGACCCAGGGCCTCGATCTCCTCAAAGAGGGAGGGGAGCTCACCACCCACCACCCCGGGGTCGTCCCCACTCGCACCCGAGGTGACGCTCACCACGGGTGTTGTAGGGGGCACAGGCGGCAAGGGGATAGGAGGGGACTTATCAGGGGCCTTCGCCGGGAGGGACTCCGGAGGAGGGACAGTGGTACTCTCCAGTGCTGCCATGTCTTCCCCAGCTGGGACTGGCATATGGTTCGATCCCGTGGGCATGGCGGAAGGCTCGGTGTCTGCAGCCCCCTTCCTGGTCTTACGGGAGGCTTCCGCATCAGATGGCGCGAGCGGAGCCCGAGCCTTCCGCTTGCCCCGCCTGCCCTGTACTAGGGTCCAGCCCTCCATGGTGTCACCTGTGGGCTGGTCGACAGGGGTTGGGTCAGAGGGCAGGGATGTTGGTTTGTGGACTTGGAGGGGCACTGGTGGGACAGCCGGAGGAAGGGAAGATACCCCCTGGGGAGGGTCGTCTCCCACGCCCGGCAGTACCCCTGCTGCACCCTCCTCCACAGGCCCCACCAGGGTGCAGGCGGGGCTCTCCCGCTCATCTGGGCATGCCGAGGGAGGTACCTCTGCAGCCTGAGCGGGAGCAGTGATGGATTGAGGAGGAGGAGGGGCGGCCCTGGGCATCGGGCGGCCAGGCGCGCTGGCGATGACGGGGCCGGCACTCTGCCGGGGCTCGGGGATCCCGGGTGCTCCTCCGAGCTGGGCCAAGGGGCAGTCCCTCCGGACGTGCCCCGTCGCCCAGCAGAGGTAACACCTGGCCTCCCCCGTAGAATAGTGCACCCGGTAACGGGCCCCCTGATAGGGGACCAGGAAGGACCCCTCGAGCGCCTCTCCGCGACGCGCTGCCGGCGGCAGTTGAAGCTGCACCTGCCGGCGGAACGAGAGGACGTGACGGAGGGCGGGGTCCTTGCAGCCCAAGGGGAGAGGGCTCACTATAGAGATGGGCTTCCCCAGAGTCAAGAGGGCGGGTAGCAGGGTGGCATTGGGAAGGAAGGGAGGGACGGACGTCAGAAGAAAACGGACACCCAGGTCCTCCAGCGGCTCCAGGGGGATGAACACGCCCCCCACCGCCAGGCCCTTCTCCACAGCCTCCTGGGCGGCAGCCTCCGAGGCAAGGAAGAAGACCACCTTGCCATACATCTTGGAGGCCACCACGATGGCCGTGGGCCCCACCACCCTTGCCAACGCCCGCACGTAGGTCTCCAAGTGGGGCGAGGTGGGCACCAAGAGGCAAGGGACGCCGTGCTTCCTGGTCAAGGTGGGGAATGGGCCCCGGCCGCCGTAGGTGGTACTGGAGGCGGCGGTCGGGGGAGATGATGTAGCGGCGGGCTGCGGGGCCGCCGCCACCTCGGCGTATGCCCTGGGGGCCGGGAGAGGGGCACCCGCAGAGCTGGTGGAGAGAACAGCGTGGAGGGGCGCTGTGGCCGGTGGCGGAGCCGTCTCAGCGGTGGCAGCCACTGCCATGGAGGGCTTAGTCTTCCAAGCAGGGCCCTTCCCCTTCCTCTAGCCTTGGCCCTTTCTGCCAGCTGGGGGGGATCCCCCAGAATCGGAGGAGGCGAGGGACGTGGCAGCAGTGGAGGTCACCCCGGTGCCTGGCGCTGCCGGCGCTTTAGTGGGAGAGAGTTGGCAAGCGGTCCGGCAGCGGCGGTTGAGGCTGACACTGGGGGGTTTTGGGGAAGAGCAGGCGGGGGAGGGAGGACAGGGGTTGTCCCAGGAGTCCCACCCGCTGCGTCTCCCGCCATGGTGAGTAGGGAGGGAGGGGAAATACCCGAGAAGGGGAGGGGAGGGAAAGCAGGTCAACCACTCTTCCCTGCTAGGCTGTAGGCAG
Source organism: Gopherus evgoodei (assembly GCF_007399415.2). Classification (NCBI taxonomy): domain Eukaryota; kingdom Metazoa; phylum Chordata; order Testudines; family Testudinidae; genus Gopherus; species Gopherus evgoodei. The sequence continues at coordinate 331,827,874 of NC_044322.1, read as the reverse complement.
GGGAGGAGGGTGCCAAAATGGGGGAGGGGGCAGAGAAGGGGCCAAGGCAAGGACTCGGGGGCGGGGATCAGTCACCGGACACGGGAGGGAAAACCGGCTCCTCCAGCCGCACTAGGGAGGGAAGGGATACAAAAGCAATTGGGGGGTGCAGTGCCAGAGGGAAAAACTCAAATGGGGGGCACAAGCGCACGAGAAGGGTACAGGCGCACGAGGGGGGGGCCGAACAGGGCGAAGGGGCTGTAGGGAAGGGGCTCAACAAGGTTGGGAGTGGGGCTGAGGGACCAAGGGGCCGGTTGCGGGGCTGAGGCAGGACAAACAAGGCTACAAAGGGGAGCGGGCGGGGCAGGCAAACAAACTGAAGCTGGGGAGGGATGGGCAAAAGGCTACAGGGGGCAATGGGGCAGGCAACAAGGGGAAAAGGCTGGGGGGTCTGTCACAGAGGGGGAGGGGTCAGGTTGGGGAGGGGGGGTGCGTGCACCCACGAGCACTTGTGCAGGGGCTAAAGGTGTGGCTGGCTGCTGCTGGAGGCCCAAACGGTGGAAATAGGGCGTGGCAAGCCAGGCAAGCAGCTGAGTTCCAGAGGTGGGGACCAAGGCAGATGGCAAGCAGTCTGTGGGGGTGGTGGAGGGGGCAGCGGTGGTGGTGGTGGAGGTTGGGGGGGGGACACAGATGGACCAAAAGGCAGGCTCCACGCCACACCCCCTGTGCCCCCACAAACACAGTCTACACCCCCACCACTAGAGCACAGTCAAAGAGTTACTCAGTTCCTGAGGGCCCCCTCCACAGTGGTCTCCAGAGTCTTCCTGTGTGCTCCCCCAGCAGCCAGTGGTCTTCTCAGTGCTCACCTTCCTCCAGGCTCCAGCAGCTCCCCAGGCAAACACAGCTCCAGCAGCAGCAGCAGCTCCTTCTCCAGCAACCCTGATGGCCAGGCAGGAAGGACCCCACGTAGGTGGTAGTAGCCGTGGTGGTGGTGATGGGGTCCTGGCTTCTCCCCCCGAAGGTGGAGGAGTGGGGGCTGGCCAGCAAGGCCCCTCCACCCCGCCTCGCCCCACCCAGCAGCAGTAGCAGCAGTCCAGGAGGGGAGCACTTCAGCCAACAGCAACAGCAGCAACAGCAGCCCAGGAAGGGAGAAGGAGCTCCAGCCAGCAGGGCAGCCACAGAAGGGTGGGAACGCTCCAGCCAGCAGGGCAGCCCGAGCAGACACAGAGCGCTCCCGGTATCAGGGTGCTCCTGCTCCTGCTCCTGCTCCTGCTCCTGCTCCTGCCCTGAAGGGGTGAAAACAGCCCTGGGGGAAGGTTGTGGCTGGGAACTACTAAGCTAGGCTGAAGTGACTGCAGCTCGGCCACACCCCGATCAGGCCACATCTGGCCTGTATAAAAAGAGTGGGAGCCAGTAGCTCAGGAGTCTCTCTCTGCCTTTAGAGGGAGAAGGGCCTGGCTCCTGGGAGCTAGAGACAGGGTACTTGAGTGGAGCAGGGATGGGGAAAGGCAGAGGAGCTGGGGAGCTATAGCCTGGAAAGCCCGAGGCTGCAGCCTAAAATAAGGCCAACAGGTATTGGGGGTTGCAGAGAGCAGCCCAGAGGTAGGCAAGGGCAGCAGATCCAAACCCAACCTTGCCATTGATGAGTAGGTTGATACTGCAGTCTGCCCCAGGGCATGGGGCTAGATGATGACTGGCAGTAGCTGTATGCTGAGGTGAGGTGGGAATAGTGGGTGGGGGTTCCCTGGGGAGGGAAGGCCCTGAAACTGAGGGGTTACTGCCAGGGGGCAGCACCCCATGTTAAAAGGCACTGGGTCCAGGAAGGGACACAGGGGCCGGAGGATAGGTGGATCACTGGCCTACAGAGGGTGCTCAGGAGCTGGAATGAGCTAATTCCCAGAATACACCAGCAGGAGGTGCTGCAGGGGCGAGTCTGCCCATCTACAAACACCTACCTACAGTAATGCTTTTACTTCATTCTAATGAAGTGGTTAATAATGATAATATTAATAAGCTTGTTGCCAGATTTATATCAGAAAATCCAGGCCACAATTGGCTCAAATACATCCAAGTAATGATAGACATCATGTGCCACATTTACACTGAAAAAGAAGCGCCGTCAGTTTCAGAGTTGATGCCTGTATTGTCTGCTAACTACTTTATTTAACAGTTAATCATTCATCACATCCACGTATGTGTGTGTATATACATATATAAATATAACATATTTTAAAAAAATCTTCTGGAAATATGAGACACTTGCCAAAGCTTAGCAGACCTTATTGAAATGCTTTCATTACACCCATTCTCACCCCTATTCCTCCTTGGTCAGATGTGTGGGGTTTTCTGTTTGTTTGTGTTTTGCATTCCTCTGAAACACCAGAGATTGGCCACAGCTGGAGCTAGGACACTAGATGCGGTGGCCAGTACTCTGAGATGGTACAGAGAATTCTTTATCTTAAGTGGACTTTCAGACTGATAAGGGGATCCAGTGGATATAGTCAGGGCCGGCTTTATGGACGGCGGGGCCCAATTCAAATGCCTGGCAGCGGTCCAGGGCTTTAGCAGCACTTCAGTGGTGAGGGGTCTGCTCCGGGTCTTCTGCGATGCCGAAGAACTCCCCGCTGCCAAAATGCCACTGAAGACCACAGAGTGGAACCCCGCCCCTGCTGCTGGGTGAGTAAAAAAAAAAAAAATTAAAAAGATGCTTTAGGCAAGGGGCCATCTTAGGTGTGGGGCCCAATTCCGGCTCTGGATATAGGTGTATAGGGAGATCCAGTGGATACAGTGTATTTAGATTTTCAGAAAGCCTTTGACAAGGTCTCTCACCAAAGGCTCTTAAGCAAAGTAAGCAGTCATGGGATAAGAGGGAAGGTTCTCTCATGGATTGGTAACTGGTTAAAAGACAGGAAATAAAGGGTAGGAATAAATTATCCATTTTCAGAATGGTAAATAATGGTGTCCCCCAGGGTCCTGTACTGGGCTCAGTCCTATCCAACATATTCAGAAATGATCTGGAAAAAGGTGTAAACAGGCGGCAAAATTTGCAGATGACACAAAACTACTCAAGATAGTTAAGTCCTAGGCAGACTGCAAAGAGCTAGAAAAGGATCTCACAAAACTGGGTGACTCAGCAGCAAAATAGCAGATGAAATTCAATGTTGATACATGCAAATTAATGCACCTTAGAAAACATAATCCCAACTATACATATCAAATGATGGGGTCTAAATTAGCTGTTACCACTCAAAAAAGAGATCTTGGAGTCATTGTGGATAGTTCTCTGAAAACATCCACTAAATGTTCAGCAGCAGTCAAAAAAGCAAACAGAATGTTGGGAATCATTAAGAAAGGGATAAATAATAAGATAGAAACTATCATATTGCTTCTATATAAATCTATGGTATGTCCACATCTTGAATATTGCATGCAGATGTGGTCTCCCCATCTCAAAAAAAGATATATTGCCCTTGGAAAAGGGTAAAAAAGGACAACAAAAATGATTAGGGATATGGCATGGCTACCGTATGAAGAGAGATTAATAAGACTGGGACTTTTCAGCCTGGAAAAGAGATGACTAAGGGGGGATTTGATAGAGGTCTATAAAATCATGACTGCTGTGGAAAAAGTAAATAAGGAAGTGTTATTTACTCCTTATCACAATACAAGAAGTAGGGGTCACCAAATGAAATTAATAGGCAGCAGGTTTAAAATGAACAAAAAGAAGTATTTTTTACACACAACACACAGTCAACCTGTGGAACTCCTTGCCAGAGGATGTTCTGAAAGGCCAAGACTATAACAGGGTTCAAAAAAGAACTAGATAAATTCATGGAGGATAGGTCAACCAATGGCTATTAACCAGGATGGACAGGGAATGGGTGACTGAATGGATCACTTGATTCTGTTTGCCAGAAGCTGGGAATGGGCAACTGGATGGATCACTTGATGATTACCTCTTCTGTTCATTCCCTTTTGGGCACCTGGCATTGGCCACTGTCAGAAGACAGGATACTGGGCTAGATGGACCTTTAGTCTGACCCAGTATGGCCATTCTTATGTTATGTTTTTATTTTTTCCCCTTCACTTGCTGGCATGATCTGGACATATCTAATCTGCTGAGTTAGAGTATTCACCCCACACTAGCCTGGAAAGGGTTAATGAGGCTGAAGGGCCAATTAACTGGATAGGCCACACCTGAGGTGAATTAGGTGGCCTAAATTACCCCAGACTGATCATGCAGCCCAGCTGAGAAGTAGTAGGTGGGGCTAATATAAAGCCAGGAAGCTTACAGCAGAAAAGGTCTTCAGTCACATTCTGGGTGTATGAGAGGGATCGGAGGAAGCCCGGGGGAGAATAGAATCTCCAGGGAAGGGTTTACTCAGAAGGGTGGTGGAGCCAAAGCTTGAGAGAGGCAGAGTAGGAAAAGGTTCAAAGAAGCAGCAGCAAGGTGGGACACTGTAGATCTTGGCTGCTGATTAAAGGGTTCCTGAATAGGGGTGGAGTAGAGTCACAGGGGAAGTGTCACAGTCAGGGCAGTAGATTTGAAGACTGCCTGGGAAGTCCTGTGAGAGTTTGATACCCCGAAAGGAAGAAAATACACAGTAACCTGGAAGGAAGGTTGAGTCATAAAAAGGTAGCAATCAAGTCACAAAGAGGGAGTGCACAGAAAGCAAAAGAGGCCACAGAAAATGAAAATGATGGAAGGAGGCATCAGAGACAGATAGAGCTAATCCCCTGAGCAGCAAGGAGGAGGTGTCATAGTGGTGAGTGGTGTACCCTATTATATGTGCCATTGCAGGGCCTCAGGCAATGGTGGCACCTTTGTCTCCCCTATTATCTGCCTTTGGTACACAACAAGGTAGTCTTCTGAGTACTGAAAAGCTTTAGTCTAACTCAGGTGTTTGAGCACAATAAATGGATACCTGGGTGGAATTTAATGGCCTCTGATATACAGGTCAGACTAGATAATCTAATGGTCCCTTCTGGCCTTAAACTCTGAAACATAAGATTGTAAACTCTTTTGGGGTTGATACCTTGAAATTTTGCATTATCCTGTAAAAAGATTGAATGTTGTGGAAATTATTATTATTAAAGATGATGATGATAATATAGATACACAAACAGCACCATAAGGCACATTAACATTAATCGAAATACAAAGCTGACAGATCTCAGGAGATGCTCAGTCAGATGATCCTTTATGGCAGTAGAATCAGGGGCAGAATTTGCCCTATAGTAATTCTGTTAAGAGATAATGGGAATTTCAGCTTTGCATAAGAACACCCTGTTCTCTCCTTGGCATATCCCCTTCATCTCTCTGTTACCAGCAAAAGAAAATAGTTGTAATTATTTTGTTCTCATGGGCACTGTTTCAGTACTATAGTGGTGCACTTTTTTTTCAGTTTGGTTGGTTGCTGAAATGACTATGGCAATTTCTAGGTAGCAAAACATTAATTACAGTAGGTGGTATTCTATTATGTAACCTATACATTAAGCTGTTAATTCTATTTTATTTTAACACCAAGTTCACTTTACTCCTTAATGATTAGGGAAGCAGCTGCACAAAACAAAAGGTGACTAAGATTTCAAGCATATGCCCTGCAGCCATGAAACTTAGTCCCTGAGGATATTAGAAACTCTTTAGGTAGATGTTAAAACAAAAGTGGATTAGCTTTCTCTTGTTAACTAACAGCTTTTTATGTATGGCAGTTTAAGATTCATTCTCCATGAACTGTGTTACTGTACATAAAATAAAGGCTGAGTGAGTGAGTGATTGGACACTGGACTAAACTCAAGCTGGGAAAAATGTGTTCCTGGAGAATCTTGCAAGTGTTTATTGCTTTATGTTCCTGTCAAATAACTCTAAAATGGGCAAGTGGGAGGAGCGTATGGGTGGGTAAAGGGAAAGGGAATATAAAACCTAAATTCACAAATATAGAAACTTCAGGTGGAAAAAGTTAAAATGTATGTAGTGGTTTAATAGATAGATACACCTTAGTGCATAAGTATAAAAAACTAACAGTGGGGGGTGTCATAAATAGATAAGTAAGCGTTAATAGAACAGAAGTACTTCATATCTCTTTTGCCTGTAAAGGGTTAACAAGATCAGTGAGCCTGGCTGTCACCTGACCAGAGGACAGGATACTTTCAAATCTTGAGGAAGGGAAGTTTTTGTGTGTGCTGTTAGATTTTGGTGGTTATTCACTCTGGGGGCTCAGAGGGACCAGATGTGCAACCAGGTTTTTCTCCAATCTCTCCGATACAGGCTATTATAAGTTCAGAATAGTAAGTAACTAGGTAGATAAGGCGAGCTAGGCTTATGTTTGTTTTCTTTATTTACAAATGTGTATTTGGCTGGGAGGAGTTCAAATTTGTATTTTACTGAAAGGATTTTACTTTGTACTTGTATACTTAGGCTGAGAGGGTATTCCCAGTGTCTATTGCTGAAAGACCCTGTAACATATTCCATCTTAAATTTACAAAGATAAATTTTACTGTTTTTTCTTTTTTTAATTAAAAGCTTTTCTTGTTTAAGAACCTGATTGTTTTTTCATTCTGGTGAGATCCCAGGGGACTGAGTCTGGATCCACCAAGGAATTGGTGGGGAGAAAGGAGGGAAGGGGGAGAGAGAGGTTAATTTTCTCTCTGTGTTAGGATTACTTTCTCAGGGAGAGTCTGGGAGGGGGGAAGGTGAATTTTCCTCTCTGTTCTAAGATTCAAGGAGTTTGAATCACAGTGATCTTCCAGGGTAACCCAGAGAGGGGAAGCCTGGGAGAGGCAACGGTGAGGGAAAGGGTTTACTTTCCTTGTGTTAAGATCCAGAAGGTCTGGGTCTTGGGGTTCCCTGGGCAAGGTCTTGGGGGGACCAGAGTGTACCAGGCACTGGAATTCCTGGTTGGTGGCAGCGCTACAAGTACTAAGCTGGTAATTAATCTTAGAGGAATTCATGCTGGTACCCCATCTTTTGGACGCTAAGGTTCAGAGTGGGGAATTATACCATGACAGGGGGAAACTCAAACTTGAAGCCTTTATCATATTTCACAGAAATAGCCACAATAGTGCAATACTTAGAAAAAAGCTTCCTCCATCTTATTTGTCTTGTCTGAGAAGAATTTCTTCCCTTCCCCACTTCGTTCTCTGTCCCTGACAGCTTCCTACCCAGAGCCCATTAAAAATAATGACAAAATACTCATTGACTTCAGGTCAGGTCCTTAGGTTGTCTGTTGAACCGCAAATTAACTACGTAAAAACAATATAATATATATGATAGAGAGATTCAGTTTCACAGCTTCATAGACTCCAAGGCCAAAAGGGGCAATTGTGATCAGCTAGTTTGACCTCCTGTATAGCACAAGCCATAGAACTTCACCAAAATAATTACTTTTTGTATCATTTTTAGGCGGAGAGGAGGGAATGTCAGTGGTAGAGAATCCACTCCAACCCTTGCAAGTTCTTCCAATGGTTAATTACTCTCAGTTAAAAATCCATGCCTTATTTCCAGTCTGAATTTGTCTAGCTTCAACTTCCAGCCATTGGATCTTGTTACACCTTTCACTGCTAGACTGAACAGCCATTTATTAAACATTTGTTAATTATTTGTTGCTATAGTCTGTAATCAAGTCACCACTTAATCTTCTATTTCTGAAGATAAATAGATTGAGGTCCTTGTGTCTTTCAGTATAAGGCATGTTTTCTAAACTTTTAATTACTCGTGTGTGTATTCTCTGAACCTTCTCTATTTTATCAACTTCCTTCTTGAACTGTATACACCAGAAATGGACAGAATACTCCAGGAGCATTCACACCAGTGCCAAATACAGAAGTAAAATAACCTCTGAACTCCTACCCTGTTTTTGCATCCAAGGATTGCATTATCTCTTTTGGCCACAGGGTCACATTGGGATCTCATGCTCAATTGTTTATCCATGATCCAAATCTTTTTTTCAGAGTCACTGTATCTCAGGACAGAGTCCCTCACTGGATAAACATGACCTACATTCTTTGTTCCTAGATGTGTACATTTACATTAGACATATTAATAAGAGGCAGCATTGTTTGTACCTTGATTCCCAATCAATCCAGATATCTCCATTACCAGTGATCTGTCCTCTTCACTATTTGCCATAGCTTAAAGTCCTGATCTACAAAGGGTTATGCTGGGACATACAATTACTCCTGCATGCAATCTTGCTGCAGTCTGTGAGACTCTTTACAGGAGTGACTGTCCACTCAGGCTTAAATTGTTATAATTCTCTGCAAGATCAGGGCATAAGTTTCTAGTCCATAGCATTTCCATCTGTTTGCATATCTCATTCCTAGTGGCTAAAGAGGGATTGGTCCTGCCCCAGGCTGGGTTAGTGTCAAGTACCTCCCTGATGGGTGGGAGACTGCCAGGGTGATGGGAAGAATTTCAGAGTGACCCTGCCCAGCACTCACTCCACAGTGGTAGCTCCTGTCCCAAGTAGCTGTCTGGGCTCAGCTCCAATGCTTTGGCTCAGGGAGGGGCTGGTAAAGGCCTACAGAGGTGCAAGGGGTGGTGCTGGGAGAGAGGAGTGAATTGGAGAGCAGTGGCTACAAAGAAGGAGAAGGTCACAATACCAGGTGTTGAGCCAAGCCAGCCCCGCAGTACAGAAGTTGCTTTAGCTGAGACAGAGATGTTATAGAGCAAAGCGGGGCAATCCTATGAAACCTCAGACTGTTGGGAGTTCTTTGTCAGGGCACTTTATGGTCCTTATCACTATAGTATCTGACTACATCATTAATTGATTTTATACCCCACAACACATCTGTGATATTGGGAAATATTATCCCCATTTTATAGATGGGGAAATGAGGCACAGAGTAGATCAAGTGGCTTGTCCAAGGACCCATGGGAAGTTTGTTTCTCAATTAGAACTGAACCTAGGTCTTCTGAGATCTCGTCTTAACCCCATCCACTGAATCCTCTTTCCACCAGGATTTTGGGAGACTTGACATGAGACTGACACACGGTCATCAGAAGGCTGGACCATTCCTAAGAAACAAACATATGCAAATGTGGGGGAAGGGAAAGTTGAAAGTAAGGCAATAAAATTAACTACTTGTGTATAAAATATAAGAAAAACAGACTTTTCTGTGGGAAATCATTCATGTTCTCTTAATTTTAGTATTTTCTACATGAGCAGCAAAGCAGGAAATTTCAATTTCATAGCTAACTAATGACTATAAATGACAAAGTTCTTTTTTAAAAAAAGTTGATCTGAATTTTCTTAAGTCAGAAACTTGTGAATATTTAAAACATATTTCTCTTGAATTCAGTTTGTATAAATTGAATTATTCATTCACTTCTTGGAAAAAATACAATGCAACCAAAATAGCTATAAGAATTACACTCACAGCGAAATACCTCTTATGGGTCTCAAAGCTCCTGGGAGTTATTTTAAAAATCAGAACAGATGGAATGTTCCCATGTAATATAAACAAAATGAAATGATCATCAACAGTTGAAAAGTTCAGGTGTTCCTGGGAGATAAAGAGAAGGAAACAAACAGTAACTTGATACAATATTTAAAGAGGGGGCCAAACTATATAGTCTCACCTTTATTGCTGCTGAGTGCACCTCTAAAATATGTGGGGTGAAATCCCGGCTGCACTGAAGTCAATGGGACTTTTGCAACTGACGTTAATGGGGACTCAATTTCACACACGTTATTCTGGGAGTAATTACTCCACTGCATAGGGGCTTGAACCTGTGAAGTGCTAAATTCCTCCTGAGAAATCCAGAAAGATCTCAAAATATATGAAGTTTAATTTAAACATTAAATATATAGCTGTGTGAATATGGAGTGGGCTAACATTAAACAAGGAAAACCAGAGGAGCAGCAGGATAGAAAACTGGGAATTTCCCCTCATGAAATCAAAACTCCATACAAGAAACAGGATCCACTATAAGAACTCATGGATCTTGGAAAATTCAGTGGCACTGTCAGTGCTCCCAATGGATCCAGAATATGCTTTTTCTTCGTCAGGAGACTCTGAATAACCCATGAAGCAATGTTTTGACCTCCAAGCAGGGTTTCCCAAACAAAGGACTTGGACCAGTTTGGAACCAGCCTCCACCTTGGCACTTACCTTGGAACTCTTGGCACCACATTACCAGGACAGGATAGAACAGAACAGCCTCACAGACCAGGCCATGAGCAAGCCTAGAGCACCAATCAGAATCTCTCCCTCCTGGGACATATGGCTTCATGCACTTACGTCATACTGTTTGCCAGGCTCCATATTTGTGGCCTGCAAGCATGGATTCAAACAGTGTACTCACCAAGCCAACAGTCCATGAACACCACTATAGTATCTGTTCCCATCAAAGTAACATAATTTCTACTTGATGGAAGAATCCCCATCAGATAGCCATTGGTGTTTTTTATTTGTTTTCCCTGTCATCAGACAGGATGATCATTAAAGATGCCTCCCTTTGTGGTAATCTATTTGAGCTCCTCAACCTAACAGTATAGGGCACTTGTACATCCTGAACTCTCTAGCTGTCCATCAATATTTTGGAATTTTAGGCACTCAGATGCTTGCAAAAGCCTTTCTCCCATTCATTCAAGGTCATGTCCTCATAATGTCAGACAATATTATGACTGTCTTTTACATCAACAAAAATGGTGAGTGAGATTGATCCCCCACCCCCATGCTCATAATGTCAGACAATATTATGACTGTCTTTTACATCAACAAAAATGGTGAGTGAGATTGATCCCCCACCCCCATGTGCAGAAATGATCAGTCTATGAATCGGTGCATCAACAATCAAATAACCCTGTTGGCAGTTTATCTTCCAGGGAATCAAAACTTGCTAGCAGACCCCCTCAGCCAACACTGTGACATTGACCACGAGTGGGAATTATGACTCATTGGTGAACAATATACTTGCTCTATGTGGAACTCCCACAAAGGACCTGTTCATTTCTTAAATGAACAGGAAATGCAACATATACTTGTCCAGAAGAGCCACTGGATGTCATTCTCATGGTGATACGCTACTTCTTCTGTGTTCATATCATCTGAACTATGCCTTCCCTTTCTCACTTCTATCTCAGGTCTTATGGAAGATTCATCAGGAAAGCACATGAGTCGTCATCATCATTGCTCCCAAATGGCCCAGACAATGTTGGTTCCCGAATCTCTTATGCACATCCTCTCAGTCACTGATCGCATTCAGATTTTTTCTGATCTCCTGATCCAGAGGAAGGAAAACATCAAACATCCCAACCATTACATCTCAGAGCATGGATTTTGGATGAGCATTGGACTCTAGAACATTCATGCTCTTCAACTTTACAAAGCATCCTTACTAATAGTGGAAAGGATTCCACTAGAAGATGCTACTTATCCAAGTGGAGGGGTTTTTCTAACTGGCTACAATAAAAACCTAAATTCCCAGGAGATATGGATATTCCACTTATTCTGGACTACCTTCTTTCTCTCAGAACAGCAGGACTTTCCATAAGCTCTTTCTGGGGCCACTTGGCAGCAATCCGTTCATATCACCCATCTTCAGAGTTATTCAGTTTTTTGCTCTCCCACTGACCAACAGATTCTGGAAAGGTCTGATCAGAACCTTTCTGCCAGCGAGAACCTACTCCTCAACAGGACCTAAACCTTGTCCCTCTGTGGTCATTAAACGTCCCTTTGAACCACTGGCTCTGTGTTCCATGTCTCTCCTATCCATGAAGACTGCATTCTAGGTAGCCATCCCCTCAGCCAGGAGCATGGGTGAGCAGATCTGCCTTACACTGTATTTCATACAAAAAAGGTCTCATTGCACTTTACATCCTATGTTCTCCCACAAAGTAGTTTCAGAGTTTCACTTGAACCAGTCAATTCACTTACCTGTGTTTTTTTCCAAAACATGCATCCTCAGAAAGGAGGCTTCATTCTTCCAGCATATGATGGGCTTTAGCCTTTCACCTTCAGAAAACAAACCCAATGTTCCTCCAGCTCATGGGGTGAGGGCTCACTCCACAAGATCACAAGCAAAGTCAATGGCATTGCTTCAAGATGTACCTCTACTTGACATTTGAAAAGCAGCTGAAGTGCCATCCACGTCTGTGAGACATTATGCTTTAATACTGGACTCCTCCATTGATACAGCTTTTGGAATGGCAGTCCTTCAAATGGTCCTGCATCGTTGCATCCTCCTCCTACTTGAGTACTGTTTTTAATCACTCAAAGTGGAATATACACAGGGACCAGCACTTGAAGAGAAAGTTACTGACCCTTCTAACTGGAAGTTTTTCAAGATATGTAGTCTGTGACAAAGTTCCTCCTTTACCTTGGTGGATCCTGCGCTTATTGGCGGATTTGCTCCTCAGTGATCTTCCCCTCTGGTGGAACCCGCAGTTTGAGTCAACTCCTCCTGTGTCTGATCAGGAATTGCGAGGTTTGGGAGGAACCCAGGCCTGCCCTCTACTCTGGGTTCCAGCCCAGGGCCCTGTGGATTGCAGCTGTCTATAGTGCCTCCTGTAACAGCTACATGACAGCTACAACTCCCTGGGCTACTCCCCCATGGCCTCCTCCAAACACCTTCTTTATCCTCACCACAGGACCTTCCTCCTGGTGTCTGATAAGGCTTGATTGATAATTCCTCAATCCTCCAGTAGCACACCGTCTCAGCTCCTTGCACCTCTTGCTGCCAGCTCCTCACACACACTTCCTCTCCTCTGGCTCCTCCCTGCCTGACTGGAGTGAGCTCCTTTTTAAACCCAGGTGCCCTGATTAGCCTGCCTTGATTGGCTGCAGGTGTTCTAATCAATGTAGCTATCTCCACTGCCTTCTAGAAAGATCTTAATTGGCCCCAGGTGCTTTGATTAACCTGGAGCAACTGCCATTTGGTTACCATGGTACTAATTTGTTTAGCCTGGGGCTAACATACCTGTTCCTCAGTACTTTACTGTCGCCATCTGACCTTGCCCCATCACAAGTCCTATATATATTCCACTACCTTCTCTTCTGCTCTGGATCATCTTTGGATTCACAGTAGAGAAGGAATTGGAGAATCAGTCAGTCCACCCCCTGTCCCTTGTATCTCCTCAGTTGGGGGCACCATGAGTGCAAGGGCACATGTTCAGACCAACAGACATTACATTAAAGGTTCTCCAGCTCCTGGTGCATGGCACATATGCACATCCACAGTGGAATATAGTTAGGGACCACACAAAGAAGAATCTTACAAAGAGGAACTGTTATGAATGTAAGTAACTTTCTCTTCTTCCTGTGTGACTGTCTGGCTTCATGAACGCTTCCTCTGCAAATTCCTATTCTCAACACATCCTTTTTCATGAACATTCTTGACTTCAAAATGGCAGCAGTCATTTTTGAAGTCTGGAACAAGCTGAAAGGCCACAGATGAGGGATGTTTGAGCAGCCACGGTGACAGTGTGCATTTGTGTTGTTCACTTGTGACTATGCATAGGCAGAAAACTTCAAACTGCCATACAGAAATTTCAAAATTGTTATTACAGTGACTGCAGGTAAGCCTAAAGGCTCTCACATTAGGCTCCAGATGGGTGCCTGAGGGCTTAGAATTTAAACACTGAAAACCACTTCAAATTAAATAAAGACAATTTGGGGAATTCTATCATTGAACAGTCTTGCAGTAGTTCAGATGCTATTTTAACTTCTAGTGCTAAGGATAATATACTATATACATTCACTTTGGAAAGGTTTTGTTGAATTATCAATAAGATAGGGCTCTAGATTTGCCTATTGTACATTAAGTGCTATCAGAATTCATTCAGAACAAACCTTTCATATTTAAAATCCTTCATATTTAAAATCATTCAATAGAAATATATGACCCTATAATTCAAAACTGCTTTATTTAAAGTTTACGTAATGTAATGCATGGAGTAGCACAAACTACAGCACCTTCTCCATACAATGCCAGCTGCTGTGTTCCTGAGGATCATTATCAGAGAATGTCTGTATCTAAAGTGTTCTCTGAGCGACCTCAAAAACGAAATATGTAACATGACCCATTGTGCTCCACTTGTGGGTAATTCCTTCTCATTGAAAGAAGGCAGGTAGTGTTTCTGAGTAGTTAAAACAGAATTATGGAGTTGAGAAATTGGGTTCTATTCCTGAGCCTGGCATTGGCTCACTGCTATCTTGGATGAGTAGGTTCCTCAGTTTCCTGATTTGTAAAATAAAGACAGACACCCAGAATTATGAGGTTCAGAATTTGAGATCTTCAGCTGGAAGGTGATATTTATGGAAAAGTACTTGAATAGCCACAATGTTTCTTTTTGCAAAACATTCTTTTGGATAATCTCATATTTGAATGGTCTAAATGGGGAGAAAGATGAGAACCCACAAATTACATATCCTGATAAATTCATAACAATTTAAGAAGGTAAAGGTAAATTATGACATCTAGTCCACCTCCTTGCCACTGCAGTCACTCCCTATGATAATTCTTTGTTATAACAAAATAAACCCTTGATTTCTTAGAGTATTAATACAATGTCAACCTTCACAAACTACTTTGGATGGCTTTTGAAGTTCTTTTTTATTATGTGCAAGTTTCTACCGTGCATATCTTGTTGCTTCACTTGTTCTCAGCACAGGCATTTGAATTTATTGTAGCAATTTCTTGGTTAGACAAAATACAGGACTGAGAAAAAGCAACTGCTGCAACATTTCTCTTTCCATCCTTCTCAAGTTTGGTCTACACTAGAAAGTTTTACCAGCTTAGCATGTCAGAGTGTGAAAAAAATTACACCCCCTGCCCCACCCTACACATCTATGCAATAAAAGTCTTAGTATAGACAGTCATATGGCAAACAAGTTTCTTTCTTTCTTTCTTTTCCAGTACAGCTTATTTTGTTCAGGGAACTAGCTTAAACTACACTGGCAAAAGAACTGCATTTCCATTACACCAACACACTTTTTGAAGCATACACAACATCTGAGAAAACAAGCAAAGGAGAAATAAACACAGGCAAATACATGTTCCTGAGGATAGTGTTTCTGGTTACTACTGGTTACTGATTACTGGGAGACCCAGATGCAACAGGTTAGCAACTGGGATTCTTGCTCTGCCCCCAGT
Organism: Gopherus evgoodei; assembly: GCF_007399415.2. Lineage (NCBI taxonomy): Eukaryota > Metazoa > Chordata > Testudines > Testudinidae > Gopherus > Gopherus evgoodei. The sequence continues at coordinate 331,812,798 of NC_044322.1, read as the reverse complement.
TAGAAACCCTATTCAAAAAGAACAAGAATCTGGTGGTAATCAGAGCTCTCTGGTTTAGAGCTGGCTTCTCAGCCAAGCTCCTTTAGCTGTTAAGAGTGGTGCTGATAATAACCTGGGCTGTGCTGATTGTTTGTTTTCAGTCCTTTTCTCCCTGGAGTGAGGATGACAACTAAATTCAATTTATTTTTTCCATATGACTGGAGAAGCTGTTGGAGTTCTTGGATTTGTTTGATAAGATGACCCATCCACCCTCTCTTTGATACAACTGCTGGGGCATCGTGCAGCAATGACTCAGAAGTCAAAAAGAAAAAAAAATCAGTGACTTTAATGAATTAATAGACCTTGTTGGAACTATGCTTTTTGCATGGAATATGCTTTATGCTACATTGCATAATGTACACAGTATAAAGGAATCAGACAGGCATAGTGGGATCTAAATAACTTTGTTAAGCATATATGCCATGTGAGGCCTAACTACATATAAACATTGCTGCTCTGGCAGGGTTGTGGTGACTTCCCTGAGAATGCCACTGCTAACAAGGCAGGCAGTTGTGAAGTTACCAAGTAATCTCTAGGAGTACTTGTTAGCAACATGCTCTGTTGCAGCAACCTGGGTTTTCACAGATGGTCTCCTATGAGGCTCTAACCTGTTCAGATTGTGTATCCAAATAAGACTGTAACAGAAGTGATATGGCTCCAGAAAGACTTTTGTATCTGTAAAATGGTGGAAATGGTTAATGGCTTTATCTTTTTAATGCTGAATTATTCATCAAATCCTAGTCCACCCAATCATGTTTAGATAGATTCATTTCCTGTTTTGAGTGGGACTCAGGTGTTCTGGATTTAATACCGAGCACTGCCACGTGCTTCCCATGATGAGGGCAAAAAGCTTAACTTCTTTGTGCCTCAGTCTCCTCTCTGAAAGGACAATCCTTCCTTTCCTACCCTTTGTCTTTTTTGTCTATTGAGAGTTAAAGCTCTTTAGGATAGGGTTGAACTCTTACAATGAGCAGCACTAGCCCTTTGGGTCCCAGCTTGATTGAGTCACAAAGAAGCTATTGTAAACTGTCTCTAAGGGAATTGTTCAGACAAGATGAGCCTATATTAATGAGTTGCTTCCCCCTTGTGGTCCTGTTTTCCTGATTCAGTAGGGCAAAAAAAATTTACCTCATTAAATCTGCTGCACAACAGTGTTACGTTTTATCAAATCATTGGAACTTTTCATAAGCAAAAACTATGACTTGGCTGTTTGGAACATTGTTATTTTTTTCTTAAAAATAAACTGATTAAAAAAAAAACCTTCATAAAACCAGTCTTATATAATTGTAAATACTCCTGTTAGCTTTCATTTCCCATAAGCCACTTTATTCTTCCAGAGTAGTATGTGTGTAGTGTTAATGAACTCAATTTCAGTAGCAATGAAGATGACAACTAATAGTAAGATACCAGTAAACGCCTAAATTTCAAATTAGCTGTGGATCATTGGGCACATATAAATTCAGAGTATAATTATGATTGTTCATAAATGAAGATAATTGTCACCCTGCTATTATTATTTAACCAAAAATATGGGTTATAGTGTTTTTATAAAAGCTTCAGCTGTAATGTTCGGGGCGGCTCCAGGCCCCAGAAAGCCAAGCATGTGCTTGGGGCAGCAAGCAGCAGAGGGCGCTCTGCCAGCGCCGTGAGGGCGGCAGGCAGGCTGCCCTCGGTGGCTTGCCTGCAGAGGGTCTGCTGGTCCCAAGGCTTTGGAAGACCTGCGGGAGGTCGGTTGAAGCCGTGGGACCAGTGGACCATCAGTAGGCAAGTTGCAGAAGAAAGCCTGCCTGCTCTGCTTGGGGTGGCAAAATTCCTAGATCCGCCCCTGGTCATGTTGAACTTTTTAATATGTGTAATAAAGTAACATTTTTATGAGAGAAGGAAAACCCATTTAATCATCTCAGTAACTTAAACTGGGTTATTTTTTAAAACATTACCATCTTTTTAATTCTCAGAGGAAAACACCTTCTCCCTTGCTTACACCTTTTAACTCCTTCTTCTGCTATTTCAAATCTGATTGTTTTATTTAACTGTTTAATGCATTTGGGAATAAGAGTTTGGATTCTGCAAAGGGCTGACCTCCCTTGTGTAATGACCTAATGTCCATATTTCATGGAAGCGTTCAAAATTGTTCTCAGCGATGGGCCCTGAACACTTTGAAATATACAGTATAAGTGAATCCAGTATATGGAAGTGTACATGGCAGTGTGCACATATTGTAAGACACACACTGAATGAGGAAGAGACCTGCCTCAGGTGTGTTTTGAATAAAGCAGTTTCAAAGATGTGCAGTAGAGGATCTCTCTTCTATTGGCTTTGTGTTGTAAACTACATGGTTTCTGGTCTGGGTGATTGAGGGGGGGATCAACCCACATCACACCTAGGAAATGTCATCACAAAACTAAGTTAAAAGAACAATAAGGTTTCATTTTTAATCACTTAAAAATTAGGAAATGCCAAAGGTAAGGATGCATCCACCAACTTAACTTGGCCTCGCAATGCATATGTGTGATGGGTTGGACCCCTTGGGAAGCCACTTGATGTGCTGAGATCACTGAGTCTACCTATTCTGCCAGCAAGAGCCCCTTTAACCTGTCTTGTTGAGCCAGGCTCTCAAAACCTCCTCTAACACACACACAGGTAGGGTCACACCCAGCTGCAGATCAGCCTTGGGAAGACTCAGCTTAAGGGACTTGCTCCAGCACTCAAATGTCCACCTTCCTTGGAGTGCAGACCCAAAGATATATTACGAAATTCGCCCCCTCACTCAATGTGGAGAGAGGTGTGCACACTTCCTGCCCTGCCCCCAGTTAGAAATTACAGAAACTGGGTTTAATAATAAACAAATGTTATTCACTATAAAAGGCAGATTTTAAGTGGTAAAAGGCGTAACAACCAGAACAAAGCAGATTACTAAGCAAATTAAATCAAACATGCAAACTAAGCTAGTTTCACTAAATAAATTGGTTACAAATAGTAATTCTCATCCTAGATATCGTTGCAGGCAGTTTGCAAAGTTTCTGTGGTTCAGAGTTTGTTATATTCCTTTTCAGACAGGACCCCTGTCTTTCACACTGGATCCCTTACATAGGATTTGCATAAGGCAGCAGAATTTTTTTTCTCAAACTTGGCCCCCATTCCCTTACAGTGGAAGTTTATAAGAAGTCCTGGATAATGTTTTAGTATCTGGTGACAAGACCACCTGACCCTCTAGGATTATAGCTTCTAGGAGTTAGTGGCAGTATGGAGAGTCCACAGGAAGGCCAAGCTTTTCACAGTCCATTGTCCTCGCTGATGGGCCATCCACCCTGCCTGGCTCTTCCATTGTTGTACCTGAGGTGTTAGCAGTGGGCCTTGTAGTAAGAGGAGGCCCTCCTAAGATGTAAACCTTGTTATCAGAGGCCTGGTATGAGGCCTAAGGCCTGAACTAAAGTAATGGTCAAGACTTTGCTAACATAAAGCAAAGTGAAGCTGTGAGCCAGAGTCAGGCCCTGCTCACAGATACTGGCAAGGAAAGGGCTGATGCTGCAAGAAGATACATACCTAAAAGGTACTGAACACTAGATATCAGAACATTCACATACTTGCACATTCCACACAGATAACAATGACCCATCCCAATGACAGGGGCAAAAGGGTAATATGATGGATAGAGCTGTTTTGATCGAACCAATCTGTACACGGTGAGAGGCGGCACCTTACTATGTAGAGGGGTTGTACCTTACTGCATAAAGGGGTTGCACCTCAATACGTCAAGAGTGATGTGTAACTTGTTTGTACCTGTGTATAAGAATGCATCCCTGGGGCGATGTCTTTGTCCGGCCTACGGGGCAGTGGAAAGTCCCGCTACTGACTGAGCCGAGTCCATTGACCGTGGGTACATATTTGTAGTATGCCATGAATTAGGCTAAGAAACCTACAGGGAACTACTGTATCCAATACTGCAATAAAGCTGGCCGACGTGCCTTCGTACCTTACTAGACTCTGTGGTCATTGGAGGTTCTCTTCGGGTCTGCTGTGTCAGCTATCTGCGTAGAGCTGGGGCAGCACACAGAGGGAACACACGCACGCAGCCGAGTGATACCAACAAGGAGAGAGCAGAGCAGAGCACCATACCGGTAGCGCTTCTGACAACAGGCGTCACTGAAAGTAGCATAGTTGAAGTACAGATACATAGTCAATATTCCTAACTTCAGATACAGAAATGATAAAGGCATACAAATTGGATAATCACATTCAGTAAATCACAACCTTTCCAATGATATCTCACATGAGCCATCTGGCAGAAAGTACATCTCTGTTATGTCATATTCATATCATAAGCGTATTTTCATAAATAATATGGAATGGAATGTCACAATATGCATTGCAATAAATTCTTTAATGGAAAGATTGCATGCTCTAATAATATAGCTTCAACAAACTGTTATTGACACTTATGATTGCATCAAGTTCCACAACCCTCACTCAAATTCTTAACATAACAAGATAAGGGAAAAGTCTCTGGCATTCCTCGGCATCTTTACATAGTCTACAATGCTTTTGGTAACACACTCAAGTGCCTGCATTTCCATCTCAAACACTCACAGAAAAGCAATATGCACCCCAATTTCATCAAACTCATTGTCACTAAAAACCTTACCAGTAACATCAGTAATGGTGAAGCAAAATAGTTTTCCACATGAATAGCGCATGACACATTATGTGTTGGTCTGTTGGTATAAGGGTATGAGGTCATCATCAAAGGATGATATGTAAGCCTTAAAATGAAACTAACAACGGATACGTAAGCCTTAAAACAAATGAATTGGAGAGAAGAAGAGAGAACAAGGAGGAGAAAGTCAAAGGAAGAAATAGAACAGTTGGAAAGAAGAGACGGAGGAATGGAGGAGGAGGAGGAGGAGGATAGATGAGCTGAGTGAGGAGAAAAAGGAAGAAGTGGAAGAGAAGACAAAAAGCAAATGGAATATGGAAAGGAGAAATGGAATAGAAGAAAAAGGGGGAGAAGAAGTGAAAATGTTTACAGGTGCCATAAAGTTTCTATACCATTTATTACAAATTAATATCACTGCTCTACAGCCAAAATGCTTCTGAAATAAATGTAGTCCAACTTTACTAATTCTGGGGCACTGAGAACGAAAATGATGCTTAAAATTGTTGATTGGCTCTAGTTTTCAAGATATGCTATTGGGTCAGTATATATGACCCTTGACTTGGAAATGGTGGAGGATAAGTGAGTTATAAAGGGAAGGGATCTCAAATTTAAACCAGAAATGACTAAAATACATCTTTGACTGGATCTATGAATAAATCTATGAGTGGGTTTGGACAGTACTTGCTTTTTAGGCAAAACAATGAATGATGCAATCTGAAGCTGGTACTGCGTCATACGTGATATGAATTGCATTATGTTATTCCTAGATGTCATGGATGATGCAATCATAAGGAAGCTTACATCACTCTGCTGAACAAATTGCCTTATATCAGCTCTAGAAATCATACAGTGTCGTGCTCTCTTATTTGTCAGTGTTTGATTTTGCAAAGGGACACATTTCTGTTTAGCCAAAGTGAGCAGAGATGCCTCGTACTTGTGTTAAGAATGCAGATAACTTCTGCTATGTTTGTGGTGAAGTGACTTTTGCATCACAAAAGCGCAGTATAACCACTATGGTTAAGAAAGCCTATCACCTTTATTTTAGCTGCAAAATTGGAGATCAGGACAAGAGGTGGACCCCACACATATGCTGCAACACTTGTGCAACAAATCTTGGCCAGTGGTTGAACAGGAAAAGGAAATCTATGGCTTTTGCAGTGCCAATGATTTGGAGAGAGCCAACAGATCATACCAGCAATTGTTACTTCTGCATGGTGCCTCCAGGTGGGAAAGGTGTGTCAAAGAAGAAAAAGTGGACTGTGCATTATCCAAACATTCCATCAGCTATACGCCCAGTACCCCATGGAGAAGGACTGCTGGTTCCTGATGCACCAGAATCATTCTCACTTGAGTCAGACAAGGAAGAAGGAGAGGATGAAACTTCTGGTCCTGAACCATCAGTGTCACAGGACCCACATTTTCTCCCATCCGCCTCCTCTGAACCACACCTCATAACACAAGGTGAACTGAATGACCTTGTCAGGGATTTGGAACTATCCAAGAGTAAGGCAGAGCTGTTGGGCTCCAGACTACAGCAGTGGAATCTCCTGGCAGGCTATCACGGCAAATGGAGCCCATCAATGCTTGCAGACTATTGATGCTCCATTTAATGAATACAAGAGACAAGCCAAGAAGCACCGAGTAGACACTGAATAGGACTAAACTATGTACATAATAGTTTTTTGCCTTTTGTTTCATAATAAATTTTATTTATATAACCCTTTTGCTGATTTTTAAAGTGTTACATAAACAGGACAGGTAAAATATTATCATGTAAAGCAACCATAAATACATGAAAAGACCTAGGTTTACAATTTATGATTAAAACTCTACTATCTACACAATATACATAGACATAAAATGTAAAAACTTAAATATCTTAGAAACAGTAGCCAATCAGTTGTTTTAATTGTCATATTTGAATTCAGCACTTCAAAATACATAATAAATATCACATTTTATCTCTGAAGCAGACGACTTCTCAAAAACTGTAGACCAGTGTATTATGTTATAGTTTAGTTCTGTTTAATAATGATGGGTAACAATGAAATGGTTCTCCATGTGCCCCAGAATAAGATATTATTTCAAGTATGTATTTATTTCACATGTACTGTTTGCAATAAATCTGATCTGTGGTTACCACATCACTCTTATAATAAACATTAGTCATTTATAGCCAAACAAAATGCATCAAATGTTTAGGCAGCTGCAGCTCAGAAACATGTTCATTATAACTTTATAGAGAACTCCCATTCATGTTTTATCGCCTTTTCTTACTTAGGGTTTTTTCCTCTTTGGAGGATTGTACATGTATACATGCAAAACATTATTTGTGGCACCAGAGAACGAGGCCATCTGTTCATTTTCAGCAAGGGCACAATGCAAGCATTTTGGTTTAGCTCCACCACTGGACTCAAAATAAAAGAACAGAATAGTCCCTTGATGCATGCAGTCAGTTCTTGTAAACATTTTTTTAAGTGTTCTAATTACTACTATCTGTTTTTCCTCTGTGGGATGTCCCAGGCACCAGAGGACGAGCTTTTCTCTATCCCAACTGAATTCTGAACTCAACCTTGGCATATGTTCAGGGGCCTCTCTTCCCTAAGGTAGAGACTCAGAAATCAGGGATGGTTTGAGTAAAATTGTATTAATTGTCCAGTGCTAAAAATGTTTCCTTCTCTACCCTCATATAAATTATACATATTTGGTGGGTGGGGGTGAGTTACTGCTTCACAGTTGTTTACCAGAAAGACTTCCCTGAGTTTCAGTATGGTAAATGATCAGATCTTCAGCTAAAAATGTCATATTGATTCATAATATAAACAGAACATTTCATTGTTAAGTAATAAATATGTACTATAAAACCTAAGTGAGAGTAACAGTGCCATAAATTATCAATATATGTGTTGTAAATATAAACTAGCCTTTGAAGAAAGACTTTTTATTACTCATACACACAATATTCTCTAAAAAAGTCTGATAATAGTGCCATAAAATATCAGTGTATATGACCTGCAACTCAAAGCAAACTTGCCAATAATAAGGGAATATGATGTTGACAGAGTATTTGGGTTTTTGACTATCAAATATTATAACTGTAAAGAAACCATCCTGATCTTTTTTCACCATTCCATGAAAATTAGAACAGGTTGTACCCTATTTGGAATGGAAAACCACCACATGTATAATTAAGCTATGAGATCTGGAAAACCCCATGCACTGACAGAATGGTTAACTACTTGGTCTTTCCCATTTTCTGCTGTGGCTCACATTGAGTAGAACATACTCATTCAGGTATCCCCCACTGGCACAAGAAAGGGAAGGAGTAGTAGAACGTCTATTTATGTTAAAAGAAGTCTCTTTTCTGATGAGATAAAGAAATCTGTGATGTTGGCTATCAGTTTGTAATATACATCCCTTCTTGGCTATAATCTCTCTCATATCTTTGAAAATCTGTTATTTGGTAGCATTCCTCATTAACTGAAATGATCTGCCATTATAAAAAATAAGAGGACACAGAGTTGTTTTGAAATAAACGTTGAAGAGTAAGATTATTAAAATACTAAAAAGTCTGAATACAAATGTGTAGAGCAAAGCAAATAAGCAACAAAATCTGAAAGTGAACTTAAATTGTGGTGATTGTTAATTAGTGGGTTTAAAAGACATTTTGAAGGATGTTTTTAATAACCAAAATGTCATTTTAGATGGTGTGTGTGTGTTCCCCTCCTCCTGATTCTGACTCAGCATGGCCTGCAGTAGCCCAGAGCTTCAATTCCAGTCCTGCTCAGCTTGAGGCTGGAGCATGCTTAGTGAAGACAGAATCTTCAGGGAATTTAGCTGTTGAACTCTAAGAACTATCTACTGAGCATATGCAAACAGATTTTTCAAAGGATTATAAATTAGCCAAATGTTAGCAGATTTTCATGGGAGTGACAAAAGGCATATCCCTGAGAGAGAGCCCCCCCACATCCTCTTTCCAAATGTCAAGTTCCTGCTCCAGAGCCTGGACATCCTAGAACTTTTTGAGGGAGAGGTCATCAGAATTTTTTTTAACATATGCCAAAATTCATATTTTCTCCTAGCCTTGGTCTCAGAAAAGGCTGAACCATTTTGTCTGAAATTTTTAATTAAAAAAAACAAAACAACAAAAAGCTGCAAGGCAGACACCTGGCATAGGAAATTTAGCTCAAAGGGTTAGTTTGCCAGTCATAAGCAACTGAAAATGGTCTTATAATGGGACTGGTGACTTTAATAATCGGAGGCACTACTAGCCTCACTTATAATAATTGGTACCATTGGAATAATTTTATAGCTTAATAAAGTTAAATTTGAATGAAAAGCATTAGCCTTTTCTTGCTTCTTCATAAAATAAAATTTAATGGTGTTATATGCCCCAGACTTAAATTTGATCTGAACTTGTGTTCTAACAGCAGCATCCTATTTAGAGAATATATGCTGCATCATGAAAAGTTTTTGTTAAATGTCATTATCAGAATGTTGCACGCTCATTAAACATCCTAAAATACAACATCAGTGTAAAGTATTTGCAGCTATAAATATCAATGTTGCCTAACGTTATTTGATGTTCAATTTGGATTAAAAAGGAACTTCACTGTCAGTTTGGTCAGCTGGGGGTATAGTGGAACAAGACTGTTAGTCTTGCAAAAAGTCAGCAGTTACTTGACCAGAGTTATTTGAATAGGTGCAAATAACAACCTTTGAGTCTCCCAGCCTTCTGAGATAGTATAATGTATTGCCAGATGAATTTGCCAATATTTTTTATACAATAGAGCTTCGCTATAAAAACTGGCTAAGATAGGACTTTAAATCAGTGCCAGTGTCTCTGTAGATAATTGTTCTTTGTTTAACACCAGAGTGTTTAATAATTCTTTGTTGAACACCAGAGTGATTTTCCTGCACATTGCAAACACAATGATTTGCTTGCCCAGCAAGCACAAGCTGTAGTGTCATGTTTCTCCCAGATGACAATTTTATTTGAAAGACAAAAAGTCAGCTTAGAAACTAGATCGAGGCCCTAATGATAAATGCTCATTAAACAATCCCAGAGCATTTCTTTGCAAACAGTTGGGGTGTTAACGCCTGTGCTGGCCAGAGTCCAGTTTAGGTAATTAGATTCTGTCTGCTTAAAACACCCTCATGCTTTCCATTGGAGAAGTTATTTATCTCTTCCCTACCAAACACTATTTTTCTAACACTGCTGGTGATGAACACCTGCTGTTATACACCAGAGGTGGCTGCATGTCCATGGTGATTAATCCTCACAAACAGCAAAGCTCTCAGATGAAAGTGAACTAATAATAGGGAACATAGTGAAAATATGTTCTGATGTTTGGAAACTAAAGAAATAAAGTAGTGCATGCAGGGCACAGCAAACTTCTCAAAAGTTCATTTACACACCCAATATTAATATAGAAAAGAATAAGGATTCACAAGTACAAAAGCCATAAATATGTGGACTGAAAGGGGTGGGGGAGTCTTGGCTGACACTAGTGTAGCAGCCTCTTGGCATTTCTTGGAAACAGGGCTTCAGAGTGGACCCTGGAGCTGGAGCGTGGAGGAGCTCTGGAGCAGTGGAGCTGCAGGTTTTTGCCTGGAGCTGGAGCGGAGCCAGAGCACAGCTCCAAAGCCCTGCTTGGAAACCTTTAGAAGCCGTTTACGTATGTGATGTGTCAACGTCACCTGAGGCAGTTTTTGGCAGGCGAATGGTAGGAACTGTTGCTAACTGTCCTCAGTCTTCCATCCCCCTTTAGCAAAGGTTTGTTATACATATTTTTCACTTTTTCTTTTTGGGAAATAAAAACATCCACCGCTGGGTTTTTGTTTTGTTTTACATAAAATATTTTTTATTGTAATGGGCCCCATATTTGCTGTTGACCTCAGTGTCTGTCTATTTTGATGTAAGGAATTACATTTATTATATTGTTGATCCAACATATTTAATGCTCCGTAGTATCCCTCACATTTTACATGGGGAACTTTTCCATTAGCTCTTAGTGGGGACATTCATTTCTTTAGTGACTATGGGTCACTTGAAGTACTTGCTGGAAAGCCATGGAAGTGAAGAGTTGGTTTCCCACACCGAAAGGATTTCTAATGCTCCATTTCCCTTTTACATTGTCTTTTAGTTCTGCGTCTTGTGGCATCCAGCAAGACTACATGCTGCTCAATAGGATTTTCCTGGTCTGGTCTGTGCTCCAGTATTCTACCTGATAGGTGTGTTTTCTGGGGAAACCATGCCACTGAACAATGCCATAATTAAAATACTTCCCACAGAAGAATATCTTCTTCTTAGGGCAGATCACCAAAACCATCAGAGGCATGTGGAATGGTACATTCCTTCACTCTTCCTCAGTTGCTTTTTCTTAGTGTTTTCTTCCTTGCAAGAATTTATGGACACAAATTGAGAGACCACTTAAAAACAAACAAACAGCTCTTACAGCTCACAACTTTCATGATTAGAATGGAAAGACTACTCTTTTCAGTAAAGCAACAAAATGGGAGGTAAGAAGGTTGTGGGAGAACCAGCCCTTCTTAAACATTGGTTCTTCTTCTGGGTAACTGTTTCCGTTATACAAGCACCACTATCTCTCACTTTGCAAATTTCAACTTTTGAGGGGCTGAATAATTCCATTTACATTCCAAAATACAATTTTCTTGCAATCTATATCCAACACTTCAAGACAGTATTTGCTGGCTTCAGATCCGGCAGTATTTTTTTTCATGGTTTTGGGTGTTAGATTTTCTGAACTGTTCTCTTTTCATTTCTGTAGATGCCTATATTTACCTGAGGATGTCTAAGTCGTTCTTAATAAAGATCTACTGGACATGTTGATTCCTACTTGCTTTTCTGTTTAACTAGTTGAATTTCCCTCCTCCTACTATAAAAAGCAAAACAAGAAAAACCACAGCTTTAAGCCTTTGACAAGAATAAGCAACATGTGCATCATTTAGTCTTTGGCTCTATTAAGCTGTGTCATATCAGATTAAAAGCAAGCATCAAAAAATGAATACTGAAACCTCTACACTGCCAATGAGACAGTACCTAGTGCCAATCACTATCCAAACTACCTGTGGGTCCTAGATACATCTTTCCTCATTACAGTGCAACTTAATCGGTAGTCTCATGAGAACTAGTCCTTCTCTCATTCCAGCTACAATACCAAGTCCAAAGGTACTTGCTGCCCCATAAACTGATGATGGATTAATTTGCCTGCAGTTGAAATATTTCACAAAAGGCTCCCCAGGCTCATATTGAACTTTCTAGCTGCCCTACTTGCTTTTTAGGGATTCAAGGGAAAGTCTTCATCATTGTGCCATTCTGATAAGATACAGTATGCTGAGAGGAAGTCTAATTAGATTTGACATTTTAATTGGGAATGATAAATGTCCTTCTCCAAACTTTCTAGAACTGTTCACAGGTGACTGCTTACATGATAGCGTTAATCCATAGCAGCCTCTACGTACCCTGTAAAATCTTCTTAGCCACATCTTAGAGTAGCTAAAACTTTTTGCTTTATCTTCTTTTATCATTATTATGAGAAGTACATTTTTATATTATTTTCATTACTGAACAGGCTACTGTTCTTAAAGGTTATTAATTAATCTGGTTTGTAAAGATCCACACACAATTAGCTTAGCAAATTCCAGTTGTATCTAAGAGATAACGGAAAAATGTAGGAAGAAAGAAAAAAAGCCTTGTCTTCATGAAGGCCCATGTTTGTTGCTTGTTCTTAGTTAACTAAACAGCTTTTTATGCATCATCATGGCAGATTACACCATATCTGTCCTTCAAACAACTCAGAAGAATACTTCCTTTCCTAATCTGAATGATTTAAATCATTAAGATATCTCTACCCTAGAGCTCTAAATAGAAGATTGCACAGTTCATTATGACATTGTATCAAATAAGTAATGCAATGAAATCAAACTCAAGGGCCAGATCCTGGACACCGCTACAACCACTTTGTGCTGCACTGGCAGCATAAAGGGGCCATAAAGACGGCTAAATCAGCCAGATGACTATGCAGTGACTGGGGCATGGGTGGTCATGTGTAATTGTTAAGAGTCCAGTGCCAAGCCAAAAGTCAGAGCTGGAGACCAAGTTGGGGTAAGGCATACGCGCAGGGACCTGGAATGAGGCAGGAAAGCAGGAACTGAGAACCAAGTGGGTCTGGGATCCAGAGGGAAGGAACCAAGAGCAGGAAGAAATGCCAGGCTCAGGAGTCAGAAAAACAGAAGGGATCCATAGTAGCAGCCATCCTGGGATTTTTCTAGTTGCTCAGACAACTTCCTGTTCCACTTCCTGGTTTATATCAAGCTCCTCAGCCAAACAGGGGTGTTGGATGTTTCCCTCTGTCCGGAAGTTCAGGGGCTGGGCCCTCTGCTAACTAGCACTACACTGGTTCCCTTCACTGGTTGCTCAGCTGAGCTGCTGTGTGGCGGTTGTGGCCTGAGCACTGCCTAGGAGTGTGGATTCAAGGCCTGCAATCTCTCACAGACTATTCCTGCAGCTAAATGAACTCCGTGGGTGGCTTTACCATATACCTTTCTGTGCCCACTATAGAAAGTGGCTGGGTGAAGTTCTGCTGCATTGCAGTGGTTGCTGGCTCATGTTATGATAATATCAATTCTAAGGCCACTTTTAGATGTGCTGGAGACCAAGCTGGACCCAGTTTCAAAGTACACATGGGTGTCTTTGTCACCTTTGTCCTCCATTATTACTTGTGTCAAGCAGAGCGTGGATTCAGCCTCAAATTGGTAAAAGATGATAACTTATTTTTGTCTATCACACCGCTAGGAACAATTGGAGTTTATGATCCAAAGCAGCTTGTTTTGGTTGCTTTTGTGACTACAAGTTCCTTTTATGAAATTCAGTGTGATGGAAATAAATGAAGTGCATTTGTTAAACATTAGAAACACAACTGTATTGTCAGAAAATCTGTATGCAAGGAGACCTTTCCCAGTTCTGTTAAATGGTTAAATAGTACCTTAACTGACCAAAAGAAATTTGTTTTATTGAGACTGACAATGGCAATTATCCTGTTTATCAGTGAAGTGAAGTGTGAGACATGCACATATTCTGAGGATAAGGAAGGCTTTAAATGAGCTACGGTATGCATACCAATGACTATCTGAAATGCAAGATACTAGGGAACAGCGCAAATTGTCAGATAAACTGTTTGTTGTAAAGCTTTTCTCAACAAATGACATTCCAGTTAAATTATGTGTAAATTATTACATTCATAAACCTCCCTGACAAAACTGGATACAGACAACACAAAACCTCTTCAAGAGGAATTCTTCTATCTTTAAGAAACAAAGTATGATTTATATAATGTGTTCAAGCATATTTTAATCATTGCTTTGTCATACATCCCCTCTTCTCCCACACTAGAAAAATAACAATACAGAGAACTAAAGTGCTTTGGATCCTCCTACTATATATAAAGAAACAAGGTAATGTCAGGGAAAAGACCACCACCTTGTCAATTGATCAGACAGCCTGAGGCTCCTTTTATTGATATATCATAGATACATGTGTGCACACACGGAGAGACAGCATATTCCCTAGCAAGGGTTAAGCTGCTCTCCCGAACTGATTTTCGCCAGTGCTTATAAAGCTTAAAACCGCAAATTATCATATCTTGCTTACACATAAATCACAACCTTATTTGGCTATCATATGGCATACATTGCAGAAGCACAATTAATATCATCCTTATATGGTATAACATATGTAAAATTGCAAGCCTTATCTTTTCACTTGCTCATGAATGTTTACGTGATTGTCAGAAGACCCTGACAGTTCAGTTACCCTACTTGCGGTCAGGCTGACCAGCCTCGCAAGGCCCTTTGGGATTCAGTGTCTGGTGTTCAGTTCCCAATTCTGGCCAGCTGTTTCTATGCTGATACTTGGATTATTTATGCTAACGCAAGCTTTTTAATATGTTACTTTAGGGCAGTGATGAGCTGGTTATTAGGGGACTTTCTCTGAGTTTTCCCCTTGTGCTAGCAGCATTGTTGGGTCTAAACTTTTGGTGAACTTTGGAGCCAAAAAACACCCAGACTGGCCGTCTCTGCATAATCCTTTCTGAACCTTTTTTTGAACAAAGCACTGACCTGCAAACTACTCATGACACCCCCTTCCTCAAGTAGCCATTAGCCTTTATCTCTATGCATTTACTTGTTAAACTTGCTCTTCCTGTAAAATCTTGATTGATTATGCATGACCATTATCTTTTATTAATCACTTTGTTTACTTCTGTGTATAAATATTGATGCTCACCCCTAATAAAGGCGCCACACTTATTCTAAAGCTTTTGGGGTAGTGTGAGCCCGTTGATCAACGCATTAGTGTCTGGTCTCTGACAGAATTGTGGGCCCAAATTCCAACTCCGCACGACCTTGGGTGTTGGAGAGGTGAGTGAGGACTTGCTTTATTACCTAACAATTTGGGGGCTCGTCCGGGATTCCTTCTGGTGCGGTACCTCTGTCCAGTGGTCAGACCACTCATATATGAATTGGCAAGGCGCCACAGGAGATTTCTCCTAGCCAATTCAATATTGAGGGGTCGGGTATTGGACAGCAGGGTAAACGCCAGTTGGAGGGCTCCTGTCAGACACCATGGGTCAAGGGACTAGCGTGCCTCTTGAGAGTCCGTTGGGGATTGTAAATAAGTTATGGAACGAAGGGAAACTCCCAGTACAGACAGGAATGTCTAGGAAGAAGTTGTACACACTATGTGTAAGGAATTGGACTGGGTATACCGCGGTATTGGCCGACTCGGAGATGAGGTGGCCTTCGTATGGCTCTTTCGAGCAGGCTGCCTTAAGAGGAGTAAAGAGCCAGATCGAAAAAGACCATCCGGGACAGTTATGTTACTGGTTTTGTTGGGACACAGCAGCAGAGCTCTGGAAATCTTTAAAAATTATGGCAGTCAGGTACTCTCCCGAGAGTGAACCCCCTCCAGGTTATTTCGATGAAGGGTGTAGACCACGGCGTGTTTTGACTCGTCAGCTGGTCCCCTCTGCACCTGCCCCTATTCCTCCGCAGGGGAACTCTCTCCTTGTAGCAGAGGGGAATCTGCAGGATCCCAGATTGGAATTTGTGCAGAAGGATGAGGAGGAATTGGAGGGGCAAACCTCGGGAGGAGTAGTTACTAGGCTTAGGTCCAAGCAGGTACAGCAGGGTGCATGCCCCCCCCCTGAGGATAGCCCAGAGGATGTCTCCGTCAAATCTCTTGCGAATAATAAAAGTATAGTTAGAGAGATGCCTTTACAGGTGCACGATCAACCTTATATGGGCAATGACGGACGATTGCAACATGCTAGTATTGTGGAATATAAAGGATGGCTAGAATGGGATTTGAAAGAGTGGGGACAGTTGTCAGGGTCTTTTGGGGAAAATCCCCGAAAGATCATAGAACTTCTAGAAAGATTGTTTTTAAGTTATAATCCTACTTATACGGATGTGGATCAGTTGTTAAGTAGAGTTTTGACTGGAGAAGAACGTAGTAGATTGTGGATGGCAGAAAGGACATGGGGAGATAGCAATGCAGCTAATCTTACTTGGATGGATAGGCGGGATCTGGCCGCTGGCTGGAATCCCCTAGACTGGACTCAGCTAAGGCTGACTCAGCTGCGAACAGATAGAGAGCGATTGTTAGAGAGACTCAAGGAAATGGCTCGCCGCTCGCCTAATCAGGCTAAGTTCATGCAGATTCGGCAGGAATCTGATGAGCCGCCCAGAAAGTTCTGGTCGAGGCTATTGGAGGGGGCCCGAATGTTCACTCAGATGGATCCTGAGAGAGAAGCAGACCACCCTACTCTTATTTCATTTTTTGTGAATCAGTCGGTGCCCCCTGTAAGGGATTACTTCTTAAAGTTTCGCCCTGGTTGGGGAGGTGAGTCAGTCACTTCAGTGTTGGAAGTAGCTGATTTTGCCTGGGAGAAAGAAAGGGAAAGTAGTAAAAAGAAAGAGAAAAAGGAAGAATATAAGCTGATGGCTTTAGCTTTTCACGGTGGTGTTCGAGGCCGTGGCCGTGGCAGGGGATTCCAGGGTGCCCGGGGAAGAGGGTCCTGGCGACCCCAGCCATCAGGAAATTGTTTTCAGTGCGGACAGCCTGGTCACTTTAAACGTGAATGCCCCTGGGGACGCCCAGAGGGTCTGGTTGCATCCGCAGATGCTTACACAAGTGAGGAATACACCCCTGCACCACCAGCTCAGCCCATCCCCCAGGCCTGGATCAACTACGGGAAACAGCAGCAGCCGCAGCAAACTCAGCCTCCTCAATGACGGTACCCCGGGGGCGAAGGCAAACAATGTGATGGTCTTATTTCCTTAATGTCTTTAGCCGGCTCCTTTCTCACTTTCTGCCCTCCCAGCAAAGAGCCTCGTTTAACCCTTTCAGTCCAGGGACTGCCTGTCTCTTTCCTCATTGATACTGGGGCTACTTTCTCTCTTTTAAATCATGCCCCCTCTCCCTGGCTATCCTCTGAGGTTAAAACTGCGACTGGGGTGGAGGGCAACCCACAGTCTCTGGGACTCACTTTGCCTTTGAATGTTATTTATGCTGATAAATGTTTTTCTCACCGTTTTCTTTTTTCCCCAGCTTGTCCGATCCCTTTGATGGGCCGGGATTTACTCTGTAAGCTTGAGGCTACTTTAACCTGCACTCCTGAAGGGGTAGGATTATTGATGACAGTATTAGGAGATTCGGCCCCTACTCAGGGTAATTGGGAAACACCTCTCTCTCTCTCCCCTGACCTCACTGACTTTCCTTCAACCCTCTGGGGAATTTCTGACACTGATGTTGGCCTGCTCCTTTCGGCAGAGCCCGTAAGGATTCAGGTAAAGCCTTCCTTAACCCCCCCGTCAGTCCCTCAATACCCCCTGTCGCTGGAAGCCCGGGAGGGCATCCGCCCCATTATTGAGGGATTCATTGCACAAAAGCTAGTCCGCCCTCAGCGCACTCCCTGTAACACCCCTATACTGCCTGTCAAAAAGCCTCCTAAAAAGGACGGAGACCCTGTTCGTTGGCGCTTTGTACAGGATCTACGAGTTGTTAATCAGTATGTGGTCCCTCTTCATGCAGTAGTTCCTGACCCAGCTACTATCATCAGCCAAATCCCCTGGGATGCTGAGTGGTTCACTGTTATTGACTTAAAATCAGCTTTTTTTAGCATTCCTGTGCACCCAGACTCTCAGTATCTCTTTGGTTTCACCTGGGAGGGACAAAGTTATGTCTGGCAACGACTTCCTCAAGGCTACAGAGACAGCCCCACGATTTTCAGCCAGTGCCTCCGCCACGACTTGGAAGGTTTCACCAGTCCGCAGGGATCCACATTGGTCCTATACGTAGATGACATCCTATTAGGTAATCGCGAAGAAGCTGCCCTCCGCATCGATGGTAAGGCACTTTTATTATACCTACACACCAGAGGCCACAAGGTAGACCCTAAAAAGATTCAGTGGGTCTCACAGAAGGTCCGATATCTGGGCTTCCTGTTAACCCCAGAAGGAAGACAGATGGACCCAGCCCGCATAAAGACTATTCAAAACTGCCCTCTACCGAACACCAAGAAACAACTTCGAGGTTTCTTAGGATTAATTGGCTTCTGTCGCCCCTGGTTGCCGTCCTGCGGGGAGTTAAGCAAACCGCTCCACCGACTCACTGCTAACCTTGCTCCTGACCCTTTGCAGTGGTCCCCGGACACTATTCAAGCCTTTCAGTTACTCAAGGACAGTGTGGCCTCCTCCATGTCTCTCCGCCCCCCCAATTACAGCAAACCCTTTCACCTTTTTGTCCACGAGAGGGGCGGAATTGCTAGTGGTGTCCTTACCCAGCTGAGCGGGCCCCACCATTTCCCGCTTGCTTTTTACTCTCAGCAAATCGACCCTGTCGCTCAGGGAACCCCATCCTGCACCCGGACTCTGGCAGCAGCTGCCCTGCTGATCACAAAGGCAAAGAGCCTAACCCTGGGTCATTTTACCACGGTTTGGACCTCTCATGCCTTGTCAGGCCTTCTGCGTAGGGGCACAACCCAAGTCTTTTCAGCCCATCGTCAGCAACAGCTAGAGGCCGAACTCTTAGAAGACACTAACCTAATTTTTGAAAGGTGTGGACCCCTTAATCCAGCTACCTTGCTTCCTGACCTGCCAGTCCCCCAGGACCAGCACGACTGTGTGGAAGTAGTTTACAGCATCTTACAGATAAGAGACAACCTGTTTGACGTGCCACTGGACAACCCCGATTGCATCCTCTTCTCGGACGGAAGCTCCTTCTATGTTGATGGCAAGCGTTTCACTGGTTATGCTGTCACCTCTGAATGGGACATTCAAGAGGCCGCCTCACTGCCAGGCAACTGGGGAGCCCAAGCCGCTGAACTCTATGCCCTGGCCCGAGCTTGCCAGTTGGCCGCTGGTAAGACCGTTACCATTTTTACTGATAGCAAATATGCTTTTGGAGTTGTGCATTGTCATATCCACCTCTGGAAGTTTCGAGGTTTCCAGACAGCTGCCGGTAAACCCATTCAGCACCTCCCCCTCATCCACAAGCTTTTGGACGCCCTCCAAAAACCCTCTGTCCTGGCTGTAGTTCACTGCCGGGCCCATACTAAAGATAGCAGCCCCGTTACCCGTGGGAATGCCCTGGCTGACGCCTCCGCCAAGAAGGCTGCCACCTTACCTTTAGCCATGCCCACATTGGCTATTGCAACCTCCTCCTTTACTCCACCGCACCCCGTACCAGTACCCGCTGCTGAACTAAAATCATGGGAAAGCCTCGGGGCCACTCTGGTCAAAGGGACCTGGCTTATGCCAGATGGCCGAGCCTGCCTCCCTCGCTCCACATACCCTGTGGCAGTTCGCTGGCACCATGATAAAGGGGGTCACTACGGCACGCACGCCCTCGTGGACACTATCGCTCGCTTTTGGTATGCTCCAGGCATTCAACCCTATTGCCTATCAATAGTGAAAGCATGCAGCACATGTCAGCGTAATGGACCTGCTCCACCTCTTAACAAAATTAAGGGTGGAAGACCTCCGCCTGCTGCTCCATTTCAACATCTTCAAATTGATTTTGCAGATATGCCAAAGGCTTTTGGGAAAAAGCACCTCCTTGTTTTGGTTTGCCCTCTGACTTCCTGGGTCGAAGCTTTTCCTACTGCTAATTGTACTGCTGCCACAGTGGCGAAGATTCTCCTTAGAGATATTGTACCCCGTTTTGGCATCCCTCTTGTGCTCGACTCAGATCGCGGACCTCACTTTACTGGTCATGTCCTTGGCCATTTAGAACAAGGACTGGGCATTTCACACTCCTTTCATACACCCTACCACCCCCAGTCTAGCGGGAAAGTTGAGCGTATGAATAGGGAACTTAAGTTTACATTGGCTAAATACTGTCAGGAAACAGGATTAAAGTGGCCTCAGGTACTTCCCTTGGTCCTGTTTCACCTTCGTACTCGCCCAACCCGCGCATTGGGATTATCCCCCTTTGAACTGCTCTATGGACACCCCCCTTTCAAAGGCGGGGCGCTACCACGTGCTGATGTTTCACTATTGGGAGGGGATCATATGACTGCGTGTCAGTTTCTCTCCCTACAGGCTCGCCTCCGTACCCTTTGGAAAGCCTCGCAGTTTTCCCAGACCGTGCCGCTGGAGGAACAAATCCACCCGTTCCAACCAGGGGACTTCGTCTGGGCCAAAAAGTTCGTTCGTGACGACACCCTCCAGCCAAGGTTTACTGGACCCCACCAGGTTCTTTTGACAACCCAGACTGCAGTGTTCCTGGAAGGACGCAAATCTTGGATCCACCACTCCCACGTCAAGCCAGCCGTAGTGGACCACAGTGACGGACCAGCAGCTCTTGTCACCACTGAGGACACTGCCTTCGACCAGCGGACCAGCTTACCTCTCTCAGACATTAGACTTAAATTAACTCGAAAAAAATGAGAGGACCCTTTATTCTAACAACTGTATGTTTTTTATGCTTTTTCAGTTTATTTTCTGCTTATGAAGATAATGCTTTTATTAGATATTCCCACGAGGTTAAAACTCGTATTTTAGGAAATAGAAGTGATTGCTGGGTATGTACTCAATTTCCAGTAAATGCAGCACAGGGACTCCCCTTCACACCCATTCCCCTAACCACTGCTAATATGACTTGGATGCCACCGACTAGAATAAAAGATCCAGTCCAACCCAATCTTACATGGGACAAAACAGAAGTGCCAATTAACAAATATCTCAGGGTAACCAATCAAACAGGATCACTGTGTTTTGTCAAAGAAAAAGGGTCAACTTTTGTGGGAACAAGTAAATGCAACATATATTTTAATGGCACCGCCTTTAGTAAAAATCTTGGCTTCAAGCCTTGCGCATCCCACTTATCCCATATGTGGATCCCTCACCCCGATCCAACCTTTTCAACTTTTTCATGGAGGGGCAGGTTTTCAGAGTCAGTTTTTAAAAAACCCTGCTCAGATCTCGAAGGTGTCCAACTAATTGTTAAAGGATACACAATTGCCTTCTACAACTGCTCAAGCAGTACTACACTGCCCTTTGAGGACAACACTACAAAATTGTGCCTCTGCAGTTCACACAACGACCCCTCTGCGTTACCAGGGGAACAGTGGTACAACGGGCGGTGGGTTACCTCCTACTTTGAGAAATGGAATACCCAAAACGCATTATATGGAACATACTGGGTGTGCGGGCCCAAGGCTTATTATTTTCTCTCCCCTGATTGGGCAGGGTCATGTTATTTGGCATGGCTAGCACCGCCTTCTCGGATCTCCCTCACTCCCCCTCATTTTCCCCACGTTCGTAACATCCGTGAAACTGACAGAGATATTAATCTCCGTGATGGTTTGTCCTGGCAGCGGTGGGCTGGTCACACTAGCTTGAAGGGTGCTATCATCCGTCTACAGGGACTATTAGAATCTTTGACCAATGAAACTGCAACCCTATTTGAGAACCAGGCCGGGGAAATGTCCCAGCTGCGCCAGTTGGCTTTGCAAAACAGAATGGCTTTAGATATGATGTTAGCAGCCCAGGGAGGAACTTGCGCCCTCATAAATGAAGAATGCTGTGTTTTTGTAAATGACACCTACTCTGACACTTTTCAACGTACCAAACACCTAAGGGAAATGGCTAAAAACTACTCCTCTGGCCAGCCACCTTATGATTGGTGGGGAGCCTTATGGAATTGGCTGCCCGGATTTGGGTGGGTTAAAAACCTCTTGGTGGGTGTTGTTGGGGCCATGGTAGTCCTTATAATACTGTGTTGCTGTATTCAGTGTGTCCCCTCCCTCATAAACTCATGTAAGTCAGTTTATTCTTTTCCCACTTCAGCTAAAAGCCTTACTCTCTTCGAATTGGCCCAGGCTGAAATTGCCAAGCGGCCCTTGAGATCTTGAAATAGGGTGTAGCTTTTTGATTAATAGTTATCTCAAAGCTACAAATGGAGGAATGTTGGGTCTAAACTTTTGGTGAACTTTGGAGCCAAAAAACACCCAGACTGGCCGTCTCTGCATAATCCTTTCTGAACCTTTTTTTGAACAAAGCACTGACCTGCAAACTACTCATGACACCCCCTTCCTCAAGTAGCCATTAGCCTTTATCTCTATGCATTTACTTGTTAAACTTGCTCTTCCTGTAAAATCTTGATTGATTATGCATGACCATTATCTTTTATTAATCACTTTGTTTACTTCTGTGTATAAATATTGATGCTCACCCCTAATAAAGGCGCCACACTTATTCTAAAGCTTTTGGGGTAGTGTGAGCCCGTTGATCAACGCATTAGTGTCTGGTCTCTGACAGAATTGTGGGCCCAAATTCCAACTCCGCACGACCTTGGGTGTTGGAGAGGTGAGTGAGGACTTGCTTTATTACCTAACAGCATGATCATGGTTTGTGTATAATGAAACTGCCTTCTGGGAGTGCAGTTCCGCAGTGGTTAATATAGCAACTTATTCCTTATGTGTTAGTATTTGTAAGGCCTAGGGCCTATACTTATGATTTATTATAGGCGATGTATCTTAGATTTATGGTTGAGGGGGGGTTGATTTTCCCTATCAGTAATCAATTCCAAAAAGTGTATGAGTCTATTTTTCATCCTCCATAGACCAGAATTCAAAATCAGTGGCAATTAGGCTCCTACATAACTTAGAATTTTTTGAAAATGTTACCCTCAGTCCAAACGGGGATAATGCCATATAGATATTGCAATGATGGGTTCTCTAGATAAATATAGTAGATATACGTGGAATGTTAATGCCATATTTAACATCCAATGTATATATACCCCTCTAAAGAAGAATCACTGTGTCTAAGAATAAACTAACTTAATGGTTAGTGTGAATCCAAGTAAGTATTTTCAGTTGGAAATAAGTATCTATGTCCTAGATTTGTGGGACTTAGGTACTATCTACAATATATATGTACTGGATACAAAAGATAAATAGATACTATAAATAGGGTAGTTATGACAGCAACAGACTGGATGGATAGATGGATAGATGTTTATTTTCTACTAAAAGTAGAGTTACATGTTAGCTCACCACCACTGATTCCTCCTTCTTTATTCTTTAATATAAAGTTGTTGTTTTTTTTCTTGAAAGGAGTCCACATTTGGATATTTGGATATTAAATATACCTGTGACGGGGCAGCCCCACCCCGCACTAGCCCCAGCAGCATCAGACCAGTAGCTCTGGAGGCGGAAGTCCCGCCCACTTGTACTGGGCATGCTCCAAATGCTCTGATAGTATAAAAGGATGGAACTCAGCTCAGTCTGGGTTGGCGGCTGCAGGGGAAGTACCTAACTGGGAAGCTCCTGTGGAGGACCAGCCACCACTCTTGAAGTTGCTGGGACCTGAAGCTTCTCCTTGCATGAAGACCTACTCCAGGAGGAGCCAGAGGAGGCAACGGACCTGGAGAAACGTGGGACACCTTGGGATTCATGGGAGCCCCCAGCTCTCAAGCCAGTAGGAGACATCCTGGGTAGGGGAGTGACAGACTGGTACCCAACCCCTGGTAAGCCTTACTGTGTTTTGTTAGGACCCCCCTGCTGAGCCAATGACAAGATCCAGCCACCCTGCACCCAAGGGGAAACTGTATGGATTCTGGCCACTAGGCTGTGCTGCCCTGTAACCAGGGGCAATCCTATGGACTCTGGCTGCTAGGCTGTGCTGCCCTGCAACAGAGGGCCATTCTGTGGACTCCGGCCACTAAGCTGTGCTGCCCCGAATCTTGAGGCAATTCTATGGACTCTAGCTGCTAGGCCATACTGCCCTGTAACTGGGGCAATCATATGGACTCTGGCCACTAGACCATGCTACCCCATAACCAGGGGCAATTCTACGGACTCTGGCCACTACTCTGTGGTGCCCTTCAAAAAGGGGCGTGAACCCTCACAGTACCACTATTCTTTACCTGACTCATACATTCTGGCTTCAAAGATGAGAATTTTTTATCACAGCCCTAAGGAAGGATTGCAGATTTAACAGATTTCTATATCTTTATTAATTGCAGTGTCATTATAACAGACTAGCAATCTGAAAAATGCACTCACCTCAGCTCAGGGGTCTCTCTACCTGGTGCATTTCCATCACTACAGCAGAGAGGGCTGAGAAGAATAGCAATTATTTGCAGGCTGACACATAATCTTCTGCTATTCTTTCATCAGTCACTACTGCGCCAACTTGTCCTCCACATCCTTAAGATATTTTGGCCAAGTGTGTGTTTCTTGCTGCTTCTATGGTAACCCCATCTTTTTATCACTCTTTTTGCAAGCTGTTGTTTCTTGCTCTCCATGGAATAGAAGAGAGGATGTACTAGAGAAAATTACTTACTCATATTTAAAATAGTTTACTCCTCCTTTTCTACTAGACTTCCTGTTATTGCTTATTTCACTCTATTTTTAAAAGTAGGCTATCAGGGATGGAGCTTCGCCTTGTATAACCCCAGGAATGAGTACTTTGTTTCTTTCCCTCTATGCATCCAGTAGTTGGATCAATAACACTTGCTGCCCTCACTAAAATGTGTTTTAAAAAAAAAATTCATGAGAGGATAGAAGTCAAAATTTAAATGAGACTTTAAAAATCACTTCTTCTAATCCAGGATCCCAAATATTAAAATGCTGTAATCATAAATCATATGCATGATATCTCTATAGGGCAGATTGTTTGTTTGGGTGCTATAGCTGTTAAGTATAACTTTAACTCCGGATGTCCTGAATTTATAATGCTTGGTTGTTTCTTGACACTAGTGGGGACTGAACAAAGCTCACAATATAAATCTGAACATCCGGAACATCTGGCTGTTCCAGTTCACATCAGCCTTGCCTATGTGCATACTGGCAAAATTCGCAGCTTACATCCTCTTTGTATCAATAGAGTGGTATAAAGGGGATCAGGCATGCACCAGGATAGGGCCCTGAGTATGCCCATCACTGCAATGGGTGTTACACGTGTGCATTAAGAACCGACACCAAATAATTTTGTAGGCAAATAAGAACTTCAAACAAAATTTAACAAGCCCTATCCCAAAAATGGAAAATATTCCTCAAGAACAAGATAAGGAAAAGCAAAGTCTAGGAAGCAGCCTTCTTTCTTGTACAGCTATATGAAATGTAGGTAATAAATATAATTCTAAAACAATTTAACAAAACCTGAAACTGTGGCAGATCAACACCAATGTCACATTATCACAGCAGAGGTGGACAATTCAACACCCAGGAAAAAGAACAGATTCATTACACAGAGCATGCTTTCTTCTTAGAATAATTTTCAAGGAAGATGTGCAGAGACTAATTCCACCTCAGGCTAGGGGGCTAGTTTGCTTTATTATGGCTTTGCAATGTATCTGTTTTATAGCCTCTCAGCGGTGATGCACATTATTTTCAAAGCCAGTGTGGTCTGGTTTGTGATTTTGCAGGGCTCCAAACCTATGTGTTTGCTCCATCTCTGATTTAAGACAAGATGCAGCAAGTGATTATAGCAAGCACATAATCTCAAATCACTCTGCTTCTCTATGTTTTAAGTTGACTAGGCATTAAGAAGCACAGCCTGGTTTATATATCACTATGAGTGACTTGGGTTTATATATTCTCTGGGTTGGTACTGTGTTATATATCTACTCATACCTTAAGCTCTTGAAGTTGGTATTCTGTTCTTTATCTACCAGTTCAATCTGCTGTAAAGCCCCACGGATGTTTAATTCAATAACAGTTGATATAAAGAGATTATGATGCAGCGATATTCATATAATAAAGCACTTGCAGGAATAAAACTTGGACATCAGTGGGGTAAATGGGAGCAGAGTTTGACCCTCTGTTCAGACTTTCTGTGCTCCCAGTAATCTGAATCATGCAACAGTTATTAAATGTATTTGCAGATAACTGCTATCCACCTCACATCTATAGCTCACATCAGTTCCAAGCATCATGGAAAAAATCAGAAGGAGATGGGTCCAATAAAGTATTTTATTATCTAACATAGCAGTAAAAATAATTTTTCAAAACACCAGTTAGTGTTGAGAGAACCCAGTTATGTAGTTTGGGTTTTACAAAACTCTAGAACACTATTTTTTGTTTGGAGTATCACACAAGGCCATACATCACAAAATATTTTCTTCATTTAAAACATTTTTTCCCCTGTGGAATTGTTTGTTTTTATATTTAATTTAATTAATTAGTACAGCCTATGCTGTACTAATAAGAAGAGCCTGATTCTGCAACCTTTGCTTATGATGAGTGGTACTTACTTGCAGTCAAGCCATTATTTTTGGTTCTTTAACCAACAGATAGAATGAGTTCTCCAAACATTATATCCACATTACAGTATTCATGAACCTTTAAATAAATCCATGATGGACACACACACTCTTCATACCTAATCTTTAATAAAGCAATTTTTTTATAAATATATATTTGTATTAGATTTATTTTAAAGTGCACCAATTAAGTTGGTAGCACAAGTTAAATATTCAATGTCAGTTTGAAAAGGTTTTAAGTTGCCAGAAATCTGATCCTTAGCAACAGCTTATCAAATCAGTAACTGAGAAGTTAAGGAATGACTATATTATGCACAGTATTGATGGGTAAGCAGAAAATACTGTTCAGTACATTGGCTATCTAGATTTTGCTTGTGTAATTTTTTGCAGAAAACTGTCTATAGATTTTTCTTATTTTTCATATGCAGACACTTTTGTGTTGTTGTGCTCTTCAAAAATTCCTTGGTTAGGGGCATATATATGAAAACTCTTTGTCTGCATTAGGTGATTGCTATCATATTAATCTCACTTTATCCTTAAGGACTGGCTCCAGTAGTTAAGCACAAATTGTCATATAAATGCTTACTCCACAAGTATAAGATTATTTTTTTAAATTTTTGACTAATGGCTACTAATATGAGGTTCCTGTAGTGCTGAACTTTGTCTAATACATCAGCATGCCACTGCTAGCTAACCATTTAAGCAAAAATCACGAGTTTAAATTGTCAAGTCAGAACTGGCAAAACCTGAAATCAGGAGCAAAATTTCTCTGTTTTGTTTTGTATTTAATTGCAAATGAAAGCTTATTAAGTTTATTGCAGTTTTTGTAACTCAAGCATTTTAGCATTGAGCTAGTAAGAGACTCAGAAATGAAATGGATTATAAATGTATGTCACTAGGTAACTGGCCACATTAAGAGGCCTAACACAACTGTGACTCATTCAGCTCTCCTCCCCAAGTGGGGAAAATTATTGTAGCCACAAGGCAATAGGTCAATTGACCACTAAAAATCTTGCTATATAAGAATATAACACACAGAAATAAAAGATAACAATAACCATGTATGTCTTTTAAGAACACTGTTTCCATGTGGAAAAGGCATCCTGCTTCTAGAGAGCTATGGTCCAGTTCTACTTTTCTTGAAGCTAGTAGCAAAGTTGATGTTGACTGCAGAAGTAGGAATGGGCCTTTATGATCATGTAAAACTACCTCATCTTTATTTAAAAAAAAAAACCCAACCGTTCAAATCACCCCCAATGCAATTAAGAGAATATAATGTGGCCCAGTGAATACGGCCCCGGAGTGGGACTCAGGAAGCTTGCAAGGCTTGTATTCCAGGTTCTGCCATAAGCCTGCTGGGTAACTCTGGGCAACTCTTATAATCTCTGTAAATGATAGGGGATAGTGAAATGTTGTCAGAGCTATGGAAGAAAAGCCCTTTGTAAATGCTAGGCATTATTATTGCAATATAACATCTGATCCAAAGCCTGCTGAAGTGATTGGGAATCTTTCTACTGAATTTAGTGGGTTGTGGTTTAGGTGCCTAATAAATATACACCCATTATATGACCTTCCTATTGGGCCTTTTCACTCCTTAATCAGGCAAAACTCATGAACTGAATATATATATATATATTTTTTTTTCTGGAGCAGGGATGGAGGATTATACTGTCCCACATTTAGATAAGGGTTTCTTCCCCTCTTGCCTTGGTTTTCATTATAATAATTTGTCTGTAGGTAGATACAATTTAATCTTATGTGTATGTTTCTAGTAACACTGATAAATGAGAAATAGAATTATTCCTGTATTAATGCTCAGTGTAGAATGAATTGCAGTTACATGCCTTCTTCTTTTCTTCATAGACTAATTTGTCTTTTATAAGGTAATTACAGCTCCACTTGGAAGATCTTTAGCATCAATTATGTAAACATATGTTCAGCCACTAATTAATAAGACAGATATCTTCCCCTTTCCTTTCTTAACTGAAGTATTGAATCCTAGTTATATCTGACCATATTGTGTTCTCTGACAAAAGTCATGGAGGTCTGGATTGTTCTCTGGTGTGGAAAAAAATGTGTAGAAGGTAGATTTGGGCCAGTAAAGCTCTTTGAGAGTTCCCTCACAGACTTCCTCTACTGTGATGATTTTGATAAGGGAAAGGGAGGGCATTTTCTCCCCTTTCCCTGCAGATTACATGAGGCCTTCGCAGACTCTGAAAATCTTGTGGCATGTATCTGTGCTGGCTCTGGTCTGAGTGACACCCCAGCCTCAATGGTGGGACCAGTAAATTTTACAAACTCCAGCCAAAATTATCAATACCTAATATCACTCAACTGAATTTACCCCCAGCAGCATGGCCAATGTCTGAGCCCCACATCGACAGTCTTAACCACCATCCACCAGGACCATCACTGTAAGAGTTTCTAACTGCTTGGGATACGGTGGGGAGAGGAGAGTGATTGTCTTCTGTTTGCATGCTGAAGGGAGAAAGAGGAGTAAGGTATATGTCTGTCGTGACATGTGTTCTGTGCTTGTAACACAGCATCTTATGATCCAGATATTTTGCTCCTGTAGACAACTCAAGGGATGTGTGAATCTGGTAGCCCTGGTATATCATTCTTTCTAGCTCCAGTCTTTAGAAATTACGTTCTCTTCATTCCAAAAAAGTAACAAGTGTATATCAAAATACAATAAAAAGGACTTTTCTTCATAACCTAACACTTCTGATGGTTTGACAAAATTGTGAAACTTGATTCCACATCTCTCAATTCGAAGGGGAAGCTCAAATTTCTGGGACAAAAACACTTTAAGCAATGTTCAAAACATTTTGCTTGTACAAATTTGCTGAAGCTATTAGTTGGGAACCATTGGGCAAGGCCTCCAGCATTTCTACATGTTCATATGACCTTAATTTTATACTATTAAATATGTAACAGTTCATAACACATTTTCATAAATAGTAGTAGAACACAGCATTACATATGAATTTCCTATTATGACCTGTTTCTAAGAAATAGATCTTCCTTTAGACATGGACACATCTGTGCTATGTGCTGAGCAGTAGATAGCTTATGTTTGCCATTCCCGAGGATTCGCATACTGCCCTGTATATTCATAAATACTTAAATGTAACTCAAAATTATTTGCACAATGAAATATCATACAAAATCAATACTTTGCAGTTGTTTAGACATTTGTATCTATATTGCAAATGTCCCTTTATATTAAAAAATCTTATTTTAGATGGTCCATGAAGTCAGAGATAAATCTGAACACATACTATCCAGTGTGGGATGCATTGTATAACGTATAAATCTTATATATGGTATACACAAATCACTTAGCTGAATAAGATAGAAATTCTATGACTATTTGCTAGTGATTTTATTTATATATATATAGTTAGTCCTGTAACTCTGATTTCTTGTCAAGACTACTCCTGACCTCTGTAGGACATTGTTTAACTGAATAACATTTAAAATGTAGCAATTAGAATGTACAACCATACATAACTTCCCATACAACTGAATAAAAATTAAAATGTCTGCTCTGAGGCATGAGTACATCCGTGTTGTGGTAAATCCAATGCTTTGAATCCATTAACCTTTCATTGTGTGGCACTATCATCCACTGCTAAAGATTAGCTACTGACACGTTTATCAAAGGATGATAAATGAGCTGTCCTTTTAGATGTCTGATTATGTGACCTTTATTCAGTTAAAAGCACAAGGGGCTGACAGTGTTAAGTGCTTGCTAGTTTAGAATGAAATTGAACCCAGGAAATGAATGTTTGGAATTGTCTTCAATAATGTGATGTTACTCCATCAATTTAAGTTTTAAATTAAACAAAACAAAATCTAATGTAAACTGTTATTTCATTAATGTGTTTCTTATCGAAAAAACAAAGTGGCCTCTTTCTTATAAAATAATCTTTTATAAGGCTTTGTCCTATCAAATACCCTGAATCCATTGAAGTTTATTCTAAAAGCTTCACTAAAACATGAAAAATCTGTAGTTCTAGGAATAACCTCAGGAAAAAAGTAGTTTTATCATTAGTTGTATATTTGTAATTGGTCAATCAACCATGCATAAAGGATTGCAACACAACATTTTGCAATTTCTATCATGAGTGTTCAAACTTTACATACCATCATGTATCCATTTGAGATTCAAACAGTGTATGCCATCATTATGACAATAATCTTAGGAGAAGTTCTGATGTCACTTACTGGTATGAACGAGAATGATTGTGTATATTTAGCTCTTTGAGGATAAGGCTGTCATTCAGCCCAAAATGGCTTTGGTCTCTTGGAGAATTACCATGAGTCATCTGGGCATCATTGGACATGGAAAGTAAAGATATGTAGAACTTTTAGACTGCATGCTGGAAACAAAGTACAATAATCAATCAAACAAATTTAACAACCCAAGCTGGTGGTTTTTGGCATGTAATGTAATATAAGCTGTGCTAATATTTAGAATGATAGGCTTCCAAGCTGCAAAGACCCCAGCACCTGCACAGAGCTCCCTGGAAGTCAATAGGGTTCTCCCATGAAGAGACTATTGCAAGAGTGTCCATGGTTGAGCCAAATTGGTTTAGGCTGAAGTTTATTCCCAGTTTTGAAAGATGCAGTACAACTTCCTTCAAAAGAGGTATTATATGAATGACACTACCCCATAAAATATATAGAGAACCCTCTTCAGTTTAGAGACCAAATGTTCAATTCAGTCTGTAAATAAATATATACCTGGTGTCACCAGCGGTGCTATTACACATGGTCTTTCCAGTTCTTTTTCTTGGCATGCTAGCAAAAGTTTAATGTTGGGAAGACTCATGTTGCTGGTCGTGTTGAGTTGTGTAAGGTTCTGTGTATAGGGAGTAGTCTTTCAAGAGGGAGAAGGAAAGATTTCTGTCTGCCTGAGTCTTTCATTAGAGTCAATTCTTGAGGCGAGTATTGGGAAGCAAGTATTGATGTTAGACTGAGATTTCTGAAAGAAGCTCTCTACACCAATATTCCACACAAAGATGGACTACAAGCCATCAGGAACAGTATCCCCTATAATGACATGGCAAAACTGGTGGCTGAACTTTGTGATTTTTGTCCTCACCCACAATTATTTCACATTTGGGGACAATATATATCTTCAAGTCAGTGGCACTGCTATGGGTACCCACATGGCCCCACAGTATGCCAACATTTTTATGGCTGATTTAGAACAACGCTTCCTTAGCTCTCATCCCCTAACTCAACTTGTGATGACATCTTCATCATCTGGACCCGTGGAAAAGAAGCCCTTGAGGAATTCCACCATGATTTCAACAATTTCCATCTCACCATCAACCTCAGCCTAGACCAGTCCACACAAGCGGTCCATTTCCTAGACACTACTGTGCTAATAAGCGATGGTCACATAAACACCACCCCACACCAGAAACCTACTGACCGCTATACTTACTTACATGCCTCCAGCTTCCATCCAGGACACACCACATGATCCATTGTCTACAGCCAAGCTCTAAGATACAACCGCATTTGTTCCAATCCCTCAGGCAGAGACAAACACCTACAATATTTCTATCAAGCATCCTTAAAACTATAATACCCACCTGCTGAAGTGAAAAAACAGATTGATAGAGCCAGAGAACCCAGAAGTCACCTACTACAGGACAGGCCCAACAAAGAAAATAACAGTAGGTCACCTTCAGCCCCCAACTAAAACCTCTCCAGCGCATCAGAGATCTACAACCTATCCTGAAAGATGATCCCTCACTCTCACAGATCTTGGGAGACATACCTGTCCTCACTTACAGACAGCCCCCCAACCTGAAGCAAATACTCACCAGCAACCACACACCATACAACAAAAACACTAACCCAGGAACCTATCCTTACAACAAAGCCCGATGCCAACTCTGTCTACATATCTATTCAAGTGACACCATCATAGGACCTAATCACATCAGCCATTCCATCAGAGGCTCATTCACCTGCACATCTACCAATGTGATATATGCCATCATGTGCCAGCAATGCCCCTTTGCCATGTATATTGGCCAAACCGGACAGTCTTTATGCAAAAGAATAAACGGACACAAATCTGACACCAGGAATTATAACATTCAAAAACCAGTAGGAGAACACTTCAACCTCTTTCATCACTCAGTGACAGACATTAAGGTGGCAATTTTGCAACAGAAAAGCTTCAAAAACAGACTCCAGCGAGAAGCTGCTGAACTTGAATTAATATGCAAACTATATTCCATTAACTTAGGTTTGAACAGAGACTGGAAATGGCTTGGTCATTACACTAATTGAATCTATTTCCCCATGTTAAAGTATCCTCACACCTTTGTGTCAACTGTCCAAAATGGGTCATCTTGATTATCACTTCAGAAGTTTTTCTCCCCTGCTGATAATAGCTTCTCTTAATTAATTAGCCTCTTATAATTGGTATGGGTACTTCCACCTTTTCATGTTCTCTGTATGTATAAATATCTTCTTACTGTATGTTCCATTCTATGCATCCGATGAAATGGGCTGTAGCCCACAAAAGCTTATGCTCAAATAAATTGGTTAGTCTCCAAGGTGCCACAAGTACTCCTGTTCTTTTTGCTGAAAGAAATAGTTGCCTTACATGCTGTTTCTGACCTCTTTTTTTTTTCTCCAAGACTGGTGTTTATGTGTAAAAAAAAAATATATATATATATATATAGGTAGAATATACCCAGAATCCATATCACTGATATCTCTTCCACTAGAAAGCCAGCTTGCAAAGTACTAAACATCTTCTACCGATTGGTAGAATGAAGATGCTGGTGTCAGACTGGGCCACTGGTGTCTAGGGATGAGGCAACAATATTTATTTATTTATTTATTTATTTATATGGCAGTAAAGCTTAGGAGCCCTAATGAGCGCCCCATTGTGTTAAGCACTGTTCAAAGTTCAAACATACAACATAAAGAGGGTTCCTGCCCTAAAGATCCCACAGTCTGTTTTTTAAAATCCCCTATACTTCATGACTCCAAGTTGCATTAAATATCTTTAAAGTGACAAAGCCATAGATATTTGTAGCAAGTTGCACGTCCTAAAGAAAAGTCCCACTCTTCTCATCTGTTAAGATGGGGGCAAAAGAAGCTTCTAGCTAGTAGTTGTGCTTGAGAATCTGAATATAACATGATCCCAAGATTGCCAACCTGAATAATATATGATTCAGTAACAAACACAGTCAGTGAGGCTGATGTTGCTATATACTGATTGGATCCCACTGAAATCAACAGCACAGCCATTGTTGACTTCAGTAGGGGCATTCTCAGGCCCATACATTTTACCATCCTTTGAAACTGCTTTCCCCTACATTGCCACAGTCTTGCTTGACAGATCCAATCCCTGCTCATCCCAGCTCCAGTCTCAATCATCTATAGGTCTCAGAGTGCTTTACAAAACATCAAAGATATCATTTCCCCCATTCATAAAGGGAGAAACTGAAGTGTAGCGAGGCTTATTTTCCCATTCCAAGGTCACGTGGGTCAATAGAGCCAGAAATAATACCCAAGTCTTCCTATCTTCTGTTCTTTGCCTTGTCCACTAGATATCAGCTCCATAATTTAAATGACTACTTAGGAGTGGGAGAGTTTTAGAAGATTTGATTCTTAGTTGAAACTTATCAAAACATTCAGAATGTTTGTCCATTCTTAAAATTTGAGTAAAAGGCTTTTGCCACTCACTCCATGTCCCTCCCCTCACCTCACCCTGCATAGTGAACTTGTGGTCCTAAAATCTCTACTTTCAAAGGAGCATCTTCTTATTGTTGATTAATTTTTTGAGTTTGGAAGACTGGAATGGACTTCAACTACTCTTTCCCTTTAACTTGGCTCTCTGTTAATACTATGAAGAGAAATATCCATCAGTGGCATCCAAGTGTACTAGTCTGTTTCCATTCCAGCGGACTAGCTGACAATCCATCACACTCTACTAGGCTCCTGGGCAGCCCATAGGGATGCTCTGTCAAGAGTCTAGATAAAGTCTGAACAACTGATTACAATTTATTGAGATTCCCGACAGAACATTCCCATAAGACTGCCTACTAGTCTTATATACTGTAGGGCAAGGATTATACTTTCAGAATCAACAGTAAGGGCTACAATTTAATATGTTACCTGTACTAGTCCACCAATAAACAATCCTGTAAAAAAGGTAAGGTGTTACAACTGGGGGAAAAGTTTGAATTGTTTCTAATCTTTGAAAATGTCCAGTCGGTTTTCAGTACTCTCATCCAGGTTTTATCTAACAATTGTTTCCATATCTGTAGCTATTGGGTGATGGCTTCTGCAAACCTCCTGCTTCTCTTACTCTCTTCCAAACTTATATGAGGTAAGCAAAGAATATAAACCCTCATACTTCAAGGCATCCAGTGATTTTCAGGTTAATGGAGCAGGAGAGCTGGAAGAAATTTACACTGTGAACAGATAATGCCATAACTGCTTTTCATAGGAGGTTCTCAAGGAACTTTGCCACTCTCAAAGAATATTTGACTAGATGAACCCCTGGACCGATCAGGTATTATGATTTCCAAGTATCATGATTTACAATCCTATTTTCAAGAAGATGACATTCAAAAATACAGTGATGCTTAATTTGGAAATAACAATGGCATTAAAATGCTTTCCCTACCGTGTGCCTCTGTTTTTCAAAGAACCTGAATTTTCTCATTTGGTTTGTCTTTTGATACTGTTACCACCTTCTCCTGGTTTAAACTAGGATAATCTTCCAAATCCTGTTGTTCTAACATCACCACTAGATTTATGGTATTTCCAATGAAACATAATCCTCAAAACGTACTGTATGTTGAAGCAAGACATTTTCCATTCAAAAAGTGTGTTCAAAATTATTTCAAATTTCCAAGAATTTAATTCTTAAATCTTTAATTAGAATGGATGCAGGTCAAGGGCTAGGATGTAACTTGACCGTGTGCTCTGAGTGAGGGATGGGACATAGCTTTTGCCCCAGGAACAGATCAGAGAATGAATAGTGACAAAAATTCACTTTTCCTCCGTTATTACGTATAGGGGAAAAAATCCTCCAGCCCTTTCTTAGTGGAACTGATTACTCTCCTTGTGTACCCCACCTGCTATTTACAGTGGCCATTCTCTAACCCTCTCCATCCCCACTGTACCCACGGAACAAGGCCATGCAGAAAAATGGGGGGAATCTTCCTCTTCTGGCCTTCTGAGTAAGGGCTGTAACAATCTAGCCTGAATACTTTGAAAGAAGTACTATTCGTGTCTAGATTTTATCACGATATGGAAATCCTCCTGAACAACATCCACACCCAGGAGATATGCAAAAGGTTGAAAGCAAAAAGGATATATATACCTAAAAGAGGTTCACTTGATAGATACACATAATCATACAACTAATAATACTCCATACTTCTAAACAACAATTCATCTGAAAATCAGAAAACTCTTTGCATGCATTACCTAATTATGACACATCCCTTATGGTAAGTTCACTTATCTCCTCACTAATCACTTGAGTGAAACACAGAGGATGTCTAACAGCACACAACAGCATCACAAGACAGGGACTGAAGAATGACTCCATATCCAGTTCAAACTGAAGGGAAAATGTAGCTAAGCACACTATAATTCACCAAGTTGCCAGAATCAAGAATTTGACTCTCACAAAAATGGTCATGGGTTCTTTAATGATCATAGTTGCTTATATCCCTGGTTTTATATTACATCTGAAAGTTGGTATTTCCAGCAGCACTGAGTCCCCAAAATTCAGCTGGGACATTGCTCTAGGATTATATCAAACAGAAGATTGCCACTTCCTGAATCACCGACACCAGGATTACTTGAACAGAATTGTCCATAAATAAAAAAGTTGTTACTTTTTAACGGTATTTCTTAACATTGCCATTTTTAAGACCCTAAACTGCTGCACAACATTCATTAAGATACATCAGTTCCCTGCCTGAAAGGTTTAGTTAGATAAACAAGTTGTGTACAGTTATTCTATCAAGTTTAATTTAAAATACTATAGTGGAAACTGATAGAAACTATTGTTACTAATCCCAAAGGTTAGTTAAAGTAAAATATCTTCGCATTAAGAGATTGGCTTTATTTGGGAGCAAAGAAAAACAATCTCTTTTAATTAGGAAAGATAACAAATTAGCTCCTATTTTTCTCCTTCACATTTGCATGGGACCTTTTGGATTCAACTTAGCTCATTAGATTGTTGATGGCTGCTGATGTAAATGGTCTACTGGAGGTAATTAATGGAGATTTGTTCAATAAAGTGTGACCTCAAGTTTTGTCATTTAAGACTATAGACTTCTCTGGAGACATGCAAGACGAGCTTGTAAACAAGACTGCACACATATACAGAAAATAGCAATCTGGTGCACAAAGATAGTATGCTACAACCAGCATATCTGACGGGGCCTATAGAGTGATTGATCTAGGCCTGAGCAGATAGACAGATAACTTATTTACATTAAAACTTGGAGAAGTCAGGAAGGCACACCTGATGAGAGAATTTGTTTCTCTCTCCCTCCACCCCCACTCCAAAGATGAGTCTTGTCAAGTTCCCAAGACTCACAAGCCTAATTAAAATCAAGGTGACATTTTAAAGTTTGGGAAAAATTGAAGGAGTGTAATATAGTAAACAAAATGCAACAATGATAACAAAAGACTACAGCAATCAATAACACCCCAGGAACAGCTACAGAGGATCTGATGACAGGCATTATTGATGAAAGCACTAAACTGTCAAGGAGAGTAAATATCATGTACCCCACCATTCAGACCTCTAACAACAAAGCATATACATCCGAGAGTGATCTATTAATACAGTAACTGATATAACAGAGCAATGTAAAAAAATATTAGCCCCTAGTGCTAATTCCAGAAACATGCAATATTTTTGTCCCAATCCTAGCGTTGCCACAGCAAAAACTATGAATCCTACAAAAATGCAAATTATCAATTGGAGGATGAATCAAACAAGCTGGTATATTTTATATAGATAGTTGGCAACAAATATTGTCATATCTTGCATTATCAGTATTTGAATCTATAAAAGTAACTATGGGCACAGCATCTCAATGAAGAGTAACACAGTATAAAAAGGCAGTGACCAGGGCTGTAAAAAATGTTTCTTTCTTGAACAGATTGCTTTTTACAGTGTTGTAAAAATGTGCTTGAGGTGGAGAACTGTTAACAAAAAGGATAGTGAGATCTGACAATCTATTGAATTGTGAGGGAGGTGTCTAAAAGTTACATGTCTTAATTAATTCTTAATTCAGAATCTGGAGGAAGAAATAATCATCATATGAATCAAATTAACAGATGATACTAAACTTTAAGGAATTGCTCATACTAGTGAAATGAGGAAATAGTACAAATCAAGATTGACCTAGGAGACTTCTGAAAATAGGCAGATAATAAAATTATATTCATCTAGGAAAAATGCAAGGCAAGACATCTGGGAAAACATCATCTGAAACACACATATTCAACGGGAAGGAGAAAGCATGGGAAGGAACAACTCTGAAAAAGATTTGGGAGCCATAGCAAATTGGTCATCAGTTTGCGAAGAGATATGGCAGTGTAAAAGACCAATGATGTTTTGGGTTGCATAATCAATAGGGCAAGAGATGACAGTCTCTTTCTCTGAAAATCAGATGCAACTGCACTCGAAATATTTTGCTCCATTTTGGGAACTTCATTATCAGACAAATTAGATAATAAAACTTTAAAAAGCTGGCGCAAGCATTTCCCTCCCCCCCAGTTATAGCAGCACAGATATGATCATATCTGCTATATTTTAGGCCTTACCTATACCTGGAATTCATCAGCTGGTGACTAGTGACCAATGTAGGAGGATACTGCAAAACCCAAACATAGAAACTGATAGCCACAATTTGCACCAATTAAGCTTACTCTTGCTTGATATGGAGTAGGTCAACCAGTAGAAATAATGATTTTCCTTGTCTGTGCTTGGAGTTTGCATCAAAACACTGGTTCCTAACTGCTCAGTGCTTAAACCAAAAGCCTATTGTATGATATATGAAAAAGAGACAATGGTAAATGTTTTATAAATATTTTAGATGACTAGTTCATGGATTCAAAGAGTTCAAGACCAGAAGTGACCGTTATGTCACACAGTCTGTAGCCCAATAAATTGTGTTTTCCTAGAGCATGTTTTCCAGAGAGGCTTCCAGTCTTGATTTGAAGACATCAAGAGTTGCACAATCCATCACTTCCCTTGGCAGTCACTTTCAGTGGTTATTCACCTTCACTGTAAAAAAAATTGTGCCTTATTTGTAATATGAATTTGTCTGTCTTCAACTTCCAGCTTCTAGCCATTGGGTCTTGTTATGCCTTTCTCTACTAGATTAAAGAGACTTTAAATAGTCAGTATTTTCTCCCTGATACTTGAATTGAATTGATACTTGAATCAAGTGAGTTCTCAATCTCCTTGTTGATAACCTAACCAACTGAGATC
Source organism: Gopherus evgoodei (assembly GCF_007399415.2). Classification (NCBI taxonomy): domain Eukaryota; kingdom Metazoa; phylum Chordata; order Testudines; family Testudinidae; genus Gopherus; species Gopherus evgoodei. The sequence goes on along the minus strand of NC_044322.1, from coordinate 331,773,792 downwards.
TTTAAATCTCTTACTTAAAACATTTTCTCCTGCATTCAAATCATTTTTGTGGCTCTTTACTACATTCTCTCCAATTTTGCAACATCCTTTTAAAAATGTGGACATCAAAACTGCACACTATATTCCAATACTAGTCTCACCAATGCCATATACAGAGATAAAAATCACCTCACTCACTACTCTACTGTTTATACATCCAAGGGTCCCATTAGCCCTTTTTGCCACAACAGCAGTTCCTGTTTGGTTACTTGTCCACTATGACCCCTAAGTCCTTTTCAGAGTTAGTGCTTTCCAGGATACAGTCTCTAGGGTCATCTGTTTGTGGCACATTGATAAAGAAGCTGTTTATGTGCAATGAAATTTATGAGTCATGGTATTATATCAGTATTTTATGCTTGATTGTTTTTAGTATGTTGATGAACATTCTGAGCCAAATTACGGCAGCTTATGTGCACCCATGCTAAGTGCACAGAAATCTCTTCTCTCTTTGCATTCATATAAGGAGATATCATAATGGGCAGCATGTAGCTGGTCAAAATGTGTGTGCATGGGAGGAGGAAGCGGTTCTGCAGGAAAAAAATGATTTTTTTAAACTATAAAACATTTCAGTTTTGAAATTCAACTGCAGGACTTCATGGGAGTTGTAGCTGAGATGCTTCTTGGTCCTATTCTCCTCTCTAGGTCAGGATCCCTGATTGAAATATATCTCCCCTGGTGCACCAAGTTCTCCTATCTTGGTGAGGGGAGGTAGTGTATCCTGAGAAATGTATGGCTGCTCAATATCATAGGAGATTAAGTCCATCTGAGAAGCCTGGTCCATGAAGGAGAATGGAGGCACTAGGAAATTGAATTACAATCCTATGAGACCTCTTAACAGCATTTCAGAATCACCATATTTCTGTTTTCAGAAATATCTGTTTTCAAGCATTTGATTTTTGATGAAAAATCAATTTTCTTCTATCAAAAGAAGATCCTTTAAAAACATTGTTTTGTCAAAAACCGAACTTTCTATTGAAAACCAATTACAAAAAATTCAAGGAGCCTGAGTTCCATAATCTCTTTGGCAGTGATTTGGGAGTAGTACTTTCAACACTACTGAGTCCTCCTGAGAGGTTCCATTATAATATGCACTGTAAAAACAAAAACTAAGAGACAGTCCTCAACCCAAAGAGCTTTGTCTAAATAGTCATGACAAGAGTGGGGAACAGAGAGTATTGTTTAGCCCATTTTGCAGATAGGTAATTGTGGAACAGAGACTCAGGGCTCTAAGCTGTTACAAATTTAGCTTGACTCATTTAGGTTGCTCAAGGGTGTGTAAAATCCACATCCCATGAGAGATGTAATTAGTTGACTTAAGCCCCCATGTAAACAGTGATAAGTTGATGGAACAATTCTTCTGTCAACCTAGCTACCACCTCTCAGAGAGATGGATTTTCGACAGTGGTGGAAGAACCTCTTCTGTCACTGAAGTAAGAGCTTACGCCAGGGATCTGCAACCTTTGGTACATGCCCTGTCAGGGAAAACCACTGGCGAGCCAGGCCAGTTTGTTTACCTGCAGCATCCGCAGGTTCAGCCAATTGCAGCTTCCACTGGCTGCTGTTCACTGCTTCAGGCCAATGGGGGCTGTGGGAAGCAGTGGCCATCACATCCCTCAGCCCGCACCGCTTCCCGCAGCCCCCATTGGCCTGGAGTGGTAAACCATTGCCAGTGTAAGCTGCGATCAGCTGAACCTGAGGACCCTGCAGGTAAACAAACTATCCCAGCTCGCCAGTGGGTTTCCCTGATGGGCCACGTGCCAAAGGTTGCCGATCCCTGGCCTACACTATAATGTTACAGCTGCACAACTGCAGTGCTGAAGCTGTAGCATTTCTAATGTAGACATAGCCTAAGTTACTTGCTGAAAATTATAGAGATAGTGTGTGGAAGAGACAAGAATTGAACCCAAATCTTCTGAGTTCCAGACCCTTTTCCCTCTCTTGTGAAGCTTAAGGGAGTGAAATATTGGTTCCACTTAATTCAGTGGCAAAATTCCTATTGACTTCCATGGGTTGGAATTTCACCGCAGGTGACTGGTTTTTTTCCTACAGCTGTTTCATAGCTCAAGCAAACATGGGTGAAGGGAGTATCAGAAATGCTTTTCTGAGTCGTCACTAGTGCTGTTCCAAGTACAAGCTGGTTGATGTTTGACTGATTGACCCAACTCAAAACTTGTTCTAACCCACTCTTCTTTTTTCACTCACTAGATAAAACCTGTAGAAAGGCTGACTTACAACATACCAGAATGATGTAGCTGCTCTATTACCTACAAAACTCTGACACCATGCTTAATAGATATTGCTATTTATATACATTGATGTTTCATAGTTATTACCCAGACTTTATAAACACAAATCAAATTAAATTTCCTGTAATTGCAATAGTTTGAAAGTCGTTAAAGTAAAACAAAATTACTGAGACACAAATAAAACCCATCTGGACTTTCAAATTTTCTCATTGGTCTTTTTTGCTAGTTTTATTTGAATAGATCATGATTGCTTGTCTGTGGCTGAATTATTTTCTTGCTTTATGCTGCAGTTACTGTGACCATCAAATTAAAAAAAATCATAGATAATGATATCAGTGCTGCTATTTTTTTGCATTGTTTAAGAGCAGGTGGCAATAGTAACACTTAGTGAGAAAAATTGTTTTTTAGAATTCATTTTGAATTCTGTCTGTAATCCTGAAGTGTAACATTCACAGTCATTGATGCTTCTGCAGCGCATTAAGCTTTTATGAAAGTAAAAGTTAATTACATATGATGACTAAACTCCAGGGATCATAATTAGCTGAACTGAATGACTGCACATCAGTAATTAAATGTCATTCCTCTTTATCGTTCTGAGCCCTAAACCCAACCCTTAAAATGTCATAGGTGTTGGATTCAGCTGTATCCATACGGGTGTTACTGCAGGAAACATGAATGCTGAACACTACACAGAAATTTATTAAGTGGAAACAATAATTAGATGTTAGGTATATTGCTTTCTCATTAGACAGATCAAGCTTTTTCGAAGGCTGTCTGCAGAAAAGATGTTGTGATTTAGACAGATCTTTTATACTTGGGCTCTTTTTTTTTCTTTTTGTATTTATGCATGAATTCTCTGATTGTTTTCTGCATGGCAGGGCAACTGAATTGCCTGCACAGTATTCTGACCACAGAATATCCAAAAATAAACTATCACACATCAGCCTCTGGGTAGTGTTTGACTGATGGTGCATTAGAGTGAGAGTTTTGCACAGAAAAAAGATCATTTATTTTAACTTTACTATAACCAGGGACAGTTTTCTGCCACAAAGAGGCAGCCTGCATCTGCAGTGCTGTGCAGGATCTTGGGACATAGCTGGTAAAATTGCTTCTGCACATGCTGACCATGCTGATGCTGCAGGTGTTGCCACTTCTGATGTCTGCAAAGCTTCTGTTTCCACATCCTATGCCACTAGTGCCTGCCAAATGGAGGCTGGATAAAAGAACATCTGGATCTTCATGTGCCAAGATGAGGATATTCAGTCTTAATTTCCCTCCCACAGAAAGATACCCAAAATCAGTTCTTGTTGGGAAATAATAAATTGAGCCAAGTTCTGGCACTGAAGTCCTGAAAGGAACACCTCTGAAACAGACATAGCTGCTTGGAGGAGAAATCTTTATGATTAACTGAAACTTGCATGAAGTATATGGAATAATTTGTTCACTTGTCCAAAATCTCAGTGAGATTTGCCTTATAATTGATATGATGAATATGTTTGACCAAATTTTCTGCTGGTGTAAATCAGTGGACTTTCACCAATTTATACCAGAAGATAAATTGGCCTGTTTGAAAATAGAGAATGAGCAAGATTGTAACAGGATATATATCTGTGCACATGGTATGTGTACACCACTTTACTAACTGGAAAAAATATTACTTCTGCAGTGTAGATAATCCTGTGGTTTTCACAGTCAAAATTCCAACTGAATGAAGGATACAGGGTCCACATTTTGGTGCATATTAGTAATATGAATAGGGTAGGATCACCAGGAGTACTGTGGCACACTGAATCTTTCCATTCACTTGGTGACATGCTGGGGGTACCATAGTTTTAAGATTAACTTCAGCTGTTAAGCTGCAAAGGTTTTAGTACTTTGTGCAACCCCAGTAAGCACCTTCTCTGTTTTTGCACTCACATACACACACACGGGTGTGCGCACACACACACATATACACACACACTTTAGCTACTTTGGTGCAGTCCAAGGGCAGATACAAGGATAGCCTTGTCCCTTAGATTGTCACAGACCTAGGACCTGGGCTGTCTTTTTACATCTGTCCTCATGGATAGCAAATATGCCTTGTTCACCTTTAGATCCCAAAGGTTTGAACAGCATCCTGGCATCATCAGTGGTCTGCTTAGGGACTCTTCAGCATCTCCCAGATATGTCACTTCATTGAGAATATCTGTAGACAAGACCCTGTAAACCCTTCTGTAAACATTACTCTGCTGTAAGATTTCTGAAGTCTGCAGTAGTCTGAACAATCCAATCAGTAGAGCAGCCCCTGTGCTATTTATTTGGATACTGAAATCCACTTATTTTAAACTGCACCCCGCATCTTCAGTTTTCAACTTGTCAAATATTTTGTATATTGAGAACACAGATCTGCACTGTAGTATTGAGAAGTACAGACCACACCTGATCCTGATCAGCAGTTAGATTTGATAAAATCAGAACCCAAGGATCTTGTCTACAAACAACATTTAAAAAACAACTTTTTAGATGGTCCCTCCCAAATACTATGTCACAGAGACCAAGCAGGAGTCCATGGTGCAAAGTTCTTGTTTTTTTCACCTATGTACATTCCACAGATTTCATCCAATTCCTTAAAAATGTATATAAATCATGAAAATATTTAAAATACCATTCTGCATATTCAATGCATAAAAGATAAACTGTAATTGCTATTATGTACTACAATTTGTTTTGCTCGGCTGGATTAAGCATCCTACTACCATATGTCAACATTTCTTCTTTTCCTTTCACCACCTGAGACAATATTGACCAATGCCAGTACCACAGGAATCAGAGTCCAGCACAAACAGATGGTGAAATTGTATGAATGCCAAAACCTGAAGACTAGTCAAAAGAGGTTTTTTTAGTTTGCTGAAAGCACTTTGACTTTCAAAAGTCCCAACAAAATCAGTAGAAGCCTTAATCAGTTCAGAAATCCTGATCAAAACATGGATATATTTTTTTTCAGAAACTTCTCTAAACAGGATTGAAAAATAGTCATACAGAAGAATATACTATACTTGTCCATATCAACTCTCTCAAAGGTATAATGTAAATCAGTTAGAGCGTACAAATGTAAACAAAGTTATTAACTTTTCTGTTCTAGATTACCTTTAACAACTATTCTGCATGTTCATGTACATTAACCAACTAGATAATCATAGTAATGATAATAAATGTTATTTTTATGACAACTATCAACTTTAAATTTCTAGTAACCTTGGAATCTCACTGGTCTCCTGTGATGACCTTTGGTTCGCAGAGGAAATTAAATGGTCCAAAAGACTGATAAAAGTAAATGCCTATTGACTCCTCCTCTGAAACAACCTTGAACTACATATATTCAATTACAAAGTCTATGTCTGAGGAATAGTTAGCTATAACCAAGTCAGCATTAACCAAGCTATAACCAGTAGTTAGCTGTAATGAAGTCTTTATTGTCACCTTGCCTAGGAAGCAAACAGTAGCCACCTTTCTCCCAGTCCAGTTCCTCCAGGCAAGAGCCAATCGCTGGCCTCATTACCACTCCCACTATCCATTGGTAGCAGGACGAGGGCAGTGAAGAAAAAGAAACAGGGAGAATTAGCCCACATGCATGCTAATGGCAAGTGAGATTAAAGCAGGTAGCAGAGGAAGCCTGTGGAGCTGAGATCTCCTCCCCATTCTCCAGGGTTTCTCCACTGCTCCCAGCCCCATCAAAGCTGCACCATGGCCAGCAAGGTGAGCATTTGTTGTTCCACAGAATATATTTGTTTCTAAATTAACATCTGATTTGACATCATAACGGCACTATTTCCTTCTATGGGTGTGTCAAAAGAGAGAACAAGGTTGTACCACACCTGAAAGTATTTAAGATATGAATTGTTTGCTGTCAGTAAATTAGCTTCAGAAAGAAAATGGGACGTTTTGTCTGCATTAGTTTATTATAAGAGTCCATTGTTGTTTTATAATTTAATTGTAATAGTAGAGAGAATTTAATACAGCTTCAAGCAACAAAGCTCTAGCCCTTGGACTAGATCCAACATATTCATTTATTTATTTATTCAAGCATGTATTTACAAGCACCTATCCATTGCTCAAGGGGCTTTTGGGAAAATCTAAAATATACATCTGTAAAATAAAAATCAGGTATGGAAAGGCCTGCCCTGTGATAGCAACAATCTCCTGTCATACTGCCCCACTAAACAAAAAACTCCCCCTCCAGCAAACCGATCTCTCAACAAGTTCCCTTGAAAAGTACCCATAAAATACCATTGCAGCATGCCCAGAATGTCAACAGTTGCAGGGTTTGATGGACCAGGTGAGTAGTCATAGGACCCCCTTCCACTCTTTTTAAAAATAAATGTTATGGGTTCATAGTTAGAGCTATATAGTCAGCCCCCTGTATTTTAAACTAAGTGGAGGAAGTTAACTTGGGCTTCTCGGCTGATCTCATGGAAACTGCCCAGGCAGGTAGCTTGCTTTGTCTACTGTAAGAAAAATAGGGTATGAAGCAAACCTCAGTTAGGCAATGATTACCACCCATCTTAGGCTTCTTTTAATTTCAAAAAGAACTCAAGAGTTGAATTTAGTTTTAAACAGTTTGATTAAGTATCCTAAACAACAGCAACTAACAGTACAAGATATAAGAAGGTAAAAATAGTATTGGACTATGAATTGTTAAGAGAACCTAGAAAACTGGTTGATATTACCATTGAGGTTTTCAGAATCAAATCACACAACCACAGTAGAAAATAACACTGATCTATAATCACTCTCTTGAGAAGGTGACTTTGTTTTGATTTTTGACTGAATCCCTAAGAATTTGGGTCTCACGTGTGCCAACTGGTTATCAACTCTGGTTTTGCTAACACAGCAGAGGGGGGAAATGATCCAAAGCTACGGCATAAGACAATTTGGTCAATTGCTTGTATGCCAATTCATCATAGTTTCCTTGACACTGCAAGCACTGGTGGAGTGAAAGGCAGACTTGATTAGTCTTTAGTGAGCTAACAGGCAACCCAAATTGTTGGAATATAGAAAAAGACAGTTAAAGGTGCCTAGATGAGAAAGGTATTTGATGTCACTAGGAGGACTCTAGGTGGCCAGCCCCTTCCCAGTCTTCTCCCTTCCAGGTGTCTTTGTCTTTCAGGTAGTGATGTATGCTGAAGGAGACAGGCTGTTTTAGCCCATTTCTGCTGAGTAGTCTAATTTAGTTCCTAATTTTGGAGGTGCTGGTGTGGACAAATCAGTTGGTGACCCATACTTCTGCCAAAGATTCACAATGTCCAAACAAAATGTTACTCTGAAAAAGATTTGGGGTTTGTGGTGGATAATCAGCTGAAAATGAGCTCCCAATATGAATCTATAGTTAAGGCTAAGAGTTTGTCATGGATACCTTTAGTAAAAGTAGTGGAGAGGTCACGGGCCAAAAAGAAAAGTTAACAGAAGCAATGACCTGTCCATGACTTTTAGTAAAAATATTCAATACAAAATGAGGATCTGCGGCACTGAGGAGCTTGGGGGTTCTCCTGCCACCTGGGAGCTCGGGGGTTCCCCACCACCATTACCCTGTGATTTCCTAAATTGTAGCCTTAGCTATAGTCAAAAGAGCTAATGTAATCCTTGGATGCATAAACTGGGGAATCTCAAGGAGGAGTAGAGGAATATACCTCTCTATTTGGCACTGGTGAGGCTGCTGCTGGAATACTGGTTCCAGCGCTTGTGCCCACAATTCAAGAAAGATGTTTATAAATTGGAGAAGGTTTAGAGAAGAGCCACAAGAATGATGAAGGGATTAGAAAATATGCCGTATATTGATAGACTCAAAGAGCTCAATCTATTTACCTTAAGAAAGAGAAGGCTAAGGGGTGACTTGATTAGAGTCAATAGTTTGCCCACCGGTGTTCTATGGTCTGTGTTATATAGGATGTCACATTGGATGATCACAATGGTCCCTTCTGCCCTTGGAGTCTGTGCACCATTTTAGGACATATCTTGGACATTGGCTGGTTTGATTAGGTCAGCAACTTACCCCTTCAAGTCATTTTCCCTGGGCCCTCTGTAGTGCATCCCTTGGCCAACTTCGCAGTTATGTTTGCTCAAGTTGCAGTTTCTCCATCAACTCATCAGCTGCTGAAATATTCAGTTTAAAAGTTCATATAATTCATAAAATGTCCCTCTGTATTCTTTGATGATCTTTAAACTTGTTTTAACTGTCCATTGTACGATGCAAAGTCACTTCAAGAACTATTGTTCTCTAGCAGGTTAGAACCATGGTATAAATCTTCCACTTCTGTTCTCCTTGTTTTAACAACAATGGTGGGACCTTGGTATTTATGACTGAGCTGAGTCTATGCATTATTAAAAAAACAGTTACAATCTGATTATTCCACTCTGTGATCAAGTGTCCTTATCAATACACTATTTGGTTTCAGTTCCTTTTATTTACTGCCTCTTTCAGCACAGGTGTATTTCACCAACTTGATAGCATAAGCATGCTTGATTGCAAATATTAGCCTTACTTCTTCACTTTGTCACTAACCTAAAAGAAATCAATATGAATGTAACACCTTTCTGTCCCTAGCAGGATTGCCCATGAAGTAAAACCTGTCATTAAAGTTTACAATATTTTGGCCAACACTGTATCACTCATAGTTGACTGCCCTTTCAGAAATATAACTTCATTTATATTCCCCGTTTTACACTACGGTATCTGACACATTGTATAATATCTTAGTGTTTGATATAAATTTTAAAATTTAATTCCTTCACAGATAGGTGAAAAAAGTTTCTTTTGGCTGCCCCGAAACACATTCTCATGGAAAACTGCAGAGATTGTAAGTTTCCCCAGACAAGCTGAAGAAATCTTGCTGTTAGATCTCAATTTTTTTTCTCTTGACCCTCTCTCCTAGCGGTTCTACACAGCCTTGATGCCTGGGCAGTTCTTAAATAGTAATAACTCACAATTTTGGGGCCTTATTTAAGACACTACTTTGTTTTCCAATGGATGGATTGTCTAAAAAACTCATCAACATAGTACTCAAATATTGCACAGGTAAATAGTTCTTAAGAGTGAGGTCTATATTAGACATTACAGAGGAATCTACTCTTCTCTCTTTCTGGTTTCTCAGAAACTCTTCCTCCTCACCCAATTCCTTCTTCAGCTCTCATTCTTTTAAAGGAAGGGGCATCTTTGCTGAAAACAGCTTCAATGGTTGCCTCCTTCTCATCTAGTGAAGAGTGGAAAACAAAACACTGTCCACCCAGTAACACCTTCAAATTTAACACTCCCCCTGAACTGCAAATCTGAACCACACGTGGCTGGTACCATCAGTGAGCTGATTTTGACTCAGATTACATCTTTAAGGGACAACTCTGTTTAAAGGATGTTGGAAAGCCACCTCCCTATGGGGAGTCTGAGAAGGAATTCTGCCACAGAGAGACCCAATCCTACCTGAGCTTTTTCTGCACAGTGGTGGTACACAGGCTGAATTCAGGCTGTAAGCCAGTGACGAGGGGTGTGGATAAAAGGCCATGTTCTCCCCTTTTCTTGGCACTTTCATCCACTTGTACAAGGGCCAGTCCTAATCTGGTATAGAATCTCTGCCATTTCTCCTGATTGTATTGTTCAGCCATCCAATCTTCTACCCCATTAGAGTCCCAAACTCAGCAAACCACTACATAAATTGCTCAGCTGAACCAGCCCTAAAAAGTGATAGAAATGAACATCATCAGCATATGAAAGGCTGCATGTAAACAATGGATAAGATTATTTTTCAAATGCCAACAACTTTTCTGCAATCCACTGGTTAGTTTATTATGGAAGTCACTGTAAAAGTGGCTCTTTAGGAGGAATTTAAATGAGGATAGTGATCTTGTGGTTCCACTCAAGAAGGGAGTTTCACAAGTAGGGGATATTTGTGGAAGAAGACGTATGGATGCTTACAGCAGATAAGAAGTGTTGAGGATGGTACTAGTGGTGGAGTGGAGGATTTGGGGGTGACACAAAAACAGATTCAATAGATAAGAAGGAAGGGGCATTAAATGGCACAAGGAAAGGAATTGCATCATCATCTAGACAGAAAACATCAAGCAAATGGACAGGATAAAAACTATATTTCCCAATCTAGACTAACATCTATTATACACTGTTCTATCCTTGTCTCCCCATTATCCTTCTCCCACCACAGAGATCAAGAAGGAAAAGCCCACTACAACTAGTCAGCATCCTGAGCCACTGTATCCTCAGGCATTAGTAACATGATCCAGTCCTCCCACTCACCACAAGTCTTCATCCTGCCACATAGAAACAATAATATTTCTTATCTTGACAATGAACTCCTTGGAAAAAGGGAGCAGACGAAGGGAGACAGAGACAAATGAAAGAGAAAATTATTACCCCTATATCTGAGAATGGGGAAAGAATGCATAGCTTAGACTGACTCATTCTCCCACTTACAGGAATATTTGTTTTAAAATATAGTAGCTTACTAGCATGGTTGGGTTTGGACAACAGTGAACATTTATGGTTTAGGAGTTTTTTTAATTGTGACAAAACAAAGAAATAGAAAACTAATTCAAGTTAAAATGTGGGAGAGGTATGACTTTTATAGCTGGTAATATGATTTAAGCCTTAGACCTCTAGATCATTTCTTTAAGACTTAACCAGATCAGTGGGGACAGGAAGTGTTCCCCTCTGACAGCTGTGCAATGGCCTATGCAAAATGAGTTAGTGGCTTTAGTCCCAGTCCTAATGGACAAGAATCTAGATTACAATTGGCATTAACTGGCACATTCACTTGCAGTCTGAGCAGAGGCCAATGCCTGAACAGATCTTAAAGACTTAAAAAAAATCTCGCACTCACAGTGAAGGTTCAGGTATAGTGGCAGAGGTGTATAGTAGGAAAGTTTTCCTGGCTGATAACCATGCTGTACACAGTCTGCGGTTAAATAGAAAACTGCAGCTTTTAGTGCTGAACTTTTCATAAGCACTTAAATCTACTTGAAATTGCTAATAAAATACAAAATGAAGAAATCATGAAGTATACAAATGGTTTAATGGATTAAGAGAGATTCACAGATATGAGAAAGAGAGAGCCAGTCAAACACAAAAGGATGGGGGAGATCACAGAATGATATTTCGGAAATCTTTGATTGGGCCTGCTAAGCTAGGTTGAAAGCTTATTAACTAACTAGCAGCCTCTAGTCTGCTACCCTTTGTTCCCTAACCCCTTAAGAATCCTTGATGGGGTAGGGGGACAGTTAACTCAGGTAGATCAGGGGTTTAAAAAGCCAGCTCCTAAATGACCAGAGTTGCTAACAAACAGGAGCAGCAAACAGGGAGTTTGTGAGGAAGAGTGAGAGGCAGATACACCTAACAAACATACTCTAAACTTAGGCCAACAACCATCCCCCAGAAATAAAACAAAACTAAAAACCCCCACAAGAGTAAAAATAATGCAGCAGAGTGGGGAATATCCAGTTTATTGCACTGTAAGATTACCTGCCTTGTTCGCAGGTGGAATAGGGCTGCATGCATGCAAGCAGCTCTCGGCCTTCAGAGATACAACATAGGCTTTTGAGGCCAGAATGGCTGAACTGAAGGAGCAAATGGAGACAGAGAGGTACACAGAAGAGATTTTCAAGGACACAGTAGAATGGCCCCAGCCTCCATCTGACAGCTTCTTTTATGTTCAGGAGGATGAAAGTTTAGGGAAGAAGAATATCAAACTGCAGCAGAGGGAAGTGATCCCATAATTAGGACTCTCCTTCCAGATGATGTCCTGGTATCCTTTAGCACTGATGATAGCCCTCCTGGGGAGGGAACCACAGTTACGAGTCAGAACCAGGTAACAGAAAAGGGGAATTAAATTATTAGAAATATATACTGTGATGGGGCAAGGCCAGATGGCTACAGTAAAGTACTGAGGAACAGGTATGTTAACCCCAGGCTAAACAAACCCCTAGTACCGTGGTAACCAAATGGCAGTTGCTTCAGGTTAATCAAGGCACCTGTGGCCAATTAAGATCTTTCTAGAAGGCAGTGGAGATAGCTACATTGATTAGAAGACCTGCAGCCAATCAAGGGAGGCTAATCCGGGCACCTGAATTTAAAAAGGAGCTCACTCCAGTCAGGTGGGGAGGAGCCAGAGGAGAGGAAGTGCATGTGAGGAGCTGGGAGCAAGAGGCGCAAGGAGCTGAGACTGAGAGGGTGTGCTACTGGAGGACTGAGGAATTATCAGACAATCAAGCCTTATCAGACACCAGGAGGAAGGTCCTGTGGTGAGGATAAAGAAGGTGTTTGGAGGAGGCCATGGGGAAGTAGCCTAGGGAGTTGTAGCTGTCATGCAGCTGTTACAGGAGGCACTGTAGACAGCTGCAATCCACAGGACCCTGGGCTGGAACCCAGAGTAGAGGGCAGGCCTGGATTCCCCCCAAACCTTGCAACTCCTGATCAGACACAAGAGGAGTTGATCCAGACTGCGGGGAAGATCACTGAGGTGAGCAAATCCGCCAATAAGCGCAGGACCCACCAAGGTAGAGGAGGAACTTTGTCACAATTCACAATGCACAGTCAACCTGTTAAACTAATTGCCAAGGCCAAAAGTATTACTGGGTTCAAACAAAGATTAAATAAGTTCATGGAGGATAGGCCCATCAATGGCTATTAGCCAAGATGGTCAGGGAAGCAACTCAACGCTATGGTTTCAGAGTAGCAGGCATGTTAGTCTGTATCTGCAAAAAGAACAGGAGTACTTGTGGCACCTTAGAGACTAACAAATTTATTTGAGCATAAGCTTTTGTGGGCTACAGCCCACTTCTTCAGGTGCATAGAATGGAACATATATTGAGAAGATATATATATACACACACACACACACGCAGAGCATGAAAAGGTGGGAATTGTCTTACTAACTCTGAGGCCAATTAAGTAAGAGAAAAAAACTTTTGAAGTGATAATCAAGAAAGCTCAGTACAGACAGTTTGATAAGAAGTGTGAGAATACTTACAAGGGGAGATAGATTCAATGTTTGTAATGGCTCAGCCATTACCAGTCCCTATTTAAGCCTAAATTGATTGTATCTAGTTTACTATGGGTGAGTCTACAGCTCTGACTGCCAGATGCTGGGACTAGATGACAGGGTTTGGATCACTCAGTAATTGCCCTGTTCTGTTCATTTCCTCTGAAGTATCTGACATTGGGGCCACTTTAGGAAGACAAGATACAGGGATAGATGAACCATTGATCTGACCCAGTATCACAATCCGTATATTCTTATGTTATGTTCTTCTTATGTTCTTAGATAGTTGGGCTTGTGATGACCAGAAGAATGAAATGACAATTTGCCTTCTGGATGTGAAGGGTACAGATCTCTTGAGATATCTAGTCAGACGTATGTGCAGTTCTGGAAGGAGATGATGGTTATGGCACATATAGGACTAGTGACATAGAGAAACGTAGGAGAGAGGTCTTGGAGGCCAAATTTAGGCTTCTAGGTAAGAAATTAAAATCCAGGACCTCCACGATAGCATTTTCTGAAATGCTTCCAGTTTCACATTCAAGGTCAGTAAGATAAATAGAACTGCAGGGTCTCAATGTGTGAATGAGATGATGGTGTAGGGAGGAGGGATTTAGGTTAATTAGGAATTGGAGAACCTTTTGGGAAAGGAAGAGCTTATGTAGGGAAGACAGCCTCCATGTAAACCAAAAAAGAACCAGAGTGCTGGCATGTAAAATTTAAAAAGTTGCAGAGGATTTTTTAAACTGGGAGCTGGGGAAAATCTGACAGGTGCAGAAGAGCACACGGTTTGGGTAAAGACATCTTTTAGGGATGAATTTTTTAAAGGGGAAACTACTTGGTCACCCTTGGTTCATTATAAAATGTACTTATGAGACCAAATAAACAATCAGTCAGGTTTATTTCTATAACCCAATAATAATATAGTAGAGGAAAAAGGTTTTATATGATACTGGGAAGCCATCTCATGCAGCGATGTTACATCTACTTTACGCAGAAGGTGTATGCAAATATGGCATAATTAAGATATGTTTTATGCAAGATGGGTCATGTGAGATATCATTGGAAAGGTTTTGATTTACTGAATGTGTTTATCCAATTTGTATGCATGTATCATTTCTGTATCTAAAGTTAGGAATATTGGCGATGTAACACTTATAACTGAGTGTGTACTTGATAAATATCCACCAGAAACAGGCCATCAGCCTTGATGGGCCATTAGGAAGAAACAATAATATTTTGAAGATACTAATTTCTCTCTTTCCTGAGAAGCATCCTGGGATATTGCTTTGACACTACAAGGTCAGATGGTCATGTTACCTGGTACTAAACAGCATCTTGGACTTCAGTGATTTTCCACTAAAAGGAGAGGGAGGTCAAGACTGGGAAACAAAAGGTTCCCGCCTTATGTAAATTCTATTTAAGACTGGGGTGTAAGTTGATCTTGGTTCACTCTTCACTGAATCCCCACCCAGGATGACGGCTGGAAATAGCTGAGAAACAAAGACATGGCAGGGAAGGAGGCTGAAGAGTTGAGCTCAGGCTGGAAAAGAGATCTGGTCTGCGAATATGATGTCTGAAGATTTGAGCTGCAATCAGGGTAGCTAACCTTCAAGAGGAAGCTAGTTAAATAGAAATGAAAAGAAACAGTCTCCAGGATGAAATACTTGTAAACTGCCTGGAAACTTTTAAAAACACCATAATACAGGCTCAAAATAAATGTATACCTCAAATAATAATTATAACAATTAATAAATAATATAAAGAGGACCATAAAATGTCACCATGGCTAAACAGCACAGTTAAAGAGGCAGCTAGAGGCAAAAAATCATCCTTTAATAATTAGAAGTCAAATCCTAGTGGGGAAAATAGAAAGGAGCATAAATTTTGGTAAGTCAAGTGTAAAAGTATAATAAGGCAGTCCAAGGAAGAATCTGAAGAGCTCTAGATAAGGACATAAAGACTAATAACATATTTTTAAGTATATCAGAAGCAGGAAGCCTGCTAAATAGTCAGTGGATCCACTGGATGATTGAGGTGCTAACGGAGTACTCAAGGGAAGACAAGGCAGTTGCAGAGAAGCTGAATGAATTATTTCCATTAGTCTTCACTTTGCGTCAATGTTTGCATCAAGCCATTCTTTGTAGCTGACAACTTTGAGGAACTATCCCAGATTGAGGTGTCAGTTGAGAAGGTTTAGGAACAAACTGATAAATTAAATAGTAATAAGTCACCAGGACCAGATGGTATTCACCCAAGATTCTGAAGGAATTCAAATATGAAATTGCAGCGCTACTAACTGTGGTATATCACTTAAATCAGCCTCTGTATCAGATGACTGAAGGATAGCTAATGTAACACAGCTCTTGGAGTCATTGTGGACAGTTCTCTAAAAACATCCACTCAATGTCCAGCAGTACTCAAAAGAGCTAACAGAATCTTAGGAACTATTAGTAAAGATATAAATAATAAAACAGAAAATATCATAATGCCACTCTAAAAATTCATGGTATACCCACACCTTGAATACTGGCTGCTGTTATTTCTGCCCCGTCTGAAAAAAAAAAATTATTAGAATAGGAAAGTGCAGAGAAGGGCAATGATTAGAGAGTTGGAACAACTTCCTAGGAGAGATTAAACAAGACAGGGACTGTTCATCTTAGAAAAGAGGCTACTAAAGGTGGGGGGGATGTGATAGAGTCTATAAAATCATGAATGGTGTGAAGAAAATGAATAGGGAATGAATTACCCCAAAACCAGCCGTCACCTGATTAAATTAATAGGCAATAGGTTTAAAACAAATAAAGAAAATCCTTCACACAACACAGTCAACCTGTGGAACTCATGACCAGCAAATGTGAAGGCCAAAGTATAAGTGGGTTCTAAAAAGAATTAGATAAGTTCATGGATGATAGGTCTATCGATGGCTATTAGGCAAGATGATTGGATATGCATCCCCTTGCTCTAGGTGTCCCTAAACCTCCAGAACTATCTTGTATTGGCCACTATCAGAGATAGGATACTAGGCTAGAGAGATCTTTGGTCTGACCCAGTGTGGTTGTTGTTGTGTTGTAGGTTGGGGATTAGGGTAACAATGTCAGTGATTACTGTATTCTTGCTTTCCACCCTGATTTCTCAAATTTGGATCTAACTATCAAGAGCAAACCAGTTGGTAATTAAAACGCTCTCCTAACTTCTGAGCTCTAGCCCTTTTCTGAAAACCAAATAATTTTAAGGTTTTGAAATTTTTAAATAAAGTCACCTCCTCCTCCCCACTTCTGGTTTGCCAAACTACCATGAGAGAGGTTTTCCTTGTGAGAATTCTAGCAATGGTGGGAAGTAGAGTGCCAGAAATCTAGATTTCCAGCTTCCTTTTTTGACTAATGTAGAAAAGTTCCAACTGTGTATATATTTTGGATGCTTCAGTGAACTGAATTAAGCTTTGAACATTTTCAGATGTAGCCATCACTAGTTAGGGCTGTGAATACAATGGAGTACCCATGACTTGGTGCTGCACACAGGCAGACTTTTAGTTGTACATTTGGATGGGTCTGTGTTTAGGCACAGCACTGAGCAAGGAAAGGTTGATAAATTGCATCAAAGAAAGAGCACGGCTGTAGCCCAGAATTTGACATTTCCATGTGTACCCCAGAATTTGACAGTACTATAGTCAGCCATTTTGTATGATGAACCTCTGCCCAGCTGAAACTCGACACCACATAGCTAGGGTTGGCTTTAGGACTCTGAGTGGCAAGGCTCTGCAGCTGCACATTTGCAGTTTTGCTATCAGAAGGGGAGGTTGGGACAGGGAGATAAGGTTTCATGAAAATAGAAGGAATGTTTGGACAGACAACTTTGGTTTTAGGTGTCTCTAATATGTAAGTTTTATTGTTGTTATGACTAGAAATGCTTTGCTGATAAGGAGAATAATGAATTGCTATTGGCTGTTGCTAGGGAAACTTAACTTATTAGGGGCTATTATATGTTATGTGTGTTGTCCAGGAAAAAAAATTATAAAAAGTTTAGTTAGAAAGTGGGCTTTCGAGTAGTCCGAGGAAGCTTTCTTTGGGAAAGGATTTGATGCTCAAGTTCCCCAGCAGCTAGATGGAAGGAGTGCCCCCCTGAAGCTTGACTACTGATTCTTCAAAACCATCTCTTAACATTAAGTAAATATAAATGCTTTAGAATTCTATGAATCTACTACAGCATACATGAGTATGTGTGTGTGTATGTGTGCTTGAGACCAAATAAAGTATTTTTTATTGTTTGTATCACTATTGTTTCTACCAATCATATATCAGATAGTGGAACTGTGCCTCCATTGATTTAATTCCTGACATCACCTGGAGAGAAACAGTAAAGTTACCACTGCTTTGGGTTCTGAAAACCCTGGGTAACAGTGCTGCCCCTGTCAGTCAAATCCTCATTGCTCAGGGTGGTAATTTACTGCAGGTCTATGCCAGTATTAAATGTTTACTGAGGCCAGAGACTAAAGGGGTGGAGCCTTGGCTCCACCCATTTCCCAACCATTCCTTGATGAATTGCTTCCATGAGGAGGTAAATAGTCAAGTAGCCTCATTTATTCTGTGCATTTGGACCCTAGATCTGGATAGACTGTGTAGGAATTAAAGGGATTTCTTATGTGGGTGCATAGGCTGAGTCACAATCTAGCAGGGTGCAGGTGTTTCCCCTTATACTTAGTGGGGTTAGCTGTTCCTGGTCCTCAGATGGTGTGGAAACCTTTTTGGTTCTTAAGTCTCTAAGGGATCAGTATGGAAACCCAGGCCTACCCATTCCAGTGGGTTCAAATTCAAGGCCCTGAAACCAGTAGATAGAATCAGTCCCCAAGAACTTCTCTTGCTCTGTCCTGAGCGCCTTCCTATCTCCCTTGGTTCCAGCCTGTAGATCTAGCTTCCTTTCTCTAGGTGGCTTCTCATCAGTTTACTGGCAGGACATTCTTCCTCAAGCCTGCTCACTCCTCTGGCAGCCATCCCACCCCTCTGCTTCTCAGTTCTTTTATTCTCCAGGCTGTTGTGAGGCTGCCAATCCATGCTGACTGATTGTTGCTGCATTAACTCCCTCCTTAGTTGTCAGGCCAGCATGGGGTCTATACACCCCATGACAATACTCCTTTGTTACACAATATATATGGTAAACTCATCTGGAAGCCCTGGGATTTTGTATTTTATTAATAGGGAATCTCGGAAGAATGAAACATGCTTTTCTTTATTTGTAGTGTTGCTGTAATCATGTTGGTTCGAGGATATTAGGGATTCAAAGGATATTACCTCATCCACCTTGTCATCCTTGCCTTTAGACAGAAAAGTCAAACAATGGTGTGAATATCAGATTTGTTTAGGTAATAGCCTGAGTTCTCTGCCAGTGGAAGATAACCAAATACTAGTGCTTGGGCAAGTTCTCCAATGTTAGCAGATACCAGAGTTTTATCCAACTCTTTCAGTGTATCTCTTGAATTCCCGTGTTTCTGATTACTCTGGGTTTTTTGTGGTTAACTGGTTAACTCATACCCCGTCATATACAAATAGTAGAACTAAATCAGGCACATTTGACAGATGCCACATCTAATTAGATTGTAATGCAGTTCAACAGATTCCTCTGTGATGGCCCATTAGAAACGTGGTTATGAAGAAATTGCTGATCCATAAAGAACTCTCTGCAGCAAGCCACACTGGTCTTTTTATATTGCTTGTCTTTTACAATCAAGAAATATTGTATAGTTCTTTGCTATAAATGAATATTCTGCTTGAAATTAGTATCAAAGAGCATAAAATAAAGGCTTTATTAAGCCAATCTGTCTTTTATATCACACTGATTTATCCCATTGATGGGAGTCAGGCATCTTTCTGGAGATTAAAAATGGTTTCTGTAATAAAAATAGGAATCCTCTATAGAATACTTCCACAGCTATTATTTTAACATTTTAATAGAAATATAACATTAAAAAAAATCAAGAACATGTTCTTTAAGCAAAAAAAATCTCACTAAGTTTAGTTTTATCTCAAAAAGCCAAACAAGGTAAAAATAAATCCAGCAAAGAACAAAATCTGTTAAACAAATATTCTCCATTGGTATCTATACAACTAACAAGTAAATGTGCCTTGTATTAAGTAAGCATGTGTTTGATTTTTTTTTGTTTTTTGTTTATTTGAAAAACTCTTCTTCCAAAAAGCCCACTATAAAATATTATCCACCCACTAGTACCAAAATTCTTCCAATACTGAGCCTCTCTCTTGATCACTCAATGTATTGTGTTGTCTTTCTATTTAGACTGTATGTTTTTTGGGACATAAACTATGGCTTCTTTAATAATTTTACACAGTACTCTTGTCAATATCTAGCAAATTAATACCTTTAAAATAATATTATACAGATGTGCGAGATAACATAACAGAACATAGCACGCAGAGATGCACTCAAATAAAAACACTGGCTCCAAACATTGTGGGAAAGGTTCAGACCAAGATCTGAACTTTGTCCATATCCAATATCATGCTAGCTTATGTAGATGGAGACGTCACTTGAAGAAAGAGAATAATGCCTCTTTATTCAGCATTGGTACCAATATGCTTGGAATACTGCTTATATGTAGAACATTAGGTGACTAAGATATGGTTCATTTTACTGAATCAATATTTTATTGATAAGGAAAAGGTAAACACACACATGCAATCATCACAGACAAACACATTCATCTCATTTATCATAATATGGATTTCTAAATGATAGGTACTTCTGTGATTAGTGTGATTTAAACATGTGGAGAGCTGAACTGAGTGAACACAACCCTGATGAATATACATTAACATGGTAGTTCAATAAGGGGGTTGTAGCTTTCCCTCTCTCCAAACCATTTTAAAGTGTAAGTCCCATATTGGATGAAATAGTTGAGTTTCTTGTGCTTTCTGAAAGTAACACACTCTATATTTAAGGCGTAGTGAGATTGTTATTCACTGGTCTTTACTACGAATGAAGTGTTTTAAATCAGTTATACATTAGAATTCTTCATTTGGTAACTGCTGTAGCACTAAGGAACCAAAGTGATTTTAAAGCAAGTGCCAGGAAAAATAGACTGAACTCAGTAAAAGAGATTCAAATGTCAATTGCAATTTCATCCTCAGCGTGAGATTATACAGGCTGCTAGAGATAATGTAAAATTTTAAAATACCAATTATTTAAAATATGTAAGCCTTTATAGCATTGATAGAGGATACATTTTCCTATATTTAATTGTACAAGATGCTGAACTCACCTGTGAGGTGGTGAGCACCCAAAATGCCCTTTGGTTCCAGTGAGAGTTTAGAGTATTCAGCACTCTGATTGAAGCTTGCCTCAGACTGTAGTATCAAAGGGCTTCTTTCCTCCTGTTATTGTTGAGCAATAGGTAAAAGAGTTACACATACTTGATTATAATGAATTATGTAAAATATTAAGGTTGACGTTTTCAGAGGGTCAGTTAGATGCAGAATCTAACTCTAAATGCATATTAGGAACATATACGAATGTACATCAACAGAAAACGATACTAAAGCATAGACAGAGTTTTGCTTTTTATTTATGACAATTAAATGTTTGTTTGATATAGTGAACAGATGGCCAAAGTCTGGATTTAATTGGACCCATGCAACGTTGACATCAGAGGAGTGTAATTAAGGTGAGAATTTGGCCCATTATCTCATTTGTTGTTATAATACAATGGATCAGGTTTCTTATACAATTGTACCTTAAATAAAAACAACTTTTGTGCGTGTTCACCAAAGTTCACCAAATGGGTTTTCCACAAAGAATTCCTAGGATTCACCTGTGCAGATGTTACCTCCCAAGAAAGTACATTCACATACTTGTACTCACAAAAGGAAGCCAGATTGTGAGTCCCTGGAAAATCAGACTTTATATTATATACAGAAATTAAAGATAGATATGTCATGAAAAAATGTATTTAAAAATATTCAAAAACAATGAAAAAAGATAATGCCATGCTAACTGCAACTGCTATAGTGCAATTAACCTGCAGCATAGGAAAGATGGCAAGAGACCACGCTGGCATAACCAGGAGATCTTCAACGGTAGTGGTATATCTTTACTTTAATAAAGCTTTTGATACTGTCTGCATGACCTTCTCATAAACTAGGGAAATGCAATCTAGATGGAGCTACTATACCTGTTTGGAAAACCATTCCCAGAGAGCAGTTTTCAGTGATTCACAGTCATGCTGCAAGGGCATAATGAGCTGGGTCCCATAAGGATCAGTTCTGGGTTCAGTTCTATTCAATATTCTCAATGGTTTAGATAATAGCAGAGAGAGTACACTTAAAGTTTGTGGGTGACACCAAGCTGGAAGGGATTTCAAGTGCTTTGAAGGATAATATAATTCAAAATGATCTGGACAAACTGGAGAAATGGTGTGAAGTAAATAGGATGAAATTCAATAAGGACAAATGCAAAGAACTTCACTTAGGAAGGGACAATCAGTTGCATACATAGAAAATGGGAAATGACTGCCTAAGTAAGAGTGCTGTGGAAAGGGATCTGGGGGTCATAGTGGATCACAAGCTAAATAGGAGTCAGTGTAACACTGTTGCAAAAAAAGTGAACATCATTCTGGGATGCATTAGCAGGAGTGTTGTAAGCGAGATATGAGAAGTAATTCTTCCGCTCTACTCTGCACTGATTAGGCCTCCACTGGAGTATTGTGTCCAGTTCTGGGGGCCACAATTTCTAGAAAGATGTGGACAAATTATTAAAGGTCTAGAAAACATGACCTATGACGGAAGATTGAAAAAATTGGGTTTGTTTATTCTGGAGAAGACAAGGCTGAGAGGGGACATAACAGTTTTCAAGTATATAAAAGAGTGTTACAAGGAGGAGGGAGAAAAATTGTTCTTCTTAACCTCTGAGGATAGGACAAGAAGCAATGAGCTTAAATTGCAGCAAAGGAGGTTTAGGCTGGACATTAGGAAAAACTTTGTCAGGATGGTTAAGCACTGGAATAAATTGCCTAGGGAGGTTGTGGAGTCTCCCTCATTGGAGATTTTTAAGAACAGGTTGGACAAACACCTGTCAGGGATGGTCTAGATCAGGGGTCAGCAACCTTCGACATGTGGCCCATCAGGGTAATCTGCTGGTGAGCCGCAAGACATTTTGTTTACTTTTACCATCTTCAGGAATGGCAAACCATGGCCATTTGGAGCTGCGTGGGGCCATGCCTGTGGATAGTAAATGTAAACAAAATGTCTTGCGGCTTGTCAGTGCATTACCCTGATGGGCTACATGCCAAAGTTTGTCGACCCCAGTCTAGATAATACTTAATCCTGCCATAAGTGCAGGGTACTGGACTAGATGACCTCTCAAGATCCCTTCCAGTTCTATGCAGATGTAGATCAAGAAACGCCATAAAGTGCAATACAAGAGACAAGAATTAAACATTGGAATTCAAAGGTCATGGAGAAATACCAATTAGTACTAAGCAAAAGTCACAATTTCCATCTTTTGAATAACTCCAATATATCAACGTTTGTCTTTGTCGCAAACCAGGATAAAAAGTTGAAATATCAAACCTTTTCATGGAACAAAAATTCAGATAAATTTTGATCTGGAAAAGGTGAATCATTTTATTTCAGCATTTTCAGACCAAATGAAACATTTCCTGAATCAAAATATTTTTATTCGTTAGACTGATCTGAAACATTTAGTTTGGGTCAGTACAACAATGAACTGTGTTTCCCTATAGTGGTCCATGCATCATGGCAGTTGTAGTTTGGGGAACCACAATAAGGAAATACAATATAATGTTGAAATGCCTTGAAACAAAACTTTCTGGATAAGTTTAACTCAACAAAACATTTTGATTTGGGTCAAACTGTCTCAAAATAAAGTTCTCCACCAATTGCAACTTACCTACTGAATCCAATGCTGAGCAGCCAGAGGCAGCTCTTTTTTTGCCTCCCCAAGCATGGCAGTCAGGCAGCCTTTGGCGGCATTTCTGCAGGAGGTCTGCCGGTTACGTGCCTTTGGCGACCTCCCGCAGAAATGCTGCCGAAGGCTGCCTGACTGTCATCCTCACAGTGACCGGCAGGCCGCCCCCCATGGCTTGCTGCCCCAGGCATGTGCTTGCTGTGCTGGTGCCTGGAGCTGCCCCTGCTAGCAGCATTATAGGGTCAATGTCTTCCTTGTCATCATTGACTTTATTCAATCAAGACTTACATGTCCACTTGAGTCACTGTGACTAATATGTACCCTTTTGGGGTTTCTTTGGCAGTTCAACAGACTGAGTAATGAAGATCTACTTTCTCCAGCTGAACAATTTCAGCAACAGTACAACAAAGAAATCTCAGTGACAAGTCATCTTCCTCAAATGAATATATTCCACAAACTTTAAATAGGATTGCAAGTCAAAGGAATTGCTTCAAGAAATACTAGAATTGGACTCTCTAGGGTGTTTCCTAATATCACAATTGCATTGCGCATGTTTGTCAGTTTGCCTGCATCAGATGCTTGATGTGAATGTACCTTCAGCATATTGGAGCAGGTAAAGAACTATCACCATTCAACTGTGGGATGAGAGCATTTGAATGGGCTCGCCATGCTTAATATCAATTGTGATATTGTATGAAAATTAGATTTTTTTTCTTAATTAGTGCATTTGCACAGAAAGGCTAGAAAAGCATTTGTTAAATAAAAAATATTCAAATTATGTGTCTCTCTTTTTTGGTGCCTTATTTTGTTTTCATGTGTCATTTTTTATTTTTCTTACAGCTAGGGCCTCAAAAGCTGGAAGTGGCCCAGGCCACTCTGGATCTCTGAGAGAGCCAGCTGCCATACTGTGTACTATGAGCTTTTGTGGTTAATGAATAAGGTCTAAAACCTGCAAAGATTTACACCTTTGCTTATCTTCACACCAGAGATGGTTAGAAAGTCTTCTGGAGCATTTTTCAATCAGAAAAAGGTGATTCATTAAAATCTGAATGTTCTGTGAAATTTCATTTTAAACCAGCAAAGAATCCTGTGGCACCTTATAGACTAACAGACATTTTGGAGCATGAGCTTTCACCCACGAAAGCTCATGCTCCAAAACGTCTGTTAGTCTATAAGGTGCCACAGGATTCTTTGCTGCTTTTACAGATCCAGACTAACACGGCTACCCTCTGATACTTGACATTTTAAACCAGTTTCTGAAGGAACCCTGTCTGCTTGGTAAGTTTCAAAACCTGCCTGTTTTGTCTGCCAGTTCACTTGACTACTTCCTCAATCACCCACTGGGCTGACTGTGGGGGAACCCCAGATTTCAGGCTCCTGGCTCCTCAGCAGTTGAGCTCCAAGAGCTTCCAGTCTCCTCAAGCTGCCTGGCTTCATTCTTCGGAACCTTTAGGAAAGTCCCAAACAAAATGTCATCTTGACTTTTTCAAAACGACATTTTGGAATTTCCATTCTGTGGGGAATTTGGAGATTTTTTTTTTAAATTTTGAAGTTTACAATGGAATACGAATTCCAGTTTCCAGCAAGCTCTGTATTACATGCAGAGCATAAAGGTGAACAGATGCACAGGTGTTTGATATATGTAGCAGGGTGGTCAACCCCGCTCCTGCCCAGAAGGGTTAAAACAGCCAGGGGAGAGGGCTGCTCAGGGAAGAGAAAAACCTAAGCTGATTGGGGAAGCAGCCTCAGCTGGGGCCATGTCCCAGTCAGGCCACTGCTGGTCCTATAAAAGTCTGTGGACCAGGAGCTCAGTCAGATTCTCTCTCTCTGACAGTAGAGAGAGATGGGCCTGGCTGCCTGGGAGCAGAGCAAAGTACCTAGAGTGGAGCAGGGCTGGGGGGAAGGCTAGAGGAGCTGGGGGAGCTCCAGCTCCTGCAGGCCTTTGATGAAAGGCCAGGAAGGGTACTGGGGTTGCAGAAGTGCATCCCAGGGTAGGCCAAGGCAGCAGGTCCAAACTCCCCTTGCCAATGATGAGTGGCCTTTACAGACTGCAGTCTGCCCCAGTGAATGGGAGCTAGATGGTGACTGGCAGTAGCCCCTGAGGTGAGGTGGGGATAGAGGGTTGGGGGTTATCTGGGGAGGGGAGACCCAGATCTGTAGGGATTACTGCGGTGGGCAGAACCCCTGGGTAAAGGACACCAGGATCCGGGAAGGACATGGGGGCCAGCAGCAAGTGGGACACCAGCCTGCAGAGTGCGCTCTGGAGCTGGAAAAAGAGCTAATTCCCAGGAAACCAGTAGGAGGTGCCATGCTGATGATTCGTCGCCTCACCACAATATACCCTTCTAAACTGAGCAATATTTTTCTGGGGATCTCTCTTTTTTCTCAATATTGAGCCCTAACAATGAAACCATCTAGCATATAAATATTGCAAGAAGGAAGACAATCAGGTCTTTAAAATCAGATACAGTACTTAAGAAAAGAAATTCAAATTCACTTTTCGGTCTACTCGAAATGATTTGCTTAGAATTTGCTGCTTCAGCAAACATTCCTGCCAGTAAACCCTTCTGCTAAAATCACCACAGAAACAAATACAAATGAGTAGGAAGTCAGTCAAAGTTAATTGGCTTAAATATTTGAGTAACCATTCAGAGGGTTTGGTTTGTTTTTTGCAGTATTTACCAAGCTCTACTGATAAAGAAGTATTGCCTATTTGCATTCATTTTTCATCCACAGAAATCTATATTGTGATCTTTTCTTTCTGTATACAATATTGGTTTGTATATGAAGAAAGTTCATTTTTATTTAATGTACTGCAAAATTTATAAGAAAAGATGTTGAATTATAAAATACCAGACAATCCTATCAGTGAAGTAAAATGGCTGAATTTTAAGAACATGGTTTTGGCTATAGTTTTATGAGAACAGCAGTTATTAATGTGGTTCAAGAAATGCATTTTAAAGGTTCACTTCTTTCACATTTTGAGTGTTAAGGGGAGGGATACAGATGCTTTAAACCAGGTATTTCCTGTTGAGATTTTGCATATTTAAACATGGTTAAAGCTTTATGAAATCTGCAATTTTGAATTAGGGTGAAGGAGCAAGTTTTGACCTGTCAATTCCAGTTATGTCAGTTACTTATCATTTGTTGGAAACAATTTTGGAATTTTTTACAGAAATTTTCCAAGGGGATATAAACATTCTGTTCATAAATGTTGGGCTCTTGGACAACAAACAAGAGTCTTTGAAACACCTGTGCTTAATTTTCTATGCTAATTCATTGAGAAACTACAATTCAATGGCCTTCAAACTATACTAATTATTTGTAATAGTATGGTCTTGCGGTTGCAAAGTGGACTGATATTAATTAATTATGGTCACACTTAAGAGCCATAATCATGCACCAGTATCCCATTGTGTTAGGTGATATAAAAACAGAAAACAAAAACAAGATTCTTCTTGCAAAGAACGTCCAATCTAGAGTGTGAAACAGTGAATGAGCGTTTAAGAATTTGTTTTATGGCTTAAAATGGATAGTGATCACCTTTCTAATATCTACTTATATTCTGTTGTTCAGCAGCACTGTAAAGAAATTTAAGTGCTATGGACGTGATTCTTAGTTACTCTGTTCCTGCGCTTGTTTGGCGTTAGGTGCATAGTTCCTGTTGTAATCTGCTCTAGTTTACACTTGCTTTCCATCATCCTGTGAAGGTAAGAATAGCTGTAGTGCAGTGCACTACATACTGCAACATACCTCCTGCACTGATGGCTGGGAGTAGAGCCTGTGTACATTCCTTATACCAGCTCTGTACCTTCCAGAGAGGCCCTCTGTGCAGGGAAT
Source organism: Gopherus evgoodei (assembly GCF_007399415.2). Taxonomy (NCBI): domain Eukaryota; kingdom Metazoa; phylum Chordata; order Testudines; family Testudinidae; genus Gopherus; species Gopherus evgoodei. Next base: position 331,746,716 of record NC_044322.1, on the reverse strand, counting down.
AGTTTCAAGAGGCTGTCAACATGGCATAAAGGGGATTCAATGTAGCTGAAAATTAGGTCCTATGTTTCTAAAAGGTATTTTGTTAATGATAAAAATGCACACAGGAGTCAGACACAGATTAAGAGGAAAATTCTTGTGAGAGATGAAATATCTTGAGAGCTTGATTCAACTCAGGTTGGCCCAATGCTCAATATTCTCAAATACTGCCAAGAGGTCCAATAGTATCAGTATCAACCCTTCATCTTTATTCGTTACGAGATCCCTAGTCAGTAAAATCAGAGTAATCCCCCATGATATGCACGCCTAAGCCTAAAGTAAGTCTGAAAGGTCCAAGGAAGACAGAGGGCCCCAAATGATGCCAAAGTTGCTCTGTCAATATAATCTCAGGAACATTTTCCAAAGAAAGAGAGATGGAGACAGAACAATATTTAGCAAGATTGTTACCATCATAATTTCTTCAACATCATCTCATGTGCCAATTGCCTGATATCTCTTTCCATTCTGAAAATAGGCATTGATAATCTCCAGTAATATCAGACTCATACTCCATTTTCTCCAGTTATGAAGCAGATGAGTCCATTACTTCCCCAGAAAATCTACAACCTCTATGGTAAGGTTTGCCCAAACTGAACCCAAATTGTCCAGCATTTTCAAAAGTGACTAGTGATTTTTGGTGCCTCACTTGTTGGGGGCCGTACCTGAGACACCATAAAGGGACTTGAATTTCAGAAAGCAGTGAACACCTGATATCTGAAGACCCTGTAGAGTTATATTTGTGGAATATTATAGTATAGAGATGCTCCCTTATAAGGGATAATATTATGAATGTAGGGATTTAAAGATGTGCCTTGGAAGCTGGGGTTCAGAATACATGGTAGCTGTGTACTGCAGTTCACCACAGAAGCTCTCTAGTTTGTTTAATTAAAAATTTTATTCCTTTCTCATTCATTGGTTTGTTGTTTAATGATCATTACAGTCACTTGGATGTCTCTGAAATTGGGTACCCCCAAACTGAAGCACCTAAAATCAATCAAGTTTCATATTTATCCTTCCACTATATCACAGAGGCAGCTAGTCTGGTCTGAATCTACTCAATCTCTGCAAGGAAAATGGAAAATTCCTCAGAGTGACATACATTTGAGCTATTAGCAAATAGAAACAATTCAGATTCATCACTTGAAGTGGTTCCATTCTTTGGGATTTAATAGACGCTACATTTTAGTTTCCCTCATTGTGGTTGTTTGATATATATGGGAACATATTCAAAGCATAATTTCCCACCCACCCTCGTAGATCTCAAGTATCCTCTCCACAGTCTTCAACTATCACCAGTCATCTGTTTACCAGCTTGATTTGAGGATGGTATAAAAACTGAACATTTAAGAGTAACTATAGCATTAGAGAAGAGCAAGAGACATAGCTCTGCAAGACCTTTAAGAGAGTAGTCTGTTCTGTAACCTATTTGGTTACATTAATTTCTAAAGGTAAAATGGTTTTACTGCCCTGACAGGAAAAATGATAAATCTGATTTTGGCCATTGCTGGTAACTTCTTTTCAGTACCTGCTTCCTGGTTACTGGTCAGTAATTGTCCTGTTCTCAGTGCATTCTTCCTTCTTTTCAGAACATCCATTTTTTCTTAGATTGAAAGCCTCCATAGACATTTTCCCTATCTTCTATTTATTCCTCTTCCCAATTGCTACATTATTCTATCTGCTTTCTTGTCCCTTTATAATCATATTATTCATGATCTCACACTCTGCATTGTTTCAATGATCCCTTCCTTTGTATTTCATCCATCTTTGTTTCCTCAATATCCCCAGTATATATCCCAGAAATCAACTTATACAATAGAACCTCAGAGTTACAAACACCTCAGGAATGGAAGTTGTTTGTAGATCTGAACAAATTATAGTTGTTCTTTCAAGAGTTTACAACTGAATATTGACTTAATACAGCTTTGAAACTTTACTATGCAGAAGAAAAATATTGCTTAATTTAAAATGAAACAAGCACAGAAACAGTTTCCCCTACCTTGTCAAATCTTTCTTTAAATGTTCCCATTATTTTTAAGTTTACGTTTAACACAGTATTGTACTGTACAGTATATGCTTTTTTGCCTCTGCTGCCTGATTACATATTGCTGGTTCCAAATGAGGTGTGTGGTTGTCCGGTCAGTTTGTAACTATGTTTGTAACTCTGAGGTTCTACTGTACTTGCTATATATGTAGACTACCTTGGTTTTTAATAAAATGAATTTTGCACAGCTTCTCCATCAGACTGGCTGTACTCCATCTATGCCAATTATATATCCGTGGTATATTTAAGATAGTTCCTTCAGTTGTTATAAATGTCCAGACATTGCAGCCTCTGCATTTCAGGACTTCACTTCTGGAACTCCCTCAGTACTCACCAATTTGCAACTCTCTGTCTGCAGCTTATGGAATTCACTGGATCATAAATATATGTAACTCTTCTGCCAGGTGATGTCAGCAGCAACAAGAGCCAGGTTCAGTGACTATGGGTTCCTCTTAAAATTACAAAACAAAAACAGACTCAGTCTGCCACCCAGAAACCTGTGAAAACTAAATACCTCCCCTGGGTGTCTCTAATAGTCAATACTTCCCCCTTTGCAAGCACTGACTGTGTATAACAGAAATAAAACTATTAAAGGGAAAGGGAACATAGCAACAATGACTCAAAAGTAAGCAAACAATAAGAAAAACACCTGCCCTACCGAGTTAATGCAAGTAGAGGTAGTGATACAGAAGATATTGAATGCCTGACAGTGTATTTAGTTTCCAATGAGAAAATGACATCATCATGGCAGATGAAGAGCATAAAGGAACTGATTTCTTGGCCTTGTATAAGTTCTGTACTTTCAGTTATTCTTTTGTCCCATAACTCCACTCTGTTCGAGAGAGAGAGGGTTCTGGAACAGGTTCTGGTTCACTGATTCAGAGCATCAGCTTGAGCTCAATATCACTTAGAGCTGCCAAGCAGCAGTTCTAAGTTATGGCACTGATGTAGAGTCCACCAGCAGAGAATTGGTGGAGTTAAGTTCCACCTTGCCACCTCTCTACCAAAAACATGCGCCCTATACCGTGCAAGGGTAATTAGTAGAGGCGCAGAGCTGGCAGTGGCACCAATGTGCTAGGTGGGATTTCTCTTACACAAGAGAAATTCACAGTTTGCAGTTTGAAGCAGGATTACGATAGCCTCATGCAAAGTGGCAACAACCAGGCTTCTCGGTCAAGCCCTGAGAATGTGTAAAAGAGTTAGAAGATTTGTATTCATTTTAGCATGGGAGAATGTGGCAATTTTCATTTCCAAATATGTATAGAATCTGTTTCTAAGAAAAAACAAACACCACCAAAAATCTTTTGATTTTTTTAAAGTAATATTAAATACTGGAGTAGTCTGGCCTATTGCAGTGGTTCAGACATTCAACTCAGGGTCAGAGGGTCATTGATGGAGCTTGCAGAAAACAAGATTAAGTGTGCTCATGCAAAGCAAAGGACAAGATTTATTCATTGATTGATTAATTTGATTGATTACCAGTCTGACAGAAGAGGCAGTTATGGATGTGTTGTGGGTACAGTAATAGAAAATGCAGAGGGCATAACTGTGCAGGGAAGGGCACAGTTCTGCAGCAGCAGCTAGTGATGACTACTTAAATAATTGTCTATTTGCCTTATACAAAATAAAGTTGAGGACCATTAGTGTAGTGTGTACAGATGCCTGAGGACTAGGTAGAGACAGGAGAATATACTTCCATTTTTCTCCTTATCCATATACAATAAAACAAATACAGCTAATTTTACCATTAAGAATGAAGAGTTTGTATTTGGACATTTTAGAGATAAAGGGAGATTTGCAAAATTCAGATCCAGATTTGGCTACGAATTTTGGTGGTGCATGGTTTAGGTTTTAATATTCATCAGTTACTCTCACTCTTTTCCTTCAGATAGCTACCAAAGACTCCCTAGTTCATTGAAGCACTGAAGCTACAGTAACATTTTTTGCTGCATCTGTTTTATTTTATTTTGCTCTGTATTGTATCTACTTGTATATTCAGAAGAAAACTGTTATTTTCCTAGCATACTTTACAAATCCGGGGCATTACTCACCTCTGTGCAGAAACAATAAATCACAATAGCACTAATATGGTAGCATCTCTCCCCCTAAAACTGTGATCAAATATTTAGATATTGGTTGATTCAGATGTCCAACTCTTGACTTGGTTAATATCTTACCCATTGGTTTAATGATAGATTTGTTTTTAATGGCCTATTTTACTCAGTCATATGGCACTATACTGGATGTCAATTCAGCTACAATATTAATGGCATTAAAATGAGGGATGAGCTCACCCCTGAAGTCTTTGCCTTATTTTTATTGCACACCTTCCGTGTCTGCATCTCCCAATGCATTGTGATGTCATTACATCAGAAGCAGGATGGAAGCATGGCAACATGTAGTAAGAATACACAATACAAAACACCTTAGCCAAGTGTTGGCAGCTGTGTTATGGAGGAGGGGGCACCCTCACAATCTCTACTGATTGCTGTATGCACCTGTAACAAAATGAGTTCCTCTTCTTTTTCTAAAAAAGCCACTTAGTGTGCCTTTCTGTTCTCTTCTACTAGCCGGACCTTATACAGGTTTATCAGCCATTATTGTTGGAGCTAAAAGACAAGGTCGGACAAGAACAGCTGCAGCAAGACATGATGGATCCCACTTTTCTTAACCCCATGGGCTAACATCTTTAATCCATTTCTACACAGAGAGCAAAGAAGAGAAGAGGGAGGTGATCTTCTCCTTGAATGCATCCATTACTGATCAATGCTGTTACTAGGTGCTTGCTACAGTGGAAATCAATGATAGAAAGTACAATGTCATTTCTGTTAAACTGAAGGTTGGCCATAAGGGGAGTGAAAGTCATGTGACATGCATGCTAGTAATTCAAGACTTTCACTCCAGGATAAGCAGGTGTCATTATGCTATCTGTACTGTACTATGATATTTCAGTTCAGAAAATCACCTAAGGTATTCAGCAGCCACTTTTCATTCTGTCCCAGGGGATAAACTGGGTGCATTCACTAGCTGAACAAATCACAATCTGAACCACAAAACACCAGTTACCAGACTGTGCTTTATGTTAATGTGATGTCTACGTTTCTGTAGTGTTTGTGTGTTGCATTTCACCAGTTCTCAACCTCATATAGAAGCATCACAGCTAGCTACAATAAAAGCCAAACCAACAATGGAAGTGGAATATGCAACTATGAAATAAGATTCTGTCTATTGTTAGAGCAACAGAGGGGTAGCCACAGATATATAGAAGATCAAGGGGTTAAATCCTAGCTTCACTAAAATCAATGGCAAAACTTCCATTGACTTTAATGGGGGCAGAATATCACCCAAGCTGTTTTACTGAATAACACAGAGCAACATACATTTATCCTAAAAGCATTTTGTATGACACTATAGAATATGAAGCTGTCATAATTACTCACACTTAATAGCGTGAGAGGAGCCTTTTAAATCAATGGAACTAATCACATGAGTACGTGCTACTCAACATAAATGTTGGTGGAATTGGGCCCATAGTGTTTGACTAGTACAGAACAGCAAAATAATAATGAGAAATATGGTACATGACTTACTGTCAATGGAAAACAGTACACAGCACATGAGGTTTTTCTAGCTGAAACACTGGAAAGTAATAGCCCATATGGTATTGCTAGGACTAGGGGAATGTTGCGAACAATCTACCACAAAGCATTTTAAAGTAAATCTGCTTTGACTGGGCCCTTGTGTACTTTACACTAATAAGCAAATGAGCTTAGTGATAGAATATTCAGTGAACAAAAACAAATTTAAGCACACATTGAAGAATATTGGTGGAAAGTGAATTTTGAATCTTAAGCTTGATTGTAAGTGTCATCCCTTTGGGGAACCAAAGTATTTCCTATGACCTGTGTGTCCAATAAATAAAAACAATGCTATCTTTCAATACTGAATAATCATAAAAAACTGCTTACAGCTGAGGTGCAGGGCAAGAATAATTTGCAGAAGTTATTCAACAAATAAATTCAAATAAGGAATATATCTGAGTACATAATCTGTTTCTTCACAATTGGCAAACAGAAAGAGGCAAAATCTGTCAGATAAATGACACATTGTGAATTATTCACTCAAATGTTGCAATACATTGCAGTGTTTCTCAACTGTTTTTGATACCAGGAACTTACTTGCTGCCTTCCTAAACTGTGACAGGGAGATCTCAGGGACCAGTGCTGGTCCATGGACTAGTTGTTGAGAAGCACTGTATTATACTCAGTAATCAAATACTGTGCAACACACTTCACTACAGGGAGTGAGGAGTGCAAAAGAAAACTGGGTTCTCAGCATACCATCAACCTGAGGTTCCAGGGTTCAGAAAAAAAGCTGGATCTTACCGTTTTAACCCTTCTAATCATTTATCTCTACAATTTGGATTGTGTTGTATAAATCACAGGCAATAATCAATATAAGATTTTCCCCTCCTTATGTTTGATCCCTTTCTGTCCTGTTTGTGAACTGTACTTTGTGGGTCATATGATTTCTGTTGAATGTGTTTCTACATAGTGGAGGAAAACTAAACCTTTCCTCTTAAGCAAGAAGTCCCTATACTCTGTTCTTCAAGACCAAAGCAGGTCTCAGCAATTTTTGGACTAACATTTTGGTGCAAATATTAGCACACCATAGTGAGATACCACACCATGAGTTAATTATTCCTTGTGTCTGCTTACTATATGACTAGGAATGGTTAAAAATCAGTATCATCATCCAGTCAACAAAACCAAAAGTGCTTCAACCGGTCATTGAGAAGAAAAGAAGGGAGAAGCCACAGAGATGTGGAAGGAAGGAACACCTTATTGCACAATAAACAGAGCTGTATAAGTGTATTCAGAAACAACAATAGTTAAAAGAAATGGACCCTTGTAAGGAGTCATGAACATTGCATTTGTCCCAGAGAGATAGAGGCATTACTAGGAGTACACATGGTCTATCTCTAATTGCTGAAAGAAGTACTGCATGACAAATAAAATCATAAATAAAGTAGGTAATAAGAAGGGGAGGTATGCGGCAAGTGCCACCGATTAACATTAAAAAGAATAGGAACTCAGCCTTTTGCAAACATAGCATCAACAGCATTCTTCATGGCATGAGTAAGGAAATCACTGTACAGAACTATATACCATACTGCAGACTGTTACGGCAAATGTTAATAACTAAGCAAATGAAAGAGACAGTTCAGCCGCTGTGACTTATGGCATGAAAAGATAGCATGTGATTACTATGATAAGAGAGCTACAGCTTCCTTGGAATAGCAACAGAGCTGCTCCATACAGCTGTCCAACAGAAATTACATGAGAAATGATATGAAGAAAAGATGCAAGATGCTAAGGGAGGCTGAAGCCCAAATGCATACTGCAATGTTTATTTAGGAGGTGAGCATGTCCATCAGATAATCCGTTGTCAAACTCAAAATGCAGTTCACCATGCCACCACACACCCACACATGCTGGACAAAGCTGGTAAAGAAACTTCTACGCAACACCTGGCACGCTGTAAAGATATTGCAATACATTTAATTTCCATAGCTTTTCCCATATGGCACTGTCATGAAAGTGCAAGAAAATACACAGAATGTTGACTGTTAAATTAGCAATTAACAGAAGTTTGCACTGTGGGGGTTGATACCAATTTCTGAGTGCCATTATCTTTGTACAATTGAAACTGTGCTGATGGTAGCTGCCACAAGTATACAATAGACTAAATTCTGTAAATGCTGGTGTGTTTCCAATTCCTACTGAAGTCAGCAGAGACGAAGAACTATCAGCACCTCACAGGAATGCTCAGTACCTTGAGGCATCTAGCTCATAAGGAATCAGTTTGTGAGCTACTTGGATTTTCAAAAGATGTAGATTGCAATGCAGAATGACACCAACCTCAATTCATGTTTTCTATGGATGAATACACATTACAGAGAAAAGATTATAATGAATATATTATGATGGTGAGTTTGAGATCCATCTGAAATGAGTAAATTCTGAAAAAGAAAATCCTTGTGCTCTGACAGAATGAAAGTGACCTAAAAATTAAACGTTCATTCATACATACCCCACTGCCTTGGTGCACCCCACCCCAGGAAGTGGCCCTTTAAGAAGAGAAAGGCAGTGCATTTGGACTTCCAGGGTTGCCTAGAAAGGCCTCCCGGATCATCCATTGATGAAACCAGTGAGATTTGTTCCTCCAGCAGCTAGAAGTACTGGGAGCAGGCAGAAGCCAATCAGTACACAGCAGGCCAAATAAAAAGGCTGGCTTCCCCTATCAGATGGCAGTTCCTGCATGAATCCAGTGTAGGGAAGGTGGATCTGACTTGACCATAACCCAAGAAACCAGGCTTGTTCAGGGCCTATTGTTGACCACACTTTGTGTTTAAGTCACAGAGACATTTTTTAGTTACTCTGTGTGAATGGGAGGCCAGGGAGGGCCAACTTGAGTTTAGATATCAGTAGACTATTGAAAACTAGGCGAGCTTACTTCATAAGACACCCCTTGAGTCACGCAAGTCAGTGATAGCAGTCAGTGCCTCTCTTTCAATGCTGAGCACTGTTATGTCTCAATTAAGTTAATGTGTGAGCGAGCATCTTACAGGAGGACACTCAGAACTTTATAGGATCAACAAAATGAATAAAGAATGAATAGAAGGAGAAAAGTGAAAGTTAAAAAAAATGTGATATCAAGCAGCATGAGAGCTACAGCGTTCCAAGGCCTGAGAATAGCGAACATCAGAACATATGTCCCATGGTCCAAGATATTTTTCAGACGAACAGTTAATGGGCTTCCATCCCCTCAAGGGCAGAAGAGGAAATGCAGAGAGTATCTCATGCAGAATAGAAAAGATTTGTCAGCATTCTGTTTGAATAATTTTAGATAGGCAAGTCCAACAATCACCGCATCCCATCACATTAACTATCTTTTGAAGAAGATGAAGTCACAGGTCACATAGCACACAAAGATGATGAGGGCAGTGATTGAAGATGTTGTGAGAAGTACAAATTGTCTGAAGACAACAAGCATCCTTACTGATAGCAGAGAACTCTTTACCCAGCTGTTGAATGAATGATAAAGGTTTCCTATGCACAAAGCATCCAAGCTTAATTCATTGTTGGTCACCAAGATGCTGCTCTTTAGGCTTCCTTTTCAATGTAAAGCATAATGAACCTGCCACCATCTTGCCTACCCCTGCTCTGAAGCAACTAATAAGCAACTTGTCTTGCTTTGTCCTCCCCTTCTGTCTTCCTTGGCACGCACAAATACATTTTATCCACTTTGTCAGTGTTCTTAACCACTCACTTAGCAGCTTCTCACATAAATATCTCCATGCTCCCACAGAGCCCTATGTGTGGCACAACCTTCCTGAGCCCATCAAGGCCCTTGTCCCCTCCACCTTTAAATCCTTCAGTAGGTCTTACATCTGTCACATTTCCAACAGTCTGTTATGGGAGTGCTCTATGCAAGAGATATGTCTAGAAATATATGGACAGCTAGTTAATACAGCACCATCTACTGGCAGATAAGAATAAGTAATATTGTCAGCAAGGTAGTAGCTGCAATAAAGTTGTTGCTACTTACTGCAATGTTATGAGGTGCTCACCCCACACTTGCCCTGAAGGGCTTAATGTAGATTGAGAAGGGGATAATTAACCCAACAGGCCACAGTTGAGAGGAATCAGGTGGCTAGGTAATCCCTTGACTGAGTGAAGGTGCCCAGCTGAGGAAGAGTGAGCTGGGCTGGGCTTATGAAGGCAAGAAATTGCCAGCAGAAAAGGGCTGCTGAGCAATAGGATACAGTCTCTCCCTGGGAGAAGGTACAAGTAGGGTTGCCAACAGTTGCCAAAAAGGGATATCCCTTATTTAAATAGAAAATTGCCTGTCCCGTACTAAATCAATTGGGAAGTCTTTTATCCTGTATTTCAACAGTAAAAGGTCAAGTACTCCCAGGCACGTCTTTTGGAAAGCAGATGGGGCAATGCTCAAGCATCATTTAAAATAATGGCTAACTGTTAATTGCTAATTTTATTCTTCTAGTGAAGAATATACTTAGTGGGTTAGACTATTTAAGTGGAGACATGTCTATATCCTACAGCTGGCTGAATAATGAGAAGTAGCAGGGGATAGCCATGTTAGTCTGTATCCACAAAAACAACTAGGAGTCCAGTGGAATCTTAAAGACTAACAGATTTATTTGGTCATAAGCTTTCGTGGGTAAAAAAACATGGGCAGTTTTGACCCCCCCCTCAAAAAAGTACAAATTTCCTGAAAACATATTTTGTTTGTTATCAAAAGTTAAAACCAAAAACTAAAACAACTTTGCTTTAACCTTTTTGGGCTCTGACTTAAAAACAAAGTAATAATTTTCAGTTTTTAGAAATAAAAATAGTTACAGAAAAGTTTTATCAAATAGTTTTTTTCTATCAATATGAAAATTGGTTATGAAAACTGTAGTTTGGCCAAAGAGCCATATTTCATTGATAAACAAAATGTTTTGACAAAAGAAATTAAACGATTTACACCAGCTGAGGTGTAACAATTTACAGCTTCTGGCCTTACATTTCTATTTTTTAGCAACTAATTTTTTTATGGTGGCTCATTCATGGTATGTTTAAGGAAACAAGTTTTTAAGCAGATCTAGGGTCTAAAATGAATGGGCAGGAATTGGAAACCTAATTAGGCATGTCATTTATAAGAGTTTGGACTTAAATCCTGAAGAGCTGTGTTATCAACCATGATCCTGTCTGGTGAAGTTCAAAACAACATATAGGAGTTGTTCTCAGTACTATTTTTAAGCTTTAAACAAGAGTTGTTTACTTTTTTCACTTAAAAAATAATAAATCATAAATATTAACTGTCAATCCCCTAAAGATATACAGTTCCAACAAAGTAACATCCACATGGACTAATGGAGATACTTTGTGTCTTACCATGTTCCTTTTATTCAAATGATGGTGCCACAGTGCAAAGAAGTAGCTCATGAGGTTACATTATGGGCTAGATTCATTGCCAGTATAACTTGTTTAACAGAGTGGTGGCTGCAGATAATTTGGCCCAATGATTCAGAACTCAATGGGATTAACAAAAAAGTTTGCTTTTTCAACTTCTTACTTCTTTGTCTTCATTAAATATTAACAAAAATCTTCTTTTCAAACCACTAAAGTAGTTTAAAAATAAAGAAAAAAGGAAAGCAGTTTCTTTTCTAGTTGCTATTGGGTCAAATTAATCTCTGAAGGAACTCTAATGACTTCTTTGAAGCTCCATTTAGTCTTAAAGATTTATTCTTCAAATTCACTTATTTAGGAAATGAGTAGCTCTAATATATTGTATTTATATAAAAATAAGTTACGTGTAAAAAATTTGTCAGCCACTGCATAAATTTACAGTTTTAAATATTAAAACTTGTTTTCCAGCATCTGAGTGGCTCTAAATATTAAATAAGTTGGAGATGCTCAGTGCCTGAAAAAGCAATTTGGAAGTACTTTTTTTTAAAAAAGTACTTCTTTTCCATCTGCCTAACTTCACAACAGGATAAATATCAAACTTATTTTTTTCCAGACATCAGACAACTGGACAGTGAGCTGAACTCAAGCAATATCATTGAGATGCTCCATATCTCAAGCAAACATCTTGTAGAACCAGTACTACCAAAAATTAAAGATGAAGACAGGCCAAGTTGACCAACAAATTTATACCTTAAGGGAAGTAATTCTTCACAACACCTAGAAAACACTTAATCTGGGGGATCCAAAGAAACCAGTGTTCTGATTAAATAAACAGCAAACCAAACTATGGTATATTTATAGATAGCCAGAAACAAATATAACTACTTCTTATAGAGTAATACTCAAAATGTTGTACAATCCTGGCAATTTGGGCCAGATTCTCATAGACTCATAGACTCTAGGACTGGAAGGGACCTCGAGAGGTCATCGAGTCCAGTCCCCTGCCCTCATGGCAGGACCAAATACTGTCTAGACCATCCCCGATAGACATTTATCTAACCTACTCTTAAATATCTCCAGAGATGGAGATTCCACAACTTCCCTAGGCAATCTATTCCAGTGTTTAACTACCCTGACAGTTAGGAACTTTTTCCTAATGTCCAACCTAAATCTCCCTTGCTGCAGTTTAAGCCCATTGCTTCTTGTTCTATCATTGGAGGCTAAGGTGAACAAGTTTTCTCCCTCCTCCTGATGACACCCTTTTAGATACCTGAAAACTGCTATCAGGTCCCCTCTCAGTCTTCTCTTTTCCAAACTAAACAAACCCAATTCCTTCAGCCTTCCTTCATAGGTCATGTTCTCAAGACCTTTAATCATTCTTGTTGCTCTTCTCTGGACCCTCTCCAATTTCTCCACATCTTTCTTGAAATGCGGTGCCCAGAACTGGACACAATACTCCAGTTGAGGCCTAACCAGCGCAGAGTAAAGCGGAAGAATGACTTCTCGTGTCTTGTTTACAACACACCTGTTAATGCATCCCAGAATCACTTTTGCTTTTTTTGCAACAGTATCACACTGTTGACTCATATTAAGCTTGTGGTCCACTATGACCCCTAGATCTCTTTCTGCCATACTCCTTCCTAGACAGTCTCTTCCCATTCTGTATTTGTGAAACTGATTGTTCCTTCCTAAGTGGAGCACTTTACACTTATCTTTATTGAACTTCATTCTGTTTATCTCAGACCATTTCTCCAACTTGTCCAGATCAGTTTGAATTTTGACCCTGTCCTCCAAAGCAGTTGCAATCCCTCCCAGTTTGGTATCGTCCGCAAACTTAATAAGCGTGCTTTCTATGCCAACATCTAAATCGTTGATGAAGATATTGAACAGAACCGGTCCCAAAACAGACCCCTGCGGAACCCCACTTGTTATACCTTTCCAGCAGGATTGGGAGCTGTTAACAACTACTCTCTGAGTACGGTTATCCAGCCAGTTATGCACCCACCTTATAGTAGCCCCATCTAAATTGTACTTTCCTAGCTTATCTATAAGAATATCATGCGAAACCGTATCAAATGCCTTACTAAAGTCTAGGTATATCACATCCACCGCTTCTCCCTTATCCACAAGGCTCGTTATCCTATCAAAGAACGCTATCAGATTAGTTTGACACGATTTGTTCTTTACAAATCCATGCTGGCTATTCCCTATCACCTTACCACCTTCCAAGTGTTTGCAGATGATTTCTTTGATTACCTGCTCCATTATCTTCCCTGGCACAGAAGTTAAACTAACTGGTCTGTAGTTTCCTGGGTTGTTTTTATTTCCCTTTTTATAGATGGGCACTATATTTGCCCCCTTCCAGTCTTCTGGAATCTCCCCTGTCTCCCATGATTTCCCAAAGATAATAGCTAGAGGCTCAGATACCTCTTCCATTAACTCCTTGAGTATTCTAGGATGCATTTCATCAGGCCCTGGTGACTTGCAGGCATCTAACTTTTCTAAGTGATTTTTTACTTGCTCTTTACTTATTTTCTCTTCTAAACCTACCCTCTTCCCGTAAGCATTCACTATACTAGACATTCCTTCAGACTTATCAGTGAAGACCGAAACAAAGAAGTCATTAAGCATCTCTGCCATTTCCAAGTCTCCCGTTACTGTTTCCCCGTCTTCATTGAGCAGTGGGCCTACCCTGTCCTTAGTCTTCCTCTTACTTCTAATGTATTGATAAAAAGTCTTCTTGTTTCCCTTTATTCCCATAGCTAGTTTGAGTTCATTTTGTGCCTTTGCTTGTCTAATCTTGCCTCTGCATTCCTGTGTTATTTGCCTATATTCATCCTTCGTGATCTGACCTAGTTTCCATTTTTTATATGACGCCTTTTTATTTTGTAGGTCACGCAAGATCTCAAGGGTAAGCCAAGGTGGTCTTTTGCCACATTTTCTATCTTTCCTAACCATCGGAATAACTTGCTTTTGGGCCCTTAATAGCGTCCCTTTGAAAAACTGCCAACTTTCCTCAGCTGTTTTTCCCCTCAGTGTTAATTCCCATGGGACCTTGCCTATCAGCTCTCTGAGCTTACCAAAATCCGCCTTCCTGAAATCCATTGTCTCTATTCTGCTGTACTCCCTTCTACCTTTCCTTAGAATTGCAAATTCTATGATTTCATGACCACTTTCACCCAAGCTTCCTTCTACTTTTAAATTCTCAACAAGTTCCTCCCTATTGGTTAAAATCAAGTCTAAAACAGCTTCCCCCCTAGTAGCTTTTTCAACTTTCTGAAATAAAAAGTTGTCTGCATGCAGTCCAGGAACTTATTGGATAGTCTGTGCCCCGCGGTGTTATTTTCCCAACATATATCTGGATAGTTGAAGTCCCCCATCACCACCAAATCTTGGGCTTTGGATGATTTTGTTAATTGTTTGAAAAAAGCCTCATCCACCTCTTCCGCCTGATTAGGTGGCCTGTAGTAGACTCCCAGCACGACATCACCTGTGTTTTTTACCCCTTTTAGCCTAACCCAGAGACTCTCCACCCTTCCGTCTCCTATGTCCATCTCCACCTCAGTCCAAGTGTGTACATTTTTAATATATAAGGCAACACCTCCTCCCTTTTTCCCCTGTCTATCCTTCCTGAGCAAACTATACCCATCCACACCAACATTCCAGTCATGTGTATTATCCCACCAAGTTTCAGTAATGCCAATAATGTCATAGTTGTATTTATTTATTAGCAATTCCAGTTCTTCCTGCTTATTACCCATACTTCTTGCATTTGTATAAAGGCATCTAAGATACTGGTTTGATCTTGCCTCCCAGCTTCGCCCTGACCCTCCTTCCTCTCTGCCATTATAGCCTGTGCTCCCTCCTGTTTCCAACCCATCTCCCAGGTCTTGTTCCCCACTTACCTGTGGGCTTTGCTCACCTGTCCCCGTCGAACCTAGTTTAAAGCCCTCCTTACTAGGTTAGCCAGTCTGTGCGCAAATAAGGCCTTTCCCCTCTTCGAAAGGTGAACGCCATCTGTTCCTAGCAGTCCTTCCTCAAATAGCATCCCGTGGTCGAGGAAGCCAAAGCCCTCCTGGCGACACCATCTTCGCAGCCAGGCATTCACCTCCACGATGCATCTGTTTCTGCCCGGACCCCTACCTTCGACAGGAAGAATTGAAGAGAATACCACCTGCGCTCCAAACTCCTTAACCCGTACTCCCAGAGCCCTGTAGTCACTCTTGATCTGCTCAGCGTCACACCTCGCAGTATCATTTGTGCCCACATGGATGAGTAGCATGGGATAGTAGTCAGAAGGCCGGATAATCCTCGACAAAGCCTCTGTAACATCTCGGATACGGGCCCCTGGCAGGCAGCATACCTCCCGGGATGAACGGTCAGGGCGACAGATGGGTGTCTCCGTCCCCCTCAGCAGAGAGTCTCCAACCACCACTACCCTACGTTTCTTATCAGTGGTGGCAGCAGACCTCCCAGCCTTAGGGGTACGAGGCTTCACCTCCTTAACTGTTGGGGATGATTCCTTCTCTCCTGTATCAAGAAGAGCATAATGGTTATCTTCTACCACAACAGGGGGGTTCGCAGCAGCAGTGGAGCACAGCCTGCTGCTAGAAGTAACCAGCTGGCTGTGTCCACCCTGAGCCTCCTCCTCCACTGGTGTGTCAGATACACCCTGAGGCATCTCCTCCTCCACTGGAGTGTCGGTAGTCCTGTCAACTGGGACAGCACCGTCAGCTGTCTCCACATGGATACTGTCCAGGAATTGCTCATGGACATGGATGTTCCTCAGCCTGGCCACCTCCTCCTGTAGCTCTCCCACCTGCTGCCTGAGAGATTCCACCAGCAGGCACCTTTCACATTGGATGCCACCCCCAGCCTGGATATCAGTAAGTGGAAATTGCAAATTACAGTCTTTGCAAGCCCACACCAGAATCTGGGTAAAAGCATCCATGCTTTGGTGTTCTGTCTGGCTACAGGCGCAGGTGGAGGAGACAGAAGCAGTGCTGGCACCGGTGTTGCGGGTCCTCCTCACCATTGTAAGCCTCCCTCCGTCGAACTCGCGCAAATTCCCGTCTACAGCTCCCTCTCCGCTCCTCTCTGCTGTAAACAGAAAGGTTTTTGATGTGGCTCAGGTTATGGGTTCAGGGGACCAATGGGTCACAGATGAGACCGACAAGGGACCCCCCCTCCCTTCCTACTCCCCTTCCAAACTCCCTTGCAAAACTCCCTGTTAGCTGCTCCTGTTTGCTAACACAAATTGGCAGATTTGCCCAGCTCAGGAGGCAAACATTGTTTGGATAAATAGTTAGCAGAGAATTCTGCCAGTGTAAATAAACATGGCAGAGTTTTTATGTTCACCAGGCGCACCTTTCAAACCTTGTGTAGAGGGTATGTCAGGGGAAGTGGGAGATATGTCAGTGGCAGGCATACACACAAATCTTACAAAAACCTGCAGAAGAAGGTCAGAAGGCCATTTACTCTATAGCTTCATCTCACAGAGTTTCTAAGTATCCCTAAAGATGGGGGCCTTGTTAGACAATGTCCCAGTTAGATATAATGCAGTGTCCTTCAGAAAAGACAAGAGGCAAGACTCAGATGTAATGAATATATAGATTTGACTGAGTCTATTGAACACAGAGAATACCCTGTACAGAATTTCATGATGGATCTCTAGGTCTCAAAGCAAGCACCTGTTTCAAAGCTTTCGATAATGGGCAATTTAGACATAACTATTCCACTTCTGGTCACCACACAGGATCTCTCAAAAACCTGGCCTAAGCAAAGCCATCACAGAAGAGACTGCTGACTAAACTACAGGTGTTGTGACAAAGTTCCTCCTCTACCTTGGTGGGTCCTGCACTTATTGGCAGATTTGCTCACCTCAGTGATCTTCCCCACAGTCTGAATCAACTTCTCCTGTGTCTGATCAGGAGTTGGGAGGAACCCAGGCCCACCCTTTACTCTGGGTTCCAGCCCAGGGCACTGTGGACTGCAGCTGTCTATAGTGCCTCCTGTAACAGCTGCATGACAGCTACAACTCCCTGGGTTACTTTCCCATGGCCTATTCCAAACACCTTCTTTATCCTCACCACAGGACCTTCCTCCTGGTGTCTGATAACACTTGTACTCCTTAGTTCTCCACCAGCACACCCTCACTCTCAGCTCCTTGTGCCTCTTGCTCCCAGCTCCTCACACACACTTCCTCTCCTCTGGCTCCCCCCGCCCTGACTGGAGTGAGCTCCTTTTTAAACCCAGGTGCCTTGATTAGCCTGCCTTGATTTGCTGCTGATATTTTAAAATGTCTGTTAGTCTATAAGGTGCCACAGGATTCTTTGCTGCTTTAATCAGCCTGTCTGACTTAATTGGATCTAGCAGATTCCTGATTACTCTACTGCAGCCCCTGCTCTGGTCCCTCAGGGAGCAGAAGCCTGCTTCTCCTGGGGCCAGTACTGGCTCTCCCTTCGACCGCTCTGCTGTAGAGGAAGGAGGGAGGTACTCTCCTTCCTCTGGGAGGGGGGGTACTCTGTGGTTTTCCTGCAGGAGACCCATATGGATCCAGCCGCTGAAGCTAGCTGGCGGCTGGAGTCGGGGGACGGGACCTACTTTAGCCACTTCTCGGTCTGCGCGTCTGGAGTGCCGACCCTGTTCTCCCCCGACCTATAGCCTGAGATGCTGGGGGACGCTGAGGCTGTGCCGGGTCGCCTGCTGCATCTCCGGGTCCGCATGGAGGGGCTTGTGGTTAATCTCGTCAATGTTTATGCCCTGACATCGGGCCCGGAGAGGCTGCATTTTTATCAGCAGGTGTCCGCCTTCCTCAGCTCCCCGGATTCTCGTGAGTGCCTGGTCCTGGGAGGGGACTTTAACACCACCCTCGAGGAACAGGACCGCTTGGGGACCGAGCAGTGCCAGGCTGCCGCGGACGTCCTCCGGGAGATCATCGAACGCCACTCCCTGGTGGAGGTCTGGCGCGACCACCACCAGGACGATGTCTCTATGTTCACCTTCGTCCGGGCAGAGGCCCATCGGTTGCACCACTCCCAGCTGGACCGTATTTACTTGTTGCGTTTCCATCTTTCACAGGCCCACTCCTCCAGCGTTCGGCCGGCCCCCTTTTCGGATCACCACCTTGCCACCGTGAAGGCCTCTCTCTGCACGGAGAGGCCGGGGCTGGCCTATTGGCACATTAATAATAGTTTGGTGGAGGATGCGGGCTTCGTGGCATCCTTCCGGTAGTTCTGGCTGGCCCGGCGAGGGCAGAGGTGTGCCTTTTCCTCGGCGTGGCGGTGGTGGGATCTGGGGAAGGTGCGCGCCCAGCTCTTCTGCCGTGACTACACCTGGGGCGCCAGCCGACGGAGGGATGCGGCGATAGGGCAGTTGGAGCGGGAGGTCTTGGAGCTGGAGAGGCATCTGGCCGCCAGCCCCGAGGATCCATCCCTCTGCAGAGCGTGCCGGGAGAAGTGGGAGAAGCTCTGGGCCCTCGAAGACCATCGGGCCCGGGGTGCTTTTGTTCGATCCCGCATCCACTTCCTTCGGGAGATGGATAGCGGCTCCCGCTTCTTCTACGCCCTGGAGAAAAGGAGGGGGCCAAGAAGCACCTCACCTGCCTCCTAGTGGAGGATGGCACCCCTCTCATGGATTTGGCTGAGATGTGCCAGAGGGCCAGGGCCTTCTACGCCACTCTTTTCTCTCCGGATCCGACCGATCCTAATGCTTGCAGAGTGCTCTGGGACGGACTCCCAACGGTCAGCATGGGCTACCGGGACCGGCTAAAGCTACCTCTCACTCTGGCCGAGTTCTCGGAAGCCCTCCGTCGCATGCCCACCAATAAATCTCCGGGTTTGGACGGGCTGACCGTGGAGTTCTACCGCGTGTTCTGAGACGTCCTAGGCCCAGACCTGGTCACCGTCTGGGCCGAGTCTTTGCAGAGCGGGATCCTCCCTCTCTCGTGCAGGCGAGCCATGCTGGCCTTATTGCCGAAGAGGTGGGACCTCCGCGACTTACGGAATTGGAGTCCCGTCTCGCTCCTCAGCACGGACTACAAAATTGTTGTGAAGGCCATCTCGATGTGGCTAGGGTCCGTGCTGGCAGACGTGCTTCATCCAGACCAGACCTACACTGTCCCGGGCCGCACCATCTTTGATAACTTGTATCTGGTCCAGGACCTTCTGGAATTGGGGTGTAGGGATGGTCTGTCGTTCGCCCTCTTGTCCCTGGATCAGGAGAAGGCGTTCGACAGGATGGATCACGGGTATCTCCTGGGCGCTCTGCGAGCGTTCGGCTTCGGACCCCTGTTTGTGGGTTTTCTCCAGGTGCTGTACGCTTCTGCGGAGTGTCTGGTCAGGCTCAACTGGACCCTGACCGAGCCGGTCAGCTTCGGGCGGGGAGTGCGACAGGGGTGCCCCCTCTCGGGCCAGCTGTATGCTCTGGCGATCAAGCCCTTCCTCTGTCTCCTCCACAAGAGGTTGACGGGGTTGGTGCTTCGGGAGCTGGGGTTGCGGCTGGTCCTGTTGGTGTACGCTGACGATGTGCTCCTCGTGGTCCAGGACCCGAACAACTTGACGCAGGTGGAGGCTTGCCAGGCTGTGTACTCGGAGGCCTCCTCCGCCCGGGTCAACTGGGTCAAGAGCTCTGGCCTGGTGGTCGGGGACGGGTGGCAGGCGAGCTCCCTCCCACCCACACTTCAGGCCATCCGGTGGAGCGCGGGTCCGCTGCTCTATCTCGGTGTTTACCTTTCTGCCACGCATCCGTCTCTGCCGGAGAACTGGCAAGATTTGCAGGGCAGGATGATGGAGCGGCTCCGGAAATGGACGGGACTACTCCGGTGCCTCTCCCTTCGGGGGAAGGCACTGGTGCTTAATCAACTGGTCCTGTCCATGCTCTGGTACTGGCTCAACACCCTGGTCCTGGCCCCATATTTCCTGGCCAACCTCCAGATGGCGATTCTGGAGTTCTTTTGGCCAGGGACGCACTGGGTCTCTGCAGGGGTCCTCCACCTGCCCCTGGAGGAGATGGGGCAGGGCCTGAAGTGCTTACGCACTCAGGTCCATATCTTCTGCCTCCAGGCCCTGCAGAGGCTCCTCTTTGGTGCGGGTAGTCCGGCATGGAGCGTATTGGCGCATGCCTTCCTCTGCTGCTTCCGAGGGCTCCGATACGACCGGCAGCTCTTTTACCTCCATCCGAGAGGTCTTCCGTGAGACCTCTCCGGGCTGCCGGTCTTCTACCAAGACCTTCTCCGGACCTGGAAGCTCTTTTCAACGACCAGGTCCGTGGCGGCCACCGTGGGGGCTGACCTCCTCGCGGAGCCCCTGCTACACAATCCCCAGCTTCGTGTGCAGGTGGCGGAGTCCCCCACAGTGCACCAGAGGCTGGTCTTGGTGGGAGTCACCAGGGTCGGAGACCTCCTGGACTATGAATGGGGGCGACTGGCTGGATCCCCTGACACTCGCTCAGCGCATGGGGCTCTCCAGACCTCGTACTTCCCAGCGCGTACTTCAGGAGGTGAAGGCCGCTTTACTGCCTGCTGCTCGGGCTTACCTCGACCGGGTCCTGCAAGAGGGCGCGCCTCGCTCACCCTCCACCCTGGCCCCATGGACATTTTTATCGGGCCCCTGCCCCATGGACCCAATCGGCCCCCTCACCCTTTCACTGCCAGCCGGCTGCATGATCTGCAGCCGGTTCTGTTCCAGACCGCACCACGGAAGCATCTGTACATTCTCATGCTCCATACCCTTCATTACCTCACCCTCGCGTCCCGCCCCGATACCAAATGGCAGGACCTCCTGCCACCTCTCGAGGGTGAGAAACCCCGGTGGCCAGCCTGTACTCTGCCTTGATCCCGAGGCCCGCCGGGGATATCGGTTGGCGGCTCCTTCACGGGGCCGTGAGCACGGGCGTGTACTTGGCGCGGTTCACCCCTGTCCCTAGCACCTGCCCTTTTTGTGGTGAGAAGGAGACCTTGGCGCACATTTATTTGGAGTGCGCCAGGTTGCAGCCCCTGTTTCGGCTCCTCTTGAATATTTTCTTGCGTTTTTGGTTGCACTTTTCCCCTCACCTTTTTATCTACATGCTCCTCATTTGTGGCCCCACAAAGTAGCGGGATCTCCTTCTCAACCTCCTCTTGGCCCTGGCCAAACTGGCCATCTACAACACCAGGGTGAGGAGGTTGGCCCACGGGATTTCCTGCGACTGCAGGGCCTATTTCCGTTCCTCCGTCTGTTCACGCATACGGGCAGAGTTCCTCTGGGCCACGTCCACTAACTCCCTCGACGCCTTCGAGGAGCAGTGGGCGTTGTCCTGGGTTCTCTGCCCAGTGTCCCCATCAGGTTCCCTTCGTTTAGCCCTATGACCTCACTCCCGATCCTGTTTTTCATTAGTTGTCCCCGGTAATTGCTTGGTGTTCCAGACCTGTGGGTCCTCCCCTTAGGCTGCGGGGAGGTCCTTTAGAAGTGGGCGGGCAAAGCCCGCCCACCTCCTGGATACCGATAGGACCAGACTTCTGTACCCCACTGGTCTGGGTCTGTCCTGTATACAGGTTAACAAGATAGTCTGAGACTATCACACCCATTAAAACATTTGCAATTGCCAACAGTTACAACACAGTGGAATCTTTGGTGCCTTAATATTTCCCTATGGTTAGAATAGGAAACAACTGTACTGTCTCAAGTAAGTCAGTAAATGCTGATATATTAATTGTGATCTCTGTTTCTACTTCAGAGAGACCCTGCCAAGTTTTCAACCTCCTATTCAGGCCACTAAGAATATATATACTTTTATTTTTCTTTCTGGGGAATTGATTTTCTGTACTTTTTGTTTGGTTTTCCATTTTTATTCAAATTTACAGATTAAACTATACATCTCTGTAATTTCAAAGCAAACTGCATACTTACCAGAGGTTCCTTCCCCTGCATCAAGCTCACTCATGCTCGACTGTTGGGACTGTCTGGATTGCCGTGGAGTCAAAACATGTCATGGCTCACTGTGCAGCTGGATCCCCTGGCCGCCTGTCCCCCATACGCCTCTTCCTCTTCCTCATCCACTTCCTCCTCCTCGCTGTTCATGCTAGGAACCTGTGACTTGAACTCCTTGAAAGTATCCATGGTGTTCCTGGGGTGGTGGTGGTAGTGTCTCCACCAAGGATGGCTTGCAGCTCTTTGTAAGAGCAGGAGGTCTTCTGCTCAGCACTGGATCAATTGTTGGCGACCCTGGCCTTCTGGTAGGCCTGCCATAGCTCCTCAGCTTTCACACGGACTGCTGTTTGTCCCTGTTGTATTCCCTTTTCTTCATCTCCTGAGGAATCTGATCATAGATAGCCACATATTTATGGCTGGTTCAGAGATGTACCTGCACAGCCTCTTCTCCCCACAAGCCCAGGAGATCCAACACCTGGCTTGTACTCCAGACAGGAGTGTGCCTGCAGCTTGTAGCTGCCATGATCTGACGGGAAATTGCACACAGTAATGGAGCACTTCTAGGTATTCTCGCCAAGCTGTGCAGCCAGGAAAAGGAATTTCAAAAATTCACATAGCTTTAAAGGGGAGGGGGGCTTCCTGTCTACCTGTCCTCCAGAGTTTACAATGGTGACCAGAATAGTCAGTGTGAGTGATTGTGGAACAACTCCTGGAGGCCAGTAACAGTCAATATAAGTAATGTAGTGCCTACAGTATCATTGCATTAACCTAATTACATCATCCGTGATGCTACACCACTTAGGGAGGTAGTGTAATTAAGTCAGTGTAGTGGGGCACTTACATCAGCAAGCGCCAAGTTTAAGTGAAGATACATCCACAGCTAGGTTGACATAAACTGCTTTGGCAAATATACGCCTCCAAATTCACAGGATTACAGCTTTCAGCTGGTAGGATTGTTCTTTTCAATGATGATATTAAACGTGGCCACTTAGGCTTGAGATGAAGCACAAACTGTAATAAATGTGCAGCTGCTAAGTATGGGCAAATCCTGAAAGTCTTAGAGGTATGGTTTAGATAAATGCTCAAAATTGCAAATGCTTATCTGATCTATCTGAACTTCTTAGCTCAGGAAAATTAGACTGTAAATCATATGAAAGCAGGTTTGCTAGTGGGATTTCTGGTGCTTGCTTTTGGTCTGGCTAGAAATGTTATGAGAATATCCTCACTGGCACTAGTTTTTACTTATTCTTTCTGATCCAAGCAGAAACCTCAAATTTCAGACGTGTGTGAAAATGAAAAATACTGACCAAAGTTAACTCGTTTAATACAAATAGAAAAAACCTGACCAAACAAAGAAACCTCAAATAAACTTTGGTTTGGGTTGGTTCAAATTCTGGACAAGTTTTTGAAGAAGTTCCTTATTTATCCTGAACTAATTTGTATTTCCCTCAACTTTAAAGGGCATTAGGTGTTAATACTAAGGGATTTTTTTGGTTTTTTTGGTTTTGTCTTCTGTAGGTTTTGAACCTGTGTTAAATCATAAATAAAAATAAATTTACTAGTCTGTTCTTTGTCCCCATTTGTCTGCATCAGGAAGCAGCCACTGTACCTGACAGTACCTAAATCATTAAGTGTCACCAGTTAACGTCATCTATTTGCTTATATTGAGTGTTAATTTTCCTAAAAATATAATGCACATTTTAAAAATTTCATTGCATGTTTAGGCCTTTCAATTTAACACAACCAAACACTTTGTCAGCCTTTGCTCAACAGAAACCCAGGACTGGAATTGCAGAATATGTAAGTCAAGACTGAACTACACTGGCAAAAGTTACGTGCATACTTGGCACAATAAATGCCCACCCAGTGCCTGGCTCTGGACAGTGCTGTTACTCCTTCACTTCCACAAGCACAGAAAAACAAATTTATTTTTGGAAGTGATAAAAACAAACCATTAAACCAGCAAGACATATAAACCATTTAGTTCTATGTATGGAAATCACTATAATGTCAGAAATTTAAAGTAATGGTAAGAATAAGTTATCTGTGCAAACTTTTCTTTTAGTGGTAGCAGGCTTGTGAAACATTAATTTTGCTGCCAAGAAATATCAAACCCATTAAGTTATTACCAGACTTTTAGGTTTTGAACTTCTATGTTGCCTTGAAGTACTTATATGAATATAGCCTTTATCTGACAGGTTTATTTTTAATAGTAGATACATGAGCTTCTGATTTCAGTCTGTGAATGAAAAGTCAGACACATTACAAGCAGAGCAGGTAGGAAAATTTCTAGCTCACTTTATCTGACATTTTCATTACAAGATCCCATTTTCAATTGCTTATAACTTTGCACACTTTAAACATTGAGGCTTTAATTTTTCCATGCCAGAATGACATTAAAGAAAAAGATGTTTTGCTGCAATAAAATACTGTTTTGTAGAGAAAATCTAGCACCTCTTTATCTTGGAACAATGACTTGAAATTTGGCAGGAGGGTTATCCTGGAGTCTGGATGTGCCTTTGGCTGGCCCCATGAAAATCTGTCCAAATTTGGCCAATTTATGAGCCTCTAAAAATCTGAGTTTGCACATGCTCAATAGAGACATGTGGTTTTGCAGTTATTTCTCTAAAGATTCCATCAAAGGGTGACCCTACTGATCATGCTCAATCCCAGCGTTGCAGGGTCTGAGCAGGACTTTCCCTGAAATTGCTTCTCCAAACTCCTGGGAATTATGGTGGCAAGAAACACAAAATTGTCTCTTTTACAAAAGGTCATGGCTGATTCTCTATCACTAGCATTTTGTAAATCCAGATTGGCTGTGTTTTTCTGAATGATATGGTCTAGGAGTTGTTTTGGTAAAGTTCTATGGACTGTGGTATAGAACAGGTCAGACTAGATCTGGGATCGGCAACCTTTGTCACACGGCTCGCCAGGGCTGGCAGGCCAGGCTGGTTTGTTTACCTGCCATGTCCACAGGTTTGGCCTATCGCAGTTTCCACTGGCCATGTCTCGCTGCTCCAGACCAATGGAGGCTGTGGGAAGCAGTGGCCAGCACATCCCTTGGAATCTGTGAATCTCTCACAGAATGTCTTTCCAGTGATCTAAATGCTCCCACTAGTGACACCCAGACAACATGGAGAACATGGAGGAAGCAGCAACATGAATGCAGAGGAGTAAGAATCTGGGCCTGGAGATGGGGTGAGGGAGGTGACTGTGGCCAGGGACATGACTGGGATGAAAAGCCCAGGGTGTGTGGAAACTGGAATGAGGAAATAATAGGGGATTGCAGAAGGACTGGGTCATAAAGTCAAGTGGGTTGGGGAACTGGGAAAAAAATTGGGGGAGAGTCAGGGATTGGGATGAGGATCTGAAGATCCAGTGGAGCAGGGTGGGGGTTATGCCTCGGATTTGGAGCTGAGGATATGTTGGGGACCTGGGGGGAAGGCTGGGACATACAGCTGAGGAGGGTGGCTCTGGGTCTGGGTTGTGGAGCTGAGGGGTGGACAGATTCAGGGATAGAGGATTGGGTCTGGGATGTGGCTCCAAGAGAGAAGACTGGAACTGAAACTGGGAAGTAGAGCCACGGGAGATGAAAGTAAACTGGTGTGATGAACTACCTCTAAGCCTGAGCCTTCCTAAACCTGAATGACCTCTGAGACTGAGTCTGTTTAAGCATGATGAGTCATCCCTGAACCGGAGAGCGTGATGAGTCATCAGAGGCAATTACCTGCAGGTCTTGTGATAGGCCCCATGCCATTCAACCAGGGTTCCGCTAATCCACAAGCAAGTACTCAGCCAGATGATCCTTATGCTGAGATATGGGCTCGTAATGTAAGCAATCTCTCTACTCCACTCAGTGTCATTTGTGGGCTGGGAACATTCTTACTGCCTAGTAGTTCTAAACCGACTGCTCCAGTTCCAACTGGCCATTGCTCCTTCTCCTGCTCTTGCATGATCACACACTAGCCAAATGCTGTTCCAGGCTTGGGCTGCTCCTGCCTCAGCCACCCACCTGGTGATTGTGATAACTGGGAATGACTTGTTCAGCTTCACAAATAAGTTGGAGAAAGTGTTTCAGAAATTTGGAATCTAAGGGCACAGGCAGAAGACTGGTAGGTCCAGTTAATAAAGTGGATACTTGGCTTATGTTATACAATGAATTTGAAGGAAAATAGAAGGAAATTTTATTATTTATTCAGGGTGATGGATGCTTTACAGAAAAAATAAATAAGCACCAGGGTTCATCTTGGAGATCTGCGGATTGTGGAGACTGAAACCCATGTACGTCCCACGGGAGGAAGCTAATCTAAATAGGGCAATAGGGGGAAATCTATAAAAGGCACTTCAGAGAACGTTTCTTCCCTTATGTTTGTCCCTTCACAGTCATTTTTCTGTGGGACTGAATGATCAGGCCACTTTTAAAAATGGAAGTGACGAGTGCAAACACAAGACAGATGGGTCAGACGTCTGATGAAAAAAAATAACACAAATAAGAATATAGGCTTGTTTAGGTTTGTCATTAATGCATTTTGGTAAATCAGTTTGTGAAGTGGGATATTGGGGGGGTTGGCATATATTGTTTGCACATTATGGGTTAATGTAAGTAATTATTACAGTTTGTCCTCTGATTGTCCTTCTCCTTTCCTGCTATACATTCCTTTCATTTATTTGCATGGAAAACTGAAAATAAGTGTAAAAGAGAGCAAGAAAATAACTGAAGAATGAGCATTGTGTTTCTCAAGAAAACAATATAAGAAATCTATAAAATGAGAGGTGAGACTATGATGTCACAAGTGTAGCATGGACATTGGGGGGTTGGGATTCATTTAGATCAGCGAGAGGGGAAAATGACAGAAATAAGACAAGATCCATTATTTCTGTGTGTGTGCGAGTATGTATGTATGTGTGTGATAGAGATTTTTTTTAAACCATATAAACACTATAAAAGAAGGTATGGTTAAGCTTGCAAAGGCCTGGTAACATCAATACAGAACATAATCAAGTATTCCAAAACTTATATTTCATAGTAGCTGAGAGGAAAGATGATCTGGGGGTTAGGGTACTGGCTAGGGACTTACAAGACTTGGCTTCAGTTCCTTCTTCCTCTGCAAACTTCCCTGTTGGGCAGGTCACTCAGAGCTAGGGTTACCAGATGGCAACCGTGAAAAAAAGGGACAGGGAGTGGAGGGCAATAGGCACCCATATAAGAAAAAGTTCCCAAAACTAGGACTGTCCCTTTAAAAATGGGATATCTAGTCACCATACTCAGAGTGAGAACCATGAAGTGACTCAGGAATTGCAACGCTGAGCCCTATTTCGTAGAAAACCACAGGAACAATGCTGTGATCCACAAAGCTGAGTTAGGTGCCTGTGCTCCCTATGCAACAAATAGGAGAGATAGGAACCTAAGAATGTAATCCACAAATGCCAGAATGCTAAGTTTGGAGCCACCTAAAATGGCCAGTAGGAGATGCTAATGAGAGGGTTGTGTCCTAATCCCCACCCCCTCTCAGAGATAGTGATCATCATAGTGATTCACAGATGGGAAACCACTGCTTGGAGTTAGGCGCTGAGGAGCCTAGGATGCTTTGTGAGGAAATGAGTTAGGTTCTTGTCTCACTCATTCACTCTACACAAAATGGTGGCAGCAGGAGGAGAAGGTAGTAGTGTGGCTGTGCACTTTATAACTTTTATCCTGGTGGTTAGAGCACTTGCCTGAGATGTGGGAGACTCAGATTCATTTCCCCCCTTTCTGACAGAGGGGAAGGAAGGATTTGAACAGGGGTCTCCCACTTCTCAGAAGAGTTCTGAGTTATATGCCAATAATTTGCATTAAATTATTCAATGAATAATTGTAAACACACAAGAAAAAGCATAATATTGGCAAATAAAAAAGTGCAAAAATGTAAATAATTTCCCTGTACAAATTATTTGTCTAGTTCAAGATGACAAAGTGAATGAGAACCACTTTTCATATCTGCTTGCTAATGTAAATAAAAGTAATGTATATCATACATCTGATATTTGCTATGTCTACTTTTTTATGCCCTTCTGTTGTCCATTGCTCTTCCACACATCTTCCACATTGGATTCTGTGTTCTTGTTATCACATCATTCAATTAATACAGTCTGCCTCACCAAACCCTTTTTTCTTTTTCCAAACCTCATTTCTGTACTTTTTTTCTATGCTTCTCCATAATTCTGGGCCTCTTTTCCTATTCCTGTGCACCATTGTCCTGATCTAATGTCCATTGAAGTCGGTGCTTCCATTCACTTTAAAGGGTATTTTGGTCAGTCTCCAGGGATCCACATGATATTCACTGATAACCTTCCTGAAAAATCCTTTCTTCCAAAGATCTCTAAATATAACTTATTGCAACAAAAGCTATGACAGTTCCATTAAATTAAGCAGCTCACCTCATTCTCTGGGTTTCTCGTTGTTTCTTTGTTTTTGTCCATTTAAGCTGTAAGCTTCTAAAGGCATCGCTAACTTCTTTTTATAAATCGTAGAGCACTTACCTCAGTTATGATACTTAGCAAATAACAATAAATAAAAACACTAATCTCTCTCATTATAAGAATACTGTAGAAGCAGCAAGGGAGAAATTAACTGAAGATCCACTTTTTTGTTGCCTATATCATGCTATTAAAAAGAAGAAAAAGTAAGATTTTATTTTTTTTCCTTGTGTGCTCTTGTGACATGCAAAGATAGAGACTGTACAATATTTGAACTGAAGCTCTCCCACACTCATTACATTTAATTGATGCACTTTATACTTATCCTTGTCCTCCAGGATGAGAAGAGTTTAGGCGATGTGTGTGTAATTTTATTATCCACAATAGCTGCAAGAACCAAAATGATCGGATATACTGTTGACGTAAGGCACCCAGGTGCATAGAATCCAGATGCTTCTTCAGTCGTTGAGGCTTTAGCAAGTAAATATGCAACATTTCCCCAGCCTTGCGTTGGGAAATTTTACTGCTTGACACTTTATATATGTTTAGTGTTTGGAGGTGGAAGGAGATAATCCCTCCATTTCATTTGCTTTATTCACCATCACCACACTCAATAAATGGCCTACCTCAAGGTAAAGCTCTCTGGAGCTGAGAGACTGGATGTGGTTCCTTAAAGAATACATGAATGCCACTCAATATCAATTGCAGCAAATGTACAGTATACAAATAGTGACTGAGGACAATAGCTTTAAAATATTACTTGAAAGTCAATAAAGTTCCTATGTTACAGCTCCTGCCTGAAGTTGAAGGCCTGGGCAATATTACAAAATGGAAAGAACTATTTTTCCACAGGGGCTATTTCCCGCCCTGGTTCGTTCTTTCAGAGCCAGTCTGTACTCATTGGGGCTGCCTTCACCTTCTGCTGCTTTACCAAAGCAGAAGCAATGTTCAGGGGAGAACTGGAAAATTCTGGAGGTTTGTCCTTCCAGCTAGAGCTGCCTTGGGCTGAGAAGGGGCAGCATGTGGGGGTGCAGCTTCTGCCTAGCCCCAGCAGGAATTTACTAAGAAAGAGTGCCTCTCTAATCTATGCACCCATCACCTTAGTGCTAAATAGTCATTGCAGGGCAGCAAAGCACCCTTCCCTTAATCGTTTCAGGTTGTGACTCCAGCTGAGTTCCCCTTCCTGCCAAGTGAACATCCGACCCAGCCTGCAGAGACGCTGGAAGCAATCAATACGTTTTTGAGGATCTTTGTATAGGACAGTGGTTCTCAACTCGGGGTCTGAGGGTCCCTTGGGGACCCTGAGTAGGTTTCAAGGGGTCCTCCAAAATAAACCAGAATGCAGGGCCGGCATTGTATTTGTTGGGGCCCAGGGCAGAAAGCTGAAGCCCGAGCCCTACCGCCCAGGATTGAAGCCCAAGCCCAAGCCCAAGCCCCACTGCCCAGAGTTGAAGTCAAAGTCCCAGCAAATTAACTTCGCAGGGCTGCCTGTTGTGTCAGGCCCCAGGCTATTCCCCTTCCTGCTGCCCCACTAATGCTGGCCCTTGATTTTAATCTACTGGATATGCAGAAAAACCGTGGCACAGACTGGCTGTGGATTTTTTATGGCATGTTGGGTGGGCCTCAGAAAGAAAAAGGTTGAGAAGCCCTGTTCTAGGGGGAGTCAGGAGGTATGTAATTGGCACTTGTTGCTACTGGTAGTGCTTTTCAAACTGACACAGCACATGTGAGTGATGACAACTAATAGACACTATTGCCCTCCCACCCGAAGGTCAAAAGAAGAAATATCTTTTTAATCATCTGAACAGTTTTATTCAAGGGGAATTATTTTTAAAAATTAAGAATGTTGAATATCTCTAGGGACCTATCCTGTTACCATTGTACTTAATGTAAAATGCATCACTGCCTTTAATAAGATCAGAATTGGCCCCTAAATATTTATATACATAACACTGAGTTTACATGGATTAAACATAAAGTATTGAAACTTCTTAATGAATTTCACTGTTATCATGGCCAAAAATTCAAACCTGGTTACTTAACATTAGGCTCCTAAGTCTGGGCTAGATGTGACTAGCTGTGGCATAGACGAGCATGAGGTAACCTCTTACTTCCCTGAACTGGCTACCCCTATTACTGGCAACAACAATGGGGGAAAAATGCATCATCTCCAGGGCCACCCCCCCACACACACACACATTCACACACCACTCCCTCTCGCACATGCGGACAAGCAGGGGTGGAGGATGGACAGATCCAAGGCTCTGTGCTCCCCTCTCCCCCCCCCATACCCCAAACACATTGGCCAGCATTCCAAGGGAAGAAATCTGTGTCAAATTTAGGACTGTCACACGTTACTTCCCACTAGAGCAATAGGAGTCTGGAAACTAGACTGTGAGTGAGTTCCACATCTGCTCAGGCGGCCCCTTTAAATGGGGCTTGTGGAAAAAACATGATTTGTCACCTATACATAGGCACCTAAATAAATGGCCTGAGTCTCAGCAGCCCTGAGCACCTACCACTCAAGTCAGAGATGTTAAATAGACTCTAGAGTCCCTGCCTATTGCCCCCTAGCTACTGACTCTGCTTCTCTCAGATTCTTCACCTAAAGCCATTGTCTCCTTCTACTCTAATTTTTTCACCTTCTTCCATAGCGCACTCAGAGCTACCTCCTTCTCAACTTTCAAATTTCTCTCATTAACATACTTGCCTAGAGCCACCTCTCCTAATACTGACCTGCCACATAAACATAGTCATGAGTATAAATTAATATATAGGGGAAAGTATGTTGACCTAATAATTGTTTGACTTTCAGCCTAAGTATAGTATGTATTTATGTGTAATATGTTGGGAACATATTGTCTGTATCCAGTTTAGATCGTAAACTTTTGGGTCAGAGTCTGGGATGTTTAATAATGCTTTGTACAGGGATGAACACACTGACGATGGTAATAAAAACAGTATGTATCAAAATAAAGGGGGTGATTCTGGTTTGCACCTTTTAAGAGGTGCAGTACAGAAGTCCCATCCCAGGGAGAGGGGGATAAAGTGGCTGGTTCTGGGCTGCTCCTGGGGCCAAAACAGCTCTTGAAATAACACAGGCAGCTCTACATGGCTGTCTAAGTTGCAGGAAGGAGCTTAACCTCGCTGCCTATGGGCAGCTCAGAATTCCCACAGCATTGCTGATACATCTATGTCATAACTCCTATGCCAGGGCTTGTGTGGAGGGTCGTTGGAAGACAGCCAATGGGCATCAGATGCAGTGATAATCTCACACAAAAATTAGAAAAGAAAATAAACATATTCTACAAACATTTCAGTCTCTTGGTGTGGGAGGCCAAATTCTCAGCTTCACTTTGAAAGGAAATGCATTCCACTTTAATATACTGCCACACTTTATATCAATGGTTCATTTATATGTAGTCCATTTAAAGAGTGACTTTAATATATTTTCTCAGCAAAATTGTTTCCTTTCTTTTGTTCTCAATTAAGCAAACCAAAAAGAGGGAAGTAGCATTGTATGAATAAGTATTGTATTGACCCATCATAAATTCAGTGTTAGCATAGTTGGGTTACATTTGAATAATATTGTGTGAAATGCATCAACTCTGTTTAAAACACCATGAGTAAGACAAGAGCTGTACCTGTCATTTCTGTGTTGAAAAGCACTGACCCTTTAAGAGAGAATTAATAGACGTGGACTGTGATGACACTTTAATTCCATTATTTCAACACCGACATTGTAATGGCTGCTTAGATTTAGTAAGAATCACCTCAGGAAACAATAAATGAATAAAACTTTCTTTTTATCTCTATGTGCACAAAGACTGTGATATTTATAGAGGTAATACAGGGATAAAGGCATCTAAAATGTCCTGGGAAGAAAAGATCATTTGTCTATACAAACTTATAATGACCAGTTTATCTCAGTTATACCTTTCTAATTTTGACAATACTTTTTTCAGTCCATACCTTCTATACCAATATCCAGCAATCTTTCAAATCCATGGGTGGTGTTTTTTATGTAATGTGTTATTTGCCAATGTACTCCATATATTAACTATGCTTTAAACATAAATTATATGAACCCTATTTTTTTATTTAACTTCCTAACTTTCACACATTGTCCCCTGGCTTTTGACATCATCACCAGTATGAACACTTTATCAAGTTATAAACAATCACTACTCTTTATAAACTTGAATACACTCTTAGCTTTTCCAGTTGGTATGCATACTTCCACCTTTTCATGTTCTCTGTATGTATAAATATCTCCTGGCTGTGTGTTCCATTCTATGCATCCGAAGAAGTGAGCTGTAGCCCATGAAAGCTTATGCTGAAATAAATCTGTTAGTCTCTAAGGTGCCACAAGTACTTCTGTTCTTCTTTCAGCATGGAGACGCACTGTTGTTACACAGGGAATTATCTCAAGATCTTACAAAGCTCGCTGTGATCGAGTCATTCCATTTTATTCAACGAAAGGAATGGTATAATGGGATTTTGTACTAAATAGCTTGAAAGTGGACTTGATAAAAAATGCAACTTTTGCCATCTTGATACATTTCCTTCAAATATTTTTTTTTGTGTAATAGAAAAAAAATTCCCATGTCAGCCATTTGAATTTATTATTAATGTTTCCAACGATCAACACAATAATTTATGTAAAAAAGCCAAGATTTAAAACAAAGCATTACGAACCATAAAATGTATCACAATAAAATAACATTTCCTTGCAGCCTTTGCTTCTGGCAAAAGGTCTTCAACCTGGCTTTTTGCTTTGACCCTCCTGGCCCCCTTCTGCTGACTCCCCTTTTTCACTCTAATAAACACAAACTACTTGTCTTCATTTTTAAGGCCATTTGCGGCTTAACATTCTAGCCTACCTATCATCTTTCATAAATTATTGAGCCAGTGGCACCTACCTTGGCTTCACCAGTGATGCTAGCCTTCATTGCCCATTAGTTACATTTTGTCCCAAGCACTGTTGCACTTTCTCCTGCTGAAAAGAACACGGCCCCTGTAAAACTCCATGATGCCACTGCATTATCCTTGAAATCTCTCCTTAAATTTCACTTCTGATATGCTGCCTAAAAATGCCTGACAGATGGTTTCATGTAACAGCTGCTTATTCCACCAATCTTAATGGCCTTGCTTTCCACCTGTTTGTTAGAACATAAGAATGGCCATACTGGGTCAGACCAATGGTCCATCTATCCCAGTATCCTGTCCTAATACAGTGGCCAATTTCTGGTGCTTCAGAGCAAATTAACAGAGTAGGTATTCATCAAGTGATCCATCCTCTATCATCCATTCTAAGGTACTGGCAAACAGAGGCTAGGGACACTTCAGAGCATGGTTTTGCATTCCTACCCATCCTAGCTAATAGCCTTCAATGGATCTATCCTCCATGGATTTATCTAGTTCTTTCTTGAATCCTGTTATAGTCTTGGCCTTCGGAACATCCTCTGGCAAAGAGTTCCACAGGTTGACTATGTGTTGTGTGAAATTATATCCATTAGTTGTGTCTTGTCTTATTTTCAGATTGTGTACTCTTTAAGTCATGTACCATATTTTCAGTGTATGTGAGTAAGTACAGTGACTACCGCACAAGGCCCTGATGCCTTTAGGTGCTACTGCAATACACACAGATAAATAAGCCTACAATTTCAATTTCAGATTGAATGCATTATGGGATTATTAGAACTTCAAATATGTGGAAAATCCTGATAAACATGACTGAGTTAGAGTCCATCAGGATTACAGAAGGAAGGAAGGAAATCCCAATTTAAATTCCACCAACACTTAATGGGCTGGAAAAGTAAACTAGTCACAGCAGGACTCAGCCTTTTCTTTTATCTATGTGATGTTCAATTGCTTTCTATATCCCAGATTTTGGACAACACTCAAATACTGGAGGAGAATCAGTCCTTCAGTTTTGACCGAGTTATTTTTACACATCAATATTAATTGTAATAGCTTTTACCAATCCTCTTTCCTCTATTTGTAATAATTGTGCAGATATATAGGTCTTAAGTGACTTCACTGGAAGTTGGATGAGGTTCTTAAGCGGTTATAAGATTTGTGGAGGATGTGGGGCTGTTTGTGACAGAAATTTCAATTCCATGAAATTGGGGACTATTGTATTAAATGTATGAATGGTTTATATATGATTGTGTTCAATGGGATAACCAGGGCTGGTGTTAGACTTGCTGGGGCCCGGGGCCATAGCCAAAGCCAAAGTCCAAGGGCTTCAGCCCTGGGTGGCAGGGCTCAAGGGTACAGGACCCCAGTTGGGGCTGAAGCCTTTGGGCTTTGACTTTGGCCCCCTTGCCCGGAACAATAGGGCTCAACCTTAGGCTCTGACTCTCCTGCCTGGGGCTGCAGAACTCGGGGGGCTCAGGCTTCGGTCCGTCCTCCTGCGGTCATAGTGGTCGCAGTGCAATGAAGTTTGAGAGCCCTTGGCTTAGGGTAAAATCAGATTCAAAGATAAAATAGTAAGGAAAAGCAAACACATAGAAGTTACACAGAAAATAGCCATAAAGACGCAACCTCAGGCTTATACCTCTATATAAGCTAAATTCCCTTCTCTCATACAAGTTACTTGTTGCCTCTTAACAGTTCCCCAGTGTCCCCTCTGTCCTATAAGGGATCCTGTGTTTCCCAGACTGCATTTCTGATAGCCTTCATTTACAATCTCTGCCCTTTTAACAGGATTTGCAGATTTTTTCTCTCTCTCAGACTATAGTAATTCATGGTTCCACAGAATAGGAGAAACTCTCTCCTTTGCTAGTTTTCCAAGACTGGGGTTTTCTTTTCAATTTCAATGCCTTTACCAATAACTTTCATGGTCTTTCCCCAGGTGGTACAATATTAGATGCTTGGAGTAGTGTAAATAATTAGCCTTGGAAATGTCTCCCCTGTCCCCACTTGTTTGCTTCCCCACAGTGCTGTGAGGTGATGCTGTAGTTCAGGGATGGACAAATTTTTGGCCCAAGGGCCACATCTGAGTATGGAAATTGTATGGCGGGCCATGAATGTTCACGAAATTGGGGGTTGGGGTGTGGGCTGTGGCTGGGGGTGCTGGCTCTCGAGTGGGGCCAGAAATGGGTTCCGGATGTGGGAAGGGGCTCTGGACTGATGCAGGCGGTTGGGATGTATGTGTGTGGGGAGTGAGGACTCCGGCTGGAGATGCAAGCTCTGGGGTGGGTCTGGGGATGAGGGATTCAGGGTGCAGGACAGTGCTCCGGGCTGGGGACCGAGGGGTTCAGAAGGCAAGAGGGGATCAGGGCTGGGGCAGGAGTTTGGGGCATGGGAGGGGGGTCAGAGTTCTGGCTCTGAGCAGTGCTTACCTCAGGCAGCTCCCAGAAGCAGCGGCATGTCCCCACTCTTGTTTCAGTGAGGAGGCATGACCAGAAGGCTCTGTGCGCTGCCCTGTCTGCAGGCTCTGCTCCTGCAGCTCCATTGGCTGTGGTTCCCAGCCAATGGGAGCTGCAGGGGCAGAGCTTGGGACGGGGGCAGCATGCAGAACCCCCTGGCTACCTGGCTACCCCTGTATGTAGGAGCTGGAGAGGAGACATGCTGCTGCTTCCGGGAGGCGTGCGCAGTGGGGTAAGTCCCTGACCCTGCTCCCTGGTTGGAGAACCAGAGCAGGGCAAGCCCAAGACCCCATTCCCGAGTGGGAGCTCAAGGGCTGGATTAAAAGGTCTGGAGGGACAAACGCAGCCCCTGGGCTATAGTTTGCCCACCCCTGCTGTAGCTGCACCTTGGTTACAGTTAGGGGTATTGATTAATCGCAGTTAACTCACATGATTAACTCAAACAAATGAATCATGATTTTAAAAATTAACCGTGATTAATTGCAGCTTTAATTGCACTGTTAAACAATAGAATGCCAATTGAAATGTATTAAATATTTTTGCATGCTTTTCTACATTTTCAAATATGTTGATTTCAGTTATAACACAGAATAGAAAGTGTACAGTGCTCACTTTATATTATTATTTTTATTAGAAAGGTTTGCATTGTAAAAATTATAAAAGAAAAAGTATTTTAATTCACCTCATAAAAGTACTGTAGTGCAATCTCTTTATCGTGAAAGTGCAACTTACAAATATAGATTTTTTGTTGTTACATAACCACACTCAAAAACAAAACAATGTAAAACTTCAGAACCTACAAGTCCACTCAGTCCTTCTTTAGCCAATCACTAAGAGAAACATGTTTGTTTATATTTACGGGAGATATTGCTGCCTACTTCTTATTTAGAATGTCACCTAAAAGTGAGAACAGGCATTCGCATGGCACATTTGAAGATAGCATTGAAAGTATTTATGTACCAGATATGCTATACATTTGTATACCCCTTCAAACTTTGGCCACCATTCCACAGGACATGCTTCCATGCTGATGATGCTCATTAAAAAAAAATTCACTAATTAAATTTGTGATGGAATTTCTTGGGGGATAATTGTATGTCTCCTGCTCTGTTTTACCCACATTCTGCCATATATTTCATGATATAGATGTCTGGATGATGACCCAGCAAATGTTGTTCATTTTAAGAACACTTTCATTGCAGATTTGACAAAACACAAAGAAGTTATCAATGTGAAATTTCTAAAGATACAGCACTTGACCCAAGGTTTAAGAATCTGAAGTGCCTTCCAAAATCTAAGAGGGATGAGGTGTGAAGCATGCTTTCAGAAGTCTTAAAAGAGCAACACTCTGATGCAGAAACTACATAACCCGAAACACCAAAAAAGAAAATCAACTATCTGCTGGTGGCATCTGACTCAGATGATGAAAATGAACATGCGTCAGTCCATACTACCTTGGATCATTATCGAGCAGAACCCATCATCATCATGGACACGTCCTCTGGAATAGGGGTTGAAGCATGAAGGTACATATAAATCTTTAGTGCATCTGGCATATAAATATCTTATGATTCTGGATACAATAGTGCCTTGCGAATGTTGTTCGCACTTTCAGGTGACATTGTAAACAAGAAGCGAGCAGCATTATCTCCTGCAAATTGAACACACTTGTTTCTCTGAACGATTGGCTGAACAAGAAGTAGAACTGAGTGGACTTGTAGGATTTACAGTTTTACATTGTTTTGTTTTTGAATGCAGTCTTTTTTTTACATAATTCTACATTTGTAAGTTCAACTTTCACGATAAAGAGATTGCACTACAGTACCTGTAATGGGGAATTGAAAAATATTATTTCTTTTTTTTTACAGTGCAAATATTTGTAATAAAAATATAAAATGAGCACTGTACACTTTGTATTTTATGTTGTAATTGAAATCAATATATCTGAAAATGTAGAAAACATCCAAAATATTTAAATGATATTCTATTATTGTTTAACAGCACGATTAATCACATGATTAATCACAATTAATTTTTTTAATTGTTTGACAACCCTAGTTACAATTACAATTTTCTACACATATATACATGTGTACATTTGTAACCATAAACTGTACAGATATCTCCTAATGACCATCAAGTTCATAACATTATATGCTTTCATAAAAGACTGCACCTGATTTTATAT
Organism: Gopherus evgoodei; assembly: GCF_007399415.2. NCBI lineage: Eukaryota > Metazoa > Chordata > Testudines > Testudinidae > Gopherus > Gopherus evgoodei. The sequence continues at coordinate 331,708,737 of NC_044322.1, read as the reverse complement.
AAACACACAATAACATTGTATACAACCAATTGATTCAATTGATTATTCTTTGCGGTTTCCCTCTGTTCTCCCCTTGAGGTACCTGGACTCTGATTGTCACTGTGTGATTAAGGCAAGTCGCTAAACCAGTAAACTATTTCAGAGAGTTACCATCCTTGGATTGGCTTGCATATACTGATTCAAACTGTGATTGCAAGAGACCAAGTCTACACTACATTGCTAAGGGGTGTGAAAAATAGTTATACCGGCCCTAACCTTCTGTATAGACGATGCTGTGTTGACAGGAGAGGGTCTGCAATTGTCATAGTTACCTCCTGTTGGGGAGGTGGATTTACTATGCTGACAGGAGAAACTCTCCCGTTGGCATAGGAGCACCTTCACTAAAGCACTACAGCGGCACCACTGAAGACAAGCCCTAAGAGACAAAGAAATAACTTAGAATACATAAAGGCTGAGTTTAAACAGACTTGGAGTCTTCCTCTCAACTCAGCAAATGGGCAGGAACTTTAGTTCCAAGGGGTTCCCAAACTTGCTGAGGGATTGAAGGAGTCCTAAAATTTGACTGGGCACTCCTAAAGTGGACCATTGTTGGGAATACAGGTGCAGTTACCATGAAACTGCAATGTTGCTATGTACTGGTTTTATTAAAACTGTATTTGGCCTAGTTATTGAAATATACTGTATAACTAGATAAGGGTTAGTGGAATGTTAATTATATGCCAATTCATTGAGGCAGTTGTAAAAACAAGCAGGAAGTCAATATAGTGGCTCCTCAGATTAAAAAATAATAATCTTGGCTCACACTTTGAAGATAATGAGGAAAGCTTTGAGGAGCCTCAGTCTTCTCTCCCCTGTGAAGATGCAAGTCTTGTTTTGCCAGGCTGGGAGCACAGAAAGCAAAAGAGCACCGATCAATTAAATAGACCCTTTCAGGAGGTGAAGGCTGGGCCAACTGTTAGGGCTGTCTAGGAAGACAGACTGATGCAGAGACAAGTTCTGCAGAGGGAGTCTAGAGAAGTTGAATGTTCCATAGATCCAGGGATGGTAGCTTTAGGGGTAGGCAGGCATGAATATAGACTGTTTGATTGTTATAATATCTGTTTTCTAAATAAATAGTTCTTTTCTCTAATAAGTCTGTTTGGTTACTAAATACCATTCTCATAACTGCTGGAGGTGAAAGGACTTCAGGGACTGAAGATAGAATCATAGAAATGTAGGACTGAAAGGGACCTCCATAGGCATCTAGTGCAGTCCCCTACACTGAGTCAGGACTAAGTATTATATAGATCATCCCTGAGAGGTGTTTCTATAACCTGTTCTTAAAAATTCCAATGACAGAGGTTCCACAACCTCCTTGGGTAATTTATTCCAGTGTTTAACTATCCTTACAATTAAGAAGTTTTTCCTAATAGCTAACCTAAATCTACCTTGCTACAGTTTAAGCCTATTACTTCTTGTCCTGTCTTCAATGGTTAAGGAGAAGAATTTGTCACCTTCCTGTTTAACAACAACCTTTTCTGTATAATAAATGGAGCTATACCTATCTCATAGAACTAGAAGAGACCCTGAAAGATCATTGAGTCTAGCCCCCTGCCTTCATTAACAGGAACAAGTACTGATTTTGTCCCAGATCTCTAAGTGGCCTTCTCAAGGATTGAACTCACAACCTAGGTTTAGCAGGCTAATGCTCAAACCACTAAGCTATCCCTCACCCCCCGTACCTGAAAACTGTTATGTCTCTCCTCTAGACTAAACAACTCCCTTTTTTTCAGTCTTTCCTCATAAGTCATGTTTTTACACCTTTAACCATTTGTGTTGGTCTCCTTTGGACTTTCTCCAGTTTACGCACATCTTTCCCAAAATGTGGTGCTCAGAACTGGACACAATACTCCAGTCGAGGACTTATCAGTGCTGAGTAGAGAGGAAGAATTGCTTCTCAAATCTTGCTTATAACATTCCTGCTAATTCATCCCATCAGGATGTTCACTTTTTTCCAACAGTATTACATTATTGACTCATATTCAGTTAGTGATCCATTATAACCCCAGATCCTTTTCTGCAGTACTCCATCCTCAGCAGTCACTTCCCATTTTGTATGTGTGCAATTGATTATTTCTTCCTAAATGTGGTACTTTGCATTTGTCCTTATTGAATTTTATCCTATTTATTTCAGACCATTTCTCTATGTCAAGATCATTTTGAAATCTGATCATGTCCTCCAATGTACTTGTAACCCCTCCCAGCTTGGTATTGTCTGCAAACTTTCTACATATATTCCCTATGCCATTATCCACCTCATTTCTGAAAATATTGAATAGAATTGGAAGCAGGACAGATCCCTGTGGGACCTTACTTGATATGCCTTTCTGGCCTGATTGTGAACTACTCTCTGAATATGCTTTTATCATAACTTATTCCCAGATTTGGACCTTAGCGTCCAAAATATGGGTGTTAGCATGAAAACCTCCAAGCTTAGTTACCAGCTTGGACCTGGTAAAGCTGCCACCACCCAAAAAATAAGAGTGTTTTGGGGCACTCTGGTCCCCCCAAAAACCTTCCCTGGGGACCCCAAGACCCAAATTCCTTGAGTCTCACAACAAAGGGGAATAAACCATTTCCCTTCCCCCCTCCAGGTGTTCCCTCCCTGGGTTCCTGGAGAGATACACAGAAGCAAGCTCCGTGAATCTAAACAGAGGGACTCCACCCTCTCCTATTTCCCTTAACCTCGTGACCATACACAAGTTCAAACGGTGAAAACCCTAAACTGGGATGTGGTACAGCCCTGTAGGGAAACTGCAACTGCTGCAACACTAGGTCCCAATTATTGGAGTGTTCGTTGACAAATTTACGTATCATGGCCCCCAAAGTCCCATTAAACCTGTCCACCAGGCCATTGGTTTGATGGTGGTATGAGGTGGCAACCAAGTGGTTCACCCCATGAGTTTCCCACAGTTCTTTCATGGTCCCTGCCAGGAAATTAGATCCTGAATCTGTAAGGATGTCGGAGGGCCAACCTACCCTGGCAAAAATGTCTGTTAGGGCCAGGCACACAGTGTTAGCCCTGGTGTTGCCTAGAGCTACTGCTTCCGGCCATTGGATAGCAAAGTCCACGAAAGTCAGTACCTCCTGCTTTCCTCTGGGCGTCTTTTTTGGGAAAGGACCCAGAATATCCACAGCTACTCGCTGAAATGGGACCTCAATTATGGGGAGTGGCTGAAGAGGGGCCTTGACCTGGTCTTGGGGCTTTCCCACTCTTTGGCATACCTCACAAGACCGGACATACTTGGCAACATCCTTGCCCATCCCCTCCCAGTGGAAGGACTTCCCCAACCGGTCCTTCGTTCTGTTCACCCCAGCATGGCTACTGGGATGATCATGGGCTAAGCTTAAGAGCTTCCCCCGGTACTTAGTTGGAACCACCAATTGTTTTTGCGGCTGCCATTCTTCCCGGTGTCCACCAGAAAGAATCTCCTTGTATAAAAATCCTTCGTCTATAACAAACCGGGATCGATTAGAAGATCTGAGAGGCAGTGGGGTGCTCCGTGCCGCCGCCCATGCTTTCTGAAGGCTGTCATCTGCTTCCTGCTCAGTCTGGAACTGTTCCCTTGAGGCTGGGGTCACCAGTTCTTCCTCAGACTGGGGACTTGGACTTGGTCCTTCTGGAAGCGATGTAGGTGATGGGATTGTTTCCGTTGCTGGTGTTCCGCTTTCTGCTGGTGCACCTGAAGGTATTTCAGGCTCTGGCTGAGCCTTTTGGGTATGGCTGTCTGTTGCTTCTGCCAGTTCTGGCTCGCTGGTGCCCTCTGGCGTTGAGTTTGAAGATGTGGTTGCAATTGCTGGTGCTGATTGCTGTTCCAGTTCCAGGCCTGGGACTGGAGGTGCTGTGGCTGTTTCAGTGGTTGGCATGGTATCCAGGTCCACTACCTCTTTTTGGGGCTCTGGTAACACAGACCGGGCGTCTGTGGATGGCTCAGGAACAGGAATGGGCCTGGAAGCTTGCCTGGTTTGGCTACGTGTAACCATTCCCACTCGCTTGGCCCACTTCACCTGGTTGGCCAAGTCTTCCTCCAGTAGCATGGGCATGGGATAGTTGTCATAGACTGCAAAAGTCCACATTCCTGACCAGCCTTTGTACTGGACAGGCAGTTCAGCTGTAGGCAAGTCTACAGCTTGTGACATGAAGGGGTAAATTGTCACTTGGGCCATTGGGTTGATGAATTTGGGGTCTATGAAGGATTGGTGGATAGCTGACACTTGTGCCCCCGTGTCTTTCCATGCAGTAACCTTCTTTCTGCCCACTCTCAAATTTTCCCTTCGCTCCAAGGGTATTTGAGAGGCATCTGGGCCTGGGGAACTTTTGGGTGATGGTGGTGTAATGAACTGCACTTGGTTGGCGGTCTTTGGGCAGTTGGCCTTGATATGTCCCAGTTCATTACACTTAAAGCATCTTCCATCTGACTGGTCACTGGGTCGAGGTGGGTTACTGGAGACTGGTGAGGTGGAAGAATAGTGTGTCTGTGGCTTTCCTTGGGTGGTAGGTGGGGTGTTTGGTTGCCCTCGGTTGTAGGGTTTATTGTCGGTGTGCCCTCTGGGGTATTCGTTCCCCTCAACAGTAGCTTTCTTGCTTTCTGCCACTTCCATCCATCTGGCTCCAATCTCCCCCGCCTCGGTGAGATTTTTGGGTTTTCCATCTTGAAATTATCGTGTTATGTCCTCAGGAACACAATCCAAGAACTGCTCCATTTGTATGAGGAGGTGCAGTTCTTCCAATGATTTAACATTGTGTCCTGATATCCAGGCCTCATAATTTTTCCCAACGTAGTAGGCGTGTTTGGGAAATGACACATCTGGTTTCCACTTTTGGGTTCTGAAACGCCAATGGGCATGATCTGGGGTTATCCCCATTCTGTATCTGGCCTTGGTTTGAAAAAGTTTATAGTCGTTCATGTTCTCCTTAGGCATTTCAGCTGCCACCTCTGCTAAAGGTCCACTGAGCTGTGGCCTCAATTCTACCATGTACTGGTCTTCAGGGATGTTGTACCCAAGACAGGCTCTTTCAAAATTTTCCAAGAAGGCCTCAGTGTCATCACCTGCCTTGTAGGTGGGAAATTTCCTGTGATGTGGAATCATAATTGGCGAAGGGTTGTTAGGATTGGCTGGAGCCTGTTGCTTAGCCTTTTCTAATTCCATGGCCTGTCGGTGGGTCTCCCTCTGGAGTTCTATCTGTCTTCTGTAGGCTGCCTCTTCTTCTTCTTGTTTCCTGTGGTGGGCTGCATTTTTGGCATCTTGTTCTTTTTGTAGCCTTTCCATCTCTTGTTTGTGAGTTGCCTCATCTCTGGCCATTTGTGTTCTGAGCAGTTCTATCTGTTTTTCCATTGCTTCGAGCTGTACTGCGTCTGGTTTTCATGACATCCTGTTTTCTTGTGTTGGGGTGCCCTCCGGTGTTTGTTGTCTGAACTGCAGGTTCTCTGTTGCCTCATGGGGTCTGCCTAGCAACAGTGCCTTTTTCCCTTTCTTCCTCTAGCTAATCTTTTAAATGTAAAGTAAACCAGAAAAACCACTTTATTTGCATGTGTATTGCTGGATACTTGTCTCACAATGGGAGTGCTATTGTGTGACAAAAGACCCTTAATAGTTCCTTAATGGTTCCTTGCTTAATATGCAAGCCACAACTGCCAGAGAGAGCAGAAAAAGCCCCTAGCAGAGAAAAGAAAAATATAATATTCCTACTGACTTCTGGATTCTATCTATCTCACCACTGCACACCATGTCATAACCTATTCCCAGATTTGGACCTTAGCGTCCAAAATATGGGTGTTAGCATGAAAACCTCCAAGCTTAGTTACCAGCTTGGACCTGGTAAAGCTGCCACCACCCAAAAAATAAGAGTGTTTTGGGGCACTCTGGTCCCCCCAAAAACCTTCCCTGGGGACCCCAAGACCCAAATTCCTTGAGTCTCACAACAAAGGGGAATAAACCATTTCCCTTCCCCCCTCCAGGTGTTCCCTCCCTGGGTTCCTGGAGAGATACACAGAAGCAAGCTCCGTGAATCTAAACAGAGGGACTCCACCCTCTCCTATTTCCAGTCCTGGAAACACAAGCACTTCCCTCTTCACCCAGAGGGTATGCAAAGTCAGGCTAGTAAATCTAACACACACAGATTTCCCCCTGACTTCTTCCTCCCACCAAGTCCCTGGTGAGCTACAGACTCAATTCCCTGGAGTTCCCCACTAAAGAAAAACTCCAACAGGTCTTAAAAAGAAAGCTTTATGTAAAAAGAAAGAAAAATACATAAAATTGGTCTCTCCGTATTAAGGTGACAAATACAGGGTCAATTGCTTAAAAGAATATTGAATAAACAGCCTTATTCAAAAAGAATACAATTCAAAGCACTCTAGCAACTACACACATGTAAATACAAAAAAAACCTATGGTCTTCCTATCTTTGTACTTACAACTTGGAAACAGAAGATTAGAAAAGCAGGAGGCAGAAAAATCCTTCCTATCGCTGAGAGGGACAGAGAGGCAGAACACTAGAATAAAGAACTCAGACACGAATTTCCCTCCACCCAGATTTGAAAAAGTCTTGTTTCCTGATTGGTCCTCTGGTCAGGTGTTTCAGGTTACTCCTTTCCAGGTAAAAGAACATTAACCCTTAGCTATCTGTTTATGACAGCTTTTCCAACCAGCTGTACACCTACTTTATAGTAGGTTCATCTAGGCAGATGTTTCCCATACTTCGGACACCGCTTGTGTAGGGAAAGCCCCTAGCAGGCTGGGCCAGTTTGTTTACCTGCCCCATCAGCAGGTTCCGCTGATCACAGCTCCCACTGGCTGCGGTTTGCTGTCAAAATCAAATCTAGAGTAGCCTCTCCCCTAGTGTCTTTCTTCACCTTTTGTAATAAAAAGGTGTCTCCAATGCATTCCAAGATGATGTTGGATAATCTGTGCCCTGCTGTACTATTTTCCCAATGGATGTCTGTTTAGTTGAAGTCCCTCATCACAACCAAGTCTTATGTCTTGGATGATTTTGTTATTCAAAAAAAGCCTCATCCACCTCTTCTTCCTGCTTAGTTATTCTAGAGAAAGCACCTACCATTACATCACCCATGTGTTTTTACCCCTTTCATCCTTACCCTGAGACTTTCAATAGGCCTTACTCCCACTTCTATCTCTACCTCAGTGCAAGTATATATATCTTTGCTATACAAGGAAGCACTTCCTCCCTTTTCAAAAAAATTGTGGTTGATTGAAGGGGCCTATAGCCCAGGGCCCAGTACGAAAATACGAATAGTGTGATTCTCATGTAATAGCTTGAGGACCAACACCTGAGGAGTGCACTCAAGGAGATCAGTAGGGCTCAGAAAACAGTATGGTGGCAGTGTTTTCAAGGTATTAGAGCAAAACAAGTTCTTGTGTTTGTTATCAGAAGTTGTGATATCTAACATTAGTATTTCCCAGATTAAAATGTTTCTTAATTTCCGTGGACATACATTTCCCACTTTTATATAAATCTTATATTCTTCTACAAGTTTCCATCCAAGATTCTTCATTGTTTTCTCTTGCAATATTATATTGTGGATGAGTGTTAGTGAGAAAGTATGGGATTGTCTACTTGAACATTTAGTTCCAGATAAAATGGGGTATGAATCTACCTTGCGGTATCCTGCTGCAGACTAACTGCCCATGTGGACCCTGCTGACACTCATTAACAGTTAATGCACTGGATCAAAGCACACAAACTAACTTTTAATGTGTATCATTAGTATTCATCTGGACAGTTAGTCTACTGCAGACTAGTGTGGGATAGATTCACACCCCAGATTGCTGCAGACTAAATGCCAAGTCTCTTGCCTCTTTCTGGATAATTCATTTTTTTGTTGTTAATTCTCAAAGTGAAGTTTATTAAAATCTCCTGATATTTTTTTGGCCAATCTCATGATTTTTAGACATACCATATATGTGGTAGTGAAAACCTCGGGTTTTCTAGTGCTGCAGATGTGAACATGATGTAGAATGGAGTAGCCCCATGAAAGAGAGATGGCTCCTGTTTGAGCTCTCAAAACACACTCTTTTCTGGAGCCATTACAGTTGAGGAATATGTTGTTTCCTTGATATTACAAAGAACAATTATAGGGTTTTAGGTAACATGAGAATGAGAAACTTGAAGACAAGCATGCACACAGCTCCCAAAATGAGAGTTTCTCAGTGTTTTAAGTTTCCTATAGAAGGCAGGTGTGTGAGAAATAGCATAGGCATGGAGAGCTGGGTCAGGGGAGAATGAGAGGTAGCTGCTATTGTCTGAACTATAGCTGATGCTACAGTCCCTAATGACCTGAAAGAGAAGCTGCAGCAGAAAGTAATCAATCCTTATTAATGTGTGCCATTTCATGGTGATAGCAGGGGGTAAATCTATGAGTATCATACACAGTGCATGAGACTGCAGCTCTGGGAGTTCCTATACACTTTTCTGGGTTAATATCTGGATTTATGTACAAACTGAAAACAGTTTGTATATTTATCATAACCCTGATCACAATTCTTTAGTATTTCTCCTGATTAATATGCCTGCAAAGGTTCTATTTAATGTGTACTCTTCATTTGTCTCAATATTTATTTTTTACCTAATTAAAATACTTTTATTTGCTGATTCAGTCACTTAAAATATCAAAACTACGCGTGTACTGTTTTTTCCATTATTTGTTTTACTGCCAGCATTGAAGTCATCAGCATACTTTAATAATTGCATATTTCCTCATTTTCAAGAAGTACAAACAAGAGAGGTTTCCAAATTCCTGAGGGATCTCACTAATATTTATTATCATTAATAAAGCAGAACTAGCTGTAAAAAGCAAAACATTACAATATGTAAAATGCATGTTTTTATCTCTGCTTGCCTTCTCCATGTCACCATGGATTTTCCTGTGCAACGCCCATTAAAATGCAGGGGAGTCCTATAGCCAAATCACCACACAAGGCTCTGAAAATACATCTCTTTAATTTCAGTTTATCTGTGCTGTTAAGTAAACTGTCTGACAATACTACAAGGTTTGTTTCCAGAAGCTGTTCTGTGTCATCATAACAAGATAGAAAAAGATTTAGAGATAAAAGGACAACTTTTATACTTGCATTGGGGCAAAATTTTCTGAAGTCACTCGATTTAATGGATTATATTAGTGTAATTGTGAGCAGGAATTTGCCTACAGTGTGTGACTTAGACTATAATTGCAACTAGACTCAGGGCCAGACCCATGCATAGTTCCTACTTTGTGATATGATTGATGCTGATGGTCCTTCTCCACAAGCAAACAATAAATGACACTGGAGGATTATAAGGAAAATATATGGGACCAAACAGCACAACAAAAACAAAGAAATGAATGTATAGCCTTGTTAAGGTGGAGCTTTGACTTTGGTAAAAGAAGGGTTGAATTAATTAACAAGATAACTTTCAATATTTTCCCCATTTATAATGGGCATATTTACACAATATATTATATCCATGTAGCTAGATTTTCAGGGTATGTGTTAGATTGCATCAACTCAGTCTTTGTTGATGTTTGTGGTTTTGGGGTGTCGAAGAGGCTTAGCCACAAACTTTAAACTAAAGTTCAAGAAAGCCTGAGCTAGGCAAAAGTGGCCAGAGTATGAGCTTCTAAGGAAAGGATGATATGATGGCTGATGCTTTTCCACCAGGACATGCTTACATAAAGATAAAACAGATAAAATGATATTTCACAATTTGTGGGCTCACGCCAGATGCACAAAGTTATAGACTCATAGACTCATAGACTCCAGGACTGGAAGGGACCTCGAGAGGTCATCGAGTCCAGTCCTCTGCCCTCATGGCAGGACCAAATATTGTCTAGACCATCCCTAATAGACATTTATCTAACCTACTCTTAAATATCTCCAGAGATGGAGATTCCACAACTTCCCTAGGCAATCTATTCCAGTGTTTAACTACCCTGACAGTTAGGAACTTTTTCCTAATGTCCAACCTAAATCTCCCTTAGTCAGATGCCTATCTCCCATTGAAATCAATGAGAGTTAAGCACGCAAATACTTCTGAGGAACTGGATCTCAGTTACCTGTCTGTAACTGTGTGCTCATCTCTCCTGAGTATATGACACTAGGTGATGTTCACTACCTGATCCTGCAGGCTTGCTGAACTCTGTGACTGTAGGGGCAAAAAATACTTCAAGTTACATTTATAGTCTCTAAATCCTTGTACTCTCCAAGAACTGGTCTGGTCTCTGTTGTAAATTACAACAGACCTAAATGGCCATTCCACTCCCTGGGGATCACCAAGGTGAAAGGGTTCTTTCCACTGGGAATACTACCAGTGCTGAGAGCCAGCAGATGGGGTGATGTAGTCTCTATTGTGACTTACTAGGGTACAATCCAGACTAATGAGTAGATGTGTTACCCCTGCCCATAACCTAGTGTGCCCTTTACAATGCCTTGCTGCTCACAAACAGCCTCCAGCATGTAAGTCACTCCCAATTACATCTGTGTGTGCTGCAGCCAGCCAATCACACCTTGGCTCTTATTAGCAATAAAATTATCACAGGGTGACCCCAACATACCCCTAGTCTCAGATTTACCACCTCTGGAAACTTATGTCCTTTACAGCCCAGTCCTCTCCTGGGAAGTACCAATATATTAAGTCTGCTATTCTTTTAAGAGAATAATATTCACACAATTTTTATCTCAAATGGAGTTACCCAGACACTTCAATTCAAAGACACTGGATTAGGTAAAACAATTAAACAAGTATATTTACTACAAAGAAATATATTTTAAGTGAGTACAAGTAGTGATGCATAAAAATCAGAAATGGATACAAGAAAAATAAAAGTAAAATGTTTACTGATGTTTAACTTAACAAAGTGAAGTTTTCTCATCACATGCTTCATCAGCAGTCTTACTAACCAAACTTTAGGTCAGGACCCCTCCCCTAAAGCCCAACAGCTACTTCCTTTGTCTCTTCAGATGCAGTGAACGCAATGGGCAGGGAGAGAGAGGTGAGTGTCTTGGGGTGTTTGTCCGTCCTTTTTATAGTTTCAGCCCACCTCTTGAAAAATATTGCCAGCTGGGACCCAGAAGACAAAGAGTCTATGTGGAAGGATATTTCCTGCTGTCATTTACCTATTCCCACCTCCTTTATTTTCCCTCTCTGCTTGATGACTCTATTTACTCCTTAAATACAAATTAAGGCAAACACAATTCCCTCCATTATTTATCACACACCTGACTTCTGCCTCGGCAGGGCTGTGGAGTTTGCAATATGTGTTAATAACATCATACAGAGGTATCTTATAACTTATACAATGTTGCCACACATTTTACCAGGATAATACTGATTAGCAAATTATCAGTTTTCAAATGATACCTTGAAAGGCATACTTTGTAAGAGGGTTATTGCAATAGTGTGAATATAGGGGTGTTCTAAGGGAATCCACAGAGGGGCAGATTCACAGCCGTCATAGCAGTCTTGCGCTACTGGAATGGCAGAAGGCAGCCAGCTCATGACTGAAGATTTAGCCCCTTCTGTGATCTGAATTTTGTAAGTATTTTTCATCATTCCCGTTGCCTTGATAATCCGTTTGAATTCCCTTCCTCTTTCACTCTAAGCACTACTGATTGTAAAGGATCATTTCATCTCATGAAAACAAAAGACAAATGTCTCTTTTGATCGCACACTCCCTCTTCACAGCAGAAGGCAGTCTCCAGGTACATCTTCACAGCAATTAAACACCCACAGCTGGCCTGCATCAGCTGATTCGGGCTGCTGGGCTGCAAAATTGCTGTGTAGATGTTCTGGTTTCGGCTGGAGTCTGAGCTCTGTGACTCCACAACAGGGGGAAGGTCCCAGATGCTAGGCTCCAGCCTGAGCTTAAATGTCTACACAGCAATTTTTAGCTCTGCAGCCCACATCAGGTGACCCTAGCTAGCCATGAATCTCCTATTCCACTGTTGATGTATCTTCAATGGCTTCCTTTGCATTGCACATTGCTCTGCTGTCCTCAGCATGATTCTTAGTGTTTATGGATGGATCAAACCCGCCTTCTGTTGTGTGTCACACAATTTTCATTTTGGCCCATTCCAGACTAGAGGGAAACCACACTGTTCTACTTTTAAAAACTTTTTTGTTGAACTAGCAAAGAATTTATGTAAAACTTTTTTTCTCATTAGGTATAAAACTTTTCAGGTAGCCATAGAGAAATAGTTCTTTGTCATTCATTATTTTATTGCTGGTCTTATAATGTTTGGTTTTGTAGATTTAGTTCTTATCATATTCTTTCAATTATAGTCTTTTCTAACACTTTTTTAAAATAATGTACATAAAACCGTACCACAGCAATGTAGTGAACTTTCTCGGTGTGTGTGTGTGATACCATGATGTAGAGCAAGATAATATGAGAAAATAATGTGCTCTTTTCTTCTATCTACATCTTCTTTTAAACACTAATTGAGTTAAGACAGGTTGTGCTGATTATCTCCACACAAGCTGCTCAGATAGTGAGAGGTAACTAGTGTTCAATTCACTTCTGACTAACCATATTGATTGTTCACTTGCTAGCTATACTAAGATAAATAAACCAATAAATAATGTTTGGCCTTATCTCCTCACAGCATTACACAACTCCTCCTGTTCCCCACCCATCCCCGCTCCTTGGCAACTAATCCTGCAGAACAAGCCACCTGCCATTTCTGGCTGACATATAAGCTATGTCCTACTACTTAATATATCATTCCCCTGGTTGTACATCAAAGGCAACTAAATAAACCAAAGTCACTCCCTGATGAACACCAGCTTCTTTGGGAACCACATTCCACTGTTTTAGTCTTGCTTTAAATCAATATTTGTATTGAGCTGATGTTTAACATCCTCATTTGCTGGTTATAACAGCTGTTCTCTATGCCCATGCATGGTTGCACTTATTTACTCTTCTCTCAGATGAAATCAGCGTAGAGCTTTCTTTAGCATTACCTTATGTAATGTAATGCTAATGTGTACCTGTTGATCCACTAGATGGCAGTGTGTGTAAAATACCCTTTTTATAAACAAACCTCACCCTATCTGGCAGAGCATTAAAGGATATTATGAACAAATCTTGTGCATATAAGCAAGCTCTGTAGCCAATCCATATCAGGTATAGAAGTACATGACATGGTGTCAGAAGTGTCATGAGTTCAAAGATGATGTAAAGGCATGTGTGGATGCTGTGGGCACATACAAATCAGTGTCAGAAAAGAGACTATTCCAGGTACAAAAAGCAACCTTGACAGACATGCAACTTCTGGGAGTTCTTAGTTACACTAGGGGCAGCTGGCCTAAGTATATACAGGACATTAAGGAAGTGACAAGAGACTATTTTGTGGTGCGTGGACAATTAAGTCAAATGAACTCATGATTTAAGGCAACTGCATTATAATTCCAAATGAAATGGGAAGAGAAATCTTAAATATCAACCATGAAGGACTTCAGGGATTAACTAACTACCATGAATGAACCACCAGTTGTGGTGGCCAGGCATCAGCAAGGATATAAAGAATAAAATATCTGCAATGTTAAAACTGCAGAACTAACAAACTAAAACAACACAAAGAACCTCTAATAAGAACATCACTACCAGACAGACCTTGAAAGAGGCTAGCCGCAGAGTTATGCAAGTTCAGAAGACATCATTACCTGGTCATCATGGACTATTTTTTCCAGTTATATAACTAATGTACTTTAAAGACATAGCATGTCACAGTGTTATCTAGCTACTGAAGCATACGTTTGCTCACTTCAGTATTCCAGAACAACTAGTGATGGACAATAGTCCTCAATTCACTACAGCGGATTTTGTCATTCCAAACAAATATGATTTGATCATCTTACTAACAGCCTACATCACTCACTGAAAGAGTTATTCAGACAACCAAGAAAATCCTACAGGAGGAAGATCCATTACTTACTCTTATAAGTCACAGATCAACACCAACAGCAGTTACTAGCTATAGGTCCAGCACCACTCCTGATGAAAAGACAACTCAGAACTACTGTTCCCATTTTGAAAATAGGTTATTTTCCAAAGTGGTCAGACATAAAGAGAGAAGCTAAATTGGATAAAAAAGCTAAAAAAGCTTAAGGACACTTCTACAAAATATGTCAGTCAGTTAGAGAATTGCCAGGTCTAGAACCTGATCATGTCAAAGTAGATGGAGAAAAAAAATGGAGAACTCCAGCTGCCATAAAGGAAAACGATTTCAGTGCCCAGATCATATGTGCTTGAGACCAACACTGGAGAGTTCAATACAAACCATTAACCTCCACAGTTTGTTCCTCAGAAGGATCAATCACCAGAGCAAACTGTACAGATGGCAGATGCAGATCAAGAAAAAAAGGATTCCAAACTGACCACACCCAGTAGTTGCAATTAATCATAGAATCATAGAATATCAGGGTTGGAAGAGACCTCAGGAGGTCATCTAGTCCAACCCCTTGCTCAAAGCAGGACAATTCCCAACTAAATCATCCCAGCCAGGGCTTTGTCAAGCCTGACCTTAAAAACCTCTAAGGAAGGAGATTCCACCACCTCCCTAGGTAACCCATTCCAGTGCTTCATCACTCTCTGAATGAAAAAGTTTTTCCTAATATTCCACTGCAACTTGAGACCATTACTCCTTGTTCTGTCATCAGGTACCACTGAGAACAGTCTAGATCCATCCTCCTTGGAACCCCCTTTCAGGTACTGGACAGTCAGATGAGCAAGTTGTTATGCGTTCGGGACATATAATCAGAAAACAAGTACAATTCAGAGACAATTCTGGCTCAGAGATAAAAAAAAATTGACAATTTTTTTACAAAACATTTTGTGTTTTGACAGATTGTGCAACCAGCTCTACTTTAGATATATTTCTGTGCCCGACATGGCCACATTCCAAATCCTTCAGGTTAAAATTAAAGCCAAATCAGGCACCGGAATATATTTAAAGTAGAGCTAGTTGTACAGTTTTCTCTCAGCTTCAGGATGGAATTTCTAGTAAAAGTTAAAAAAAAACGGAGAGATTTCAGAATACTCAATAGTTTGGTGGTAGGGCACTCAGCTGGAAGACCCAGGTTCAGCGACAAATCAGGCAGAGCAGGAACTCCTGCATCTCAGATGAGTGCCTTAACCACCAGGCTATTTGGCTTTTCTGGGGTGCGTGTGTCACTCTGTCTTTTGTTTTTTCATAACAAAAATTCTCATTTTTGTTCTTCATAAGAACCAAAACAAATGTCAAACTTTCATTTAGTTTTTCACAAAACAAAACTGCTGTTTTGTGGCCAGCCCTAATTTTAAGGCACTTGAATATCCTATACTTTACCCTATTGTATATGAGGTAAAAGCAAAATAAAAAAAATCAAATGTATCTTTAAAAATCAGTTTAATATAATCTGGGCCCAGAAATGCTATTTTAAACGAATCATAAGTGTATAGTTTTTGAATGGTGTCACTGTGAGGCACAGTTTGGACTATTTGGCTGTATTAACTGTGTGTCTTCAATCTCCTTACCTTGACAATTTTCGGTTTATTTTAAGTGCGACTTTAACTCTGAATTCCCTGGATTTGTAATGCTTGATTTGGGGCTAATCACAACATCCCTGTAGTGATTTGACTGTTAATGTACTGATATGTACTCAGATTTAGTAGTGCTTTCTTTTTTAATCTCAGAATGTATATAGACTCGGTTTCTACACTCAAGAGCTTGTTGTTTAAATAAACAATGTACCATGGTGTACCTAGTTTTGAATGTTACAAACAAACAAAACACAATGAAGATTAGAGCCAAAAGAGAGATCAGAATTAATTTATGTAAGGCCTTAAAGCCAGAGCATTGAAATTAAATTGAAAGCATGAAGTCAGGAGGTATTCAAGGTAAGTACCTTAAAAATACTCAAAACAGCCTAGACATGGTAAGAAAAGTGGGAAATGTAGATGATTTTGTGGCAGCATTTTGAACAACTGAAAATTGTCATGGTGATGTATGTGAGGCTAAAGAGATCTATGGTATGGGAAATAATGTTTTTTGTGGTAGAAACTTGGAGGGGGATATAGCAGGGTAAAGATGACTCTGGAGATGTATAGGAAAAAATAACAGTATCTAGTGTTGACATCCATAGATAGATCCATTGTGGTGATTTCCTTAAACCAATTTTGCAGATTCCTGATGGATGTTTGTCAGTACAGGCTCTAATGCTTATTGGTACTTCATATATGTTAATATGTCCCATCATATCTTAGGAAGTGGAATATCATAGTTGGAGCACCTCTGGAAACAAACTTTCTTCACCTTGACACAAATTCCTATTACCTTCCTGCCAGACTACTACATTATATGCATTCCTAAGCCTAACATCTTACCACTCACCCCAAACTCTTCACTAGCTGAGAATAGCAGTATTTCACACTGGAGTTCAGTGTAAAATTTTCAGGATCATTTCTCCTTTACAGGAATTTTGAGATTTCCCTGACCTAAACTTCATGAGTGCCACACTCCATCAGCTTCTCTAATGCAGAAATTATCCACCTGGTCTCTACAATGTTCCTGCTGTAATTGTTAAACCATTGACACATGCCTCTGCAGGATGGTTGCATGACCCCTGTTCTCATTAATGGGTCTCTGTACTACATTTGCAGCTGATTTAGATAGCAGTTTCACTGCTAATCTAAAAAAATGTTACAGAAGTGGAAACTGTGTTATAATAACCTGTCTAACCCTTTGATGACTTCTCCAGCCTAAAGCTCTGAAAGAGCAGCAATGTTTTCTAATGAGGGACTATATCTGTCAGGAGTGTAATGCTTGCTTACATGGTTAGTTTTATTGGGGTCTTCTCCAGCTCCACTTGAAGTCAATGGTAAAAAGCCATTGGCATTATGAGCAGGTTTGGGCCCTTAAAGAAAAAGAGATAAAGCTATCTAAATTAGACAGGTCAAGGAAAGGTAGAACTAAATTGCAATTGCTTTTTACATTTGCATTGTAATAGCCAAATTGTATTCATAAGCATAGATTCCTATTATAGAGAAGCATGTTCTCTTTCCATATTTAAGACATGATCCAGCATCAAAAAGATTATTTTCCTTTCTGTATTTAGCAAAGGAATTGTTGTACTTCCCTTGATATCTCTTGAATCTTCCTTCTTTTGGTTTAAAACATTATTTTGATTTTTATCTATTCAGTGGCATTTTTTTCTGGCTTTTTAAGTCATTATGATTCATATTACATTATTATCTGTCCTACTATTGTGTTAGGATCATTGGTAACACTGGAGCTGTGTAAACCATAATCAAAATATATGCTACAGCTCAAATAAGTTGTGGGGTTGGTGCAGAAATAATTGAATGAGGTTTGCCCTGTGGTGTGCCCAAGGTCAGGTGAGGTGATCACAATGGTCCCTTTTAACCTTTCAATCTAAAATACTGGTGAAAATATTACCACAGAATGTCACATACTAACTTTCACTGCTTAATTTTGCATATCAAGGTTAAAATGACACTATCAATATCATTGTAGTCTATAGACCAGATTTTCAAATTCTCAATACCCACAGCTACAGCTATGTTTTGGAAAGAGGTCATCTTCCACTTAGGCACCCAAATAAGACCTACAGTTTCAAAAATGCTCGGCACTCCACTGCTCCTAATATGACACTTATGGCCAGATTTTCATAACATCTCAGCAACAAATATGCCAATGTCTTTTGAAAATTCAGCCTCTTATTTTGGTGCTTAAATGGAAACTGGGCTTTTTTGAAAAGTTTGGCCTTATTTAAAAAGTGACAGTTCTGATTGGTTTTTACAGTCAAGTTTTTTCCTGCATTTTTAATTGTTCCACACTGCTGTGGAAAAGATCCCAGAAACAAATGAGAAACTGACTAATTGTCTATACATAGGAAAGAGTGGAACTGGCTATACAGAAAGTGCTGTCAAACTCACTAAATAAACTGAAGGAAATAAAAACAAAGAAAATATAAGTTTCTCTACATTCTTTCAGTTATAGCAATCTTAAATGTCATTTGCAACAGGTAAAAGATTTCAGAAAAAAGTGTGATATTTAAGTTGCAATTTTCCATTAAACTTAAAAATGGTTATTTACTGCAGTTGAGCAGGTTCAATGGTTAGGGTGCCAGCCTGAGACTTGGCAGATCAGATTCAGTTCCCTCCAGTAACACAGATTTCCTCTGTGATCTTGGGTGAGGAAAGTGGACGGTGGAAGCATGTGACTAGGAGAACCAGGCAGAGGAAAAGACGGGCCAGTGATGGAGAAATAGAACTCAGGAACAGGTTTGCTGAGTTGGGAAATGAAGATGGAGCACAGCAGGCTGCTGAAGGACAAAGGGCGAGGAAGAAGACGCAAGCAGCTAGTCCTGCAGAAGGAGGGGAGGAGTCAATGGAGGCGACACCAAGTATGAGCCCTAGGAGGACTGTAAGGGCAAATACAAATCGAAAGGAATTGCGACCACCTGCTGTGGGGGATAGACCGCAGAATCGCACTGTCGCCAGGAAAAGGCAAGTCTACGTGATTGGAGACTCTTTACTGAGAAGAGTAGATAGACCTGTAACTAGACCTGATCGGGAGAACAGAAGGGTGTGCTGTCCGCCAGGGGCTAAGATACAAGATGTGGACCTGAGGCTGAATACGATCTTAGCGGGAGCGGGAAAGAATCCGTTGATTATCCTTCATGTGGGAACGAATGATACGGCTAGTTACTCACTGGACTGTATCAAGGAGGACTATGCCAGACTGGGGAAGAGGCTCAAAGACATCGAGGCTCAGGTGATCTTCAGTGGGATTCTGCCGGTTCCTAGAGCAGGGCGACGAAGGAGTGACAAGATTATGGCGATCAACAGATGGCTTAGGGAGTGGTGTTATAAGGAGGGCTTTGGGATGTACGGTCACTGGGAAGTGTTTATGGATAGATGACTGTTCGCTCAGGATGGACTTCATCTAAGAAAGGAGGGAAATAGAATTCTAGGATGGAGGCTCGCCGACCTCATCAAGAGAGCTTTAAACTAGGAAGTTGGGGGAGATGGTTGGGAGATGTTCGGGAGATCTCCACGCCGGAATATAACCTGGAGAGGAAAGTAAACAAAGTGAGAGGGGATACCCTTGCGGTCCCAAGATTTGATCCAAGGAGGAATAGTGGAGTAGAAACCAGAGTAACGGGTGATGCTGGTGGTAAAAGGTCTCTGCACGATGGGGGAAAGAATGTCACTGACGCCAAACGCCAAAAATTAAAAGGTCTGTACACTAATGCGAGGAGCCTCGGTAACAAGATGGAGGAACTGGAGTTACTGGTGCAGGAAGTGAAACCGGATATTATACGGATAACTGAAACCTGGTGGAATAGTACTCACGACTGGAGCACGGGTATTGAAGGCTATGTGCTGTTTAGAAAGGACAGGAAGAAAGGCAAAGGTGGTGGAGTAGCCTTGTACATCAATGATGAAATTAACTGTAGCGAAATAAGAAGCGATGGAATGGATAAGACAGAGTCTGTCTGGGCAAAAATCACACTGGGTAAAAAAGCAACTAGAGCTTCCCCTGAGATAGTGCTTGGCGTGTGCTACAGACCACCGGGATCTGATTGGGATATGGATAGAGACCTCTTTAATGTCTTTAATGAAGTAAACACAAAGGGGAAATGTGTGATTATGGGGGACTTCAACTTCCCGGATATAGACTGGAGGACGAGTACTTGCAAGAATAATAGGGGTCAGATTTTTCTGGATGTGATAGCGGATGGATTTCTTCATCAAGTAGTTGAAGTACCTACGAGAGGAGATGCCATTTTAGATTTTTTGTTGGTGAGCAGTGAGGATTTCGTAGAAGAAATGGTGGTAGGGGACAACCTTGGTTCGAGTGATCATGAGCTGATTCAGTTTAAACTAGATGGAAGGATAAACAAATGCAGATCTGGGATTAGGGTTTTTGACTTCTCGAGGGCTAATTTTAAGGAGTTAAGGAAATTAGTTAGGGAAGTGGATTGGATGGAGGAATTAGTGGATTTAAATGCGGAGGAGGCCTGGAATTACTTTAAGTCGCAGCTGCGGAGACTGTCGGAAGCCTGCATCCCGAGAAAGGGGAAAAAAACCATGGGCAGGAGTTGTAGGCCAAACTGGATGAGCAAGCAACTCAGAGAGGGGATTAGACAAAAGCAGAAAGCTTACAGGGAGTGGAAGAAAGGCAGGATCAGTAAGGAAAGCTACCTTGGTGAGGTCAGAACATGTAGGGATAAAGTGAGGAAGGCTAAAAGCCGCATTGAACTGGACCTTGCAAAGGGAATCAAAACCAATAGTAAAAGGTTCTACAGCCACATAAATAAGAAGAAAACAAAGAAAGAAGAAGTGGGGCCGCTATACACTGAGGATGGAATGGAGGTTAAGGATAACCTAGGCATGGCCCAACATCTAAACAAATACTTTGCTTCAGTTTTTAATAAGACTAGTGAGGAACCTTGCGATGATGGAGGGATGATAAACGGGAATGTGGGTATGGAAGTGGATATTACCGCAACTGAGGTAGAGGCCGTACTTGAACAGCTCGATGGGACGAAGTCGGAGGGCCCGGACAATCTCCATCCGAGGATATTAAAGGAACTGGGGCGTGAAATTGCCAGCCCGTTAGCGAGAATTTTTAAGCAATTGATAAACTCGGGGGTTGTGCCGTATGACTGGAGGATTGCTAATGTAGTTCCTATTTTTAAGAAAGGGAATAAAAGTGATCCGGGTAATTATAGGCCTGTTAGCTTGACGTCCATAGTATGCAAGGTCTTGGAAAAAATTTTAAGGGAGAAAGTAGTTAAGGACATAGAGGCCAATGGTAATTGGGACGAATTGCAACACGGATTTAGTAAAGGTAGATCGTGTCAAACCAATCTGATCTCCTTCTTTGAGAAGATGACGGATTACTTAGATAAAGGGAATGCGGTAGATATAATTTACCTGGATTTCAGTAAGGCGTTCGACACGGTTCCGCACGGGGAACTGTTAGTCAAATTGGAAAAGATGGGAATGAATATGAAAGTTGTAAGGTGGATAAGGAACTGGTTAAAGGGGAGACTCCAGAGGGTCGTACTGAAAGGTGAATTGTCAGGCTGGAAGGAGGTCACTAGTGGAGTCCCTCAAGGATTGGTTTTGGGACCGATCTTATTTAACCTTTTTATTACTGACCTTGGCACAAAGAGCGGGAATGTTCTAATAAAGTTTGCGGATGACACGAAGCTGGGGGGTATTGCTAACACGGAGAAGGACAGGGATACTATTCAGGAAGATCTGAACCACCTTGTAAACTGGAGTAATAGAAATAGGATGAAATACAATAGTGAAAAGTGCAAGGTTATGCATTTAGGAATTAATAATAAGAATTTTGGATATACGTTGGGGACGCATCAGTTGGAAGCGACAGAGGAGGAGAAGGACCTTGGGGTACTGGTTGATAGCAGGATGACTATGAGTCGCCAATGTGATACGGCTGTTAAAAAAGCAAATGCGATTTTGGGATGCATCAGGCGGGGTATTTCCTGCAAGGATAAGGAGGTGTTAGTACCGTTATACAAGGCGTTGGTGAGACCCCATTTGGAATACTGTGTGCAGTTCTGGTGTCCCATGTTCAAGAAGGATGAATTCAAACTGGAACAGGCTCAGAGACGGGCTACAAGGATGATCCGAGGAATGGAAAAACTGCCTTATGAAAGGAGACTCAAAGAGCTTGGCTTGTTTAGCCTGGCCAAAAGAAGGCTGCGGGGGGATATGCTTGCTCTATATAAATATATCAGGGGGGTTAACGTTAGGGAGGAAGAGGAATTATTTAAGTTTAGTACTAATGTAGGCACGAGGACGAATGGGTATAAACTGGATATTAGGAAATTTAGACTTGAAATTAGACGAAGGTTTCTAACCATTAGGGGAGTGAAGTTCTGGAACAGCCTTCCGAGGGAAGTAGTGGGGGCAAAAGACTATCCTGGCTTTAAGACAAAGCTTGATAAGTATATGGAGGGGATGTTATGATAGGATCGTTAATTTGGGCAATTGATCTTGGATTACCACCAGATAGGTCCGCTCAGTGGTCTGCGGGGAGATGTTGGATGGAATGGGAACTGAGTTACTGCAGAGAATTCCTTCTTGGGTGCTGGCTGGTGACTCTTGCCCACATGCTCAGGGTTTAGCTGATTGCCATATTTGGGGTCGGGAAGGAATTTTCCTCCAGGGCAGATTGGCAGGGGCCCTGGAGGTTTTTCGCCTTCCCCTGCAGCGTGGGGCACGGGTCGCTTGCTGGTGGTTTCTCTGCAGCTTGAGGTCTTCAAACCAATTTTTGAGGATTTCAATAACTCGGTCCTGGGATAGGGGTTGTTATAAAATTGGATGGGTGGGGTTCTGTGGCCTGCCTTGTGCAGGAGGTCAGACTAGATGATCAGATTGGTCCCTTCTGACCTATGAGTCTATGAGTCTATGAGTCTATAATGTCTCTCCATGGCTCAGTTTCTCATCAGTAAAATGGAGATAATCGCTCTTCCCTACTTCACAGGTTTGTTGTGAGGATAAATACATTAAAGTTTGTGAGGCACTCAAGTACTACTATAATAGGGGCCATATAAGTACCTAGGTTAAATCGATAGTCCTGATTTTTACCAATGTCTTGGGAGGAGAATCAGCCCTGAGATATCTGGGCTGGGTGCTAATATTGAAAACTTTTGTATGTGCCAATAAAGGGGTCAATGGAGTAATACAATGCCTATCCAGTGAACCAAGATCTGAATAAACCTGTCTCTTAGTTCATATCCTTCTGGATTTTTCCCTTTTAAAAATTAATACATTTTTTGAACATTCTAATTACATTAGCCAGTCCACATGTTCTTGAAATTATCACTTGTAAACATATTGCTACAAAGAACAAAATATTTTGCACATCTGATTGTCCATTTTCCAGTAAAGTGTATTAAATCCTTTTTGCAGTGAGGTTATTTCTTTCTGTTACTATGTTCTCTAAAATTTACAAGTAAAGTAAGATGATCCCCTTCACATCTCTCCCTTTGTATCTACTCAGCCATTACTTTTTGTGTTCCTGTATCTCCCAAGCTATGCCTCTAATACATTCTTGCTTTAGCTCATCCAACCAGTGGTCCTTCTTTGCTATCACTCCTTCTGGGTCTAAGGCTAACTACTTGTCTTCCTGAAAATATCAGCCTATCTCACTAAATAGGTTATATGAACTCAGTCAGCTGACTAGACTTGCTTTCTAGCAGCACAGCATGAGCAGGAATAATCAAAGCAAGACATTACATGTAATATAACTGCAATGTACCTACTTACAAAATTGATGGCTACTTCTGAAATAGGGGAAGAGGTTCCAACCTATCCAACTCTTAAGTAAGTAATGAGGAAGGATGAAATGTACTTCTTTTCTGAATATTATTTTGAACCAGTGTAACCAGTAAGACCTCTCTACTTTCTCTCTCCTGCCGTTCTCTCTGGAGGCAAATAAACAGCCCATTTTGGCTTTTAGACAGTTAGTTTTCCTCTATACTAAGAGTATAGTCACAAAGCTGTATACAGAGAATACAAAAATATAAAAAAGTAGTGATAGAAACTACAAACTGAACATTAATGTAAAAATTGCTAAAAACCATAGCTCAAGAGAAGCTTTACTATATAATGCAGAAAAACATATTCACCAAAACCCATCAGTGCCTCAAGGTACCAGGATTGGTAAATGTGCTGAAGATTGCCTTGATGCATTGCCACAATGCTCTAATCAGGTATCAGATGAAGGCAACCCGATTCAAACATAAAACCTTCCAGTCCAAAACTTCAGTTCTCCTATCAAAAAGAGTGAAAGCAGCAACAGCAGTCAGACTTATTTAAATATAACTGTTCTATCTCATTACAGTGCAGAGAAGTGGTACATACTGTGACAGACACAAACCAGTGGGGTGCAGGAGTCTGGTAGAGGGCAAATATACTGGTCACTGGGTGAGTAGTTTTCTGTTCCCTGAGTGACCAGAGCAGGGGCTGCACTAGAATAATCAAGAACTTGCTAGAACCAATTAAGGCAGACAGGCTGATCAGATCACCTGCAGCCAATCAAGGCAGGCTTCGGGGCACCTGGGTTTAAAAAGAAGCTCATTCCAGTCAGGTGGGGAGGAGCTAGAGGAGAGGAAGTGCATGTGAGGAGCTGGGAGCAAGGGGCACAAGGAGCTGAGAATGAGAGACTGTGCTGCTGGAGGACTACGGAGTACAAGTGTTACCAGACACCAGGAGGAAGGTCCTGTGGTGAGGATAAAGAAGGTGTTTGAAGGAGGCCATGGGGAAGTAGCCCAGGGAGTTGTAGCTGTCATGCAGTTGTTACAAGAGGCACTATAGACAGCTGCAATCCACAGGGCCTTGGGCTGGAACCTGGAGTAGAGGGCGGGCCCGGGTTCCCCCCAAACCTCCCAACTCCTGATCAGACTCTGGAGGAGTTGACCCAGACTGTGGGGAAGATCACTGAGGTGAATAAATCTGCCAATAAGCTCAGGACCCACCAAGGTAGAGGAGGAACTTTGTCACAATATGTACACCAGTTCATTACACACTAATTATTCATAGGTCATAGAAGACACTGCTGGAGACATAAGTTGTGAAGAATATTGAAAGTGCTGGATCACAAAAGGCTTTACTGGGCAAAATAACCAAGCAGTTGACAGAACGCTAAACTCTACTGCAGTTGGAGATATCTGCTTAAGGCCAATTTAGACCATCTTCAGCAAATATAATAGTTGAGATTTGTTGGGTTGTTTTTTTCTAAAGCCCACTGTGCATTGTAATAAAAACAGAATAGTTTTCACTTTTAGATCAAGTAATTCTTTTTACTGAAGGGAATAAAGGCCATTTTCACTTGTGGGTAATTGCCTAAACTTTTAATTCATCTATAGAAAAGGAAGAACTAATGTTTCATGCCTAAATTAGAGTGCTCTATAAATAGGTCCTACCTTCCCCTTTTTAGTGGTGTTTGAACCACACACCTGTAGACTGATCTGTAGATTATGTATTAATTATACTGATTACTTAATAATTGCCAGTTATCACTTTGAGGGTTGACAGGTTCTTGTCCCAAGATGAGGCCCAGTATTATTCAAATTATTATATAATTAGGAACCCTGATGTGCACAGCTGCAACACTCACACTGTAGGAACTCTTCTATATTGACCAATAGTTTATTAATACTTTAAGCACAGTCACAAACATGCCAACTCAGTAAGGTAGATAGGGATACTACAGAATATACATCTGTACATCCATATACTCACAGCATTCCTTGCAGAACAACCTGAAATGTTAGCCATGATCATCCTCATCATCATCACCTCCCCCCTACCCCCCAGTGGCCATCATTCCGGCACTTTCCCAGGGCTACATTTCTCTCTCCCCTACTGCCCATAGGCTGGGATGCCACTTTTGCTGACACCAATATATCTGATACATATTCAGCAGGGGTTTCTCACTGCTTCCTTATTTGTATTTTCTCAACTTACTAATGTTGGAGTGTTCTTCTCCTATAGGTTAGTATATCAATGATATCAGCTTATTACCATATGTGTCAATTCGTTGCCATGGCCCTCTTGTGGTTAGGTATGTGCAGATGTTACTCATGTACCTGTTGTTGTTTTGTACATTAGTTCATCACCATGACACTCTTGTGACTAGACTCATGTTTCTGTAGTCAGAAATTCCCCTTAAATTCCCCTATTTTCAGCTCCTGATACTTGGGGTTTTATGTTGGCCATTTATATGTACCAAAGTTCTTAGGCTTCAAGCTATATGCTAAAACTGCTGAAGCTAATATCTTACAGGATACAGGCCAGTAGGTTCCTTGCATTACTACTGAATATAATAAAGGCAAACTTGCCCTATGGACTATACACCCTGACATGTACAAGAAACTTTAATCATAAGATTTGTCTCCATTTCTCTATAATATCATCAAACATCTTGTGCTTACCTTCAAGACCTGTCATCATTCAGCCCTTGCCTACATCTCTGATCTAGTCTCTTAGTGTATTGTTGTCTCCTCCAGAACAATAACACCAGCCTCAATTATAACTTAATTCCCTTCTAAGATATTCAGCTCCATGATTTTTTCCATACTGCCATGTTAAGCTTCAGTGCTCCCACAGAATGAATCTGTTACACCACATATCCCATTTCTTTCAAACTCCTTCTAATGACTTTTCTGTAGGTGCTATAGTATTACAAATAATAATCAATAATAATTATTAGAGGATAGAAAAATATTCTTCCTGGACAATTGTACGCAGGCTAACTGAATCTCTACCACCATCAGACCATTTCTTAACCAAAGCCCAGGAGATAAAAAGATGGCCTTTGCATCATGACTAGAAATTACTTTTAAAAAAATCTGGAGGACAAAGGCAGGGAGTGAGTCCCATATCTGAGAATCCACAGGTTGGTTCTGTTCAAACCACTGGTAACTCCATCTAGAACTCCTCCTGTCATAAACAGGTAGTTAAGGGTTAATACCTCTTTTACCTGTAAAGGGTTAAGAAGTTCACCTAGCCTAGCTGACACCTGACCAGAGGAACCAATGGGGGAACAAGATGTTTCAAAAGGAAGGAAGTAAGTTTTCTTTGTTTAGTTTGTTTCCCTTTCAGCTGGAGTGAAAAAGATCAAAGAACCAGCCTCTTATCAGAGTAGTAAGTTCTAGAAAGGGATAAATAGGTTTATGTTTATTTTCGTTTGTGACTTGGTTTGGTGCCATTAAGGGAATTATCAAATTGGATATTCTTGTGTGTTTTAAGATTTCTGCCCAGGGGAACATTCTGTGTTTTCAATCTATTGTCTGTGAGAAACACAGGTATGCTGTCTTCCAGAGGGTTTATATATATATATATACCTTTCTTTTCTTTAATTAAAAGCCTTCTTTTTAAGAACCTGATTGATTTTTCCTTGTTTTAAGATCCAAAGGGATTGGATTTGGACTCACCAGGAACTGGTGGGGGAAAGGAGGGGGGATGGTTAAATTCTCCTTGTGTTAAGATCTAAGGGGCTGGATCGGTGTTCACCAGGGACTTGGTGAGGAAGTCTCTTAAGACTATCCAAAAAAGGGAGTTAGTTTGAGAGTGGTGGCAGTGAGACCAGATCTAAGCTGGTAATTAAGCTTAGAAGTGTCCATGCAGGTCCCCACATATGTACCCTAAAGTTCAGAGTTGGGGAAGGAACCTTGACATGGTGAGCAGCAGTGAAGGATTTTTTAGGAACGAAAAGCCAGATTTTTTTTTCCTCCTTTGACATGCGGTTCTGTTCAAACCACTGGTAACTCCATCTAGAACTCCCTCCATGACTATAGAATTGCCATAATATTGTATAGGCTGACAGATTACTTACTGTTTCTTCAGAAAAATATGACTCCAATGACTTGATTCAGGAAATGACAATATTTAAGATGAAGTGCAGATCAAATGAGGTAAAATACCCAAACAAGGTATATAGCTATATATCACTGTATTTTGAGTAGACCTATTCAAATAATGAAGAAATGTATTTGTAAATAATGTATTCACTGTCAGAAAGAAAAAATAAGTTGACTTTTTTTTGCCAAATATCATTTGTTTGACTATCAAGCTAGTGGAATAATGAATATCATTTATTCAGTGAAAAATGCTAATGTTCATCATATACATTGTTGATACCAAGTAATATCACCAGCTCTAATTTTTAGGTACCTGTTCCAAGCCAAACTGTGTAGATAATTTTCAATAAATGTAATTTGCTAGATTATTCTTTGTCATCATGCTGTATTGCCTAATCAAATGTT
Source organism: Gopherus evgoodei (assembly GCF_007399415.2). NCBI lineage: Eukaryota > Metazoa > Chordata > Testudines > Testudinidae > Gopherus > Gopherus evgoodei. The sequence goes on along the minus strand of NC_044322.1, from coordinate 331,680,887 downwards.
ATACATAATAGGTAAATCTATTGATAGCATCACAGAAATTATTATTAAAACTTAATAGTTTCTCCATGAAAAATGTATAGCAGTTAGGTTATGGTGATGCATACTTTGTTTTCCCCAGAAAATACTGTTGTATCAAAAATGGAAACAAGGATTGTTTGAAAGGATGTTATTATGACACAAGTGACACATGCCTAACTGTCGAGAAAAAAATCCCTTTCTTATGCAAAAGGGCTCTCAATGTGCATATGTAGAACAAATAAAAAAGCCAACAAATTAGTAGTCCCTTCAGACTGCTTTGGATAAGCAGTGAGTTTTTATTGCTCCATAAATGGCTATATCCTCTATAGCCTCGATATCCTATCCTATTTCCAGGCCCAATGATTATTATTTATTACCACAGACACTGCTGTGCTATTATTCATTTTATAAGAGGCATGTACGAGTTACAGTATATTCTTTGTACAAGTTTCTATTCAAAGGTGAGTTTGTGAAACATATCAAGTCCAAACAGTATTTTCTTAGTCTGAAAGTGAGACTGAAACTTTGGAAAGTACTCACATGACATTATCTTTGGATATGTCTACACTGCTATAAAAGACTCACAGCATGGCTGCTCATGGACCAGGTCATCTGATTTGGGTTTGCAGGGTTTGGGCTCTGGGGCTATAAAATTACAGCATAGATGACCGAGCTCCAGCTGGAGCCTGGGTCCTGAGATCTCGTGAGGGGCTCTGATACTCGCTGTACTGGTTTTTTTTTGCTGAAGTGTAGACATCAATCAATCATTACAGAGCATGGTGAACGTGCTGATGAGTTCTTTGATGGCTGCTGGGTCTGATGTGTGGGTAGGGCACACCCCCACTCCCCCATGCTCTGAATCCAAGCAGCAGATTCTTTCCTCCTCTGACACCGGTCATCACAGCTGGGCAGGGAGCAGGATGGAGCAGTTGCTGTCTGAGAGTCAGGCTACTCCTCCCAGTCAGGCTCTCCGGGCAGAAGCAGCTCTGTCCTGCTCCCCACTCAGCTGCCAGGGAGAGCAGCCAAAAGTGGTGAGAGAGAGGTGCAGGGAGAGAATGACAGAGCCCCTTTCCTTCCCTTCACCTGGCAGGCCAGTTGAGCGGGCACTTGACCCCCATCTTCTCCCCCCACTATGCATCACCTCTGCTGTCTCGCCATCTTTGAAAATTTGAAAAAATTTATGCAAGCATCTGATATTAAAACTTTTTAGTCTTTTGGTATGTTTGGCATAAGTCATCCATGTTTCTAAGCCATATAGAAGAGTGGATAAAGCACATATCTCATAAATATGGATGTTCACTTTACTTGATAATTTGTTATAGTTCCAGATTCTGTCTTGCAAAAGATCAAAGTTTCTGAATGCTTTGCCAATTCAGCTAATGAACTCAACATCAAGATCTGCATTGTTGACAACAGCAGAGCCAAGATAGCAAAACTAGTCAACAACACCTAGACGAATACCATCTAATGTGATATCTGGAACTGGTTCTGAAGAACTAAAATGCATGATAGCTGTCTTATTCAAGCTTATTGCTAGCCCAAAGATTTTTGCATGAATCAGAAAACTTAGTAATAAGATGTTGCAGGGCATCAACACTATGAGACACAAGGGCTGCATCATTTGTGAACAGGTCCCTTATAATGATCTCTTTCATCTACATCTTAGCTCTGAACCTTGCAATGTTAAACAAACCTCCAACATGTCAACTACAGAGATAGACACCCTCTCAAACATTATGAAATGCATGTTGAAGCAGGAATGAGAAGTAAATATTAAACAATTTAGGAGCCTGTATGCAACCCTGCTTCACTGTATTGATGATGGTAAACGAGTCAGACTGTTGTTTTTCATACGTTACTGTTGTCTTTGTGTAAGTATAGCAGTATAGGTGGACAACCAAGCTTCTTCAGAACAATGTAAAGCCCTGCCCATCTAACCATGTCAAAGACTTGTCTTGAATCTATAAAAGCCATGTACAGTGGAATATGCTTCTCTCTGCACTTTTCCTGCAGTTGTCTTACAGAGAAAAGCATGTCTACAGTGGATCTTCCTGAGTGGAAGCCACACTGGCACTCAGGATAGATTATTTCAGCTAAAGTTTGAAGTCTAGGTAAAAGAATATGGCTTAAGATTTTTCCTTCCAACAGAATAGCAGTACCTCATACAATCTTTACAGCAAGTCTTCTTTTGCACATTTGTAGATTTCAACAGGTAAACAGTTAGATCCTGAAGCTTTGTTATTGGGAATCTTGTTGATGTTTTATTAAAGTTCCTCCAGTGTAGGTTTGGCATCCAGCAAAGTCACAACTCCAAACCCAGGCCATTTGGATGTAATCAGAGTCAGGATAAGCTCTACCCTGACATCTGGTGGAAAGAATTTCAGAGAGTGTATTTGCATAGGCATGCCTACCCTATCCCAGACTGCCGAGCTGTGGGACTGCTTGGTGACAAATGACTCAACCTCAGTTGGGTGGTTCTTGCTAGACAAGGGACATGGGTTCCAAAACCCAGTGAATTGAGAGAGGCTGGGGACAGGTATCTGTGTCTGGTGGTATGGTCTCCTTGTGGAGCCAGAAGCACCAGTTCCAGCCCCTCCTCTCTCCACTGTGGAATGTCAGAGTTGATTTTTTATTCCCTTAAGAATCCAGATACAGGTTACTGAGCTGAACTCACTTTTGGCTAATGGTGCACTAGCACTGGGGCTCCCCTACTATGAGCTGAAATCACTAAGAGCTGAAATCACTAAAGAGCTGAAATTACTGAGCTGAGAGCACTGAGTACTGTGCTAACTAGTGGGGAGCCTGAAGCTATACTGCGGAACAGAGCAGCTGGCGGAGTGGAGCAGTTTGTGGGGACGGCTGGAGCAGATCACGGGACAGCTGGTGGAGCAGAGCAGCTGGCAGAGCGGAGTAGCTGTGGGATGGGTAGAGCGGCCCACAGAGCGAGAGGAGCCGAGCAATTTGCAGGGACAGCTGGAGCAGCTCACGGGACAGCTGGTGGAGTGGAGCAGTTTGTAAGGACGGCTGGAGGAGCAGAGTGGAGCGGCTGGTAAAGTGGAGCAGTTCGTGGAGAAGGCGGGAGCAGAACCCACGGAGAGGCAGGGCAGTTGGCCCCGGACCACGTAAGGTGCCCCTTTCTACCCAGGCTGGGGGGAGGGACCTCTGCAGATAGACTCTGAACTTTGGGGCTGCACTGACCCAGGACAGAGACTTTTGGGATTGTGGGACTTTTGGGACTGTGGGTGATTTGGGGGTTGCTGGACTCAAGAGCCCAGGAAAGAGGACACAGCCCGATTTCCTGGGGTGGGTCTTTGCTCACGGTTTGGTCTATGAACTCTAGTTGAGGTGTTTTCCCAATTTAGTGTTTGTTGTTTATCTCATGTATTAAACCTTTTCTGCTACACCGAGACTCTGTGCTTGCGAGAGGGGAAGCATTGCCTCTTTGAGGCGCCTAGTGGTGTGTGTAAGATTTTCCCAGGTCACTGGGTGGGGGCTCGAGCTGGTTTGGCATTGGGTTATTGAAACGGAACCCCTGGATACTGAACCCGGCCCTTGTTGCTGCCAACTCAGAGGGGCAGAAGGGTTACATGTATAACACAAATTGGTCTACTACATACTCCCTCTATAGTGCTCAAACCATCTCTCCAGTTTTTTCCCTTTATCAGTTATATTATTGCCATCCAGATCTTTCAGTGGAGCTGTTTAATTCGTTATTGGCTTGATGACCTTTCTAACATCCTCATACAACCATCTACTGTCACTTGTGTCAGCCGTCTGTTGGATGCTGTCGCAGAGACACAACCACAATTCTTGAGCATATCTCCTGGAAGCTATTTAAACAACCTTACAAGCTTCTCTTGGGCTATTGATTGAATCAGTAATAGGAGTAGACTTGTAGGTGTTCAGGGCAGATCTTTTTTTCTCAATGAGTGGAAACAATATCTCCATATGGTCTATGAACCAGTCATATGAACCAGTTGTTTCCAAAACTCTTGATTGCCACATTGTACATACTTGTCTTAGGGATTTCCCATGTGTCTGAAGTAGTTTTATTCATTCACTTCTTCATTAAAAAGCTGTTTCATGACAGGATCATTGATTCAACACAAGTTTATATGAGATTGTACAACAGTTTAATTATGGTGGATTTTCTTAGCTTGAAATGTCACTTTGCAGCATACAAGAGGGTGGCCTGTGTCACAGTCTTCACTTTGGAAGGATTGTGTATTTAAGATAGCTTCAAATATGTACATCTTGTCAGTACCAAGTCCAGCTGGTGCCAGTGGTTGGACCTCAGATGTCTCCGTGATCTTCTTCTTCTGTTGCTATCAGCAAAGAAGGTCTTGGTCACTGATAAGCCTTGACTGTCACAGAGCTCGAGACCTCTCTGACTATTGTCAGTATAGACACATCTTTTATGTAACTGATTTTCTTTCCCCTCTGTAACAGAGCTGGGCAAAAATTTTCTTCCAATCATTTTAAACAGCTATATGAAAATTTGTATATTGTCATATTACAAAAATATTTGACTCTTACACAGTAGCCCCCCAAAAAGCAAACTGGCTATCTTAGGGCTATTCCTTTCTTTGCAACCTGAATACAGTACAATAAAAACATCAGAAAATGGATATCCGCTCCATTATTTGAAGGTATGAATATTGGCTCCAATTTACTACCATGGCCCTCAGTTCCCATCAATAAAGTGGGAGTAATACTCTCCACCTCTTAAGGGTGTTGTAAGGATAAAATACATTAATGATTGTCCGGCATTCAGATATTACAGTAATTAGGGCCTGTCATAAACAGATTGTTAAGGGTTAATGTCTCTTGTACCTGTAAAAGGTTACAAGCAGAGAACGGGACACCTGACCAGAAGACCAATCAGAAGACAAGATACTTTTAAATTTGGGCGGAGGGAAGCTTTTGTGTGTTTTCTTTGTTCATTGTGTCTTCTTCTCTCGGAGGATCTGAGAGAAACCAGACATTACTACAGGCTCTCTAAGTTTCTTTTCAAATAGTAAGTAAAAATAGGCGGTTTAGGCTTTTTGATTATTTTACTCTATTTGCAATTGTGGATCTCGCTGGTTAACTTTTATATGTGTAGGGCTGGGAATATTTTGATTTGTATTGGTACTGGGGGGAAAGTCTCTTTCTGGTGTCTGTAAGCTATAGGACCCTGTAATATTTACATCTTGAAGTTACAGAGATAATTCTTTACTTATTCCTTTCTTTTATTAAAAGATTTCTTTTTTTAGAGAACCTGACTGATTTTTTTTCCTTGTTTCCCTTATGTTATTCCAGGGGATTGGGATAACTCACCAGGACGGGTGGAGGGGGAGATGGGAGGGGGAGAGATAGAATCTCTCTTTGTTTTCCTTGAATCTGTTTGCCTCTTTGTGGAAGGGAAGGGAGATGCTTCTCTGTATGGTGATTTAAGAGGTTGGATCAGTATCTCTCAGGATAGCCCAGGGAGGGAAATTCTGGGAGGGGGAAAGGTGGAGGGAAATGGTTTATTTCTCTTTGTTTTAAGAATCCAATGGATCTGGGTTCTTGGGGTCCCCAGGGAAGGTTGGGGAGGTCAGAGTGCCCCAAAACGCTATATTTTTGGGTGGTGGCAGTGCTATCAGATCTAAGCTGGTAATTAAGCTTAGAGGATTCAGGTGCTAGTATCTCATTTTCTGAACTCTGATGTTCAAATCTGAGAAAGATCGCTAGGACATGGTTGGCAACAGAGTGGGATAGATAAGAATCCAAAAGCCAGTAAGATTATTAATTTGCTTCTCTGCTAGCTGGTTATAAGCAGAGGGAAGGGGTTTATTTTTTTTAAACTGCAGCCAGAGAAATTTTTTTTTCTTCCTTGCTCCATTCTAGCTGTGCATAGGGAGGGCTATTAAGGTTTAACGACGGTTGTTTGTTAAACAAAGCAGCCTTAAGTGGTCAGCAACACACTCCAGCCAGGATACATTTGTAAATGAAAGAGAGTTTTCTTTTGCTTTTTAACTCTTTCGGGAGAGGCTAGTAAGTTAAAAAGGACTCTGTTGCTAAGCAACCCCAGGAAGCCAACAGAGAACCAGCAATTCAGGCAGTAAACACCAGAGGGCGCCTCAGCACAAGAAACCAGGAAACATGACTTCCAGGACAAAAGTGGGTGCAGAGGCACAAATCAAAGAGGCAGACCACAGGCGAGACATGGAAAAAAAACTACAAGAGATGGAGCTGAGAGAAAGAGAGGCAGCCTACAAAAGAGAGCAAGCAGCCAAAGATGCAGAGCACCAAAGACAACTGGAACTCCAGAGGGAGACCTACCAGCAGTCCCTGGAATTAGAAAAGGCTAAGCAACAGAACACAGCCAATCCTAACAACCTGTCTCAAGTTGTTGTTTCACATCCCCAAAAATTTCCCACCTACAAAGCAGGTGATGACACTGAGGCCTTCTTAGAAAATTTTGAAAAAGCCTGCCTTGGGTACAGCATCTCTGAAGACCAGTACATGGTAGAATTGAGGCCACTGCTCAGTGGACCCTTAGCAGAGGTGGTGGCTGAAATGCCTAAGGAGAAAATGAACAATTATAAACTTTTTCAAACCAAGGCCAGATACAGAATGGGGATAACACCTGAACATGCCCGTCGGCTGTTCAGAAACCAAAAATGGAAACCAGATGTGTCATTCCTCCGACACACCTACCACATTGCAAAGAATTATGAAGCCTGGATATCAGGAACAAAGATTAACAATATGGATGAGCTGCATCTCTTGATCCAAATGGAGCAGTTCTTAGATGGTATTCCTGAGGAAATAGAGAGGTACATCCTAGATGGGAAACCCAAAACGGTAACCGAGGTGGGAGAGATTGGAGCCAAATGCATGGAAGTGGCAGAAAAGAAAAAAACTACTGTCAAGGAGAATGAATACCCCAGAGGGCGCACCAATAATAAACCCTACAACCGAGGGCAGCCAAAGACCCCACCTACAACCCAAGGAAAGCCACAGACGCCCTATTCTTCCACTTCACCAGTCTCCAGTAACCCACCTTGACCCAGTGACCAGTCAGCTGGAAGATGTTTTAAGTGTAATGAACTGGCACATATAAAGGCCAACTGCCCAAAGAACCCCAATAGAGTGCAGTTCATAACACTACCATCACACCAAAGATCCCCAGGCACAGATGCCTCTCAAATACCCTTGGAGCAAAGGGAAATTTTGAGAGTGGGTGGAAAGAAGGTTACCGCGTGGAGACACATGGGGGCACAAGTGTCAGCTATCCACCAATCTTTCGTCAACCTCAAATTCATCAACTCAAAGGCCCAAGTGACAATTTACCCCTTCATGTCACAAGCTGTAGGCTTGCCTACAGCTGAACTGCCTGTCCAGTACAAAGGCTTGTCAGGAATGTGGACTTTCGCAGTCTATGACAATTATTCCATCCTCATGCTACTGGGGGAAGACTTGGCCAACCTGGTGAAGCGGGCCAAGAGAGTGGGAATGGTTACCCGCAGCCAAACCAGGCAAGCCTCCAGACCCATTCCTCTTCCTGAGCCATCCATAGAGGCCCCGTCTGTGTTACAAGGGACCCAGACAGAGGAAGTGGACCTGGATCCCATGCCAACAACGGAAACAGCCACAGTGCTTCCAGTCCCAGACCAGAAACTGGAAAAGCAACCAGCACCAGAACTGTTGCCAGCACTGATGACAGTGCTTGCAAATCCATCTTCAACCCCAACGCCAGAGGGTGCCAGTGAGCCTGAACTGGCAGAAGCAGCAGACAACCACACTCAAGAGGCTCAGCCAGAGCCTGAAATACCCCTTGGTGTACCAGAGGAGAGCGGTTCACCAGCAGCGGAAACAACCCCATCACCTACATCGCTTCCAGAGGGACCGAGCCCAAGTCCACAGTCTAAGGAAGAACTGGCATCTCCAGCTTCAAGGGAACAGTTCCAGACTGAGCAGGAAGCAGATGACAGCCTTCAGAAAGCTTGGGTGGAGGCACGGAGCACCCCACTGCCTCTAAGCTCTTCTAATCGATCCCGGTTTGTTGTAGAACAAAGACTTTTATACAAGAAGACTCTTTCTGGTGGACACCAGGAAGACTGGCATCCACAAAAACAGTTGGTGGTTCCAACTAAGTACCAGGAAAAGCTCTTAAGCTTAGCCCATGATCATCCCAGTGGCCATACTGGGGTGACCAAATCAAAGACCGGTTGGGGAAGTCCTTCCACTGGGAGGGGATGGGCAAGGACGTTGCCAAGTATGTCCGGTCTTGTGAGGTGTGCCAAAGAGTGGGAAAGCCCCAAGACCAGGTCAAGGCCCCTCTCCAGCCACTCCCCATAATTGAGGTCCCATTTCAGCGAGTAGCTGTGGATATTCTGGGTCCTTTCCCAAAAAAGACATCCAGAGGAAAGCAGTATGTACTGACTTTCGTGGACTTTGCTACCTGATGGCCGGAAGCAGTAGCTCTAGGCAACACCAGGGCTAAAGCTGTGTGCCTGGCCCTAACAGACATTTTTGCCAGGGTAGGTTGGCCCTCCGACATCCTTACAGATTCAGGATCTAATTTCCTGGCAGGGACCATGAAAGAACTGTGGGACACTCATGGGGTGAACCACTTGGTTGCCACCCTGTACCACCATCAAACCAATGGCCTGTGGAAAGGTTTAATGGAACTTTGGGGCCATGATACGTAAATTTGTCAATGAACACTCCAATGACTGGGACCTAGTGTTGCAGCAGTTGCTTTTTGCCTACAGGGCTGTACCACATCCCAGTTTAGGGTTTTCACCATTTGAACTTGTGTATGGTCACGAGGTTAATGGGCCATTACAGTTGGTAAAACAGCAATGGGAGGAGTTTATGCCTTCTCCAGGGACTAACATTCTGGACTTTGTAAGCAACCTACAAAACACCCTCTGACACTCTTTAGCCCTTGCTAAAGAAAACCTAAAGGATGCTCAAAAAGAGCAAAAGGCATGGTATGACAGACATACCAGAGAGCGTTCCTTCAAGGTAGGAGACCAGGTTATTGTCTTGAAGGCGCAACAGGCCCATAAGATGGAAGCATCCTTGGAAGGGCCATTCACGGTCCAAGAGCGCCTGGGAGCTGTTAACTACCTCATAGCCTTTCCCAATTCCTCCCTAAAGCCCAGAGTGTACCATGTTAATTCTCTCAAGCCCTTTTATTCCAGAGACTTACAGATTTGTCAGTTTACAGTCCAGGGAGGAGATGACGCTGAGTGGCCTGACGGTGTCTACTACGAAGGAAAAAAAGATGGTGGCATGGAAGAGGTGAACCTCTCCACAATCCTGGAACGTCTGCAACGGCAACAAATCAAGGAGCTGTGCACTAGCTTCGCCCCATTGTTCTCAGCCATCCCAGGATGGACTGAACGGGCATACCACTCCATTGACACAGGTAATGCTCACCCAATTAGAACCCCACCCTACCGGGTGTCTCCTCATGCGCAAGCTGCTATAGAACGGGAGATCCAGAACATGCTACAGGTGGGTATAATACACTCATCTACCAGTGCATGGGCATCTCTAGTGGTTCTGGTACCCAAACCAGATGGGGAAATATGCTTTTGCGTGGACTATCGTAAGCTAAATGCGGTAACTCGTCCAGACAACTATCCAATGCCACGCACCGATGTACCCAATTCATATCTACAATAGACTTAACCAAGGGCTACTGGCAAGTACCGCTAGACGAACCTGCCAAGGAAAGGTCAGCATTCATCACCCATGCGGGGGTGTATGAATTTTACTTCCTTTCGGGCTGCGAAATTCACCCGCCATCTTCCAGAGGCTGGTAGATGGACTACTAGCAGGACTGGGCGAATATGCAGTTGCCTACCTCGATGATGTGGCTATTTTTTCTGACTCCTGGCCCGAACACCTAAAACACCTGGAAAAGGTCTTTGAGCTCATCAGGCAGGCCGGACTAACTGTTAAGGCCAAAAAGTGTCAAATAGGCCAAAACAGAGTAACTTACCTGGGACACCAGATGGGTCGAGAAACCATAAACTCCTACAGGCCAAGGTGAATGCTATCCAAAAGTGGCCTGTCCCAAAGTCAAAGAAACAGGTCCAATCCTTCTTAGGCTTGGCCGGATACTACATGCGATTTGTACCACACTACAGCCAAATTGCTGCCCCACTGACCGAATGACCAAAAAGACCCAGCCAAATGCAGTCAAGTGGACTAATGAGTGTCAGAAAGCCTTTACCCAGCTTAAGGTGACACTCATGGCCGACCCTGTGCTCAGGGCCCTGGATTTGACAAGCCATTCCTAGTAACCACCGATGCATCTGAGCATGGTGTAGGAGCAGTTCTCATGCAGAAAGGACCAGATCACAACTTCCACCCTGTCGTGTTTCTCAGCAAGAAACTGTCTGAGAGGGAAAGTCACTGGTCAGTCAGTGAAAAGGAATGCTACGCCATTGTGTACGCCCTGGAAAAGCTACGCCCATACGTTTGGGGACGGCGGTTCCAGCTACAGACCGACCATGCTGCACTGAAGTGGCTTCATACTGCCAAGGGGAACAATAAAAAACTTCTTCGATGGAGTTTAGCTCTCCAAGATTTTGATTTTGAAATTCAACACATTTCAGGAGCTTCTAACAAAGTAGCTGATGCACTCTCTCATGAAAGTTTCTCAGAATCCAGTAGTTAAAAAGTGTTCTTAAAATGTACAAGTCTGTTAGTTATATACTTAGTAGTATATGTAAAGGTGCATGTGTTGTATTAATCTGTTTATTTTAGAGTTCTAGGAAGAAATCGCCACCAGTGAGGTTCCCCACTGTCTGCGATTTGGGGGGCGTGTCATAAACAGATTGTTAAGGGTTAATGTCTCTTGTACCTGTAAAGGGTTACAAACAGGGAATGGGACACCTGACCAGAAGACCAATCAGAAGACAAGATACTTTTAAATTTGGGCGGAGGGAAGCTTTTGTGTGTGTTCTTTGTCTGCTGTGTCTTCTTCTCTCGGAGGGTCTGAGAGAGACCAGACATTACTACAGGCTCTCTACGTTTCTTTTCAAATAGTAAGTAAAAATAGGCGGTTCAGGCTTTTTGACTGTTTTACTCTATTTGCAATTCTGGATCTGGCTGGTTAACTTTTATATGTGTAGGGCTGGGAATATTTTGATTTGTATTGGTACTGGGGGGAAAGTCTCTTTCTGGTGTCTGTAAGCTATAGGACCCTGTAATATTTACATCTTGAAGTTACAGAGATAATTCTTTACTTTTTCCTTTCTTTTATTAAAAGAGTTCTTTTTTTAGAGACCCTGCTTGATTTTTTTTTCCTTGTTTCCCTTATGTTATTCCAGGGGATTGGGATAACTCACCAGGACGGGTGGGCGGGGGGGGAGACAGGAGGGGGAGAGATAGAATCTCTCTTTGTTTTCCTTGAATCTGTTTGCCTCTTTGTGGAAGGGAAGGGAGATGCTTCTCTGTATGGTGATTTAAGAGGTTGGATCAGTATCTCTCAGGATAGCCCAGGGAGGGAAATTCTGGGAGGGGGAAAGGTGGGGGGGAATGGTTTATTTCTCCTTGTTTTAAGAATGCAATGGATCTGGGTTCTTGGGGTCCCCAGGGAAGGTTGGGGAGGTCAGAGTGCCCCAAAACACTATATTTTTGGGTGGTGGCAGTGCTATCAGATCTAAGCTGGTAATTAAGCTTAGAAGATTCAGGTGCTAGTATCTCATTTTCTGAACTCTTAAGGTTCAGATCTGAGAAGGAATGCTATGACAGGGCCATATAAGTACTTAGAAATAAAATCAAATTGAGAGGAATTTTTCCTTGGCCCAAAACATTTTTTCCATTGGGCCAAAAAACTGTACAAATTCTCATCCTCCTGAGTGCAGCCTCTTGCTGGAGGGGTGGGGGAAAGCGCCTATAGCACAGGGGTTCTATGGATGGCGCTGAAGTCTTTCCCCACTCTTGTGAATGTCCCTAAATTATGCAATGGCCTCCCCAAAGCACCTGAAAGTTTAAAAGCCTTAGCTTTTAAGCCACTCTCTGTTCCTACACTATGCTCATCTTCTCCTCCACCATGCAATGTTCCATGTGCTTCAGTAACTACTTGGAAAGTATTAAAATTCCTTCAAGACACCAGGAAATAATTCAACCTCAGCATGTTTAAAATAGGAAGCTTGTATTATGTGAACATCCTCTATGCTGTTACTAGAATCAGACAGCTGCTGAGTAACTTGTTTGGGTATAAGCACAGGAAGAATCAGGGGGACTGGAAAATAGGCCCACAGACAGGGCCAGCTCCAGGCACCAGCTGAGCAAGTTCGTGCCTGGGGCGGCAGATTCTAAGGGACGGCATTCCCTCCAATCCTTTTTTTTTTCTTTTTGGTTTTCCACTCTGGCTGCCCTGTAGGGGGCGGTGGCAGGGAGGAGGGGAGCACCCTCTGTCTGCCCCAGCTGGTGCCAGGTCTGTAGCAAACCTGGCAGGGCAGTTCATGTCCTTCTCTCCCCACCAACCAGAGATGCACGAAGCCCTGGCCGCACCCCTTCTCTCTCCTCCCGCCCCCTCCACTGCTCGGGGCATGTCTGAAGTGCCGGGAGTCCCCCTGCACCCATGCTCCTGCCACCCTGCACAGTTTTCTTTGCTCTGATGCTCCAGCCACCCCGCAGGTTTTTTTTTGTTTTGTTTTGTGTTTTTTCTTTTTTTGCTTGGGGTGGCAAAAAGCCAGAGCCAGCCCTGCCCACAGAACTAGAAGAAAAATAATATTAGGTATGGGACTCCTGCCCCACCACTCTGTGAGAATTATTCAACTGTAAAGTGGGGAAGGGAGGGGAGATAGGACAATGTTCTAAATCCCATATAAGAACTGGCCTGATATGTGCCCTGCCTCCAAGGATATGTTAAGGAAGCAAGGTGCCTTTGGAGAAGAGGACGGGGAAGAACCACCAGGCACAGGTTCTGACAATTCTTTTATGAGACTAATGGGAGATATTAACAGTCATATCAAAATCTATCAACTCTTTATGTCTCAGATGAGTATGAATATTAGTTTCTGTTCAACAGTTATATTTCACATCATCTTATAAAATATATTTCATAGAACTCGCAGAGCCATAGATTGTGTAAATTCAGAAATGAAAGAATGGAGACTTTTCATAGACTGGAGTACACAGAGATCCTAACTAGTCAAATTTTTGATATATCCAGTAAGAGATGTATGCTCAAGAGATCCTCTTACATGCAGAAGGAGTGGATGATGAAAAAGGTCAGAACTGATGGTCCATGACTGAAGAAATTAATTTTAGATGCTGGATGAGAATTAGGCTCCACAGGGAGATGAATTTGTGAATTAACTACTGTTGACAGAGCCACAAATGCAATTTTCATTCACCCACTATCCAGGTATTCAAAGAAAGTAGACTAAGGGCTTCTCCATGTAAATATTGAATGAATTAAAAACTGGAAATTATCCCAGAACATCAGTTTTATGCATACAAAATGAATATAAACATTGTCCTATAATCCATTCTTGTATTTAGAGAAAAGATTGGCCTAATACTACTGTTATTAACAGTTAAGTATATTTGAATTAACTTGTGCATGTATATACAAAACTGCACCACACAACCTATAACTAAAATAGAGTAGCGAAGGCCTTGAGCAGCAAGACACTTAAGCATGGGCTTATCTTTAAGCACCTGAGTATTTCCACTCAGTTCAGTAGAAATATTCAGCTGATTAAAGGTAAGAATGTGTTTGCTTTGCTGGAGCTGGACTTAATAACATAAAGCCATTGTGTGCCCAGGTAAGCAAAGAATCCATCATTCTAATGATCTATATGAATCCCTTATTAAATGAAAGAGCTTGGATGTAGTGAAGCTTGAGTGTACTGGAAAATCTCCATGTAACTTATTTCATGATATGAATAAATACTTGACTAGAGCGCTATCTGGAATTTTCTGCCTTGTGAATTTTTTATGAGAAAAATATGTGATTTTTCTTCCAATTACCTCAGTTACTCAAAGCAATGATTGCTTATGGACATACTTAAAACTTGTCTACACAAGAAAAGTGCACCAATTCTAACTCATTTTGGAAATTGATTGCTAAACTAGTGGAACCCGTTTAAATATTTTGTTTATTAACTGTTTTGGTAACTTAAGCAAAATGGATATAAGCAAATCAGAAACCAATGTAACAGTGTCCACAAAAGGAGGTTGCAGCAGACTAACTGTTCTCAAACTCAAATCAGTACATTTTCTTGTGTTGACAAGGTTTTAGAGTTGTCTAATGGGTTCAGGGAAAAAAGGAATTTTTGTAGAATAAATGACACAAAAATCTACAATCAATCTACACAAGAATCTACAATCAATGAATGTAGATGAAAGACAAAATTTAAAAGAAGAGTAGTGGAAAAAAACAAAAGCTTTTCAACTGGTAAATGAATTCAGTGTCTGAAGTTTATGGATGAAATCCTGGTTTCATTGACGTCAATGTCAAAATTCCCATTGACTTCAATAGGCAAGGATTTCACAAACACACATCCATGTGACATGTTCAGATACTATTGTGAGGAACACCATAGATACACCCATTAATATAATAAATAAATAAGTGGCTAATGCCAGCCCTGTATTTCTCTTTGGTGCTAGACAATAAACAAATGTTGAAAAGAGGGTTTGGTAGGAAGGTTGAGAGAAAGTTTGAACAGCCTTTTTGTTGATTTTGGTTTTCATAATGAAAGTTTTTCTTCAAGTTCTTCATTCCACCACAGATGTGCAGGCCTGCTACACAGTGGTACCTTGGAGTGGCATAAGCACCCTCTGCTACTTCACACTACTACATGCAGGTATGAAGAGTGGAGCCATCTCAGACCTCTCTCAGTTTCTTCTTACTGTCTGTGACAGTTGTTGGAGCATGTTACCTCTTGCAATTGCAAGCCCTTCCATTTCTTTCTTGTATATAACACCCATTTTTACTAGTTTCGAGTAGTTTATAAAGGTTTGGAAAGATAGATTTTAGATAGAATTAGAGTTAAATTTAGCTTTTAAGACTTTGGCGTCACTGGTTCCCAACTAGATTCCAAAGCCAATACCAGGATCATGCCTTGGTCTTCAGCTTTCCATTGACATATTAAGGAAAATAATCTGCTGGTGATAACAGGCAATACCTTATTTGTGTTTTATGTGAACAGACAAGGAGGAGCCTGCTCCATTTGATTGTGCCAAGTGGCAATTCCCCTTTGGGATTATCAATCTCTATTCACCTGAGAGCTGCATACCTTCCAGGGGTATGGAATACATTGGCAGATCAGCTGAACAGGTCATTCATCTATCAGCACAAGTGATCACTTTGCCCAGATGTGGACCTATTCATCATCCGACTGTGGGGAACTCCCTATGTGGACCTATTTGGAACAAGGGCCAACAGAAAATACCATCTGTTTTGTTCCCAAGTGGGTCACAGCTATGATTTGTTGACAGATGCCTTCCTGCTACTCTTTTCTAACATCCTGCTGTATGCTTTCCCTCCAACTCTGCTCCTGCCCACAGTCTTGTCCAAAATCAAACAAGACCAGGGTCTACTCATATTTATAGCCTCACCATGGCCCTGACAGCACAGCTTCATGGTGTTGCTGGCCTTATCAATCAGATCTCCACTGTCTCATCTGATGGATTTATATGTGATCTTCCAGGACATCTGGCACCTTCTTCACTCTAACCTGCATGCCCTCCACCTGACAGCCTGGATAGAAAGGGATTGTTCCAGGAAGAAGCATGAAGTGTTTTAAATAGCAGAAAGTCTTTGACTGGGAGTACTTACCTGTCACAATGGAAAGATTTTCCATCTTGTCCCACCAAAATAGTGTTTTCTCCAGTCTGGGCTCCCATCCATCATGTATTGGACTATCTTTATTCCTAAAACCATAAGGCGTGACAGTTAGTTCCATCACAGTTCACCTAGTGGCTTTTCAGTAGATAATCACTCTATTTTTTCCAACCCTATGTCTATCAGATTTTTAAGGCGGCTGGACAGATTATACCACAGGCAGAGGATCCTAGTCCCTCAAGGGACATAAACCTAACTCCAACAAAGTGGATGGATCCTCCCCTTTGAGCTGAAGGACTCCTGTTCCCCACTAGACCTTTCTATTAAAGTGGTCTTTATGATAGTTATTACTTCATCAGGAGAGTAAGGGGGTTGTGGGTTCTGATATCAGAAGCTACCTCCACAGTTTCCCAGAAGGACAAAGTTTCCCTTCATTCTCACCCAAAATTCCTTATTAAATTGGTTTCTTATTTTCACATAAATCAATCAATTTACTTATCAACCTTCTTTCCAAAGCATTATACACATAAAGATGAGGGAAAGCTTCAAACTCTGGACGTTAGAAGAGCTTTGGCTTTTTACCAAGGTTGAACTAAACCATTTAGGTCATTATTGCAACTGTTCATTGTGATTACAGACAGAAGGAAGAGCCATTCTGTGTCCTCCCAAAGAATCTCTTCCTACATTTCAGCCTGTATTTTTATGCCATTGGTTGGCTATTGTGACACCCGTGAGTAAAGTATTACCATATGCCACCAGGTCTCGTGTAGCTTCCGCAGCCTTTCTGGCTTATGTGCCCATTTTGGGCATTTGTAAAGTGGCAGCTTGGACATCTGTCCATATGTGTGCCTCCCACTATGTCAACTCTCAACACTCTAGAGATGATGCCAGATTTGGTCATGTGGCCCATCAATCCTTGTTCTAGTAGACACCAAGCCACCCTCAGTTCACACTGTCTGTGAATCACCTAGAGTGGAATGGACATGTGCAATCACTCAGAGAAGAAATAGCTACTTACACTTCTGTAACTGTTCTTCAATATATGTTGCATATGTTCATTCCACAACCCACCCTGCTTCCCCCCTCTATTGGAGTCTACTGGTAAGAAGGAACTGAGGGGAGTCAAGGGTGACTTTAGACCTGTGCACAGTATTATGAGGCAGCAGAGGGCACTTGTGCCACTACATAAGGTGTGCCTGAGGGAAAAACTCTCCAACAACTGTGCACATAGTGCATACACACATACAGTTGAATGGACATGTGCAACCTGGGATGCCCTTAGCAATGCCTTGCTGCTGTAACCTCCAACCTGGACTGCTCACAAACAATCTCCAGCATGTAAATCACTCCCAGTCTGTGTGTGTGTTGCAGCCAGCCAGTCACACCTTTATTCTTGCCAGCCTGGGTTATGCTGCAAGTTAACCCTAATGCACCCCTAGTCCCAGATCTTCCCCACAAACCTTCTTGTCCTGTACTGCCCAGCCCTTTCCTAGACAGTACCAGTGTAAGTCCATTAATCTTTTAAGGGAGTAGTATGCACACAACTTGTTACCCTAAAGGAGTTACCCAGACATTTCAACTTGAACACATAGGAACAGATAAAACAAGAAAAAAAGTTTATTAATTACAAAGAGAGATTTTAAGTGAGAACAAGTAATGAGACAAAAACGTCAGAAATGGATACAAGACAAATACAGATAAATTTCTTACTGCTGCCTAACTTAACAAAATCAGGGGTGGCTCCAGGCATCAGCACACCAAGCATGTGCTTGGGGTGGCAAGCCACTGGGGGCGCTCTGTCAGTTGCCGTGAGGTTGGCAGGCAGGCTGCCTTCGGCGGCTTGCCTGCGGAGGGTCTGCTGGTCCCGCAGCTTCAGCGGACCTCCAACAGGCATGCCACGGGCACACCTGCAGTAGGTCCACCGAAGCCGCTGGACTAACGGACCCTCTGCAGACAAGCCACTAAAGGCAGTCTGCCTGCCGTGCTTGGGGGGCAAAATGGCTAGAGCCACCCCTGAGCAAAATATACTAGATTCAAAGCAAAGTTTTCTCACCACATACTTTCAGAAGTCTTACTGACCAAACACTTTAGGTCAGGACAGCTCTTCCAGAATAGAATAGCTACTTCCTTTGCCTCTTCAGAAGCAGTGAATGCAACGGGTGGAGGGTGTTTCCTTGTTGTGATTGTCCCTTCTTTTTATAGTTTCAGTTCCCCTCTTGAAACACATTTCCAGTTGAGACCCAGGAGAGTCTATGTGTAACAACATTCCCTGCTAGTTTTTTTCACTTGTTTGAATGTCCTTTGTTTTCCCTCCCAGCTTTATGACCCTGCTTACTACTTTAATGCAAATTAAAGCAAGCACACATTCCTTCCTTTGTTTCTGCCAGGTCTAACTTCTGCCAGGGCAGGGCTGTGGGGTTTGAAACATGTGTTAATAATGCCATACAGGGGAATATTATAACTTCACATTAAATCTTGCTACACATTTTGCCAGGGCAATATTGACCAGCAAATTATGAGTTTTCCAGTGATACTTTCCAAAGAACACTTTGAGCAAAGATTATTACAATAATGTGTAGGGTGTGAGTACAGGGGTGTATTCCATCACAGATAGTCTTCTGTGTGCTGTGGAGCTTGTCTCATTAACAGAGGAAGATATTATTAAAATAGTTTATTTTAACAAATCTTTCCATAGTTATGAAGCAGGCTGGTTAGTAGAGTAAATGATGGTTGATAATAATTTAAAAATAATTTATTTCCACCTTTAAACATGATGGAGCATCCAAATCCTCTAGACAGATATGAAATTATCAGCCCAATATGTAAGTTTATTTTCATCCAAAGGAAATTGATTATATATATTTTTTTTAATTTAAATGAATATGAAGAAATTTGAAAGATACTAGAATTCATGATATCTTGATTTAGATATTTTTAATAATGCTCCTTGTCAAATAACCCTGCCCTGGAACTGCCATGACTTAAACTTACACAGCTTCCTTTTGTAAAAAAATGTTTAATATATATATATATATATATACTAACTTTATGTCAAACTCTGCTATAAGTAATATATTACTTATAGCAGAGTTTGACATAAATTTAGTATTGAATGGAAAAATATTTGATTGCTGTTAGGTGACTGCTTCCTGCTGTGGTGAATAAAAAAATTAACAGGAGGGGAGACAGAGAAGAGTGTAAACTAAAAATAGAATAGGATAAGGAGGAAGTTGGACAAGAAAATGTAGACAGAATGTAACACAAAAGGAGAGGAAATTGCTGAAGCAAAGTGTGTGAAATAAAGAAAAAGACAATTCCTAGGACTATAGATATATAAAGATTCTGGGAGTGTGTATTCTGGGAGTATGTGTGTGGCAGAAAACAAGAAAGATTAGAAAAAATGTTTAGGATAATAATCATCAGTAGAGGGAAATAATATATAAATGTAGAAAAGAAAGTCATTGATTGCCCCTTGAAATGTCAATTTTATGCTATTGATCAATCCTGGCAGGTGGAAAACTTCCCTGTTGTGTATTTTCTTGCTTTGCCACAGGTGTCCATTTCTCAGCTGCAATGAGAATAAATTAGCATCATTGGCTGGATCTTGGAATGGTGAGTCAGGGCATTATTGGAGGAGGAGTGTCTTCCGCCCCTGGTAAAACCTAGAGGTGTTTTATTTGTGTGTTTATTTCATTTATACATTTTATTTTACAACTTGAGATGTACATTCACTTAATACCGTTAAAAATTAGCTGCATAATTCTTAATGGGGATCATCATCATTTCAGGAAATCTGGAAAACATTAATGACAAAAATCTGCAAGGTCAACTAGGTGTTTCTCTAGCTACTTTAGGACTGCCTACAGTTGATTAATGCAGTCTTGACTATTAAGATGTAAAATGAAACACTTTCTATATGCTCTATTTTACACAGAGGCTATCATTTTTCAAAGTAATTTCTGATATCTACTACAAAATAGAAATTTTAAAAGGCGGAGCCAACAAATTTTTCATTTTGAAATGGCTTCTTTAAAGTTGGAAGATACAGATTTAATGGTTCCCCTACAGCTACAATCTTCTATTTTGTATGGAGACCATAACTAATTTATAGTTACGTTTTGGATTTAGGATACAAGAGTGTATTATTAATTAGAATGAAAACTTTTTCTCTTTGTGGTGTAGCCTTGCCCTAAATTGCATTGCTGTCTCTAATTAGGGTCCAAAATTACAGGATATTTACATGGACATTGGATGTACTTAATGTGATTTGTGATTAATGGTGTTAATAAATATGATCCCTGCTTTTACTACTTTTGATTAAATCTACTTCCTGATGGAAATTTAAACATCATTTATTCATTTTAAAAAATATGTTGATCACAGAAAATGTTGCTTGGAATTAAGGTATATAATGAAGATTAATCTTGAACTGTCTCTAAAATATTAAGCTGAATTTGAGAGAGCTTCATGGGGCAGAAACTGCTGAAGAAGGGTTTGGAGACCGATAGAGGTGAAAGCTACAGTCTCACTTTGTGGATTCTGAGGAAGCGTAAAGAAAGGAAGGTATACCCCAGTGGACAGCCTCTCCTACCAGGGGGATAGGTGTCTCTCTGTTTCTGTTGGCCTCATGGGATCCTCTGGAATTCTTTCATTGGTAATAACTTCCTGCCTCACATAGCTCCTCTTTAAGTGAGTACACGTTTGGAGTTAATGTTTCACTTCTATGAAAATATTGGTAGAACTCAGAGGTTCCCAGGCAGCCCCCTTGCACTCCTGGCAGATACCACCCAACCTGTCATGTGGATTTGGGAAGTAGATACTTCTGTGGTCCTGAGGGAGTTCAGGCTATGAGCTGCTGTGCTCCCTTCAAACTTTTCTCATAGCTCAGCGTTGGTACATATAGAGCCTAATTTTCAGAGGTGCTAAGAACCCAAACTAACTGAATTCAGCATTAGCTGTAAATCTCTGTGTCATAAACAGATAGTCAAGGGTTAATAGAACAGAAGTACTTCATATCTCTTTTGCCTATAAAGGGTTAAGTTCAGTGAGCCTGGCTGTCACCTGACCAGAGGACCAATCAGGGGACAGGATACTTTCAAATCTTGAGGGAGGGAAGTTTTTGTGTGTGCTGTTAGTTTTTGGTTGTTGTTCACTCTGAGGGCTCATAGGGACCAGACGTGCAACCAATCTCTTCGATACAGGCTCTTATAAGTCCAGAATAGTGAGTACTAAGTAGATAAAGCAAGTTAGGCTTATGATTGTTTTCTTTATTTGCAAATGTGTATTTGGCTGGGAAGAGTTCAAATTTGTATTTTGCTGAAAGGATTTTAATTTGTACTTGTATACTTAGGCTGGAAGGGTATTCCCAGTGTCTATAGCTGAAAGACACTGTATCTATTCCATTTTAAATTTACAAAGATAATTTTTACTGTTTTTTCTTTCTTTAATTAAAAGCTTTTCTTGTTTAAGAAACTGATTGTTTTTTTAATTCTGCTGAGACCCCAGGGGACTGGGTCTGGATTCACCAGGGAATTGGTGGGGAGAAAGGAGGGAAGGGGGAGAGAAAGGTTAATTTTCTCTCTGTGTTAGGATTACTTTCTCTCTCAGGGAGAGTCTGGGAGGGAGAGAGAGAAGGAGGGGGGAAGGTGGATTTTCCTCTCTGTTCTAAGATTCAAGGAGTTTGAATCACAGTGATCTTCCAGGGTAACCCAGGGAGGGGAAGCCTGGGAGAGGCAACAGTGAGGGAAAGGGTTTACTTTCCTTGTGTTAAGATCCAGAGGGTCTGGGTCTTGGGGGGCCTCGGGCAAGGTTTTGGGGGGACCAGAGTGTACCAGGCACTGGAATTCCTGGTTGGTGGCAGCTCTACAAGTACTAAGCTGGTAATTGAGCTTAGAGGAATTCATGCTGGTACCCCACCTTTTTGGACGCTAAGGTTCAGAGTGCAGAATTGTACCATGACACTCTGAAAATCAAGTTCACAATGAAAACATTTAATAGCTTTATTCTCATGGACCAATGTTTTCCCATGGTCTTCTGAGTATAGCACCCTTACTGGAAAGAGGCAGATGCTTTTTCAGAATGCAGTCACTTCAAACCGATAAACACCCAGCAGCTCAGTGTCTAAGTCTCACCCAGCAGGGTTCATAAACTAGGTGCTCCACCACCTATCTTGCCTGCAGGGCCAAGTCTAGTAGATGTGGTACAGAGATTTGAACCCAAGTATCTTATATCCTAGGTGAGAGTCTTAACTCATGGACTATGGCGTACTCTCAGGTGCATCTTTCTCAATCTCTCTTGTTGACACTTTTCCACATTATATAAAATACTTGTATAAAAGCCCAATTGGAGATATGTTTATTTGCATAACACAAGTATTATCATCTCCATTTTACAGATGGGGAACTGAGATACAGAGAGACCCAGTGACTTGTCCAAGATCACAGAGGAAGTCTGTGGTAGAGCAAAGAATGGAATCCAGGTCTCCCAAGTCATAGGGTAGGTCTCTAGTCACTGGACCATCCTTCTTTTCTCTTTCTAAGCCTCATGCTAGATAGAAGAAATCTAGTGGGAGGAGGAGGCAGTGAAAGAGGTTTTCATGATTTTATAGACTTTTTTACTGGAAAAGGAATGAGACGCACCTAGACCAAAGCCAGTGGAGACTGATGGCCCCAGGAGAACAGGCAAAACCACCCACAGAGTTCACCAGGTACAGAGAAGAAGTTTTGTCCACTCTAGCTGAGAGTCTGTGCTTCCCCTCTTAGAGCAGAACACACAGCCCAAGGGGACAGGGGTAGCTAGATTATTTTAAGTCTTCTTTATGTTCCTTTGATTTTGGGTTGGACACACACACCACAATCTTTTCACTGCCAGCACAGCCTCTTTTGTGCCCCTAGGCCCAGATTTGGGAAAAGCTCCTTGAGAGGAATCCTTATGGCTGACATTTTTCAATTCTTGCACCCGGGAGTTCTCTCCTAGTCAGGCCTGGGGCTTTTAGTTAGACCCTTTATGCCACATACAGAGTCATAGAGTCATAGACTTTAAGATCAGAAGGGACCATTATGATTGTCTAGTCTGACCTCCTGCACAACGCAGGCCACAGAATCTCACCCAGCCACTCCTGTAATAAACTCTTAACCTATGTCTGAGCTATTGAAGTTCTCAAATCGTGGTTTAAAGACTTCAAGGTGCAGAGAATCCTCCAGCAAGTGACCCGTGCCGCATGCTGCAGAGGAAGGCGAAAACCCCCCAGGGCCTCATCCAATCTGCCCTGGAGGAAAATTCCTTTCTGACTCCAAATATAGCGATAGTTACCCCTGACCATGTGGGCAAGACTCACCAGCCAGACACCCAGGAAAGAATTCTCTGTAGTAACTCAGATCCCACCTCATCTAACATCCCATCACAGGCCGCTAATAGTCAAAGATTAATTAATTGCCAAAATTAGGCTATCCCGTCATACCATCTCCTCCATAAACTTATTAAGCTTAGTCTTGAAACCAGATAACACCACGGGGGAAAAAGGCCAGAGCATGGCCAAGAATCTTATTTCTATGTGGAAAAGAAGTCTTCATATGTGGTTGTGGCAGGTAATCTTTGCATGGTCCCAACTATGGAACATTATTATGATGTTCATGCATCCTTGTGCCCAGAAAAAAAAATCTGTGGTTGCATTCAACAAAAATGCCTCTCAAACTTCTGTAGTTTGGTGAAATCCCCACCAAGTAGAAATAGGGCAGATGTGTACATAAGAACATAAGAATAGCCCACTGGGTCAGACCAAAGGTCCATCTAGCCCAGTATCCTGTCTTCTGACAGTGGTCAGTGCCAAGTGCCCCAGAGGAAATGAACAGAATAGGTAATCATCAAGTGATCCATCCCCTGTCACTCATTCCCAGCTTCTGGCAAACAGAGGCTAAGGACACCATTCCTGCCCATCCTAGCTAATACTTCTAACTTCACTGAGAATAATGCCTATATAACTAAGGCAACTTTGTTCCAACTAAGCATAACATTTCTAAAAATATTTTTTAAAGTTGAAGTATGTATGTGTGTAAAGTTTATGTATGTATCTATTAGGGAGGAATTAACTGCCTCATTAACAATGAGTCAGACAAGTCACAAAAATTCTGAGACTATCTTGAGAATTAAACTTCCTTAATGTTTATACCTATTATGAATTAAGCTAATAGGTAAGTTGACAGTATACTAAAAAGTTACATAAATTATTCTGGATAAAAGTTTCTACCTATATTTGGGGCCAGGGGAATTACAGTAACTCCAGATGGGACAATAGATTTCCAACAATTAAATTGTGAAGGCCAGGGGAATACAACATATTTCTGCTACTGGCAAAGCACTAGAAAGAAAGTCTATGTCATTTTAAATATTTCAAGTTTGAGGAAGAAATGTGAATTTGGCTACAGAAAAAGAATTCAGCTATCAAGTTTAGTAAAGGACACAGGTAAAATGAATTGTTCTATGACCTCTTGATATGCATAATTACAAAATAATAATTTTAGTTTATTAAAAATGGAAGTTGTACTATATATGTGATACCTTCAGGAAATCTGGATATCGGGGAGTGGTTGAAATAAGCCCTTGTGTGCTGAATACCTATGAAAAATGACCCTCTAGCCTATTTCTATAGTAAGAGCCATCACTAAACATACTTTAAAAAATCAGGGTGCCTCTTTGCCATCAGCAAATAAGGTACGGAATTAGATTTCTAACAAAGTCAAATTCCCAGAACTTCAGATGTCAATCAAGTGAATTGTTCTTGAGAATGCTCAGTCCCTTTGCACTTTTACATATAGAAAGTACAAAGTGTAAATATATGTCAAGGTTTTTCAGCATGTCAGAAGAAGTCTAAGTGAATGAAAGTACCTTGGGAGTCATACCATCATGTTTTTCATTTCAGTGATTTGTTACAGCCAAACAATTGTTTTCACATAGTGAGCACAATATATATTATTGAGACAGAGAAATTAGAGCCTGGAAATACCAGTTGGGGCATTTAATCCACCTGCCAATGCAACATTATTCCCTATTGCTCATTTATCAGTGCTGACATATAGGACATGTCTACAGCACCACCTTAAGTCAACCTACGTTAGGTCCACTTGCAGCCACTGCAGTAATTACTGTGGTGGCTGATGTCCACAGTACCCTCCTTTTGTTGCAGGAGAGGGGAAGTGTGGGGGGCTGAGAGCCACGGCTCTCAGCTCCACACAGCACCACACTGGGAGCACAGCTTTTCCCCAGGGCTTCTCGTCTCTGGCAGACAGATCCATGCCTGGAGTCCAGTTGGCTGCCAGGTTCCTTGTGGGGAGAAGGGAGCTGGGCCCCGGGGGGCAGCAGGATTTCCTAAGGTGAGGGGCAGGGTGGCAGCCCAGTTTGGAGCACAGATACGGCAGCAGCCCAGCTGGGGAGCTGGTTTTTTTTTTCAAGACTCCAGCAGAGTTGTGAAATTGACAAGACAGCCAACAGCTGTATCCGAGACAGATGCAGGTTAGAGTAAGTTTTTGATTGAGAGAGGAAAATTAAAACATGACAGATTGAAACTTCAAGCCACGTGGCTGTTTATTAACGGGGATAAATTACAACTTGGGGAGGGGAGAGGCAATATATCAACTAGAAATACTATTTAGAATAAAACCACACACAACTCGAAACAGTCTATTTACATCCAACAACAAGAAACCAAGTGATTTATAATCAACTGCTCACTAAAATTCAGAGCAAATACGTAAAACTAAGTAAACTGTACATGCATTACCCGAATATTATAAAATACTCCAACCAATCACAATAGCAATCAATACAACAATTTGACCTTTATATACTGTATACACAACTTTATACCGAGTAAGGGAAGGGAAAAAGGGAAGAGGCTAAGCAAACAGAGTATTTACAGAAATTAAAATGCACATACCACACTCCAAGCGCAGCTAACCAGCAGTACAGACACCGAGAATGTGACGAATTGGTGAGAAATAATCCAAAAAACAAAACGAAATGACACGAAACGAGTCGGCTAAATCCAGAGGAGACCCTGGCTGAAAGGGTGATCAGGCCTTCCAGCTAACACGCAGATACTCCTGCCATTTTTGGCGCGAGACTTACCTTTATTCGAAAGCTCTTACTTGTGTCAGCATCTGATTGGTCCCTAGCTCCTTCACCAACCAGGTTCTGAGCTGGTGCCCTTTACATAAACAGGATCTGCACCCAGCACTCTAGCACGCAGCACACAGCACAAGTGGCACATGGCCCTATACTGACCTTTTGACCAGACAGAAGGTTCGAGAATATGCACACGGCACTATGGTGTTGCACACAGTACCAATGTGACCTTTTGACCGACAATTGGCCATACAGACGCCATGTTTGCACATAGGTTTAGGGTTGTGACAAGCTGATGTAAGGAATGCAGGGTCTACACAAGCACTGCTTTGTCCTACCTACATCGTCATAAGCCCTATGCCTCTCATGGAGGTGTAGTTATTGTGTCACTCTAGTAGGGCACTTACATCGGCAGGAGCAAGACCGTAGTGTGTACGCTGACACAGATAGCTGCTTTATGTCGACCTAACTCTGTAATGTAGATGAAGCCATAGTCTTTTGAATACATCCTGGTCCTCATTAGAAATGCTTTACCCATGCGAAGCTCTCCCCAAACCAGCTGAATTGGCCACTAGAGGATTCCCACTGCATCCTGGGATCACTGGTAGTGCAGAGCCACTGTGGTTATATCATCTCCCGTCTCCAATACTGGTATGGGATGCATGGCCTGAACTTCCTTGCCCTCTGGCTATCCCAACTGCCGTACCAGACTCGTGGAGCTGTTGGGAGATGGAACACCTCGGAGCAGCTCTCAAGGTATTCTCACGTATGCCAAAGGGATTGGCCTAACACACAGTGGAATTTGAGGGAAAGCAAAGCCACTTGTGCACCACCCCTCTGAAGTTGTGCCAAGTACTCTTTGGCTGCAGTCAAGGTCCTTTTCTCTTATTGCATTGCTCCCCATTCCAGGCAGCCCACCAATGATCCCAGCCCCAATATCCTGTTTGCCTGCTTCTCCCATGATTGTCTTAATATTTTCTTCCACATCTTCACCACCCATGGAAACCCCTTCTCGAGCTGCTGCACAAGCCCACAACCCATTTCTCATTCAGATCTACTTCTGCAATGGCATCTACAAAAAACAGTCAACAAATTATGGCTGGGTAGAGGGGCATTTGGAAATAAAGTATACATACTAAATAAAATAAACAACATAAATATGTTGTATCCTGCTTTCCTCACATTTCATTGTCTGCCTTTCAGATTGTAAACTCTCCAGGGCATGGACTGTCTTACTATGGGTCTATACGGAGTCTAGCACAGTTTCATAAATATTGCAATATGAGCAATAATTTGCACAGATGAAAACATGAACCATACAGCCTACAGAGAGAAAGAGAGAAACTATAGGAATGTTTGGGTCTCACCTGATTGAGCAGGCTGATTGAAATGACTGTTTGAAACAGCAGGAAAAAAATAACAGAAGCAAGAACTGGCAAAGGCATCACACTGGCTTTGCTTCTACAATACATCACCATAACTTTGTCATCAGTGCATCCAGTGTCCCTCTCAAATGTAAGAGAGATAGCAACTTGATACTTCTGGATGAGGTAGAAGCCTAGCAAAACTCTTTTCTCTGAAATATATTTCTCAGGGATGGAAGTTCTCATTTCATACATGATTTCCAGATCACCATGGAGATTATTTTAAATAAGTTTTGTACAAAGTTAAGAGGGGGACAACTATTTCTCTTTTTTTCCCCCAAACTTCACTAGCATTGCTATTTAAGCACAATAGGTTCTAATTTAAAGTAATAGTAATGCAATAAATTATTTGAACTATTTGTACCCCAGTATATAACTAAGTTACCAGTACTGCACCTCATCACAAAACTGGAGGAAAAAAACCAAACATGACATCTCAGTTTTTTTCTTTATACTTTCAACTTTTTGTTTAAACTCCCAAATTCTGACAAATCACAAACAGAGTGATTAATTTTAAAAAGAAGGGGGAATTTCAGGGAATATTTTCTACAAAAAAAATTATTTTTTTCCTTTGTTGACACCATTTTAATTGAGGTCACAAATCTCATCTCTTTTATGCACCACCAAAGCTATGCATGGTGTCTGGTCTACTAATCAGACAGGCATCTTTCCTCAAGTTATCAATCTAAATTATAAAATTATTTTGTGTTTATATAACTTTTCTATACAGTGGGTCCAATCAGGAATGGAGTCCATTGTTCCAGGTGCTGTACAAACATTTACACATATACACATACATAGAAAGTCCATGCTCTAAAAAATTTACATTCTAAGAATTGTTGTATTTTTTTAAATGTACAAAGAGATAAAGTACATGCAAGTATTCTGGTGTTGATCCTTTTTAAAGTGTTATGTATTTTACCATATGCTACTATTTTTCCATAATGCTGTAATCAGCTTCAGTGCAATAGCTTGCTTTTTAGCTTGACATGCAGTCTTCAAATCAAATGCCATACCAACCTGTGTCTGTATTATTTGACCTTTAATTATAGATGAAGCTGGTAGCATCTCTTATTATTAAGGTTGCTCAACACGTCCCTTTATAGGACCCAGTTTTCAGTTGCTTATACCTTTGTCAAACTAACTGTTTGGGCTGACATTTTCCATATTCTGTTGGACTCAGATTGGATTGTTTTGAAAACTTCAGTCAAAGTGATTCACCTATTTCTGAGACTGAGGCTAGGGAGAAAAAATGTTGCTTTACACAACTTAAAAAAAATTGCATTTTTTAAAAAAAAGTTCTAGTGCCTCCATGCTTTGGTGCTGGGCTTTGAAATGTGGTAGGGGGTGGCCTTCATGTTAGTAATGTGCCTTTTGCTGTTCCTCTGAAAATGCATCCAAATTTGACCAAGTTATAAGATAAGAAATTTTCAGTCTGCACATGCTCACTAGAGATTTCTTTAATTTTAGCAGCTAAACTCTCCAAAGCTTCCATTGCCACTGAGCATGCTTGAGCCTCTCACAGCTTCTCCTGCTGACCGAACTGTGCATACTCCATTCCCCACAGAGTGACTGAGCATGCTCCACCCCTTCATAGCTCTTGTGCTGACCAGACTGTGCATGTGCCTTCTTCACAGAGCAACTGTGAAGAAGTTGAACTTTCCCTGTAATTGCTGCTACCAGCTGCTTCAGGTCTGGTTGGGGCCTGGAACTGAGAGCAGGATCCCCATCTGATTTAAATCTAGTGAGGACAAAAGTTGGATGAAGGGAGAGGCAAAAAAGTAGATGGAGGTAAGGAGTCTGGTTAGACTGGGAATTGAAGAGGAGTAAGAAAACCTGGGAGCTGAGGTGAGTCTGGGATTGGCTGGGCAAGGAGAGTGAGTTTGCTGGGTGACCTTAGGCAAGTCACGTCTCTTATCTGTGCCCATTTCTCTTCCCACCCTTTGTCTTGTTTATTTATATTATAAAAGCTCTGCAGGGCAGGGACTCTTCCACATTGTGTGTTTGTATGGTATCTAGCACAATGGTGCCCTGACCTCAGCTGGGGACTCTAAGCAACTGTGACATGTGAAAATGATATCTCAGATACTCTGAAGGTGAGTAATTACACCCTGGTCCTGTTATCAGATCCCCACAGGCAGACTTACCCCTATATGAAATTCCAATTGATGTCAATGAGTTCCACACAGGTACACAGGTCTGTTCATGTGGCTCAGGCCTTCAAATATTAATGTATGTACTAGGCAATCCATTTTCATAAAAACAAGGCACTGATTTTATAGGTTAGTTGAAACAGAACCACTGTGATATATAGTTCTTTGGGTATTGTCCCACACACAAAGGGTTTAAGCACATCTGTTAAAGTGGTGCTCAATGAACTTGTTCTGCTCTGTTCTTGTAGTGAAGTCATGTTCAGCACTGGTTCAGCTGCACCCCTTGCTTAAATCCACTGTTGGCAACAAGAAATTTCCCAGGGGAACCCAGTCAAGCAAGTTTAGCATTTAGTACCAAATAAGGTTTTGTCAATTTAAGGCTAGGGAGGCTTAGGGCTGGTCTACACTCGGGGGAAAATCAATCTCAGATACGCAACTTCAGCTATGTGAATAACGTAGCTGAATTCGAAGTATCTAAGATCGAATTGCTCACCGTCCTCACGGTGCAGGATCGATGTCCGTGGTTCCCCATGTCGACTCCGCAACTCTGTTCGGGTTGGTGGAGTTCCGGAATCTATATAAACGCATTTGGGGATCAATATATCGCGTCTAGATGAGACGCGATATATCGATCCCCGAGCAATCGTTTGCTACCTGCCGATACGGCAGGTAGTGAAGACGTAGCCTTAGGCAGCAGTGTGGGGACATTTTGAGGACTTGAACTTAGAGCTGTATTTCAGCTACCGCTTCAAGTGTGCATGCTTAGCAGGTGCTTTTGCTGTTTATCCATCCTTGTTGGAGCTAATAACCATTGTGCTCCTTGCAATTTGCTTTATGTTGAAGGGAGTGGCTGGGATCTCCACATGACAGCAGGCCTATTGGCCCATCCCCCTTGGATAAGAAGGCTCCACAGAATTGGGCTGTGCAGTGCACACCACCAAATGCTGCTTCTCTCCCTTGAGTAATAGAATGTGCCAGAATTTCTGGAAGGGGACTTTCAGGTCAATTGGGAAGAGAAGGATTTTCTACATTATTAATAAAAATAAACAAGGAAAGAATACTGCAAAACTATATCCACCTGCAAAGAAATATCCCACTATAGAAAGCTTTGGAATCTGGAAAAATAAGTATTGATGATCTGTTAGTACACTAACCACTGGATAAAATGAGACCCCCCACCCCCGCAACCTGTACAGAATTCAGGCACCTCCCTCCAGGAAAGGGTTCACAGCTGAGACAGATGCAAGTAGAAACAGATGGAAGTCCTGAGAGGGTTAGAGTTTAGGCCACTCCTTTCTCTTCAACATTCCCTATTGACTAGCTTAGGTGGCTCCTCATTCAGTGTGCTGGCTTTTGTGGGTCCCATTCTTAGGTACCTAACTCTCTCCATGGATTGTTTAGGGAGTCTGGGAACCTAACTAGGTGCTGTGGATCGCACTGAGTTGGAAGGTGCCCCTGAAATAGTCATTGCATAAGTACTTTAGTGGGTCTATCCCCAGTGCTTTATTAGTTTCTATGAAGTAACCAGAACAGTTTTGGGTGCTTAAGAACTATAATAAAAATAGCCACATTTTCAGATTCTAAATGTATGTATACAGGGGCGGCTCTAGGTATTTTGCTGCCCCAAGCACGGCAGGCAGGCTGCCTTCGGCGGCTTCCCTGAGGGAGGTCCCCAGTCCCGCGGATTCAGCAGCACACCTGCGGGAGATCCGCCGAAGCCACGGGACCAGCGGACCCTCTGCAGGCATGCTACCGAAGGCAACCTGCCTGCCGCCCTCGCAGCTACCGGCAGAGCGCCCCCCATGGCTTGCCACTCCAGGCATGCGCTTGGTGTGCTGGTGCCTAGAGCCGCCCCTGTGTGTATATTTGATTCATTTCACTCATACTTTTTATTTTTTTTTCAGTTCAAGTGTAAACTGTAAAATTGTAATCATGCAATAGTACCTAGGAGCAATGCTATTCTTTTCAGATAAGTGAAAATAACTTCTTTTTTCCCCTTACCAATTTACATATTTTTTTAAAGAAAAAGATATTGGGAAGAAACAGTTAATGGCAAAGCACAGAATTAAATGTTTATGCTTTCAAATTATCTATTCCACCATCAAAAAATTTCACCTTTAGAAGTGTCAAGGGACTATAAAATTTGCTAAATATGCATGTAATTGTCAATACAATTGAGGAATTAACTGACATTTCAGATCAATAGGTTCATTAAGAATTATAAATAATTATTAAACAAGAGTCTTGAAAATCTGATTAAAAGATTAAAATTATTCATTGGATCACAGAGAATAATCAAGGGATTTGCAAATATATTTTATAAATTAAAACTACACAAACTAAGTAATACAAAATCTTCATTTACCATATAAAGGTATTTATGTATGTGCACTGTTTACATGTATTTTTAACCTAAGAAAAACATATGGGGTTGGACTAGATGATCTCCTGAGGTCCCTTCCAACCCTAATAATCTATGATAATCTATGTCTGAGAGCATGGTTTTGGATTGTAGCTTCACATTAAATGCTCACCAGTCCCTTGAATTAATAGTAATATCTATTTATTTTAAAATAAATTTTCCAAAAGTACAAGACAGTCTACTGTCTTTACTGTGTTTAAATCCTCTATGCGGTAATTACCTTATCCAGTGTCCATTGAAATCAATGGTAAGATTCTAATTGACTTCAGTTGGGCCATAACATTTTTATTATACTTCTCTCTACACATCTCACAGTAATATTTTCATTTCTAACATATAGGGAAATGCATATGTTATGTAAGGACATGTGAAACAAAAAATCCTCTGCAGGAACTTCTGAAAGATACCTAATAAATAGATGTATTGATAAAATCAGTCACAATGGTTGAAAGGTAGGCTAATGCTTGAATGCAACTTTATGTCACCAATGTTGAAAGCTGTAGGGAGACAAAGATTTGTGACAGAAGGTAGGCTTTTAATTGGATCTTGTTCAGGAAATATACATGCTAAGCATCTGTGGTCAAGTCACCAGCTATATAATTGTCAGTGAACAAGCCCTCTACAGTAGAAACTGGAAAATTCTTAAGACTTGAAACTGAGCTTTGGTGCTTTTCAGTTTTTGAAGCTATTTTTCTTTTATCAAAATATACTACACTGGAAACATTATAACAATGTGCCTTGATACTGTATTTTATCTTAATACCACATTTTTCACTTACATAAAAGGCTTGCTATCAGCAAACATGAATCTTGGAACACTGTGGGTCATGATCCTCTATAACGAGCTGAAAGGCTGTTGGATTTAGGATATAGTTTTCTATCCAAATTGCTCATTCACTTTAAGGGTGCCTAAAATTCCTCATCTGGGCTGCAAAACAGATTATATGAATTGAAGTTTCCTATATACTAGTAAAATTAATTCCACTTCTTATATGATAGTGACGCATTCATAATGTTACATTGAGATGCATATGGGTCATGCTCAGTTACAGGATGCACTGCAAATCTTGTGCAATATTCCCTTTTAAGGTAGGTGATTTAATATGATATAGACTGAGTCGTTATAATGTAAAATGTCCTGTTTCAAAGACAAAGCATACATCTTAGGCTACATATATCTGACAAGATGACGTTGGAAGCAACACAGTACATATTTAGTAACCATTTAAGATCCTCTTGTTTCTTAAACAATGTTGGTTTTCTTGCTAAACAAATCCTATTAACATACAATATAATTTTTTTCCCAAGAATAGCATCTTATTACTGAAAATAAGTTCATTTTTTGGAAATAAGCATATGAGAAGAGATACTTATGTGTTTAGAGTCCACAAGAATGTGCCCTTAAAAAAGATGGAGTGTCTTCCTATATTTTTTTGTATAGCACCTGGCATAATGGAGCTTTAATCTTAACTTGGGCCTCTGGGCACTTTTATTTTAAAATGAAAATTATAAAGAATAATAAGAAATCCAGGTCTAATAACCAACATAAAGTCAGCAGAAAAAGATATTTTAACAGGGCCAAATTCTTGTCCCATTGAGAATTCAGTAGTGACTTGTAGTTTTAATATCAGTGGATATTAAAAGGGAATAGAGATCTTCATGGAATGAAGTATCTTATCCTCCTTTGGTGACTTAGTGTTCTTAAGAGCTGGAGGGAGGATTGCTTTTCTGAACAAATGAAATGTCTACTAAATGCAAATATGTTATATTATTATTTAATATTTATGTCTGCACATACACTAGGATAAAGTCAATGTGCAAAAATAAGAGGCATCATACTTGCTCTAGAGAATCTAAAATCTAAAATAGACTAATATAGCACATAACATACAAAATTGTAGAGAAGGGGAAAATGATAACATGAACTATACACCATTGTGTATGACATTTATGCATATCAGTTTTACAAACTGAGAATGAGGATGTGGCAAAAGGAGATGAACAGAAAAGAGAGGAGAAAAGATGAATGTTGAAAAGCATAGAGGGATTTGGACATATATGGTGAAAGAAGAAACAGTAAATTAAATAGTCATGAAAGCCAAGAAAAAGAGTGTATTGAGAAGAAGCTGATTGTTGATCATATCAAGAACTGCAGAATAACCAAAGAAGAGAAGTAACTCTCAAATTGGAGAAAGAAGTGGTCCCAAATGATTGTTATAAGGGCAGTTTCAGTGGGATGGAGAGGATGGAAGCCACAGTGTGCAGGATCAAGAAGCACGTTGCATGAGAAGTCAGTCCACCAGTAATACAGCACTGAGCTATAAGTAGGATAAGCAGGCTCAGAAAATTAGAGCCAAGTGAGAGAGGGTGATGAAGAGAGGAGGGGAGATAATGAAAAGGAGTTAGGGAGAAAAGAGGTGATGGGGCTGAGAGGACGAGTCTTGGCCATTCAGTCAGATAGAAGTTTAGAAACACTGGATAAAGGAGAACATAGAGTTTGATAAAGACTTCAAAATGATTCCTGTCACAGGTTAAAGCAGCCTGAATAAAGCAACTGGGAGTCTACAAATAGGCAAAAATATGAAGTGTTTATGGTCATTGGTAATGGTAGGAAATTATCCATATATGTCTGAAACACAGATATGGATAGTCCTTTGAAAGTAATATCCTCAAATAAAAATATGTCACTTAAAATATGCATGTGATGATGCAAGCTATGCTACCCTTACACTGAGCAGAGATGCACCTCTTTTTTAAAAATGAGTTTTTTATTCAAAGATCAGAATAGAGCCCTCAGTTAGGGAACCAGGATTTCAATTTCTCATTTTTAAGTTGTATACTCTATTCAAATTAGCACTAATTGCTCTCCAGAGAGCTGAAAATGTCTCCTTCTTGATCTGTGTAGCTATCCTATATGCTCTCCTGGGACCGCAGGAAACATTGGAGGGATTATACAGCATGCAGTTTAAATGGAGTTAAAAAAACAGAGGATGCACACAATTTAGGAATGTTATGCCTATCTCAAGATTGAATTCTCCAGTTGTTTTATATTTAAAGCGAGAGATACAAAACATCTTGATGAAAGAGAACCTGGTATGTGATGTAGTTGATTACATGAGCCAGGTGTTTCTATGACAGTTGATTTTGTTTACTTTAAAATTTATGAAAAAATGGAAGATAGGCTATCATTTCTCAGTTGAATACAAGAACTACTTCTGAGTCTTTGGCCAAAAAACAAAACAAAACAAAAATAGGTCTCTAAAGTTAGATTCTTTCACAGCCGCTCAGAGAATTTAGAGGCACAAATGTAGAGGCACAAATATATCTGAAATTAACCAGAGTTTTGTATCTACATATTTAACTATGTTCTGTAATTCGAGCAGCTGCAGGTACTTCCATGATAATCTCATTTCAGTTGCATTAAAGATTAGTTTGCCACTGTGGACATAAAGAAATCAACCAAATTAATGATTTATACTTTAACAGCTTTACATCTCTCTCTGAGATGTAAGCACGTTCACTTATGTAGAAGCTAATTTTTAAAATATATACAGATTCACTGCTGCTAAAACAAATTAGTTAGCAAAAATACCATTACTCTAAAGAAAGGTGACACTGACATATGTGATATGTTAAGCCTCTCAGCTTCAAGACTATACAAAAACATTTTAAATCATAATAAAAGATGACTAGGGTCAGAAAAATCTAGGAATTAGAAGTTAAAATCATCATCTTCCAAAAAACAGTGGAAACAAACTAGACCCACAATAAGAAAAAAAATTTAACTGCAGCATTAGTTAAATCCATTGTTTGACCAGCTCCATTTGTGTAATAATTTAACTTATTTTGTCAAATTCTCAGGGATGGGACTAGAGGGGAGATTCTCAGCTGGTGTAAGTGGTCACAGATCCACTGAAGTCATATATATATCTTTGCTGTTCTACTGAAGTTGATGAAGTTAGGGCAATTTATGCTAGATATGGCTCTGTCATCATGTCTTTATTGTTACTATAAAGCTCTAGGTACATCCCTGGAGTGACATAGAAAAATGTTAATAAAAAGAGAAAAATTCTGCAGCAGATCTCAGGACATGTGTGACTATGAAAGACCTTGCCCCTCCTGCCTATTTAGTGAGTGGAAACCTTATGATACCCCAGCACCACCTCCATGATGGAGTGAAAGGAAACTCTAGAATAGGAAACATGCACAATTTCCTGGCTCTCCGGTGGGTTTTCACAGAGGAAAGGAGGATTTAGCCCTCAAAGAGCTTGTCCTGTGTACATACAGCCCACCTGTTTTATTCATCTTTTCTGTGATGACTCTCTTCAGTTGGGGTTCTGTGGGATGCAAGTCAGGTCATAGTGTGGACTAAGATTCTGTTGAAAAGGGCAGAAAATTAAGTGTGCTCAGTTCAGAGCAGGCCCTACCCCATTTTTTAATGACAAGTGGTGTTTTATAAAATGGAGGAGGGGTCAGATTATCAGAAGTTCCACTTTAGAGTCATCGATCCAAGCTTACCAACAGGACCTAGAATTGCTTGCTAAAGACAAATCAATAGGCTGGATCTTCCACTGGTATAAATTGGCATAGCTTCATAGAAGCACTAGGGGATGGTGAATTCAGTGGATCTATGCCAATTTACTCTAGGGCTGTGGTGGGATAGACAAACCACACATGACTTAGGAGAAGGTGAATGGGCTGCTGAAAGCCCTATCAGCCCCAGCCCGAGACACATGAAGCAAATACCAGGCTTTGAGGGCGGGGCTAAAAAGGGAGCCCCTCATTTGCTGCCTGGATTGGAGGGAGAGCAGATCTTGACCCCTGATTGTGGCAGAGAAGATTGTATGAGGCAGGAAGGGGGGAGACTGATGTCTATCAAAGCTTCCCTAAGGTAACAGTTGAGTTTATGTTCTTTCTCTTTATTTTGGACTTTGAAAGGGGTAGGACTGTTATGTGACACAGCTGGATGGCCAAGTGACCTAACCCAGAAGGCTTTGTAGTCTGGGTGGATCAGCTGAAGGTCCATAGTGAAATAGAGGCAAAGCCACTGCCACACTAATCTGTGCTATAAGGGTGCACACCAGCAAGGTGTGTGGCCACCGGACAGAGTTGCAGAGTACTTATTAAGTCCTTACTCAGGCAAAACTCCTACTGACTTCACTGGGAGTCTTGGCTGAGTAAAAAGATGTTGGGATTTGGTCCAGAAAGATTACAGAAGGCAGACTAGTTTGGATTACTAATAATGACTCTCACTGAACCTTCTTTGCTTACACTCGGTGACCCTGGCAAACCCAGGTGCCAAGGTCCCTATGCCTCATCTGAATACGGATAAACACATAGCGGGAATCTATCTGGTTTACCTGTGTATTAGTGTTGCTATAATAGGTATTAGAGTTATAAAATTGTGCTAAGTCTTTAGGCTTTATTAATTCAGGAAGCCACTCACAAGCATTCAATCTCATGTATAACATCTGTATTCCATACAGTAAAGCAATATTTGAACATTTGCAGTTGTAAGCCTCTGTACCTGTGCTAGTCACCAGCTTGGAGAGAATAATTAACTATTGTGAAATACCAGTCTCCAGCAGAGGTGTTAGCTCTTGACCTGCAAAGAAGGCTTATCAAGATCAGACAAACTATTGCAAGTCCAAAATCAAAATAGTGTTGCATGTTTGTACTGACAAACCCTCCCATGCATTGACTTCAGTGTGACTTCTTGCAAGACTAAAGGCTATTATCAAGAGTAAGGGATTGTAGTCATTAAATTCTCATTTTAGCAGTGTTTTCCTTGCAAAATGTATCATGTTTTCCTCCTTCTCCTCACTTACATACTTGTGTTGGTCATTCAGAGGAAAGGAGAACCAGTATAGCCAGGAAATAACTGGCCTGCTTGGAAACAGGTTACAGCCTGACTGGGGAAGGAGTATTTAAGGGGCCAGATGCCTGGGTGTTGAGAATTTCTAGCTCCACTGCTAACTGAAGGATTTTTTACAGAAACATGCCATGGGCCGACCCACTACTCCAGGATCTATCCCAGGATGCCTACAACTAGCAATCCATGTCTGCTCAGTTTCAGACCCCACTGTTGTTTCCCTGGGCTCCATCCTACTCCCCTCCACACTCCGCCAATCTCTGGGTTTGCCAGCAAAGATTCCTTAGTTCCCTGTGTCTACTTTCTCTTCTCAGCCCTTGTAAGACTCCCAAGTCCAGAATAGAACCCCATGATTCCTTTTTGTCACTCTTTTTCCCTCTAGTGCACAGGTTCTTAACCAAAGGTATGCATACCCCTGGGGGTACACAGAGGTCTTCCAGGGGGTACATCAATTTATCCAAATATTTGCCTAGTTTTACAACAGGCTACATAAAAAGCACTAGCAAAGTCAGTGCAAACTAAAATTTCATACAGACACTAACTTGTTTATACTGCTCTACATACTGTGCATTGAAATATAAGTACAGTATTTATATTCTAATTGATTTAGTTTATAATTATATGGTAAAAAATGAGAAAGTAAGCACTGTGTGCTGTAGGAAAGTAAGAAAGTGTGCTATGACATTTTTGTATTTTCATGTCTGATTTTTTAAGCAAGAAATAAGGTGAAACTCGGGGTATGCAAGAGAAGTCAGACTCCTGAAAGAGTACAGTAGTCTGGAAAGGTTGAGAGACACTGCAGTATCTGGAAAGGTTGAGGAGTGACTGCAGACCTCCTCCATACAGCCCCTTTCCTGCTCTTGCTTCCTGGTTGTGTAATCTTTTCCCAGATTCTCCCTCAGCTCAGCTTTATCTTCCAGTAGCCCTGTCAATCCCTGATTCCTCTCCAGGAGCAGTATGTAAGGTTAATTGGTCACTTTTGGCCTGAAATAGCCCACACAGGGCTTGTGTGGGATGGGCACCCTATCCCTGGCCCTAATTTTATCCACAAGGGGTTTTTTGCTAAATACTCTGAAAGTTTATAAAATTTATTTGAGAGTCATAGAGAGGATTCCTAGGCTAGCTGCATTTCATGCTGTGTCACTTCAATTTTTTTGGTAAGACATCCCTCCTGGCAGGGTTTTTGCTCATATAGGTTTTCTCTTCACGCAGTTTTGGTTGTGTGTGTAAATACGACATCATTGCATATAGGTTACTTAAGAAGTAAGGAAGAATATGAGCTTTATAATTAATATCAGTGGCATATCCCTCTGAAGAACATTGTGGCCTGATGTACGATTTTCAGGTGAGATTCTACACCTGATTTGGCTGGCACCTGGTAGGCTGTGGTGTTTATTTCCAAAGAAGATGATGAACTGATTTGGTTGCAGAAAAATTAAAATTTGATTAGAGGTTATTAGCTATAGACAGAAGCCTGTAACCATATTTATTTATCAAGAGTCTTATTTTGTGGCATTTGAGGACAACCAAATAAGGGGAAAAGAAATCTACCACAAGTTTTATACAGACACCAGAAAAATCAAATGAGAAATTAAAAATTTCAGTAGCGTGTACACTTTTTGGTTCAATAATATTTTGCAGTCGTCAGATGTGTCTAATGCAGTGGTGGAAAACCTGAGGCCTGCAGGCCACACACAGCCAGTCAAGATAATCTACTGGCGGGCCGCGAGATAGTGTTTACACTGACCATCCGCGGGCACAGACGCCCGAAGCTTCCAATGGCTGCGGTTTGCTATTCCTGGCCAATGGGAGCTGCAAGAAGCAGAGGCCAGCACGTCTCTGCGGCCTGCCAGTGTATTACTCTGATTGGCTGCATTCGGCCCTCGGGCTGCCGGTTGCCCACCACTGGTCTAAAGTGTTTTTCATTTTTCTTTGACAGTAGGAAGAAAAACAATGAGGAGTCCTTGTGGCACCTTAGAGACTAAAAAATTTATTTGGGCATAAGCTTTTGTGAGCTAAAACCCACTTCATCAGATGCATGGAGTGGAAAATACAGTAGGCCCGTATTCATACACAGCACAAGAAAAGATGGTAGTTGCCTTGTGCTGTGTATTTACACCTGCCTACTGTATGCCATGCATCTGATGAAGTGGGTTTTAGCCCACAAAAGTTTATGCCCAAATAAATTTGTTAGTCATTGTTTTTGCTGATACAGACTAAACAGCTACCACTCTGAAATTTGACAGTAGGGTTATTAATGAATGGTTGATAGATAATTTTTCAAGGCTCATTGATTTCATTTTTTGAAGTTTATTTTGAGAATTTTTTGGATTTTTATGGAGAGGTCCAAAAATTAGGGGAGGGGGCATTTCAGGGCTTTCTCTCTGTATATATCATATACAAGTAGCAGATTCTGTAACGAGTAATCTCTTTGTAATGTTACCCGATGCACTTTAATGCAGGACTGTTTGAAACAGCATTAAGTTCAAGCATACTAGGGATCATTTAGTGTGCATCAACAGTGTCTACACAGATTGATTAATGTGCACAACATATTAGTGCACTTTACAAATCACACCCTTGTAGTCTGCATTACTGCCCCTTGTAGACAAGCCCCTAGATGCACGTAACTATTTCTAGTGAGTCGAGGTGTATATTGGATAAACATACTTAATTTATTTTGTATCAAGGATATTTTATTGGTATTTAACAGTTCAAAATCAAAAAATCAGAAGCCCTATAAATAATCAATGTTCTTATTTTCATTTGCTAGTCTATATCATATTGACTGGAACACTAGGACTATTTATTTTTAATATGGGAGACAAGCTAATGGACAAGAAAAGCAAATGTTAGTATTCTA
Organism: Gopherus evgoodei; assembly: GCF_007399415.2. Lineage (NCBI taxonomy): Eukaryota > Metazoa > Chordata > Testudines > Testudinidae > Gopherus > Gopherus evgoodei. Next base: position 331,640,220 of record NC_044322.1, on the reverse strand, counting down.
CATTTGCCATCTGTTTAATGCCTAGTGACTCTAAAAACAATAGCTATGATTTTCATAGCTCATATGACATTTGTGAGCTTGAGAACATGAATAGCTCTTCTGGAAACCACTTGATCTGAGGGTAAATGTGCATTTCTGGGATTGAAATAGTTATATAGACATTCATTTGGTTAATTAATGTATTCACATTTTAAAACCACAAAGAAATATTGATGAAGCAAAAACCATGAAACCATTGCTATATTGCATGCTTCATGAAAATAATTGAATTGTTCATCTGCAAAATATTTTGTTTTATAAGGTTTGCGTAGGTCAAATGTTTATGAAAATAGGAGTTAGAATTCCTATTTTTATGTGAAGAGGTTGATTCTTTCACCTCAGGCATCACTCCTTCATTAAAAAAAGATTTATCTGTATTCCCAAGTGCCCTTTTTCTGTTGTTTTGATGTATAACATCACACAGAAGCTGCTGGAATCTTTAGAAAAAGTTTTACTCTATGAAAATAGTTTAAAAAATAGACAATGAATTTTACACCTTATCCTTTAAGAAGAACTCCCCAAATTAAGGATTTGTAAGCTATTTATGGTTATAGGTAAGGTGTACATTTCAGTACATTCAACAATGTAAGTTTTTGAAGAATATCCAGGGAACTCATTAAAGGCCATGACCTTGAGTAAAGTTTATTTAGCCTGGAGGTTATTGAAATAATACAGTGAGTTTTTTGGAGTTGATGGTATGACTGCAGAATATTAAATACTTTTTTGAAAAAGATTTTCTTGCCACAGTACTTCTATACGTAATTCTACAGGAATTAGCTTCCTCTACACTGCTCTTCTTCCAAATACACTGTCTTTCATTCACTGCAAAAACAGAATAAGATTATAGAATACATAACACAGAGAACTGTACAAAATTAACTGATGTCTTATATTATGTGTGAACTAAGTGCTATTCACACTCACCCTTATAAAGCCATAAAGGAAAAAATAGATATGATTGGAAGGAAAGCAGGAACCAAATGTATCAGATTCGCTGGGAGTTTAAGGGATGAAATCTAGGAGAATGCATCACACAAACAAATGTCACAATATTCAGTTGCAGCAGAACTGAGAATGTGAATGTTTTCCACCTCAAAACTGTTTCAAACAAAAAACACATGGTAAGCACTCCGCAAGCCCTCTGTGACAGAAGTCATGAAGAGAGATTTTAGAGCCTGGTGTGTGGGGGTAGGGGAGGGAGGGAACAGAGAGGGGGGGGGTGAACATTTCTCTGTGTGTTGTATATCCCAATTATTTTCAAACTCTGTTACAAATTATATTCATTAAAAACAAAGCCCTCTTTCAGTTAGCAAACTTTTCATGAATTGTGCTAATCTTCTTCAAATATATATTTTCAGACTGTTTGATTTGACTCTTAAATTTGTGCTGTGTGGTTGTTCAGCTAAATCACACAATGTTTCTGTTCCCCAGTTGGGTAACTGAAATATCTTAAGAGGAGAACGGCAAATAGTGAACAGTAGGGCTGTTGATTAATCACAGTTAACTCACACGATTAACTAAAAAAATTAATCACGATTAAGAAAAATTGTGATTATTTGCACTTTTAAACAATAGAATACAAATTGAAATTATTAAATATTTTTGGATGTTTATCTACATTTAAAAATATATTGATTTCTTTTACAAAACAGAATACAAAGTGTACACTTTCTATTATATTTATTACAAATATTTGCACTGTAAAAATGATAAAAGAAATAGTATTTTTCAATTCACCGCATACAAGTACTGTAATGCAATCTCTTTATCGTGAAAGTGTAACTTACAAATGTAGACTTCTTTGTTACATAACTGCACTCAAAAACAACATTGTAAAACTTTAGAGCTTATATGTTCACTCAGTCCTACTTCTTTTTCAGCCAATCGCTAAGACAAACAAGTTTGTTTACATTTATGGGAGATACTGCTGCCTGCTTCTTATTTACAATATCACCTAAAAATGATAACAGGTGTTTGCATGGCACATTTGTAGCCAGCATTGCAAGATATTTACATGACAGATATGCTAAACATGCATAGGTCCCTTCATGCTTCGGCCAACATTACAGAGGACATGCTTCCATGCTGACGACAATGTATTAATTAAATTTATGACTGAATTCCATTGGGGAGAATTGCGTGTCTCCTGTTCTGTTTTATCTGAATTCTGCCATATATTTTATGTTATAGTAGTCTCTGATAATGACCCGGCATTTGTTCATAATATGAACATTTTCACAGCAGAATTGACAAAACACAAAGAAGGTACCAATGTCAGATTTCTAAAAATAGCTACAGCACTCGACCCAAAGTTTAAGAATCTGAAGTGCCATCCAAAATCTGAGAGGGACGAGGTGTGGAGCATGCTTTCAGAAGTCCTAAAAGAGCAACACTCCGATGCAGAACCTTCAGAACCCACACCACCAAAAGAGAAAATCAACCTTCTGCTGTTGGCCTCTGACTCAGATGATGAAAGTGAACATGCGTTGGTGCGCACTGCTTTGGGTTGTGGTTGAAGCATGAAGGGACAAGTGATTCTTTAGATAATTTGGCAGGTAAATATCTTGTGATGCTGGCTACAACAGTATCATGTGAACACCTGTTCTCACTTTCAGATGACATTGTAAACAAGAAACGGGCAGCATTATCTCCTGCAAATTGTAACCAAACTTGTTTGTCTGGATGATTGGCCGAAGTAGGACTGAGTGGATTTGTACGCTCTACATTTTTCCACTGTTATTTTTGAATGCATTTTTTATACCTAATTCTACATTTGTAAATTCAACTTTCATGATAAGGAGATTGCACTATAGTACTTATATTAGGTGAATTGAAAAATAATATTCCATTTGTTTTTTACAGTGCAAATATTTGTAATAAAAAATAAAGTGAGCAGTGTACACTTTGTATTCTGTGTTGTAATTGAAATCAAGATATTTGAAAATGTAGAAAACATTCAAAAATATTTAAATAAATGGTATTCTATTATGAACAGTGTGATTAATCTCAATTTTTTTAATTGTGTGATTAATCACAATTAATATTTTTAATTGCTTGAGAGCCGTAACAGTGAATAATGCAAATTTAGATATTGATTTTCAAATGACAAGTCACACAGACTGAAATTCATGATTCTTTTCACAGACATCCCTGATATGCACAGATATTCCTGAGACACACTTGCCATAGACATACCTGTGAGCAGAAAACCAAAACAAACAAAAATCACGCAAAGTTGATCCACTTTTTTGTTGTTGTTATTTTTTTATACAGATTGTGAGCATTGTACTTTTGGAACAAAGTTACTTGGAGCTCAACAACTTGATGGGTAAAGCACCTCTTTTGCACCCACACTCTGCAAAGTGGAGGTGTGGCCAGCCATTCTGATGAAGCTTGTTCTCTCTATTTCCATAAGCTCTTTTCTAAAGCAAAGAGCCAAATGTGCCTCAAAAACCAATACGCAAAAGTGGTAGTAACCTCATCCCATCAAAATTAACCAATTAAAACTAACATGTAGAGGTTCCATTTCTGAATGTTTGCTCCCACTTTAGAGGCCTCTGCTGTGTTGCTAAAACGATTTTGTGATCTTGTTAGGAGCGTTGAAACAAACTTAAAATATATTTTTTTTAGTTTAAATACATTCCATTTCTGCCAGCCTGTTTGGAATGCAGTTGATGCTTATTTTATATTTTTTTAGATACCATTTTTTCCAGATGACCATCACCTTCTGCTGCCTTTTACTCACTTTTCACAATTCAAAACTCCAACCCAGGCCTCAGGAGTGTCTTACATCACTCAAGAGCCATAGTTTCAACGAATGAAAGAAGGACATTAGTGAGGCTCAAAGACAGTCTGATCCAATCCCCCCCCAAAACAGAAGAATGGAGGGTACAGTTAAAGTACGGAGAAATGGGAGGAATGATAAGACTTCCAATGCTGAGTTGGCTTAGAGAGATGTTCAAGGCAGATTATCTTTACTTGGATGAGGGGAATATGGATTTTCAAGAAGATCACAGTCGTTCTCCTTGCCATTTTCATATTGCGAGATAACCTCATAAGAAACGTCTATATGTAGCTGTACTAGTATACTCTGACCACTCATTAAAATCCAGTCTGAAGCATGAATCGATTAGAAGGATGCCAGAAGACCTTTATATAACAGAGTGTGGCTGTCTTTTTTTTTGGAACACAGGAATACAATGCTACTAAATTGAAATAATCCTGTGAAGCAAAACATCTGTACAATAGACTTTATTTTCCTCTCACTTCATGTATGTTTTACACAAGTGTACCTCCAATGATCTCATTTGACTGACTCCGGTTTCACAGTCAAAAAGCTGTGAGAAGCCCTTATTTTCTTGTTCCAGCCTGCTTTTAAGATAACACTTTTGTTCTTTTTTGCAGCACACATTGTCTCAGAATCTCCTCTTTGTTCTAGATTATATTTAATAGACAAGGAGGCCATAGCAATTTTCTACAGTTACTTTTATTATCTCAATTTGCATATCATCATTCACTGAATTGTGAAAGCATCATTAAAATGCTCAGGTAAGCAGCAGAAGAAAAATCATGATGAACCATAGATAAGATCTGGAATCAGCTCACCTTTCTTCGATCTCCTTACTGTAATTAGAACATGTCACTGTCCTGAAATTGGGTGACTGGAGAGCCATACCGTTTTGTACCATCTTAATGTGAAAATAAGGTTTCCTACTATTTGGCATTACAGTATCTGATAAAAAAGCACAGACCAATATACCAGTGCACCAGGTGGCAGAAGAGGCTCAAGAGTACATTCTGCTGGAGCTGTTCCATTTGTGAATAGTACTAATCAGAGATAGTGTCCTAGTCATGGAATCATAGAATATTAGGGTTGGAAGGGACCTCGGGAGGTCATCTAGTCCAACCCCCTGCTCAAAGCAGGACCAATCCCCAACTAAATCATCCCAGCCAGGGATTTGTCAAGCCTGACCTTAAATACCTCTAAGGAAGGAGATTCCACCACCACCCTAGGTAACACATTCCAGTGCTTCACCACCCTCCTAGTGAAACAGTGTTGCCTAATAGCCAACCTAGACCTCCCATACTGAAACTTGAGACCATTGCTCCTTGTTCTGTCATCTGGTCCCACTGAGAATAGTCTAGATCCATTCTCTTTGGAACCCTCTTTCAGGTAGTTGAAAGCAGCTATCAAATCCCCTCTCATTCTTCTCTCTTCAGACTAAATAATCCCAGTTCCCTCAGCCTCTCCTCATAAGTCATGTGCTCCAGCCCCCTAATCATTTTTGTTGCCCTCCGCTGGACTCTTTCCAATTTTTCCACATCCTTTGTGTTGCGTGGGGCCCAAAACTGGACACAGTACTCCAGATGAGACCTCACCAATGCTGAATAGAGGGGAATGATCACATCCAAAAACAAGAAGAAAATTCCTAACCTGAAACTTTTCAGTTTACAAATGCCATCCCAATACCTCTTTGAAGTTGTGGTTCAGCCCTCATGCTCCTCATTCTCCTCTTTGGGTTACACTCCCTGAAGGAAAAAAATTACAAATAGCTCCAGTGTGGGGTGCTTTTCAGACCATTGGAAAACACAGTCCATACCTCAACGTGCTTTAACGTAAAAAATATCAAAGGGGATCAACATATATACAAAGTGTTCAGGTGAGTGACTGGCACCACTCTTGTTAGTGCTATTTATTTTCTTTTATATATAAATATATAAAATGATCTCATTGTTAGTTCTTGATCTAACTCTCATTCACCAGCCTCTCTTCTTGCATCCTTCCCACACTTCCCTACCAAAGCTTTGCCTCTTTCCTCTGCACAAGTCCCAGTACCAAAGAGATTAGATACTCAGAAATGTCTCTCCTGACATCACAAGAGACATCATATGGGGTTGTATTTCCTGCTGGCTCCTCCACAGCTGCAGGCTCAGTCTCTGAGCTTCTGGCGCCTTGCCCCATCCTGGAGAGACGTGACTGCTGCCCCAGAGTCTACCTATGTAATGTAACTAATTTCATTTGACTCTGAAAATTTTGGAGTTCGAGGTTAGCTCATGTTTTGTGTTACTGAGGAATAGAATAGGGACTTGCTATCAGTTTTCATATAGCAGAATGTTGAGGTGGAATAGCAGTGAGATTATTCAGCAATCACCTAAAACTCAGCCAAGCGTAGACTTGTAAGTCAGAAGCAAAGTTTTTTCCCTTTCCCTCTCTCCCCATCCGTCCCCTCCCCCCATCCCTGCAAATTATTCTCAGAGTACAAAATCAAATGAAGGAAACGTTTTATGCAAAGTACATGTGTCCTTGGGAGAGACAGATGTTTCTGAAGGATTTTTACCCATCTGTAAATAATTCAATTTTGAATGTGGTAGAAAGAAATAAGATCACTTTACTCGAATCATAATACACTGACACACTGAGTGTCATCCCAGCAAATGTGGGTCGAAACAGTTTTTTAAAAGGAAAAATATTCTAGGATGGATATACAGCCAGAATAAATCCTACTTTTGTTTCTCTTGCAGGGGTTAGGAACCTGGATGCAGTGGGACCAACATGATGCTATCTGCAGATGAATAGGGGTGGTATTTGCAGAATCTACATTTAGGTATGCAACCACTGTCTGCTACAGAGTGCAACTCTGTGGGGATGTCTGAGATCAGCAGAACTCTGGGTGGAAAGATTATGAATACAGAAGAGGGACAGGCCAGAAGGTCTATGACTAGGTGACTTATGAGGGGAGGGAAGGGGGGTTGGAATGATTCCAGTCATGGGGCTAGGTTTCTCGACACCCTGCCTCCTCAATGTGCACAGCATGGTGATTTGGCTGTGTACTGAACATGGAGTTTGAGTTTGTACATGCTCTACAAAAAAGTAAACAACTGATATAGCCAATGCTTCTCCTTTTTATTGTATTTCAGAAACATCTAATTGCAAATGAACTTGTTGCTTTTACAGAAAGAAACAAAAGAGATGTGTCTTCACACAACTAGAGGACAGACATGAAGTTATGAAATGATCTCCTAGCACACCATGTAGAAATCAAATTCCATTCATCTAACAATTTAAAGAAATGTCCTGTACTTATGCCAGAGTATTGAGCTCCCCAAGAGGCTCAAGGAAACCACAGGCAGAATATGCTCCAGAAGACTGTCTGGTATAACTTTGACAAACTGAAAATATAGTCAGGAAGTATACACACCATATTACATACTGAGTTTGTATTGCACTGCATTGTTATTTCACAGATGTAATTTAAACTGTCTTGTATCAATGACTGAATATAATTTGTCAATAGAGCAGTATTTTAGTTGAAACTCAACAGCGAACATAATTATTTGTTAACATGCAAAGTTGCATATTCTCTTTTTTGAGGATATTCTGCTTCCTCTAGGCAGTTTGCTGTTTTCTCTGGAACTATCCATTTTGGCTAAGCTTGATGATTTATACACAGCCATGCATGGGGTCATTGCAGAGTCACACTTCTCTTTGAGGAACTCTAAGACCTTCTGTACCTCAGAAAGGTCCAATCCTTCCCTGCACAGCCAAGTGCAGGAGTACTGTGCAGGCTGCATCCTCCTTTAGGGATGATGTGCGCTGCTTCTCCAGCTGTGTGGCTAGCTTATTGTACAGCTGATGCAAAATGGATTGCAGCCATGTCCCTATTTCTCCCTGCCCCAAATGTTCAAGGGCCAGGCACAATAAGGGAGCAGACTCCCGAGTGCAGGAATTTCACTTGTAAAGAGTGTGTGCCACATGGGACGGGGGGGAGGGTAAGTAGGAGGCATGGCCACCCGAGGGGGGGCAAGTGCAGCAATTTGCCCCTGGCCCCGGGCCCCGCAGGGGTGCCACGAGCCCTGACCCAATGGTGGTCCGAGACTTCGGTGGCATTTTGGCGGTGGGGGGCCCTTCAGTGCTGCCAAAGATGCAGAGTGACTGAAGGGCCCCCCGCCGCCGAAATGCCCCATGAACCCTGGTGCAGCAGTGGTCCCAGTCTTCGGCAGCAGGGGGCCCTTCATTCACCCCAGGTCTTCGGTGACATTTCAGCAGTGAGGAGCCCTTCAGTGCTGCCAGAGACCTGGATCGCAACTGGGTCAGTACAAGCGCTACAGTTCCCCTGCTTTGCCCCAGAACCCCTGTCCTCTGGATGGCCCTGGTAGGAGGAGATTCTTTTTTTCTCCCCTTCCCAGATCCTCAGTTTCCTTCTATGGGTTCACCATAACCTTAATAAGCCACACTTCCAGATCAGCACTGGCTTGTTAGGAATGAAGAGGGAAGTGAGGATTGACCTTTCCTTGTTTACAGTTTAGTCCTACTTCTTGTTAAAGAGAGTAACTAAAAATTATCATCTTTAATCTACCCCTTAGTACTATAGAAACTGCCCTTGGGCAGTATTTATGTATTCACCTACACAAGCAAAATTTCCAGGTGATCTTTAACAGTTTCTGGGCTCTCAAGAACATTTTAAAAAGGGGGACAAAATTTAGACTTGGTGTAAATTAATCTACAATAACTGACATGATGAGGCTTGCACCCTGAGTGTGAATTTCTGGTGAAATCCTAGTCCTTTTGAAGTTTGTGGCAAAGATCTCATTGACTTCAGTAGAATTAGAATTTAACCCAGTAATCTGATATGTTTATATTAAAACTGATTTCTTATTGGCACATGTTTTCACTTCCTACTCTACCTGGTATTTTTATTTATTTTTTAAACCATATTGAACTAGTGTTGCATGAAATATTCACCGTGAAATTCAAAAACCTTTTCATTTAAGGTTTTGCTTGAATTTTTTTTTTATTAATTTGAACTCAGATGTGAAAATAGCTAAACTATGTCTATATATTTGTACTTCAGCCATCACTGAAGCACGTGAGTGCCAGCTGGCTCAGGTTCCTTCAAACATGGTTCAATTTTTAGCAAAACTCACAAAATATTCTAAATGCTATTTTCCCATTTTTCTCTCTTTGACTAAGTCAGATGTCATATACATTACTGGTTCTTGGTATCATTACTGCATTTTATATCAGCACATTTGGAATTAGTAATTGTTCAGAAACAGTTAAGACTTAAATCCCAATACTTAGACACCAGCTTAACTCCATGCAGGTGAGCAGTTCCACTTGGCTCCAGTGAGACTGCTCACATGCTTCAAGTTAATCACGTGCTCAAGTGCTTTGCTGGATTGGCATCTAATGCAGTGACAGAGGCTGCTGTTGGGTGGAGTGGAGTTACAGCTGTTGGTGACTACATAGGCAAAATAGCCCGGGCACTGAGCCATAATCCCATTGTGGTACATTAATTGTGCCTACATTTTTTACTTAATTGTAAAAAAAATGCACATGCTAAAAGTGGAATTATTAAAGTGCATGTTTTTTTCTAATCCTAGCCTGATTTATTCAGCAAATAAAATAATTAAAACATCCATTATTTATTTGTTTGTTTGTTTAGTGACTTTTTCACATGTACATTTTTAATATTTTTCTCAGGTTACATTATAACTGACAATAAGGGCCCCACCAAAATGCTCCATTTATGTTGTTTTTCTAATGCTTTTGTTTAATTTACATGATTCCTGTATAATCTATTCTAGACAGTCTTTTAGACAAAGAAAATTATACTGAGGAAATATAATGCATAATTGTGTTCGGTGGATAAGAATGCACTTGGCTTCTTTCTCTCTCCTCAAATTACTAATATTCCCCAGGAGCCGTCCTGTGGTGAATTGGTCTTTTTCATGTCATTTGTCTTCATTCATTACAGCTGTTATTATAACATGACAAAATGTTTTTCAGATTGCATTTCTGGATGATTTCTATCTACTGTTCTGAAATACATCAAGGGTTATAATAGTCCAAAACTGATCAGACTTTAAGGTGAGAAGATGTTAAATGAATAGAACCTGCATATATGTACTAAGATGGTTAATCGTCTTTGGGGGGGAAAGATAATAGTAGCTGCAAATAATAATATATATCTCATTTATTTGGGCAAGATATTTCTTATTTTTTTCATCTCACTTATCTGATTGTAAGAATTGCCAGATGGATCTATAAACTGACTGAGGTTTTCATGGCACTTGCTGCATGTAATGATCATAAACTTGCTTGCTTTGCTATGGTAACGTAAAGCTAATTGGGTATACAACACTGAACAGGTATTTCCAGAATCATTGTACATCTAGCAGTTTTTCAGAGTTGCAAATGATGAGGGAAGTTATGGTGGTTATTGATACTGCAAATTAATTAACTATTTAGGTTCAAATGCCTTGATAATCAAATTATATTGGTTCAGTTGTCTGGAATATGATGTTGAACCACATGACCAGATTTATTAAGAAGCAGAAAGAGATTCTATGACTTTAATGTGGAAATTTCATTGTATTATGCCATGCCTCTAGAACTCATTTGTTAATCTTCTTTTGGGGATTGGAAATGAGAGTGTGTAGGGAGGTTATCAATTAATAAAACTATAACTTATCAGCAAAGGTGTTATCCTGACTGTTGTTCTGTTTGCCACTAACAGTTGACCAGAATTAATTACAGCATCCACAACATTCATTGTTTTGTGTAAAAATAAATATATTTAATAAATGGTATTTGCTTAACTGTTCAATAATATGGGCCTGAATATCTTTCACATGGTGTCTCAGTTGTACTGGTCACTGCTGTCGTGGACACAACTGGCTTGGTTGGCTACTGGGGAATCCTTGAGCAGTGAAGAGCTGCAATAGCAGTGATGAGTACAATATGAGAACATAAATAGAACATTCATCCTTTCTTTCCTTTTCCTATTAACTTACCCTCACTGCATATCCACCTCGTCACAGGCCTCCCTCTCTCTCTCTCTCTCTCTCTCTCTCTCTCTCTCTCAATATAAATGGAACTGGCATGGCATTTGCTGACCAGCACTTTGATGGTTCATTGCATTTTTCAGTGTGCATGTATGCCTTTTTTGGGGTTTTTTTTGTTTCTGTTTCATTTGTCTCTTCAGTTGTGATCTCTTCAGAACAGTGGCTGTATGACAGTATCCTCCCAAGAGGTCCCTCCATGCTGAAGGGAAAAGAGTTCTCACTCAGTCTTCACTAGGGATCTGTGGTCTTGGGCCCTGATTAAAGGCCACAATCAGGACCTGACCCTGGAAACTTCTCCTACTGACTTTCCAAGATCATACTTCCTCCCCGGAACACATGAGTTCCCTGTCTCTTTAAGAATGGGCTCTAAGAAAGAGTTTCAGTTTTCTCTCCTTTGGGTGGAGATCATGGCTAGCAAAATTAAACTTAGATTCTGATCTGCCTCTCCTGAGGATGAACTGCGAAACTTTTTGGGAAAACATCAGGTAAACTCCTCATCCCAGGAACAGGCCCTTTACACTGGTTAAAAGGATCAGAGCAATATAAAAGAGGACTCAAAATCTCCAGCTGTGCGTAAGGGGAAAATGTTCTGGGTGCCGCCACTGTGGCATACTACCACAAGGATGCCTTCTGAAAACCTCTACACAGGTCCTGGTGTAGGGGTTGTGCCAGGACGGGAGAGGTGTCTAAGGATCAAGTTGCAACATGAAACAGGACAGTTACAGAAACGTTCCAAAACTTAGACAGACCTCCAGAGATGTCTAAACTCTTGCCTTCACTGCAAAAAAAAATGTGCTTAACCTGGGTTAGCTAATCTGAGTTAAAACATCAGTGAAGTCAAAGCAATTTAGCTTTTAAATCAAGGTAGCTATCTCAAGTTAAAAACACACTTTTTTCATGGAAGACATACCCTAGTACAAAGATGGCTGTGAGCAGCCCAGGATTGGCAGGATGATGAAAAAAAGATGGTAGATTCTCTTAATATTCAGCCAGTAAGATCTATAGCCCCCTTGTGACAGCTGACACTTCTCTGGAGAGTTCTGCTGGTAAACTGAAAAGCCCCTGCTTATGTCCAGTCCTCTATGCTCATGCTCCAGTAGATGAGTAACTCAGTTAAAATCAGAGTTAACTGATTAAGACATAAAAGAAGACATTATGGAAGAAGATATGGAAGACATTTCATATTTGCATTTTGGGTAGGATGGGTAGGAAGTGGGACAGGTTTAGTATCAAAATAATTCAAGAGAAAAGAGTATGAGCTTAATTTTTCCCATTTGGAGCTTCAGAAGATTGCAGGCCATCTGAGAAGAGATCTCAAAAAATAAGAAAACAGTCAAGACTGAACTGCAAATATAAGTGCAACATGGAGAAGTCATTGGCATATTCAGAAGTCCTGTGCTCCTGCTCCAGGAAATAGAGAGTAACTCTCACTGAAGACAGTGGGAATTAGTTATATCCTGCAGAAGGAGCATAGTGATCCTAGATATTTTCTCTAGAAACTGGGCATAAACAAGAGACATTGATTAACGAGACTCTGCTGGAAAAGGTCATTTTAATCCCAGTGAAGTTGTGGATAGTACTGACTGGGTGTTAGGAAGGCCTACTATCTTCTGGATCACCTGCCACATTTCAGACAGCTGGATCCTTTTGCTTCTATCTTTACTGTCAGCTGCTGACTCCTGCTTTCCTTTTACCTCCAACTACCTACTTTTAATGACAGGACTTTGTTACTAACTTAACTCAGCCATGGAATCTTATTTCTAGCTCCTTATTTTATCTTCTTTTAACCTAGAAGGGATAAAATATTTTAATATTTTTCTTTTGCTGCAGGGTGCAACACCTTGCAGGGAACTTTCTCTATGCTTTAGGCCATTAAACTTCTTGACTTTCCATAGTAGCACTGTCTGCAACTTAAGACAGCCAGGCAAGCTTATTTCTATCCCTTTATCTCATCTCCCTTTGACCTGCCAGGATATTTTAATATTTTCCTTTGCTGCAGGGCACAATTCTTTGCAGGGGAACTTTCTCTATACTTAGGGCTCTGAGACTTGCTTGACTTGTCATGATAGCACCATGTGCCTGATACTCCTTCTGTTCCTGTCCCTCATCTTAAACACCCCCCTGTAGCATTCCCATCCACTTCTCCAGCATGATGGGCCTCTTTAATCCCAGCTATGATGTTACTTTATCACAGCAGCTTCTCTCTGTCTTACTACAACAAAGCTTTTTGTACAGTGATATGTAATCCAACAGAGTCATGACAGCATTATGTTCTCTATTGATACAGTCTGGGGCTTTGAAGAATATTCTTTTTGCCTCTCATATTTACATCCTGATGTACTTGCACCAAAATAGTAAGGCACATGCCAAAATGCTCAGGGCTTGCATTGTTCCCATTTTAGAATGGTATAACAGTTTTGTTAATATACTGGATGTAACAATTCTGGTCTTAAAATTGGTGTATGTATCTTCTCAATTTTGTATTCTTGGTGGACATTGCTTTTGTAGTCTGGAGGCCTTTCTTTAGATGCACAGCTGTGTCCCTTTAAGGGTCACCTTTGGGGTCTTGTTAGGGAGTATTTGGGGTCCTTAATGGCTGTAGAAAAAGGAAGAGAATTAAATCCAAGACATTAAGATACTACTAATGCAAACAGGACCACTCTGATGTGGGCGGGGGGTGAGGGCAGGGCAAGTGGGGCAATTTGCTTCAGGCCCCGGGCTCTGCAGAGGCACCCATGAGAATGGCTGAGTCTCCCTCCCCGGCCCTGGCCCAACCCCACCTCCGCCCCTCTCCCGGAGCCTCAGTGCATCCAGGAGCATCCCTGGACAGCAGTGCAGCATGGCTCCTGTGCGGCCTGAGCTCCTCCCCGCTCAGAGTCGCATAGTAAGGGGGTGGGGCTGCGAGCTCTAGCGGGGCCTGAGCTCCCTCCACTCGACACGGAGCTAGCAACCCCGCCCCCTTACCGAGCGGCTCTGAACGGAGAGGAGATCAGGCCCTGCTGGAGTTATGCTGCAGCGCTGTTCAGGGATGCTCCTGGATGTGGCACGCTGATACTCTGGGTGAGGGGGGAGCTAGCGGTAAGAGTGGGGTTGGATAAGGGGCAGGGAGTCCCGGGGACAGACAGAGGATGGGAGGGGGCAGAGGTTGTGGGGGGCGATCAGGGGACAGGGAAAGGAGGGGTTGGATCATGGGCGTTCCGGAGGTCTATCAGGTCTCAGCAGGCGGGAGTGGATAGGGCTTGGGGAATTCAGGGGACAGGAAGCAGGGGTGAGGTCCCAGGGTGGCGGTTGGGGGGGCTCTCTGGGAGATGGGTCGTGGATTCTGAGGGGGGCCGACAGTCAGAGGGCAGGAATTGGGTGGGAGTCGGATGGGGCAGGGCCAGGCTGTTTGGGAGGCACAGCCTTTCCTACCCTAAAGCTCATTCTGCAGTTTGAGGCTTGCAGAAGAGCTAAGCTGTTAGCTTTTCTATTAGGGCTACCATCCCTTTCACTTCTCAAATGCCAAATTATAGTCTATATTTAATTTCAGTGCCATAGGGAGATTCATGTCAGGGGAGGGTAGCTTCATTTAAAATTAGCCACTGGGGGAGGGATCACTTGAGGAGAGCATCATCCTACACCACCTACCTCCTTCTGAACCCAACAAGGGAGACCCCCCCCCGCATTCCCTGAGGCTTCAGAGTGGTTTATTCAGTGGTTCTCAAACTTTTGTACTGGTGACCCCTTTCACATAGCAAACCTTGGACTGCACCCCCCCCCAACCTTATAAATTAAAAACACATTTTGATATATTTAACACTATTATAAATGCTGAAGGCAAAGCAGGGTTTGAGGTGGAGGCTGACAGCTTGCGACTCCCAGTAATAACCTCGTGACCCCTTGAGGGGTCCTGACCCCCAGGTTGAGAACCCCTGGGTTAATTTAATTTTAGCACTCTGTGTCCATTCACATTCATGTGGTATTTTGAGCATTTCAGTTTTCACAACATAGGCTCATCCCAGATTCTGGAACAAGTTCAAATGCTCAGTTCGTGGAGTAGGTGCATAAGCTCTACTAAAGACAAACCCACAGTAACAGTCTCCAGTTTGTGAGGGACCCCGTGGAGCCAGTCTCTACGAAACAGATAAATGTATGGAGGTTAAGTCCATTAATGGCTATTAGCCAGGATGGGTAAGGAATGGTATCCCTAGCCTCTGTTTGTCAGAGGGTGGAGATGAATGGCAGGAAAAAGATCACTTGATCATTACCTGTTAGGTTTACTCCTTCTGGGGAACTTGGCATTCGCCATTGTTGGTAGACAGGATACTAGGCTGGATGGACCTTTGGTTTGACCCAGTATGGCTGTTCTTATGCTATAACGTAAATGAACCAAAAGTTATGGAGTCAGATATGAGTTAAGGAAGCCAACAGAATATCAGAAACCTGGAAAAATCTCTGACAGGATGGGCTCAGGCATTTGGTCACAAGCTTAGGTGGTTCAAAAGTTTTGGATTTTTTTAAGCAGAATTTTTTTATTGTTTCTTTAAACAATCAAACATAGCAGACAGCAAGTATTTGGCCACACACTTCTGAAACCTCAAACCATATTCAGGTTTTAGTAGACTAATTGCAGCTTTTCAATTAAAAAAATCACAACAAATTTTGAAGGAAAGCAGACATTGTCCGTGATTTTTTTCTGCTTTCTAAAAACCCCTAGTTTTCAATCCAAAAAAAGTTTTGACAGAAAATATTTGTCCAACCCTTTTAATGAGCTTTAGTGCATTTTAACACTAGCTGATGCTGAGAACCAGAGATACTTTGTAAAGAAGTTTTCTCAAAACTGGGTTTGTGCCAAGATGCAGAAGATTTTTTTTTCCCAGGGCCGCCCGTGGGGGGGGGGGGTGAGCAAGTGGGGCAATTTGTCCCAGGCTCCACAGGGGCCCCCAAAAGAATATAGTGTTGTATAGTATTGCAAATTTTTTTATGGAAGGGGCCCCTGAAATTGTTTTGCCCCAGGCTCCCTGAATCCTCTGGGCAGCCCTGAATGCTAATAATAATTCTTTTGTAGTAATTGTCATCCAGTCCAAGCTTTCAAAGTGATTTATTCCTCAAGTGTGCAACTCTGGGGCTATTTTTTTTAAATTTCCTCTCTTTTTTGAGGCTCAAACAGGAGCCAGAATGGTCAAAATGTCCTTTTTTCACTCTAATACTAATCAGGAGGCACTGTGTCATTTCCTCTAGGAGTCAGAAGATGCTATTATTATCCATGCCTTTATGAGTTCTAGACTGGACTACTGCAATATACTCTGCATACCATTATATATTAAATCCCTGTAGAAGATGAAATTTACCTCTGTATGTGGCATTCTGCTTGGTAAATGGTGTATCTGGCAGTTAATGCATGGTGCAGCTGGAGCTTAAGGTGTTGGTTTTGACTTGTAACTTGGGACTTCCTTCCTGAGAGATGACATTTCTCCCAAGGTGAGCATGCCACAGCAAAAATCAGTGGTGGTACTCAGACTGGCGCTTCCTTGGTTTAGTATAAGGAGCTGCAGAATGTTTTTCCAGGAGGGCACTGTGACTTCGGAACTCATGCTTCTCCCTCCTTGGTTCCAAATTTCCTAAATCTGATTATCTTCGGTATATGCTACAAGTTCCATCTATTAGCTCAGGTATTTGAGAAGGACTCAGGTGTGGGGGGGTACAGGAAGTTATGGGGAGGGAATTACAGGATGTTGTTTATGTTCTGTGTGAAAAAGCTAAACTTTGTGAAATCTGCTGTTACTATTTTCTATATTTCACTTGCTTTTTTTCAGTTTTTTATAGAGTCTATTCCAAAGCATGCCAAAGTTGATGAACCATTCCACTGAACTCAAAGGGCTTTGAATAGGGCTTTTAAATATTTTCTTAAGGCATTTATATCCTGAGTTAAGCATCTTTTTGTACATATTAGATGAAAATAAATTGAACACATTTTTTTAAAAGCCAGCATTCATATAAATAAGTTTGTATTGAAGTAACTTTAGTAGCTCAAAGCTTTCTTGAAGAATGTGTCTAATTTTCATGTAAATTGTGTGATGTTCTGCCAAAAACTGGAAGGTTATGTCTTGTGTCTTTATCTTTGTTCTGCAACAGCTGTTATTTCCAACAAGCTAGAAAATAAATGAGCAAAAGAGCCATACCAATAGAAGCATAATCTGAAGAAGGGGCTTTATATTTTTTCAAATGATTCATAACGAAATACAATTTAAAAATGTTTATATAGTGGTGGTTGATGCAGAATATTTGTGTTGAAAGGTTAAAGTGACAATCAGGAAGGATTTGTCAAAAGCTTTCTGTGTCAGACAGACATGTGGATAGGTGGCAATATCCATTGTGTGTGTGAATGACAAGCAGCACTTCAAAACAATTTTATTGAAGAAAACATCAGAGTTGAGTGATGTGATACAGTATAAGAAATTGCCATTTAAAATGGCTAAGGATTTATGAGGAGCATATCTCTGTGTTAATAGCCTTGTTCAACCAAGGTAGGAAACTACATGCTTATTTGTTTTATTTTAAATGCAATTAAAATTTGAAAACACACTTTGTTGAAATTGGACACTGGGGAAGTGATGTTAAAAATTATGTCCTATAATAAACCAGATTTAATTTTAATATTTAACTATGTGTCCACCTGGGACAACCACTTGAGGTTACAAATGCCTGGTTCTTTAGGGAGACTTAGAGACCACAATTTCCAAATTTGTATGCCAAAAGTTAGATAGCTAACTCCACAGTTATGGACATAAATAACTTTAGTCTAGTTTTCAGGGATGCAGAACACCTGCAACTCCCATTAATTTCAGGGGAAGTTGAGGATACTCAGCACTACTGAAAATGAACCACTTGTATTTAAGTGTCTAACTATAGATAGGTGCCTTCTACATATCTTTAATTACCTGTAAACATACATCCTTATGTCTAGCATGCCCCCTCCTGTCCAGATGCAGAGTTGTGGAGGACTTTACCTCATACTCTTTTGGTGGCCACTTTCTAAGCTGTTATGACCAGTCTCAGGTGATCCCTTCTCCGGATCCTCTCAATAGGTCTGCTGTGGCTCAGTCCTCCAGCCAAGGCACACAACAGTTCAGTCTCCTTCTTGGGTTCAGCTCTAAACAAGAGATTGATACTCAACTTCAATTCCTCCCCATTCCTAGGGTACTGACTCCCCAAGCTTTTCTCTTCTGGGAGTTCAAGTACCACTTAAACTACCTCTCCAACCCTCACAACCTTCTATCTCAATCCCTGGTCCTCACAAACCATAGCTCAGGGCTCCTCTCTATTCTAGGACCCCACCACAGGTGTTAACCCTGTTCCTGTAGCTCTGCTTTCTGGCATTATTTACCACATCACCATATCAGAGATTTGGGTAAGTGTTGTTATATCATTCTTCTTTTTCAATATACCTATCATCCATTTATTACACACCAAAATAAATTTACCAATTGAGTCCTACTGATAGAAAGGGAATTTCTAATTAGCTATACTAACTGAACTCTGGCTGGATTTCTATTTAATACCTTTTGTATACTCTTGTCTTATACATGGTTTGGTAGCAACATGAGAAGAGAAACAGTTCAAGCATGAGAAATCTACTAAAATAAAAAATAGAAACCCAGCCACATTGTGGCTGAGACATTTAATTAAGGAGAAATACCATTGCATCTCTGATATGGTGGTGTGGTAAATACTGTTTTGTTAATGGCTACCACTGGAGAGACCTAAAAATATCTGGAAGGCACAGACAAATTTTTCATGGTTGTATTTTCTATAGTCATAGCTACAATTTTGAGAGTCACTGGTGGGTTCAAAAAATTGTTAACGGAGAATAAATGCTTTCAGCTTCAGGTAATTTGAATTGGTGGTCTAGGTTGTAATAAAGAAATATTCACATCACAGTTAACATTTTCATGCTAGAGGCCAAGGACTGAAGTGATTGTAGTTCCCTGAGACCTTGTTAAGCACCAGTTCCTACCGAATAAGGAGAAGATGCATTGGGCTATATATAAAGAATCTTTCATTGCTGGTGCATCTCCTCTGAGCGAAGGTATAGAGAATGAAATCTTCTGTATATCTATTGCAGACACTCAAACACACACACAAAAAGGAAAAAAAATGGTTCAAGATTATTTTGTGGACAAGTTTGAAGGTTTTGAACTGTATCAGAACTAATTCTCTTTTTTAAAAAATAGGGACAGTAGAAAAGCATCTGATTAAGGTTTATTTCTCTGGTTTTTATTTTGTTTAAAAAAATATGGTGTATAAAATAGGAAAAATAAAATAAGAAAAATAGTCTCAGTAAATGTTATATTGATTGCCTTGACCAGCACAACCTTATTGTATGTGCCATCTTATTTATAGAGCAGAACAAATAACAAAATAACATAAGCTGTACCCTCTAATAAAAATAACTATAATAAAAGTGTGCTATTCATTTTCAAAATGTATTTTTCAATTTTCTTTTAGATTACATATACTAAACTGACTTGATTGTGGTCATGAAAGGCATCCAGGGGCTGAGTATATCAGACCTAATTCTGTTCTAACTTTCAGAAGTGGATATCAAGAGTAACTCTATTGGCATTATATCCATGTAAAACCAATATAACCAAGAGCTGAGTATGGATCACAGAGTATTAAATAAAGGAGTCATTGCCCACAAGGAGTGTTTCTTCTGAGAACAAAGAAAATAACATGCAAGCAAAGATAGTTGCCTTGTGGTCTTAGTGTCAACAAATTAAATAACATGATAATTTGTAACCTTTACATTTGCAAACAAATAATTTCTAGTGAAAATCCTCCTTCTCCATTATGGGATTGGTTATCATTTTGTACAGAGTGATGTACCCTAGAGTTATCATCCGGAGTAAATTTTGCTTTCAAAACTCACCTCTGCTACCCGTATAACAGCTGATATTTTTTGAATGCAAAAATAATAGAGATGAAAACTGACTAGCAATGCCTTATAAGGAACTGGGGGAAAAGAAGTCCGTGTATTTCAGTATTTAGCAAAACTAGCTAAAAAAACGAACCCCCAGATGTAATTGTGTAAGTGTGTTATGGATTTCAGTAGGTTTAACTCATGTGAACAGTTACTCATGTGGTTAAGCAACTGCAGTATTGGGGCTTAAATAATTAACTGAGATTAAACAAATAAACAAGCCAAGTGCTTTTTAACAAATGCCAATTAGGAGGCTAATGTGGTTAAGGCACCAAGCTGGTAGCTGAGAGAAGTGGCATCTGTATCCTGGTCTGCTAAGGACTTTGGGCTTGATTCTCTAAGCACTGACAAAAGTATGTAACTCAGGAATAACTCCACTGAAATTAATGGAGCTACACTGGTATAAATGAGTAGAATCAACACATCAGATCTCACTTTCCTTGGTTTGGTACCTTGGTGACTCCATTAACTTTAGGGAGGTTACACTCACGTGAGAGAGGAATTGTGCCACCCTACTGTACAGCCTTGGACAAAGTCACCTAACCTCTGTTTGCCTCTGTTGTCCCATCTGTAAAATGAAGAGGATGAGGCTAATATTCTTCAATTATTATTTGTAAGGTATTTTGAGGTCCTCTAGGTGCCACAGGTAACCAAAATATTACTATACAATAAAATAGTATAGATGCCTGTGCAACTATAGAAAGAGAGAATCTTTCATCTAGTAATACCACTGTATATGTATTTCATGTTAGCCTCCATCTAAGGAGAAACCCACAGCACTCTATACACATCACAACAAACCACCAGTAAGTAAACTGGGAGAGTTTGTGCTTTATTGTGGGATTTTGGAGAGTTGAGATTTGTTGAATGGTTGTTTTGATTATGTAATATAACATATATTGCATCATATATTGCAGGGGTCGGCAACCTTTCAGAAGTGGTGTGCCGAGTCTTCATTTATTCACTCTAATTTAAGGTTTCGTGTGTCAGTAATACATTTTAATGTTTTTAGAAGGTCTCTTTCTTTAAGTCTATAATATATAACTAAACTATTGTTGTATGTAAAGTAAATAAGGTATTTAAAATATTTAAGAAGCTTCATTTAAAATTAAATTAAAATGCAGAGCCCCCTGGACCGGTGGCCAGGACCCGGGCATTGTGAGTGCCACTGAAAATCAGCTCTCGTGCTGCCTTCAACACATGTGCCATAGTTTGCCTACTCCTGATATATTGCGTAATATGTAATATACTTTGACTTAGTCCCACACAACATTATGATTAAAAAACTAGAATGATACAAAATCAACATGGCACATGGTAAATGGATTAAAAACTGACTTATTCATAGGTCTCAAAACAGGGAATCATCAAGTGCATGTTTGTCCAGTGAGATTCCACAGGGATTAGTTCTTGGTCCTATGTTATTTTTTTTTTTATCAGTGACCTGGAATAAAAGATAAACTCATTTCTGGTAAAGTTTTCAGATGACCCAAGAGCAGAGGAGTAGTAAATGATGGAGAGCATGAGTCACTGATACAGAGCAATCTGTATCTCTTGATAAACTGAGGAGAAAGCAAACAATATGCATCTAGCAACAAGGAATAAAATACTTGCAAGGTCAGAGATTTTATCCTCGGGAGCAGTGACTTTCCAAAAACTTGAGGAACATGGCAAATAATAAGCTAAACATGAGGTCCCAGTACTACACTGTGCCCCAAAGGGCTAACACAATGCTTGGATGTATAAGGGGTAAGTGGTGACTTGATCATAGTCTAGCTAGAAGTATTTACATGGGGAAAAGACATTTGCTCATTGAGGGCTCTTCATTTTAACAGACAAAGGTATGCAATATTCCAGTGACTGGAAGCTGAAGCTAAATAAATTTTTGGTGCAAATTTTTAATCAGCTTTTGGAACAATTATCAAATATTGTGGTGGTATTCTTCAGTACTGGCAATCTTTAAATCAAGGTCAGATGTTTTTTCTAGAAGTTTGCTCTACTTCAGCCACAGTTGTTGGATTTGAAACAAGAATTAATACAAAGGAATTTATGGTCTGTGTTATACAAGATGTCAGATGAAGATCACAGCAATCCCTTCTGGCCTTAAAATATATTAATCTTATATTGCCCTAATAATCATAGTAATCAGAATATCTATGATAAATGTTAAATATAAAAGCAACATCAGTATTGATAACTGGATTACCCCTTATTTCCCTCTTAGGTTGTGCCCATACTGTGGCTCTGGAAAAAGTGGTGGACAGCAGGAGATACATGCTTGATACTCCCTCTCCTATGTAAGGGGAAGAAGATGAGAAGTGGGTCTGAGAGAGAATGAGAGCTATTCTGGTGAGTGTAGCTGTCCAGACATATGGGAGAAGTAAGCTGCTCCATGAAAATAGGTGAAATAACTTACTCTCAGGTCCTTCTGGAAATCAAAAGACTTAGCAGGAAAGGATGTCATTCTCTGAGTCACAGTTCATTTTCTAGGTTGCCCCTGGAAAGGAAAAGCTGTGAGTTGCCTTGATATTCAGGGCAGATTGCAAAGCTGCAGTACAACTACATGTGAAATGTTAAATTTCTTAAGCTTTTGGATACCTTTGCATATAAAAAGAATGAGGAGTAATTGTGGCACCTTAGAGACTAACACATTTATTTGGGCATAAGCTTTCATGGGCTAAAACCCACTTAATCAGATGCATGCAGTGGTAAATACAGTAGGAAGACACCATTAAATTAGGCTTGAATAAAGACTGGGAGTGGATCGGCCATTACACAAATTAAAAACTATTTCCCCATGCTAATTTTCCTTACTGTTACTCACACCTTCTTGTCAACTGTATAAAATGGGCCATCCTGATTATCACTACAAACATTTTTTTCTCCTGCTGATAATAGCCCACTTTAACTAATTAGTCTCATTAGAGTTGGTATGGCAACCCCCATTTTTTCATGTTCTCTGTGTATATATATCTTCAAATATCTTCCAACAGTATTTTCCACTGCATGCCTCTGATGAAGTGGGTTTTAGCCCATGAAAGCTTATGCCCAAATAAATTTGTTAGTCTCTAAGGTGCCACAAATATTCCATGTTCTTTTTGCTGGTACAGACTAACACAGCTACCACTCTGAAACCTGTTTGCATATAAAGAAACTTTTAAGGACTGAAGTTCCAAAAATCTCAAATTGTGGCCAAATACAAACTCCCACAGCTCTTCACACTAAGTTCACAATTTAAATATGATGATGCCTATTTTGGTTTTTGGGCATGCAAATATATGTGCTTGCAAATTTTGAAGGCATGTTTTCAAGTAGACTTGTGCTCCTAAATTAGTGAGGTTCTTTTGAAAATCACACCCACAGTGAAAATTTGGAAGCCTGGAAATCTGTGTCTTTTGCTGTTTGTGTGAGAGAGACACTAAATCAAAGGAATCCAGGTGCTAAAACTTCATACACAGGCACAGAAGGTGGTTTTTAGGATACATTTCTTTTTCATACAGACACAAAATGGAAAAGGAAGTTGTATAATGCTGGTTTTATTTTGTTGTTAGCAAAACAGTTTGTTAAAGTTGCCCAAAGTGGGATGACATTTCTATATATCACTAAAAAGTCTCCAAGGAATAACACACTGAGAAGCAGCTGTTAAGCTGCCTATAATATGCCTTCTTTGTGAATTGCTCTTGCCTGATTGAGGAAATTAGTTTGGCAGAACAAATTCTATTGCTTCATGAATATATAATGACAAAATAAATACAGTTACCTGTGTGCAAGGAAAGTGATGAGCATGCCTTTCACTAAGCAGATTTCTTTTAGAAGATTTAGCAACAGAGAGTTTCAAGTAGTTATTTTAATTAGTGATGGGTGAACTGCAGAAATTTCAGAGGTTTGGTTCCAAGACTCAAGTTGGATAAGAATCATAAAGCTTATATGCATAATATCTGAATATTTGAGGTAAAATCAGGATAGATATCTAAATAAGGCAACTTTTCATGTGGTATTTCTTTATTTTCTTCCTTTCAGTTCCAACTGCAGCCCAAATCAGGAAGTTGAAACCATCTGGAAATGTTCAAAAGCAGAAAGCTAAGAAAAAAATTGTGAGCCTTGGTGTCACCATGCCTCAGTGAGTCACAACTGAGAATACTAAATTCAAGACAAACTGCTGAGATACCACCCCAAAACTGGTGGTTATTCTTGCATAAGATATATCAGACCAACAACAAAAGTAAACTTCTGTTTCACCACACTGGCTAACAAGAAGTCAGAGAAGCAGTCTCCTTACGTATTCCTGTTCTTGTTTCATCACCAAAAACACTAAACTTAATGATGAGTGATTATTTAAAACCAATTTCATCAAAATGGTCTTCTGATTCCAAAGGACCAGCCACATACCCAAGTCAATATACAACTCAGATCTTACATAATAATCACACTGTTGCCAATCCTTTAGTATCTAAAATCTAAAGGTTTATTATAAAAAGAAAGAAAGAAAGGTGAGAGTTAAAATTGGTTACAGGAATCAAATATGTACACTAATTGCAAAGTTATTGGATCAGACTTGTAGCAGTGATTAAATAAACGTCTGGCTTGTTAAGTCTTCGGTTGCTCCCAAATCACTGGAAGATCCTCAGTCCCTTGATTAGAATGTTCCCATTAGTACAAGTTCATAGTCCAGAGATTTGAGCAGGAAAGAGGCAAAATGGAGATGTTTTCAGGGTCTTTTATAGCTCCTTGCCACTGAGGGAAACTCAGTGTTTCAAACAAAGTCGTCCCCACAGCTTGTGGAAAAATATGGGTAACAAGATGGAGTTTAGTGTCACATGGTCTCATCACATGTTCTTGCCTGCTCCCCTGAGTCATAGCAGGGGCCATCACCCATGCTCTAATTAGAACGTTCACATGAAAGTCCATCAGGTGTGGATAGATGTATTCCATGCTCCATTGTGAGTTAAGTATTCCTTGATGGGCCATTTAACCTGAATAGTCCCTTCAAGATGTGCAGGCTAAATACCTTGTGGGTATTACCACATGAGCAAACACATTTGAAATACAGGTACATGGTCAATATTCATAACTTCATATACAAAAATGATACATGCATGCAAATAGTATAATCATATTCAGCAAATCGTAACATTTTCATAGACAGTTTACATGACATACTTTGTGCAAGATTTGCTGCAATTATATAACAGTGGTAGCAACAATGGTCTACATGCTCATATTTTAATCATATAACATCACATTTGAGAGGACAGGGCAGAAGGAGAATTTGGATCAAGCTTTGAATAAAAGTTTCACTAACCTTTTGCCTTCTCCAAAAGCAGTTTAACCACCAATATTAATAGTCTCCTGTCATCCAAAAGTGACATGAGCTCACGTGACTATTTGCCAATGCTTTGGAGCAATTTTAGTTTCTCATTAATTTTAACAGTTCTTTGTGTAAACCATAAAAATTGTTACTGTGTACCCATAAACTCCTTTTTGTCAGTATACAACACTGTATCTGATAGATACCCTTTTAAGTTTTATAGACTGTACTCCAAAATAAATTAGAAGTCAATGTAGGTTGTGTAAGATAGATGCAGGCTGGAGCTTGATACCAGAACTACCATCTCACTGATTTCGGAATCTATTTATCACCACATTGTGTCACAAGTTTCTCTGGAAGAAAGACATATAAAGGAGAAAAGTTGACCCCAAAGGGGATAATCCAGGTGAAAGTTCAACTAGATAGACAATCTGTTGTTTTCCCCTTTTTTGTGATTAAAAGTTCTTGGCTTGAGACACTCAAGGTGAATTGAACCAAGATCAAGGTTTCACCAAAGCACCCCAAAATCTTCAAGAAATACTAGACAGATCCTCCAAAGTTTTTGAATAAGAGCTTGGACAGATAAGCAACATGTCAGTGAAGCTCACATTTAAGTCTGATAGCCAGCCACAATATTCCAAGCCCAGAGTTATGCCGTATGTTCTGAAGCTTCTGGAGAAAGGTGTTTTGGACCACTTAATGAACACTGGAGTCCTGTCACCAGTTTCACAGAGTGAGTGAGCTACACCCATTGTACCAATGATCAAGAAAGATGGCTCAGTATGAATATGTGGCTATTTCAAATTGACTATGAATCCAGTTTCATGTTGTCATAAACAGATGGTTAGGGGTTAATGTCTCTTTTACCTGTAAAGGGTTAAGAAGCTCAGTAAACCTGGCTGACACCTGACCAGAGGACCAATAGGGGGACAAGATACTTTCAAATCTTGGTGGAGGGAAGTCTTTGTTTGTGCTTTTTGTGTTGTTCGTTGTTCACTCTCGAGACTGAGAGGGACGGGACATCATTCCAGGCTCTCCCAATCTTTCTGAATCAGTCTTTCATGTTTCAAAATGTAAGTAATAGCCAGGCAAGGCGGATTAGTCTTATGTTTGGTTTGTCAACTTGTAAAGGTTTCTTTCTGCTGGAAGGATTTTTACCTCTGTTTGCTGTAACTTTGAATCTAAGGCTGAGGGGGGTCCCTCTGGTCTATATGAATCTGAGTACCCTGTAAAGCATTTTCCATCCTGATTTTACAGAGATAATTTTACCTTTTCTTTCTTTAATTAAAAGCTTTCTTTTTAAGAACCTGATTGATTTTTCCTTGTTTTAAGATCCAAGGGATTGGGTCTGAACTCGCCAGGGATGGGTGGGGGGAAAGAAGGGGGATGGTTAATTCCTTTTTGTTTTAAGATCTAAGGAGTTTGGATTTGTGTGAAGCCTCTCAAGGCAACCCAGGGAGGGGAAAATCTGCTGGGAAAAGGAGGGGGATGGTTAATTTCTCCTTGTTTTAAGACCCAAGGGGTTTGGGTCTGGGTTCCCAGGGAAGGTTTTGGGGGAACAGAAAGTGTGCCAGACACTAAATTCTGGCTGGTGGCAGCAGTACCAGACCTAAGCTAGTAATTAAGCTTAGAAGTGTTCATGCAGGTCCCCACTCCTTGTACTCTAAAGTTCAAAGTGGGGAAAAAACCTTGACACATGTGCAGACCATTATCCACTACCTCATACTGAAGTTTTGTTTGCTACTCTGAGTAGGGGACAGTGTTTCAGTAAATTGGATTTGCCTAGTGTATACCTACAAATGAAGATTGATTTGGCATCTTGCAGCTATCTTGCAATCAACATGCAAAAAGGCTTATTTTGTTATAACAGATTGCCTTTTAGTATCACAGTGGCACAGCTCTGTTCCAGAAAGCCATGGGATGAGACCCTGAAGGGACTGAATCTGCAGCTGAATATGTTGTACATGTAATTGATGCCATAGGCTAAGAAAATTGCCAGAGAAAAAGAAGGTTGTTCCTGAAGTGCCCCTGTCAGAGAATGTGTCAAGTTTACATTCATTCTTAAGACTGTTAAACTACTATGGTAAATTTCTACATATCTGGCTACAATCTTGGCACCTTTACATGAATGCTTACAAGCAAATAAAAAATGTAAATGCATTAAAGAGTGTTACTGTGTTTTTAAAGAAGCAAAGAAATTGCTTCTTATGCACTTTTATTGTCACTACCATTGCAATTGGCATGTGATAATTTGTGAGTGCAGTTCTTTCCTACTTTTTTCCTGATTGCTTTCACTTCATGAACATTCACCACACTGAGAAGAACTATGCACAAATAGAGTGAGAAGCTCTCTGCATGATCATCAGAATTTGTAAGTTTCATACTTATCTATATGGTAGAAATGTTACCTTGCTAATGGATCATTGTCCATTAATTTCAATTTTTGGACTGAAACATGGAATTCCATCATTAGCTGCTGCTTGTATACAATCATGGGCATTGCTACTTTCAGCTCATTCCTCTACTATACAATTCCATAAAGGTATTCAACATGGCAATGCTGATAGGCTGTCACACTGCCATTCTCAAACTCTCATCAACCCAAAGACATTTCAGATAAAGTGATCTATCTGAATTTGATGGGTTGGTTGCCCATTAATAGAACAGATATCTACAAAGAAAATATTGTGCTTTCTTTGTGAAAGGAATGGTACTACAGGGTAGAGAATTGGACCACAAGAATCCCCAGTTTACATAATTCATGTCAAGTCGATGTGAATTATTTGTGAATAATGGTGCAAGTGATCATTCCAAAATCTCGTCAATCTCAGGTTTTGGAAGCTCTTTGCAAAGGTCATTTGGCACTGGATGGATGAAGGCTGTATCCTGGAGTCGTGTCTGGGAGCCAGAGATTGAAAAAGATATTGAGAGCATGACAAAGTGCTGTACTACGTCAGCAAATCCAGCATGATCCTGGCCCAGCTCATCTATGCCCTTGGTCATGTCCTCAGACTCCTTGGATGTGTATTCATGTGGACTTTGCCAGACCTTTAGAAGGTTGTCTGGTTTTGATCATAATCAATGCCCATTCAAAATGGCCAGAAGTTTTCAGAATTACTACATGATAGCTACTAAGACCATTACATAGGCACAGGAACTAAGGGTGCTGCAGCACCCCCAGTTTTTGTGCAGAGTCCCAGATGCTGGTCCCGTGCCTGGGGCTCTGGTACTGGTCCCGCACGTTGGATCCCAGGGCCACTGGAGCCATGCTCAAGGCTCTGCTCTCACCCCCAAAAGTGATCCAAGACTCAGACCCTTTACCCCTGTCCGCAACCCCATCCCTCATCCCTCTGGAGTCATGGCCCAGTACTGGCCCCAGCTCTGGGGAGAGGGGGCATGGACAGAGGTAAGGAGGGGTGTGAGGTAAAAAGTTTGGAGACCACTGGCTTTCAGCATCCTCACTGTAAAATTGTTCCAGTACCACTGGCTCATTAGACATCTTCATACTTTGTTTAGCCAGTTCAGTTTACCTTTACAGTTGATGAGTGAAAATTCCTAGTTTCAGTAATTTGGCAGATATGCTCTGCTCCATACCATCCTTCTACACACAGACTAGCAGAACACTTTGTACAGATACTTAAGCATGCATTAAAATCATCAAGTCTATTTTGAGCCATCAACAGAAACTGGACAATACTTGCTCGTCTACAGGAACACACCACATATAGGTGCCTTCTGGGTAGTAGCAACTTTTTTTTTTTTATTATTTTGCAAACTTGTTGGGACTAGCTACATCCTGATATTGCCTCATGTGTAGCCAAATCCCAATCTATGTAGCTCAATTGACTCAAGACTTGTTATCATTCTTTTCAGTTAGGAGACTTAGTGTGCATATCTAGGATGTGCAATGAAATCAGTACTTGGAGAACTTGTAAAATTCCTGGGACTTGTTTCATTTGTGATAAAACTACATGGTAGTATTTTATGGAAAGGAAATGATATATGGAGCAGTTGCAGCCTTAACAAATCTGGAGATGTTCCAGCAGGACTTTCTGCTCCTCTGATCAAAACTTCTTCTGTTACAACTTCTAATTTTGATGACTTGTTTGGAGAAACTTTGGTACGAAATCCAGTAGATGCTTTACCACCAGCTGTTCCTGTTGTTCAGGACACTGGCACACCACCATCACTCTGTTTTCCCAAGAGCATGCAAAAAGAAGTGGTGTGCCTGTGAAATTGTTTAGTAAGTTAGTTGCTATTCCAGGGCAGAATAATCCCTTGAAATTTGAAAGTCTGCAGTACTCTACCCACAATTATTAGTTTGGTTATATAATGTCTTATATTAGCCACTTAAACAACAATGTATGCATATTTGGGAAGTTTTTTAAAGTATGGTAGAGGAATGTGATGTCCTGTCCCTTTAAATGTTTGAGTACTTCATCTCCCTCCCCTGGTGCAAAGCCTCATATTCGTGTTGTTTTTAGTTTTGCTGCAAGAACAATAAAACCACCGCCACCGCAGACAACAGTGTTTCTAACAGCTCCCTCTGTGTCTGTCTATCTCCTTCTTTGCTGGGCCCAAATATTACAATTACAGCGCATCAAATGAATAATTTTGATTATATAATGAACTAAATGGTAAATTAATTAATTCATGGTTTTCCCTCAGGTTTTACCCCCAGAAGCATGGGAACATGTGTCTGCTGACTCCTTACAATGGAAAATTATTGATTTCCTTTAGGTATTCATTCTTTTTGACTGTGAATAAGTCCATTTTATTCAAATCAACAATATAAATCAATAAAACACATAATCTTTTCCTCTTTTTGCCACAAGCTGTATTTAATGTTTGAATTATTTACATTTTCTTCAAAACTTAAATATGGATAAGATACAAAAGCTATTTTCTCTTATGAAACAAATAAATGGGTTTGTTCTGCTGATTTTCTAGTCCATGATAATTCTTAGCTAGAATTACTGAGTAACAGAACAATCCAGGGTAGCAAACTGACCCCATCAAAGTCACTGGGAGTACTCCTATTAACGTCAATAGAGGCAGGATTTCACCCAGAGGCCTGAAGACAAAGCACAGGACTATGAACCAGAAAACCTTGGTTCTGTTACTAGCTTTGACACTGCTATTCTGTATAGCTATGGCCAAATCACTTCACCAGCTTTCAATACCTCTGTTTCCTTTTCCAGCCTTTGTCTGTCTACCTACTTATACTGTAAGCTCTTCAGCTCTGTAACAGCTTAATACTAGTGAATGGGTCACTTTCACAAGTCCTGTAAGATACTCCTATCAGTCCACAATCTGAAGTCCTCACTTCCTTTTTATTATGCATCTTCTCTGGCAAAACCCACATTGAATTCTGCTATCATCTTCTCTGCTGAAGTCCCTTCAGCCTCCACAGCAGGACATGTGTAAATCAGAGGATGGTTCAGTCCAAGGGAGCATTGTGCTTGAATAAAAACTGAGTGTTATGATTTGCCTTATAGGAACAGATCTGTGTTAACTCCAGAAAGGCCTCCCCTTTTGGCATGGCCTGGCTGGCAACACTATAGGTGTTAACACAGATGATACATAGGGGAGACATGCTGAGTTAACCATCCCCCAAGATTTCTGCTTGGCCTGCCTGGGGAGAGCAAGAGGGGCTCTGTCCTTTTCCTGCTGTGCCTGCTCCTGGCAAGTTCCTGGCAAGTAGCCAGGCCCAGACAGGGAGCAGAAGGGGCAGGACCAGCCGCTTCTCATGCCGGCAGCTCTGGATTGCTCTGTGCAGTGTAATGGCTGCCTGGGAGAGTGCAGCTGGGGAAGCAGTGGCAGCCTGCCCCCTTTGCTCCCTGGCCACCAGGCCCAGACAGGGAGCAGAAGAAGCGGGCTGCAGCTGCTTCCCCATATGGACTCACTCTCAGGCAGCTGCCATGCTTAACAGATGCAGAGACCAGGAGCAGCCAGCTTCAGCCGGGATGAGAAGTGGCTCCGTCTCGCTCCCTGCCCAGGACCGGCTGCCAGGGAGAGCAGCTGAATGTGCTGGGGGTAGTCAGGGGCAGCTCCAGGCCCCAGCATGCCAAGCGCATGCTTGGGGCGGCATGCCGTGGGGGGCACTCTGCCGGTTGCCGGGAGGGCGGTAGGCAGGCTGCTTTCGGCGGCTTGCCTGCGGAGGGTCTGCTGGTCTCATGGACCCCCCACAGGAGGTCCACCGGAGCTACGGGACCAGCAGACCCTCCGCAGGCATGGGACGTCCACCGGAGCCACATGATCGGCGACTGACAGAGCGCCCTCTGCAGCATGACACTGTGCTTGGGGTGGTGAAATGTCTACACCCGCCCCTGGGGGCAGTAGAGGCACAGTAGGAGAAGGACAGAGTCTCCCACAGGTAACTCTGGTGAGGCTGGGAAAGTGCTAGAGTCCTGGGTCGGGTGCAGGATAGGGGGGTCAGTGGGAAAGTTGCTGGGAGCAGATTCCCTGGCCTCTGCTCAGCCAAAGTAAGGGCATTGTTCATGTCCCGTGCCTCCCCTGTTGAGGTGTCCATGAGCTCTGGGAAGACACTAGTGCTGTGAGTTTCCCCGGACTGGGACTGGCCTTAGCAGCATTTGCTTCCCTCTCCTGTGGCTTCATTTCTGCAGGAGCTGGCAGGATTGGCTGCCCTGTCTCAAGGAAGTTCCTCCCAGAGTAGACACATGGGGCAGTCACATTTCCTCCCCTTTACATTGCCCCCCAACCCCCATCAGGTGGCACCAGTCGTCTATGGGCAATAACATTATACAGTCCTTGTATAATCTCAAGAGCTGTGATTGTTCTCTGCCTCTGCAGGTGGGACATGAGGGGAGAAGGTGCTTTCATTGTCCCCGCTTGCACACCCAGGCAGGACCTTAATGCATGAATGTAAATACAGCAGAGTGTGTACCAGAAATGTGTAAACATTGTTGAAAATTGAAATTCACTGAAACTAGCTTGAAAACCAATTACAGCCCACTCTTTAGCTAGGTATTGGAAAGTAAATTTCAGAGTTCATGTGCGCATGCATGATGTTGCCTGTTTTTGTTTTTAAGGAAGCCTTTAAAATATGGTGCCTCACTTTCTTTCCTGCACAGTGTTGTTATGTCACTTTTATGAAACTGAGAGGGGTACTGGGGGTATCCCCAGTGTAGTCATGTAGAACCTGAAAAAAGCCATTGGGCATCATTCCTCTTACCATTTTGTATGCCTACCATTAATTTTATTCTGGTTCCAAGGATCTTCCTGGATAGTCCCTGAAAATAGTTTAAAATATGACATTTTCTATTCTGTTTCTGTACAAAATAAATTTATATATATGTCAGGGTTATCTTTATCCCAGACTTTTCAGGTTTGTAGTCTGACCGCAAGAGAGACAGGAAACTCAGCAAAGTCCGAAACAAAGTTCTTTATTGATGCAGGCACACAAGCAACAAAGAACAAGCCCGTTCTCCACAGAGAACCAGAACCAGCCCCCCCTTTCTTCAATACAGCACAAATTTATATAAGCAAGTTTACATCACAGTTAAAACATTTAATTGCCTGTGGTTAATTAACTGCACCTGGTGAAGCATTTGATCACAAAATTCATGACCTTGACCAGTTCCTGGCACACAAGCAGCTTCCTTATCAGTACTGAGAACTTTTTTATCCGCACTTTTCAAGCTTGAGTGCAAGGGGGGGTTCATCCACCCAGCTCCTGTGTGCTGACTTCATTCACCCACCTTCTGAGCCCCCCTTGCTCATGCATCAAGCATGTAATCACCTGCTCAGCCTATCTTGTGGGCCTTCGGGACCACTTTAAAGCATCCTATCAATCATATATATATATATATATACACACACACAGAGAAGGAGAGAGAGAGAGAGATTGAGAACATGCATGTGTGATAGGCTGTGTCCTGAAGATTTTGCCTTGTCTGTTGTACCATTTTTACTCAGTGTGTGTAGCCATAAAATAGATTTTTAGAATGAATTTTCATTCCACATTAAGTGGGTTTTAAATTCTTCAGTGCATTGATACAGACTTTCATCTTTCAGGGATTGGAAGTAATTTATCATTGGTTTAAAAATTAACCCCTTCACTTTCACCAGATACGAAGGAGAACTTGATTCCCTATTCCTCTCAATCTGTGATCTTAGCTCATTAAACTGGATTATTGTAGCTTCTGAGACAGATATTGGTACCACATGCAGTATCTTTGGTGACTATATTTTATTAAGTGTATGGCTTATATATCATTGTGGTCCACTGATTGTAAGCAAATCCATGAGAGGCAGATTACCACATCTCTAGGAACAGTGGGGGATGATTACTACAGGCCAAGATTGTAAACAGCTCCAGAGAAGTACCACTCCCTGCAGTGGTTGGCATGTACTGGTTTAGGGAAGTATCAAAGAAGAGGCAAGGGACAAAGAAACAACTCATGATATATAGGCTGAATTATAATAGATTTGGGGGTCTTTCTTTTGATTTGTCAACTGGACAGGATGTTCTGTCCTAAGGTCGCCCCAGCATTTGCTGACGGGTTGGAAAGATTTTGGCCTACTAGGGTCTCATAAGCCTGGTAGCCTATTTCTGTTACATTTATGAAGTGTGTAAATCCATTTATTTTAATATATTATGCTTTTACCTAAGAATAAATGTGTTTGTTTTGGAAGAGTTGTCACTGGAAAAACATGGTCATTGTCCTTGAAGAGTAATTAAAGAGCATGGGGCTGGACGCTAGTAAGACCTGCTTGGGATTGCCACAATGAAAAAGCAGGGGAATATAGCCTAAGAACCCTGGTCCTGGAAAGGGAAGGGATGTGGTTTCCTGTCCATAGAGAGGTAAAGGCTAGAGGCTTCAAACCTGAATGGGCATTTTCAGAGCAGACCACGGAGGTCAAAGATGCAGTGACCCTGAATCTCTGTCAGCTCCTTCTTAGTTTCTGTAATCTTAAGATAATATGATTGTTATTATACTCCAAGGGCAAATACAAAACATGGGGCTAGATCCTCAGCTTTTTAAAAAGGACTCACTCCATTGACATCATTTGAATTATCACCAATTTACACCAGCTGAAGATTCAGCTTCATTATTCCATTTTTTACTGTATTTGTTCCAGCAAAATTCCCCCTGACTTCCACTGGAATTCAGGCTGCTCAACCCCTCTGAAAATCAGGCTGTTGCTGTCTCAAGTCAGGCACCCAAAAACTGAGGCACCAGAGAACAGGTGT
This sequence comes from Gopherus evgoodei, assembly GCF_007399415.2. Classification (NCBI taxonomy): domain Eukaryota; kingdom Metazoa; phylum Chordata; order Testudines; family Testudinidae; genus Gopherus; species Gopherus evgoodei. The sequence goes on along the minus strand of NC_044322.1, from coordinate 331,605,846 downwards.
GAAAAATTGGGCATAGCGATTTACCTAAGGCTACACCTGAGAAATTAGTGGCCGAGCTGGGAATAAAACACAAATCCTGGTTTACAGTCATAAACTCTGACCACTGGGCCTCTCTTTGGTTCTGGTTGCTTGGCTCAGGGTTCTGTATCCTCCAATTTCACAGCATCAGGTCTACATTTATTTTGTATTCTTATGAGTCATAATACCATCAAAGATACAGAATCTTCCTGTTTGCTAATCCTGTTTTCTGCTACAGTTAATTTTTTCTATGGGCCACAAATTTGTATTTATCTTGGAAACATTTGAATCCACATTTGTAATCTGCTCTGGAAGTTTCACAGACCCATCTTGAATTTCCTGGTCAAATAGTAATACATTTTATTACATTCACTTCCTAATCTTTGAGTTATTCTCACATGCTTTGGATGAATTCTGTTGTTACTCTCCCTCTTGATAAGACGACTGTTGTGAGGATTCCTTCTCCCTCTTGATAAGATGACTGTTGTGAGGATTCCTGATAAAGGTTGCTTATCTTGGGGCTTGTTCATATATATATATATATATATGGCATTTCTGTTAATCTTCCTCTTTTATTTTTTAACCGATATATACCCAAGTTCTAAACTATAGAGTAGAAAAGGAAAATAGATTAAAGAAAAAAAATCCTTTTTTGCATTTTATCTGTCTCCATATGGAAAAAAAAAGAGCTCCACAAAGATGGAAGGAAAATTAAAATATATGGTCCGGATCCTCACTGAAACCAACATATCTCCATTGAAATCAATGTAGATAAACCAATTTACACCATTTGATCTGGCGTAATCTGTCTCTATCTATTGATTTTTCTTATCTAGAATTTCACCTTTTCCTCTCTACTGTGGTAGACATATAACCAATAGTTTTACACTGGTCCTTATCAGGTAGGGTGACCAGACAGCAAGTGTGGAAAAATTGGGACAGGGTGGGGGGTTATAGGAGCCCATATAAGAAAAACTCCCAAAATCAGGACTGTTCCTATAAAATCGGGACATCTGGTCACCCTATTATCAGGCTCTAATTAATTTTAAAAACACATGGAAAAAGGACCAAGGAATTACAGTGAGAAGTTAAAAATAGGAGGAAATTTGTGGGAAATCTTTATATAGTCATTAGCGGTGGAACATTAAAGCCTGTTAACTTCACAGGGCTAACAAAAGCTTTGTAACCTAAGATATGTCATCAATTTCTTCAGATATGGAGTCCAATCAGAGTTACATATTTGATGTGCACTTAGGCACCTTCAAACACATACAATAATAGACATTGGGGATTATGCCTTTCAGTTACTATGGGGATGGGAAGCTGTACAAAACTCTAAAGCAGAAAGTAAAGGCTCAGATTGACCTGCTGTGGTATTTATGGAGATCGGTATGAAATATGTCAGAATTAGTTTAGGAATAAATAATTGAAAATTACTAGATCTAGCACTGCTTTTTACTAGGGTCAAGGTCTTTAAAAGTTTTGAGGTGCCTAACTCTCACTGATTTCACAGGAAAAGGTTGATTTTAATGTGATTTAGGTATCTAAACACCTCTGAGTGTTTAATGCATTAGCTTAGTGCATATGGCCTGAGGAGGGGTGCAAAAATTAAGTTTATGATTCCCATCTCCCCCATTTCCATGTCCCAATCTACTCCCTCAGTTGTCCCTAAGGGGACCAGACAGCAAGTGTGAAATATTGGGATGGGAGTGGGGGGTAATTGGCACCTATATAAGACAAAGCTCCAAATATCGGGACCGTCTCTATAAAATCTGGACATCTGGTCACCCTAATTGTCCCTCCCTAGCACAGGGCTGGGAATTTCCACTCTGCATCTTAGTCAGAATGCTTTTCTCTTCATGGTGTTGGGGTGCCAGCAGGTGGAGCACTGAGCACATGGGAGAAACAGTCTCCCTGCTTTTGTCACCACACTGACCCACAGCAACTGAAAGCAGCAATTACAGAAAAGTTTTGTTCAGTGCCTGCAGCAGCCTTGGGTTGGAGCATGTTCAGTGCAGATGGAATTTCCAGAGAATTTAGCTGCCATATGCTAACAAATCTCTACTGAATATGTGCAAACTAAGATGTAATCAAAGGCTTTTGATTTGGCTAAATGTTGGTGGTTTTTCATGGGGAAAGAAAATAAACATCGCTGGCATAAAGGTCATCTCACTGGTAAATTTAAAGTCTCTGCTCCAAATAATTGAAGAACTAGAGCTTATCAATTAAACAATCATAAGATTATATTTTTTATAACAGGGATAAAATGACATATTTTTCCTTAATCTTATTCTGAACCTTTTTTTGCTGAAACTTTCTCAAAAAATTCAGCATGAGGCAAGCACCCCCATGGAAAAACTCAGCCAAAGCAGCTGAAGACTGGCCAAATTATAAGCAACTGGAAACAGTGTCTTATCATGGGAAATGCCAGGTATTTTTAACTCCAGGTCAGTACTTGCACAGCCAATAATACAGGATTCTACATATCATACCCGCCAACTCCATGGGTTCTCCAGGACTGGAACACCCATGGGGAAAAAATGGTGGGTGCTGAGCAGTCACTGGTGGCCCTGCAGATCACTGCCTCCCCCTCCCTCCCAGTGCCTCCTGCCCACCACAATCAGCTGTTCCATGGCTGTACAGGAGATGCTGAGCCGGAGGGTGTGGAAAGGGTGAGGAATAAGCAGGGCGGAGTGGGAAGAGGTAAGGTGGTGATGGGGCCTTGGAGGAAGGGGTTGGGCCTCGGGCAGAGCCAAGGGTCCAGCCTCTCCTCCACCCCGGGTACATTAGAAAGTCAGCGCCTCTGCTATATACCACAATTTATTTTCCAGCCTTTTCTTGTGAGTGGACAAAAATTTACTTGTAAAACACAACCTTTTTGTCCTTAACGGCCAAGTGTTAGGATTCCACTGATTCAGACTGCTGATGATTGTCTAATTTGCATGTGAACACATATTCACTGAGTCAGTTTGTTTCAGTTAATTCATCCTTAGACATAAGTTCTCCACAATCCCGCACGTGAAAAATGAATATTTTATCCAATACACCCTGCATCTCCTCACAGTATTTTGTATACTTGTCAGAGTATGAACATTGGTCTTCTACTTGTGGTTATATTTTTATAAATCTGGGCTGTCACATATTCTTTTGAGGGAAAGAAGTCTCTTGGGAATTGTAACTTTCCAGGAGCAACCTGGTGCAATTTTGTAACTGAGAAGAAACTGTTACTAAAAAGGGTTCTTCTAAGCTACATTATTTATAATGAATACCTGGCAAATATCCTAGAATTCAAGAAGGAGGAGAAAACATTAATCTGTGTGTGTGCACGAGGGGATGAAGAGAAGAGGAACATGTTTCTTGTGCCTTAATGATTATTTCTGTTAGACCCCCCCACAGAAGGCACACTTTAATTACAGTACAGTTTTGAGGAAGCCACAGGAGGAAGCATTGGTCCGAGGTGGTACCACCATACTGTGATTAATGTGTGAGCTCCTTGGATCAGTACTAAATAAGACACAAGTGCCCAGGTACTGTAAGTGGTTTGGAGACTCCCCATTTTCTAGGCTCTTCACACGCTGTTAATTTACTCTCTCTCCTTAGCTTGAAGCATTGTACAGTGAATGCACTGGTCTAACCACATTCTTTCAGGGGCTGTGGGAATTTGTGCAGATTTTAGACATGAAAGTGGAGTGGACCAATAGTTGTCTCTTTCTCAGAAAAATAGCTAGCAAAAAGGGTAACAGTACTTCTTGGCTGCTCCCTGTATAATGGTGCTACAGGAAGACTCAATGACTTCTGAATGGGGCAATGTGCCTTATAACATTCCTGATAACAGCAAAGCTTTTCTATACAATAGTGAATAAGAAAAATACATCAAGGTGACACTTACTTGGCAATGTTGTAGTTACAGCAAGCCCCCCAAGATCTGCAATGGTCCTGCTTCACAGGATACTGGATGGCTTCAAAGAGGGTTGCGCATCCCTGGCATATTCTGGAGTTGGATTCTGCACTAGTTTTTTCTAGGCTAGCAAGGAGCAGTTGTGGGGTTGTGACACTAAACTGTGGCCATCGAGCCTACAGTTACACAGAACCAGTGACTATAAAATCCACACTAAATGGTATGTAACCCATATGACAGATGTGGGTTACAGTAGTGTCTGTGGGGGGGAGGGTCCTGTTCACTCTTTATTTAACTGGATAAACAATAGGGAAGAATAGTAGGAATAAGTAGGCAGTTTTCACAATGAAGACAGGTAAAGAGCAGGGTCTCCCAAGGCTCTGGACTGGAACGTCTGCTGTTCAACATATTCATAAATAATCAGGAAAAGAGGGTGAACAGTGAGGTAGCAAAACTTGCAGATGATAGACAATTACTCAGAACGGTTAAGTGCAAAGCTGCCTGTGAAGGGTTAAAAAGGTATCTCACTAAACTGGTTGACTCGGCAAAATGGCAGATGAAATTCAGTGTTGATAAGTGTAGATAGGAGAGTTCCACAAGTATCTGGACTGAGGCCTGTGCTATCCTATTCAACATATTCATAAATAATCAGGAAACACGCTGGAAAAGAATCCCAAATACATATACAAAATGATGAGGTCTAAACTAGCTGTTACCACTCAAGAAAGATCTTGGAATCTTCATAAATAGTTTTCTGAAAATACCTGATCCTTATGCAGCAGCAGTCAAAAAAGTTAACCAATATTAGGAGCCAATAGGAAAAGAATAGAAGATAAAATTAGAAAATGGCATAATGTCACTATATATATCCATGGTATGCCCACATTTCATTACTGTATGCGGTTCTGGTCATTCTATCTAAAAAAAAATAGAATTGGAAAAAGTGCCGAGAAGGGTAACAAAAATGATTAGGGGAATGGTATAGCTTCCATACAAGGAGAAATTACAAACACTGGAATAGTTCATCTTAGTAAAGGGACAACTAAGGGGTGAGGGATATGCTAGTGAGCTATAAAATCATGAATGGTATGGAGAAAGTGAATAAGGAAGTGCTATTTACTCCTTCATATATCATGAAAATTAGGGGTCACCCAATGAAATTAATAGGAAACAGGATTAAAACAAACACTTTTACACAATACATAGTCAGCCTGTGGAATTTGTCGCCATGGGATGTTGTCAAGATCAAAATTATAACTGAGTGCAAAATAGAAAAAGATAAATTTATTGAGGATAGCTCGATCATTGACTATTATCCAAGATAGTCAGGGATGCAACCTCATGCTCTGGGTGCCCCTCAGCCTCCAGAAGTATCTGGAACTGTCTACTGTCAAAGACAGGATACTGAGCTAGGTGGACTATTGGCCTGAGCTAGTATGGCCATTCTTGTGTTCTGATCGTATTCCTCTGCCAAACTTCAGTTCAAGGAGCCAGGCTGTGTAATGTGTTTGGACTCTGGCAATTTACTTCTGAGATCGAATGTGGATTATGTCACAAGTTTAAAAAATAAGTGTTTGGTAACAAAGTTCCTGTTTATGAAGAAAACAATGGCTCTTATGTTATTAAATGTTCCTTTTTTTGTGGGAGACTTTATGTTTGAGTCTTGTGCCTGAGAAATATAAATATTATTTGTTCTTGTGTCTTTTTAAGATTACATTTACTTTGTTGAACATTTGATAGTATAATGAACATTTGATAGTATAGATACAAGTGAGTTGAAAGTTTTCACTATGTTGGAATTAACTACTTGAAAATTTGTGGACTATAGTACATGTATTTGCCATGTTTTCCTGTATTGGATGAGTAGGTCAATATTCCTCCTTACCCCCCCTTGGAACAGCTAAGATTGCAGAGGAAGCTCAGAGATATGTTTTACAGTTTTTGAGTAAATAATAGATATAAGATGAGTTTCCACACTGACTCATGGTCTGCATGCTCCATTCAACACAGTGTAGGCACTGGTCATGTTCCTAGTCCTTAATAATGATTCTCAAGATGAATGTGTTCCTTTAATGGTCATTTTGTGACTTTTTCAATAATGAATCAGTTACAAGTTCTACTAATTACCAATACTAAACAAGCGTTATATTTTATCCTTTGAATTAAGTCATTCCTCACTGTAACAACTTATGTTTTGATCTGGAGATTTATGTTGCAATGTAGGGTAAGAGTCATGCCTTGATAACAAGCAGATGCATTGCCTGATAATACGTCATGACTAGACTTATTGAGATCATATTTTTAAAAAAAAGCTGCAATGCATTAATTTCGTATTGACATCCAGCAATCTACAGCAGATAAAGATCTTTCACAGTTTTCATTACTATTAGGGTTTGCTTCTTGGTATTATTTTTAAATGAAAAAATATTGCAGTGTTTACTGCCCTTCTTTTTGAAAGGTATTGAAAGGGGGGGGGAATAAAGCAAAAATAAATAAATACATCTCTGATGAGATTTTGTTATTTTCTGTAAGTGAAAGATAATTCTTTGCAGAGTTTTCATTCTAACTGTGGTCTGAAGGCTTTAACTTATTAAAACCCCACAAACCTGAATTGTTTATGTTGTAGAAATTGTTCCCTAGTGGCAAACCAAAAATAGTGAAAGAGAGTAGAGACCTTCACTACGGCAACATTCAGATCTTCATTCAGAAACCTTTCCCCTTGTTGAGTAGTATCTCACTCCTTGAGAAGTCTCATGTTGAAGAGTGAGTGTGGAAGAATTTGGCTGTAAAAGTTTTATATTCAAACACTAGTAACTGAGTGACCTGAGTACAGCACAAGGAGAAAAACATTTTAGACCTTCACATAAAAGAGGATGCCATAGGATGGCACTGGCCCTTTAAGAAAAAATAGGCCAATACACCTGAGACTTATCAGTTGTCTCCTAACTGAGTCTGAAAGAGACGGCACCTGAGTTATAGAAATGGGAGCTGCCTGAGGGTCAGTCAGCAAAAGGGCTGGTGAGAACTGCTTGGGGTGGGAGAGATCAGCAGTTAAGGTCTGACACAAATCAGGTGACTGTAGGAGATCTTTGAAGGAAACTATAGGTAATTTCTGGGCAAAAGCTGAAGACAGGAGAGCAGCAAGAGGCATTTGTTGACAGACCTCCCTAAGCCAGAAATCCAGAGCTGAAGGCCAGAGGGCAACAGAGGGAGCTGACAGCTAACTTTTAAGCCAGAGAGCTGAAACTGCTGATCAGAGAGGGCTGAAGGCAGGGGAGCAGCAGAAGGGCTTACCCACTGATGTTTCCCTACTGGAGAGCTGGAACCAGAAGGCTGGAGAAGGCTGATGGTACACCACTAGAGAGGACAAAATCCCAGAAGAGAGGCTGTAAGCATTCCTGCTGGGAAGAGCCCAGTTGCACTGCAGCAGGTGTGTGTGTGTGTGTGCATCTGTCTGTCTGTCTGTTCTGGTAAAAGGACAGGAGAGGACTGAAGAAGCACCTGGGATGTGGTAGAAGATGCTGGACAAAAGTATATGTTGTGTTGATGGAGTTCTATAGGATGTAGGATTTCAAGGACTTATATACACTGGATATGAGAAATAGACTGTGTTTAGGACTTAGTCATGGAATTGTCTGAGCAATGTTTTAGTAATAAACTGGCCCCAAGGACAGTATTATTGAGACCAGAAAATGTGCATAAAGTTACTGGGGACTCTGAAGGAAGGAATGTGAGGCAGGCACAGCTGTTCCACTGCAGCCTGTCACAGAAGAGTACCCATGGCGGGTCTGCCTTATCATGGAAAAGTAAAATGTGTGGTGCAATCATTCTGTGCATAATAGAAGGAAAGCAAGTAAGACAATGTAGGCTTGCTCTGTCCGACCACAGGCAAAGAGAGTAGTGTAAACAAGTGCAAAATGAGACATGATGATCCTGATCCTGATCTTGAATTAATGAGAGTGCTGATGCATGAATTCCCTTTTTCTCTGGCTCATATCTCTCAATATCATAACCAGGGATTGTGTGAAAAATTAGAAAGAAATGCTTCAGACAATTGGTATCACTTTTTAAAATTTCAGTGGTCCTCCTTCACATAAGCAGCTTTATTGGTGTGAAGTAGGGCAGAGAGAGAGAGAGAGAATTGTAAAATAAAATAAAATAAAAAAGTAAAATAAAAATTGTAATGGAAAGAATCAGCTTCCCTTGGAAATGTTCAAGTACTATGATCAGAAAACTGGGGAAAAAAGCACTGGTCCCAAAGTAAAACATCAATTAGTTTGTGTGCTCGCGTGTGTGTGTATTTAATGATTAACCTTTCCATGGGAGGGAAGAGGCATTTCCTGACTAGTTCTGACATTAAAAAGTCTGTTTACTTAGGTATTTACCTAGGCCTCACTGACCAATGTGTTAGCAGTAGGGCTGTTGATTAATCGCAGTTAACCCATGCGATTAACCCCAAAAAATTAATCATGATTAATTGCACTGTTAAACAATAGAATACCAATTGAAATGTATTAAATATTTTTGGATGTTTTCTACATTTTCAAAATATTGATTTCTATTACAACATAGAATGCTAAGTTTACAGTGCTCACTTTATATTATTTTTATTACAAATATTTGCACGGTAAAAATTATAAACAAAAGAAACAGTATTTTTCAATTCACCTCATACAAGTACTATAGTGGAATCTCTTTATTGTGAAAGTGTAACTTACAAATATAGAATTTTTTTGTTACATAACTGCACTCAAAAAAACAATGTAAAACTTTAGAGCCTACAATTCCACTCAGTCCTACTTGTTGTTCAGCCAATCTCTAAGACAAACAAGTTTGTTTACATTTATGGGAGAGAATGCAGTCTGCTTCTTGTTTACAGTATCACCTGAAAGTGATAACAGGTGTTTGCATGGCACTTTTATAGCCAGCGTTGCAAGGTGTTCAAGTGCCAGATATGCTAAACATTCATATGCCCCTTCATGCTTTGGCTACCATTCCAGAGGACATGCTTCCATGCTAATGCTGCTCGTTAAAAAAATAAAGTGTTAATTATACTTGTGACTGAACTCCTTGGGAGAAATTGTGTCTCCTGTTCTGTTTTACCTGCATTCTGCCATATATTTCATGTTATAGCAGTCTCAGATGATGACCCAGCACATGTTCATATTAGGAACACTTTCATGGCAGCTTTGACAAAATGTAAAGAAGGTACCAATGTCAGATTTCTAAAAATAGCAACAGCACTTGACCCAAGGTTCAAGAATCTGAAGTGCCCATCCAAAATCGGAGAGGGGCGAGGTGTGGAGCATGCTTTCAGAAGCTACAGATGCAGAAACTACAGAACCCAAACCACCAAAAAAGACAATCAAACTTCCGCTGGTGGCATCTAACTCAGATGTTGAAAGTAAACATACATCCGTCTGCATTGCTTTGGGTTACAGTTGAAGCATAAATGGACAAATGAATCTTTAGGGCATTTGGCACATAAATAGCTTGTAATGCTGACTTTGTTGATTATGAGAAAGCGTTCGATAGCGTGGATCGAGAGACCCTCTGGAAGCTCCTTCGGCACTACGGCATCCCAGCAAAGGTGGTCAACCTGATCATGAACTCATATGACGGTATACACTGTAGAGTGATCCATGGAGGGCAGCTTACTAACAGCTTCCAGGTGCAAACTGGAGTCAGCCAAGGATGCTTGTTGTCACCACTTCTCTTTCTCCTCGTCATCGATTGGATTATGAAGACATCCACTTACGAGCGTAGGAACATAATCCAGAGGACATTGTGGACCCAGCTTGATGACTTGGACTTTGCTGACGACCTTGCACTCCTTTCGCACAGTAAACAGCAGATGCAAGAGAAGACCAACGTAGTGGCAGCCACGTCATCACAGGTTGGCCTCAACATTCACAAGGGCAAGACCAAGATCCTTAGGATTAACTCCATCAGCAATGACCCAGTCACACTGAATGGAAGCCCCCTGGAAGAAGTGCAGTCCTTCACCTACCTAGGTAGCATCATCGACCAGCAGGGTGGCACAGATGCAGACATCAAAGTAAGGATTGGTAAGGCAAGAGCAGCCTTCTTACAGCTCAAGAACATCTGGAGCTCCAGAGAGCTGTCTTTGGCAATAAAAATTCAACTGTTCAACTCCAATGTGAAATCAGTCCTACTGTATGGAGCTGAAACCTGGAGGACAACCAAAACAACCATCAGGAAGATCCAGACCTTCATTAATAGCTGCTCAGAAGGATTCTCCAGATCCGCTGGCCAGACACCATCAGTAAAATCCACCTCTTGGAGAGGACCTGTCAACTCCCAGCAGAGGAAGAAATCAGAAGGAGAAGGTGGGTTTGGATAGAACATACACTACGTAAGCAGCCAACTAACATCACCAGACAGGCACTGCGGTGGAACGCCCAAGGCAAGCAGAAAAGAGGCTGTCCAAGAAACACCTGGCGACGCGACCTTCAGGCTGATAGCAAAAAAATGGGCTATACCTGGAACCAGCTAGAGCGAATGGCCCAGGATAGAGGACTCTGGAGATCCATGGTTGGCGGCCCATACCCCGATTGGGGTGACGGGCATGAGTGAGTGAGTGAGTGCTGGCTACAACAGTACCATGTGAAGCCCTGTTCTCACTTTCAGGTGACATTGTAAACAAGAAGCAGGCAGCATTATCTCCTGCAAATTGTAACCAAACTTGTAGTAGAACTGAGTGGACTTAGCGGCTCTAAAGTTTTACATTGTTGTATTTCTGAATGGAGTTATTTTTTGTACCTAATTCTACATTTGTTAGTTCAACATGATAAAGAGATGTTAGTTTCATGATAAAGAGATTTCACTATAGTACTTGTATAAGATGAATTGAAAAATATTATTTCCTTTGTTTTTACAGTGCAGATATTTGTAATAAAAAGAAATATAAAGTGAGCACTGTGCACTTTGTATTCTGTGTTGCAACTGAAATCAAGATATTTGAAAATGTAGAAAACATGCAAAAAGATTTAAATGGTATTCTATTATTGTTTAATAGCACAATTAATCATGCAATTAATCACAATTTTTTTAAGCACATGATGAATCACGATTAAAATTTTTAATCACTTGACAGCCCTGGTCAGCAGAGCTAAATTAATTGTATTTGAACAGGAAATGTATTCTTGTATTATTACATGTCACTGCAATCACACCTGTCTTACCACAAGTGCCACTTTTGTTCTCTCTGTTTGTTGACGGGGTCAGTTGAAATAGCAACATGTAGCTGCAGTGAAATTATTTCCTTGACACCAATTTAATTTCCATAGTTTTGCTCTCCTTTATCCTTATAACTAATCTATATTCAGCACTCATTAAGTATGATGCTATCATGCTCAAATAATAAAGATAACTCATTAGTAAACATATATAAAAATAATTCTCGAGGGCTACATTTTAATTTTTAAAATAGTACTCCATAGATAAAGTGTGGCATTTTTGTTTTTTGTATAGAACACCATCAAAATAAATCTAGAGGAGAAAACATATTCTAGCAGAAAGGAGAAATGTTACTCTCCAAAAGGACAAACAGCCCGAGGTGAGATTTAAATCTGTCTCCTTCACCACATCTTAAATATATAACAGCAAGAAAACATTATAGGATATGAAACATCAACACAGCAGTCAGCATACAGCAAAGTTGCTCCAGCAGTTTGGTATATTTCCTCCCAATTCCCTTGGTGAACATGGTAATATCAATGTATATTTCAATGTACATAAAAGGCAAAATCAACTGGTTAGATCCTAAAGCCCACTTCCGTCAGTTTTGTGCTTGCTGACATAGGGGAATCCATTCACAGATCTGACTCAGTACCATTACTCCCTTCCCTGCGGATGAAAGAAGTTTGTTGTGGGGAGAGTCAGGAGTGGGAGCTGTTACAGAGGGGACTGAAGTACACTATGCTCAAGACAATCCCAGTGTTGCCAATCTAAGTCATTCAACAATCAAGAATTGGACTCGAAAATATCATGTGATTGACTTAAATATGTAAGAGTTGTAAAAATGTTTTTTTTCCTTCTAGTACCTCAATCTACAGGAAACACACATTCAAGCTTTCCTCTGTAATCAAGAGGGAAAGAAACGTAAATAAAAGGCTGAAATTCTCATAATCACATGGCTCCAGGAGCTGAAGCTTTAAGAAAAAAATAATGGTAGTGAGATTTGCAATGAAATCTCAAGAGCTGGCATCACTAAAATCCCTGCTAACCTAATGGCAGGGAACCTTTACAAGCTTTGTAAATGAGACGGATTTTTAAGCTGTTCCAAATTGCACTATGTGATGCATCCCTTGACTGTCCCCTAAGGTTGTAGGAAGTGGAAAGATGGTTGAGATCCATTTTTCCTTCCCCTACTCAGCTGTGCTTCACCTGAGCCCAGACATATCTGAGGTCCATGCAGAGCAAAATAATGGTCAACTACCTGTAAAAGTTTCCTATTTTTATATGAGAAATTTGAAGCAAAAACAACAACAAAAAACTACTTAGATTTTTCACAAGGACTTAAACTTAACTCTGGCCATCAGTCAGGATTTGCCACACTATCTCTGATAAAAGCCTACAGCATCTGATTAAGAGAATTATCTTGTGGGGCTCTGATTAGTTGTGCTGGCTGCCTAATCATATAGTAAAAAACAAAAAAGACTGAAGCATGGGCTTGACTGGGATTTTCAAAAGAGCCTAAGTGATTTCAGTCCCCAAATTCAATAGGAGTGGATCACCTAGAGCTCTAAAGCTCCTTTGAATATCCTGCCTTAGGCCAGGTCCTCAGATGTTATAGGAACCTAACAGCCCTTGATTTCACTGGGAGGTAGGTGCTCAAATCCCTTTCAGGATCTGGACCTTAGTGTCCATCTCTTAGCTTTACAGCAAATCTAAAATGCAATAAAAGCAAAAACATCTCACAATTACTTATAGTTAGATTCATAGAACAACTTGGTGGCACATCTAGCCAAAGAAGAGACACACTCTTAGCTACCGACCCCAAATTGCTCATGAGACAATTTTATCATATCATCTGTTGACTACTGAACTTTATCAGTGAGCTGGCAAGTATTTTCTGTATTAGTGGTTATGAAAAATGGGCTGCCACCACCATCTTCCATTAAAACAATATGACAGCAACTCTTGATGCTCAAAATGAATGCTGGGTGTAAGAGTGTAATGGTGGGAGTTTAATATAGTCAGGAAAAACTGGCTGTAGGTGGGCATTTGTTTTGAGTACACAGCTGATGAGGTAAGACACAAGTGGATCTGGTGGGGGGCTATGCTTATACTCTAAGGGAAGATGTGTGAACATGAGCCTGATTCTTATGGAAAGCTGGACTGGCCAAAGTGTTGTACTTTTGACATCTCTGATTTGTATACAAGCAAAATAGATTTTGTACCTTCTGAATTACTGTAATATCAAGACAAAATTTTGCACGTTAACAAGAAGCATAGTTCTACCATGCAAAGCAGTCTTTTAAGAAATGTTAAACCAGTGTCATGATAGACTTTCTGCTGTGATCTAATGTTGTGACCATTGCTACGCAGGTGAGAAATGAGAAATAGGTAAGACATTTTGAGAGCTATTAACTTAAAATTTTCACTGTAGATCAGCATAAAGTTACTTTTCAGCAGGCTTTCCTGCCGCTATGATGCATGGGGTACCTTTGCAGTGTTTAATGGCACCCAAGTTCCCATTCTAAATGTGTTGTGAATATTGGTCCGTGTAATACAGAGTAAAGCATGTTGAATATTAGCTGACTCAAGACATTATATGGTTATTTGAAATCTGTTATTTTGTGTGTCTGTACCTACACTTTTCTAGCTAAGTGTATATAATAGCAGTCATTATTATTCTGAATGCCTCTCATGGACTTTTTAAAAAATAAAAAATGAACGTCCAATGGCTTAATTTTTAGATCTAATAGGTGTGAATGTTACAGTGGTCTGGGAAGTTTGGTGACTGGAGAGAGTTAATTATCACCTTTAGAGATAAAGCCAGAGAGTTTAAAAATGTGTACTTTCATTCTGGACCCATATGATTTAAGGTCAGAGTAATTTGCAGTACACAGCATATTTCTTGTTCCTGTAATCTTGCACATATGAATGGGTCTGATTCTCCCTTTGTAAATCTGGAGTAATTCCACTGCAGTCAATGGAATTAGTCTGATATTAAATCAGTGAGGAGGAGAGAAATCAGATCATGCTATTTATGTTTCTTTCTGCTACAGCTTTTGCTTATATTCTTCTTTCCTTTCCTGCCACACTCCCTTCCTCCTTTGTAAAGGTGAAAATGTTAAATTACAAAGAAAATTAAGGGGAGGGGGTGATCTGTCAAGTCTTAAATCTCTTAAGTGTTTTAAAGAGGGTAGCCACTGATGCATACCCAGAATACGGAACGACATTCCCTTGGTTGTCCCTGCCCCATCCTGTATGACCCCCACCTCTTCCAGTGTGATCTCATATGCACTCTTCAAAATGGTGTCTTCTATGTAGGATACCAGACAAAACCACATCTAGTTTCATATCAGTACTGGACAGTAGACAAACCATCCATAAACAGGACTGTATGGCATAAAACCAGACAAATGACCTTCCTAGTTTTAAAATATACAAACATTGGATAGACTGCATAAAATTATGTATATATTCATTGATGAGTTATGGATATGCACTCTTACAATTAAGGAAAATGAACAATTCAGTAGCTCACCTTATTATACAGAATTTCATTTTTGTATAATTTCTCTTTGTTATTGGTTTTCCCTCCAGCTCCCATATGACTACAGAAAGCTATTCAAAAAAAGCTATCCATTTCATGTCAATTCAGAACTACTTTTGAAAGCAGTGTGTAAAGCTCCCAGTAATATCTTTCTGCCAATCTCCTCATTTCTTAAACTTGTTTGTAAGAGCCATAATAAACTACCTGCCATCAATTCTAGATCGCATGACTATATGTCAAAGAAATGAATTCCCCAGAATTATTTAAATAAAACTACTAATTTTGAGCATCCCTCCACTGCTCTAAGGAGATATGTATCTTATAACAGAATCTTCCATTTGCAAATCTGTCTTTGTCTTCTGTTCCCATCTATGTTCTGACATCAATAACTGCAGAAGAGTAACTAATAATTGGCATACTATATGCATTTCAGGGGAAAACAACAGATTTCATATCATTCCAAGAATTTGATTCTACTTCTTGTTAAAACATTCATATTTCCAAGAAAAGGGTTAGTGAATGAGATTTTCTTGAGGTAAAATCTCTGGAAGATGAGCCAAAAAAAAAATCTGAAGACACAAATGTAAGGGCCAAGGCCAATATTTTATATTATGTCTGCCTAAAGTTAGGCATCTAAATCCATAATTCCTCCCACACCCTGCAATAAAAAAATTGCCTGACTACACGTCCTTTTAACTTCAGATTGGATTGATGGATGCTCAGCACTTTTGAAAAGCAAGATACTTATATAGACACCAAACTTGTTCAGTGGTCTATCCATAAAAATATAAATGCATACAAAAACACCACCGAATATTTGTATTTCCAAAATGCAATTGCAGATACTTTTCTTCAAGTTCAGATGGTCATTTATCCTTCTTTGAAGTGCAGTCATTGCAGAGTGAGATAGTGGGACATATCTTCTGGCCCTTATCAAGCAAAACACATTTCTGTTGGTTTACCATTGGTGGCCTTTTTTTTTATTCTTGACACCTGTCACACTCATTGCAATCCCTAGAGTCTAAGACAGTGGTACAAATGCTTCTTTAGACTAGTGTAGCCTGCTCTTTGAGTAGGTATCTCATAAACCTTTACTACAACTGAATGGTCCACCTTTCTGTTGATTGCTGGTTTGTGTGTGCCGTGTGCCTGATTGCCTCTATTGAAAAGAACAGATAATTAATTTCTGGGTTAATCTCTGTTTTGTTTGAGTAAGGACTGCAGGATTTGGTCCATTCAAAAGTACAGGAGCAGGTCTGCTGACCAACCTAGAAATGTATTATTATCTGTTTCTCAGACTCCTGACATTGGGATGAGTAATATAGACGGTGTCCTCAAGAGGGACATAGCCAGTGGTATCCCAACACAATTAATATCTTTCCTGGCATGAGCCCACACAATGTTAGATCAAGAAACATGAAGGAAAAAAATTTCTAACTATAAGGATAGTTAATCTCTTGAATAGGTTTCCAAGGGAGGTTGTGGAATCCCTATCATTGGAGGTTTTTAAGAATACGTTGTACAAACAACTGTCAGGGATGGTCTAGGTTTACTTGGTCCTACCTCAGCGTAGGGGGCTGGACTTTATGAATTTTCAAGGTCCTTTCCAGCCCTACATTTATATGACAGATCCCAAAGCCTTTACAATGGGAAATTTATTTGAAATAAAGTCCGAGCAAAAAGTGATTTAACTGGAAATGAATATATTCAGCACACTTGTAGCGTTGAAAGTGAGATCACAACTGAGTAAAATTCTACTACTTCAGGGACAAAAAGCTAGATCTACAAAAGGAATCAGGTGCCTAAAATGGCAGTTAGATTCCTAAATTCAACATTTAGGCACCACCCGAGCTCCTCAAAAAAATCTCTGCTTAGTTGCCACCTAATTCAATAAGTTCCAAAGGTGCCTAAGTTTCCATCAGTAAGCATGTGTGTAGCTGCCTCAGTCTAGGTACCCAGGCACCCTGCTACCATCTAAGCCCCAGCAGGTCCCTCAAATGATGCATTCTTCCACCTGTGTCATCTGCAGGGCCTGACCAGTAGGCATCCTCTGAGCATGTCTAAGCCTGCACAAAATAAGAGGAATAGGTGATCGTGCCCCACTTACAACTTTCAGTCCAGTGGTTAGAGTACTCACCCGTGGTGTGGGAAGCATCAGTTCACTGCCCCTCTGCCTGATGTAGATCTACTCTCTCAGAAAGGTACCTAGCCACTGTGCTATGGGGTATTCTGGGGTATTCTCTCTTGCTGAAGATGCTCCACTATGTACACATAATTAAATATTCATTAGAGAAGGGTACTGGCAACTGGGTCTCCCACATCCCAGGTGAGTGACCTAATCACCATTCTCACTTGTCTTCTGGTCCAATGCATATTTATTTATATGAATTTATGTCATTTGAGACTCCATCTCACTAGTTCACTGCTATCAAATCTACACCAAAATCATAGCTTTGATTCTGCCTCCTATCTGAAATCTGGTCTCTAGTATAAACCTAGTCCAGGTCTGATTACCGCAAATCTCTGACACTGAACACCTTCCATAGTCAAATAACACAGTGATAATCGGTTTTCTGTAAGCCAGATTTTATTCATCAGATATAATCAGTCAGATAATTTATCTGTGGGATAATCTGTTAAAGCCTCACTAACATTCAAATACACAGTGTCTACCACATTTTCTTTTATTTATCCATAGTCAGTTAGTCTGTTGTAAGGACTATGAAAAAACACACCTTTTAAAAAAGTGCCTTGGTATATTGCATAACAACATGCATATGCAAAAATATAATTAAGCAATACTCATAATATATATTTTTCTCATGCAGTAGCTTTTGAATTGCAGAAGTTATCTCTGGGTGTACAGCATCAGATCTACAGAATCTGCATATATTGCAGAAATGTAATTTCTTGGTCAGTTTAGTATATGGCATGAGGCATGAAGATATTGGTTGAGAAATAAACCTGGTGCTTTCTCACTCTTAAACAGCCATGGCCTGGGATCATCTCAGAAATGACACTTGCTGTCTCCAAAGAGAATATGAACTTTTCACTACACTGAAAATTCCTTATTGGCTGACTGGGAAGAGTTGCATCTTTATAATCCAATTTCCCAGCCCCACCCACTCCACCCTTGCTATTTGAAGGGAGAGTAAAAGTTACTAGGAATATTTATGCCTTCTTTATGAGAGGGGCGGCATAGAAAAGTCTGGACACAGAAGGAGCCCACAAAGGCCAAATGCCTTGAATCAGACCAGACTCATCTAAATGACTGTTTGTAGGCAAACATGGGTACCTCTTGATATTAGCCCTAGACACTTTTGTGTCAGAATGGGATACTCACATAGCAGAATCAATCAGGTATAGGCTCCCTAACAGAGACTGACTGTACTCTCATAGGGCTAAAGGAAAGCACACAGGAATGTCACAAAGACTAGGCTATAATGAAACAAGCAGCCCAATCAACAGAGACAATAAACTAGTCTTTGCATCACTTAGCTACTTTTTTCATGGGTAATTAGCAAATATATTCTTGATACTTGGGTAAGAAAAGTAGTTGTTCAACTCAGTTGCACCCAGCAAATGGCTCCATGTCTTGTGTCTGTCAGGAAGGTGTTTGGGGCTCAGACTGACATTTATTATATATCTGTAGAGATCTGTATGATACAGTGCAAACTGGTTGTGGCTAATAACAGTCATACTACAGTAGCACTAATACTTGCACTAATTGGGGGAATCCCCTTAATTCTCTAACTTAGAATTTCTTAACAAATATTTCAGTGGTTCCCAAACTGGAGTTCATGAACCCCTGGGGGGGTTCACGAAATTTTACAACGGATTCTTGGGGGAAAATTCCCTAATGGTGGTCGGAGCTGTCCCTAGGGACCCCAGGCAGCACAGGGCCAGCAGCCTGGAGCCCATGGACTTCCAACAGCTAAGCAGATCAAAGTAAGTATAATCTATCACACTGAGGAGATTTAAACTTAAAGACTCCTTATAAGGAATGGAAAGGGAGGTGGATATTTTTTACCATTTTTAAAATTAAATAGGCAGCTAATATTGTTTTAAAAATTATTGTGAAGAACAAGTTTAAGCTTTGCTGTAAGGTGCGTTATATGCCTAAATTGCTCAAGACCTGAAGGCTTGTGTAGGAGGAACTCTTTCAGTTGGCTTCTTAAATACCTTCATGCTATTTCACATCTCATACTCCTTGATGAAACATAGGAGCCTTGTCTTATAACAGGCTTATTCAAAGTGATACAAGCTACTGGAAGAGTGCCGTTTTCATAATGTAATAACAATACTGTTGTCATGGTAAAATTCCCCACTCTGAACCTTAGCGTTCCAAAGATAGGGTACCAGCATGAGTTCCTCTAAGCTCAATTACCAGCTAGTACTTGTAGCGCTGCCACCAACCAGGAATTCCAGTGCCTGGTACACCCTGGTCCCCCTAAAACCTTGCCCGGGGACCCCCAAGACCCAGACCCTCTGGATTTTAACACAAGGAAAGTAAACTCTTTCCCTCATCATTGCCTCTCCCAGGCTTCCCTCCCTGGGTTACCCTGGAAAATCACTGTGATTCAAACTCCTTGAATCTTAAAACAGAGAGGAAAATGCACCTTCCCCCCTCCTTCTCTCTTCCCCTCCCAGATTCTTCCTGAGAGAGACAGTAATCCTAACACAGAGAGAAATTAGCCTCTCTCTCCCCCTTCCCTCCTTTCTCCCCACCAAGTCCCTGTGAATCCAGATCCAGTCCCTGGGGTCTCACCAGAATTAAAAAAAAAATCAGGTTCTTAAACAAGAAAAGATTTTAATTAAAGAAAGAAGAAACAGTAAAAATTATCTTTGTAAATTTAAAATGGAGTAGGTACATGGTCTTTCAGCTATAGACACTGGGAATATCCTCCCAGCCTAAGTATACAAGTACAAATTAAAATCCTTTCAGCAAAATATAAATTTGAACTCCTTCCAACCAAATACACATTTGCAAATAAAGAAAACAAACATAAGCCTAACTCACTTTATCTACCGAGTACTCACTATTCTGAACTTATAAGAGCCTGTATCGGAGAGATTGGAGAAAAATCTGATTGCAAGTCTGGTCCTTCTGAGCCCCCAAAGTGAACAACCACCAAAATCTAACAGCACACACAAAAACTTCCCTCCTTCAAGATTTGAAAGTATCCTATCCCCTGATTGGTCCTCTGGTCAGGTGACAGCCAGGCTCACTGAACTTAACCCTTTACAGGCAAAAGAGACATAAAATACTTCTGTTCTATTAACCCTTGACTATCTGTTTATGACAACTGTAATGATAAATAATAATTAATAATAAATAGTGTGTAATAAGCATATCATAAAATAAATTTTATATTTCCAAGATCAGTGCTTTTATAATTTATACTCAGGTAAAGGAGAAAATCCCTGGAAATATTCATTTTTAGGAGGGGGTTCACGAGACTTGACATTTTAGTGAAAGGGGTTCACAGGTTGCTAAAGTTTGGGAACCATTGGAATATTTGAATGTTTCAGGGCTTTCTGATAGCTAAGGCACTATAGTAATTATTATATGCTGAGGGCACCACAATGGGAGTTGTGACTGCAGGATGTGTAGACATACCTGAGCTAGCTTTAATCTTCTTAGTGAGAGTACGAATAGCAGTGAAGCCACAACAGCATACACTTCAGTGTGGGTTAGCCACGTAGGTAAGTACGCAGGCTCCTGGGCAGGCCTGTACAGCCTGTCCTTAAGCCCAAACTGATGTGGCTTCTCTGCTATTGGTAAGCCTGCTAGTTAGCTCAGAGCTAGCTCATTTATGTTAACACATGCTGGAATTAATCCTCTCATTGCAGTGCAGACAAACCCTAAAAAGCAAAGAACACTGCTGAGATGAGGAAGAGAAAAATACACAAGAAACAGGAAGCCAGAAAAGCAAACTATTGAGGTGGAAGTGGTTCTGTCAGTTTGGATTGAAATTGGACTAGGCTCTAAGTTTGGTTACAGAAGAGTCCAGACTTTTGATTTACCTATGAATGTTACCCTCTCTTGCCGTTTTGGAATCTGCTCTGTCTTCTGGTCAAAATCTGTCCTCAGTTGTCTCCATGTAGCAGTGTGACTTAATAGAGTTGTGCTAATGTAACTAAGGGAAGAATTAATTCCACTAAACCTACCTCTCCTTAATACTATGTATTATCCTTATTCACAATACATAATTTATGGGACAGATGGCAGGGCTGCCCAGAGGGGGGAGCAAGTGGGGCAATTTGCCCCAGGCCCCGGGCTTTGCAGGGGCCCCCATGAGAAGAATGGCTGAGGCTCCCTTCCTGGCCCCGGCCCAACCCCGCCTTCGCCCCTCTCCCGGAGCCTCAGCGCATCCAGCAGCATCCCTGAACAGCTGCAGTGTGGCTCCAGCGGGGACCCTGAGCTCTGCCCCGCTCAGAGTGGCTTACTAAGGGGGTGGGGCTGCGAGCTCCAGGCTGAGCTCAGCTCCCTCTGCTCAGCCTGGAGCTCGCAGCCCCGCCCCCTCACCACGCCGCTCTGAGCGGGGCGGAGCTCAGTGGCCCCACCGGAGCCAGACAGCAGCTGTCAACGGAAGCTCCTGGATGCGCTAAGGCTCCAGGTGAGGGGGGAGCCAGGGCCGGGTGGAGGGTTGGTTAAGGGGCAGGAAGTCCCGGGAACAGGGAGGGGACGGAGGGGGCAGAGGTTGGTGGGGATGGTCAGGGGAAATGGAAGGGTTGGATTGTGGGAATTCCAGGAGTCTGTCAGGCCTCAGCTGGGTGTGGTGGTGGATAGGGGTTGAGGCAGTCAGGACAGGGAACAAGCTGAGGTAGTTCAAAAGTTTTTGATTTTTTTTAAGCAGAATTTTTTTATTGTTTCTTTAAATAGTCAAACACAGCAAGCAGCAAATATTTGGCCACACATTTCTGAAACCCCAAACCATATTCATGTTTTGGCAGACTAATTGCAGCTTTTCAATTAAAAAAAACACAACAAATTTTGAAGGAAAGCGGACATTGTCAGTGATTTTTTCT
This sequence comes from Gopherus evgoodei, assembly GCF_007399415.2. Classification (NCBI taxonomy): domain Eukaryota; kingdom Metazoa; phylum Chordata; order Testudines; family Testudinidae; genus Gopherus; species Gopherus evgoodei. Next base: position 331,584,151 of record NC_044322.1, on the reverse strand, counting down.
GCTTTTTAAAACCCCCTAGTTTTCAATCCAGAAAAAGTTTTGAAGGAAAATATTTGCTTTTTAATGAGCCTTAGTGCCTTTTAGTGCTACCTGATGCTGAGAACCAGAGATACCTTGTAAAGAAGTTTTCTCAAAATTGGGTTTGTGCCAAGATGCAGAAGGTTTATTTTTCCCAGGGCCGCCTGTGGGTGCGGAGCAAGTGGGGCAATTTGCACCGGTCCCTGCAGGGGCCCCCATGAGAATATAGTATTGTATAGTATTGCAATTTTTTTTATGGAAGAGGCCCCCGAAATTGCTTTGCCCCAGGCCCCCTGAATCCTCTGCGCAGCCCTGACAGATGGTGGAAGTAGTTTGTTCCATGAATAGCCTATTGAAATTAATGGAACAAGGCTTGTGAAGTAAAGTGGTATTAAACCAGACTCAGAGTATCTCAATCTATTCCTATAGATTTATGGTAATGGTTATGCATGTAGGAGCAAGTTGTGGTTGTTCATGTGCGCATGCTAAAAGGTAGAAGGAAAGGACATAGAGCTCACATTCACTTACTCTTTCTCTAGTACAGCAGGAAGCCAGGGTCTTTGTGCTTGTGTTTCATTTTGCAGTGTTAGAAAAAAACAGTGCTGCTAGACTCATGGAAAAGGCATGACTCCCTCTGCACCTCCTAGTGAACAGAAGAGAATGCTTGGGATCTTCAAAATTCACCCTGTTTAAGGAAGTGGGCTTCTGAATTCCCTGGAGACATTATATATCTGGGACAAAAAGGCAGCCAGGATGTCTCCAACAGATGCTTATTCCTCTCATAGTAGGGTGACCAGATAGCAACTGTGAAAAAAAGCGACAGAGGGTAGAGGGTAATAGGTGCCTATATAAGAAAAAGTGCCCCAAAATGGGACTGTCACTTTAAAAATGGGACAGCTAGTCACCCTATCTCATAACAATGTAGCTTTGGCCTTAAAAGCCACAAAATGCTCCATAATATTTATTAATTAACTATATATTTAGGGGCTTTTTTGTGCATAGTCGTCTAGCCAAGCAATGTTATCTTCAGTGGTGTGATGCAGTTCTTCTAGGCCACCACTGAACCTAGTCAGCAGGCATTCATCGACAGTGGGCATCATCGTCTGTGTTGCACTGTAGATGCACAAAAGGCTGTCAAGAAGGCCCCAGCAATACTGGTTGGTTGCACAAAGACCTTGCCCGGTCCTGAACCTGTTCAACAAGGATCATTGGCAATGGGGCAGGTCAAAAGCAGGTGGACAAATTGTGTGGTTGGCGATGAGGGACCGGTTGGGGATCTTACCAGATATCCATTCCTCTCACCAGAGTGTTTCCACCCTAACATCCTGGCATGGCGGATAAGACCATAATGGGTGACGTGACAACAAATGTGCAGCTGGTGGTTTTAAAAGGTCATTGTGCAGCAGCAGGCTTGAGTTGGTGCGTACTTTCTCCAGTAACTTACCAGTGGCAACCTCTCTTCTGATATGAGGAGGAGCGATATTGTTCAGAACTGGAAGTCATGGGAGTGGAGTTGGATGCAGGGTGCCAGAGATGATACGCATGGCGGCATGTAACTGCTGATCGGCTTCATACAGGTGTGCTGTACTCTGCCACTGATTCTGAGGTGGCAAAAGCTGACTTCCACAAAGTTAGAGCATGAGCACCCCATGACAAACCTGCCAGTTTGTTAAGAAAATTATTGCACGTCTTAACTTTAGCTGCTGTCTTCTTCAGTTGGTCATGGTAACTCAGTGTGCAACGTAAAGTCACATTTAGAAAGACCGGTTCTACTTCTGCTTCACTTTCTGATCATTCAGATAAACATTCAGTTCTCAGGTTGCACTGGCTTGATGAAGATGGAACCAACTGGAGACTGTTTTTATGACTCTTGGCTGGAGGTGCCAAGTCTTACAGTAGTCAGCTAATTTTGTCATGTCCCGGTTTAAGGTGGCATCAAGCTCATGAAACGTCCGGGCCTGGGTACCGAAATAGATGTCGTCTGCATAAATGAACTTTCATAACTCCGTTGTTGGCAGGTCATTGATGTAAAGGTTGAACAGGATTGGAGAAAGCACAGAGCCCTGGGGAAACCCATTGCTCTCTTGTCTCCAAGCACTTGTCTTCTCCCCTATATGGACTCTGAACTCCTTATCACAGAAGAATAGTTCAATGACGCCTGTGACCCAACGTAGCAGGCCCTGTGATACCTTCACGAGCAGGCCAGTGTGCCATACCGTATCACATGCTGTTGCTAGATCAATGAAAACAGCGCCTGTTTTTGAGTTTCTCTGGAAGCCATTTTCAACAAATGTGGTCAGTGTGAGTACTTGGCTGCATATGCTACGGCCTCGGCTAAAGCCAATTTAGTCAGGGCTCAAAATTCTCCCCACATCAGGTAGGACCAAGCGGTCTAGTGCCTTGAAACACACCAACAGTAATGATATGTGTCAATAGGTTGATCCTTGACTTGGGTCCTTTCAAGGCTTTAGGAGGCCAATGACTTTTGTGGTGTGCCGTATTTTCTGTAGCCTACCTTCCTTGATGACCCTGGTGAAAAATTTCACAAGCCAAAGCCAAGCACAGGGGGCCAAGGTTTTTCAGGAATTCTGGAGATACATTGTCTTGGCCTGCAGTTGTTCCACACTTGATGCTACCCAGTGTCCATTCCAGCTCTGTTACAGTGAATGGTTCTGGGCAGCTTCTGATCTGGTGTACACCTTTATACATACACCATTCATTCCTCACTTGTCTTCGCACCTGTTTCTCCAAAGGTGCCACTTTAAGTTGGTGTCTGGCTACCTGGTTGGGTATCACTGAGAGTCAGCAGAGTGCAGGTGGCTGCTGCGCTGCTCCAAGGCATCAGAGAACACTTGCAGCTGGAGCTGGTAAAGCTCATCGTCTCAGTCCTATCCTTCCATCTGGCTCGGCGAGCAGTGTCCAATCATTTGGTCAGATGGATCAGTGACATCTGGGTCACCAGATGCCTCATACCGCTTGAGCATGGCAACACTCTCTGTGTCAAGACAGGGGATGTAGACCGGGTGGCAACCACATGGGATGGCTCTGCAGGATACTTTGTAGATAGCACCACAGAAGCAGTGGTAGGTCTCATTTACCAAGATATGCCAGGCTGGTATTGTCACTACATTCTTCTCCAATGCTTCCCTGTAATTTTCCCAGTCAGCCTATTGGAAGTTCCACTGCTTCTTTTTGGAACTCTTGACAACTAGGAGCTGTAGCCTAATATGGATCAGTGACAGTCTGTGTTGGCTGTGTGGAAAGTTATCCAAGACTGGGCATGTTGCTGTCTGAGGATGGCCATGAACTGAACTGACCCAGCACAAGTCAGGAGAGTAGTCATGATCCCATCTAGAAGAATGGAACATGCCTCACTGCTTAGCATCATGGATAAAGGCGAGATCATTTTGAGATGCCCAGTCTGCAAGTTGTTCACAGTTGGTGTCAACCTCCTTATACCCCCAGTCTGTGTGATGGCTGTTGAAGTCTCCAACATAGACAGCTGGCTGTGGCAGGCTTGGTAGAACCTTTTGGCTCCATCTGACACCTGGAGGCTTGTAAACATTTGCAAGCCAGAAATCGCCTACCTCAATGGTGTCACAGAATTCAGTAGACATCAGCTGAATGACATCTGCAATATTGGATCAAATGTATGTGGCTCAGCCATGCTTCAGGTGTGCCACATGGCAAAACAGGTTGAAGCCGTTGATACTGTAACACCCAGCTTTGGCAGTTGCTATGTGTGTCTCTTGCAAATGATTTCAATAGTATATTGATGAGCAAGAAAACCAATTAAATCATGCTTGGCAGCTGACACACCCTCTATGTTGAGTTGTTACACATGTAGAGCTGGACCAACAACATAGAATTCACCATAGAATGCACATTAGGGTTGTCAGTGATGACAGTGCCAGGATTTGTTGAGCTGGTGCTTGTGGAATTGTGCGTTGATGAGCAAGAAAACCAAGTAAATCATGCTTGGCAGCTGACACACCCTCTAAGTTGAGTTGTTACACGTGTAGAGCTGGACCAACAACATAGAATTCACCATAGAATGCGCATTGGGGTTGTCAGTGATGACAGTGTCAGGATTTGTTGAGCTGGTGCTTGTGGAATTGTGCTTGCTAGTTGGATCATTAGCTTCCCTGACTCCTCTCAGATACTGGCAGGTGGTGTGACGAGGACACTGATCCATTGCTTCCAATTAACTTATATTAATTAAAATTCTATTATAAATGAACATCGGCAAAGAGCCTTTATAATTAAGCAATATTTTCACTAACTCAAGACAACATACCATAAACTGATGTAATTTCTTGCAACCATATTATATTTAATGAAATATAGATTAAATACTGAGTTTTCAAGAACAATTATTTTTATTGTAATGCTCTAAAACATGCTGACAGACTTCAATGGTATTGGGGGAATTTAAAAAAATCACTATTTTTCCAAATATAAATACAAATATTATTAATATTAATAAAGTTGGTTTATTCCCTAGCTAGTTGAGATCAGAATTTCCGTGTGGCTACACAACTACACATAATGTTCCAAAACCTGATACATCTACAGAAGCTGCAACAAATATATCATAACACATTTGAGGGTCAGACTCAGTGCAATCATGGTAAAATGGGATTGTTAGAACATCTGCAACTATGTGGGGACTGATAAGTGGGATTTATACTTGAGAATGTAATGAGAGTTGACACCTATTTGTGACACGACTGTATCATGGATTGCCTGCAGCATGATAGCATCACCATTTCTACCAGGCAAAGATGTATTTGCTGAAGGTGAAAATGTCATTTAAACAGTTCTTACCTTTCAAATAGTCTCAACTCAATGCCATGTACAGTTCTTCCCTTTTCAGAATAAATATACACAATTTAAAATTCTGGATAAAGAAATAATGCTTTTGTGATTAAGTGAAACTAACATTTCTAGCAACACATATAACCAACAGTGAAGGAATCTGATGTGCAGTGTCAGTGATTTATAATCAAATACTGCTGCAAGGCTGTAAACAGTAATTTTTACATCTTGACTATATATTTGCTTTATATATCACAGGAGATAAAATTGTTAATATAAAATGGAATCAAAAGCACTATGTTGTTTAAAACAGCTTTTCATTTATACAGTCCATCATCTAAAATTTGAATAAAGTAAGGAATTATCATCCTGTTCCTTTATTTGAAGCACAGAAGTTTTTATTGATAGATGTCAACAACAGAGCATTTTGAGCCTTGGTTATAAGGTAATTGATGTGAAAGTAAGTTCAGAGTGGTTCTAGTGGTAGTAGCAGTTAAATGAGAAATCACATTTAGGAGTAGCTAATACTAAAATCCTCATTTCAATGGAATTTTTTTGGAGACTGAAATGAGATGTTTCACAAATTGCCATAACCCCAGATTCCGTGTGTTACAATTACACTAACTGAGCAGAACATTCAACAAAAATGCACCCTGCTATAAATTCATTAGTATTTGGCCAACCAGAGTGAGGTGCTGAAATCATGCAACTCTGCTTCAGGTTAACAAGAATTTTTGCTTCACAATAGCTGCTCAGCACCCCCTTCTAGGATTAGGTATTAATAATAGGGCAATTTTTAGAGCTGTTGGTTAATCGCAGTTAACTCACGTGATTAACTCAAAAAATTAATCGCAATTAAAAAATAATTGTGATTAATGGCAGTTTTAATCGCACTGTTAAACAAAAGAATACCAATTGAAATGTAATAAATATTTTGGATGTTTTCTACATTTTCATATTGTATTCTGTGCCATAACTGAAATCGAAGTGTATATTATTTTTATTATAAATATTTTATACTGTAAAAATAACAAAAGAAATAGTATTTTTCAATTCATCTCATACAAGTACTGTAGTGCAATCTCTTTGTTGTGAAAGTGCAACTTACAAATGTAGATTTTTTTGTTACATTACTGCACTCAAAGACAAAACAACGTAAAACTTCAGAGCCTACATGTCCACTCAGTCCTACTTCTTGTTCAGCCAATCACTAAGACAAACAAGTTTGTTTACAGTTACAGGAGATAATGCTGCCTTCTTTTTATTTACAATGTCACCAGAAAGTAAGAACAAGTATTTGCATGGCACCTTTGTAGCTGGCATTGCAAAGTATTTACATGCCAGATATGCTAAACACTCGTAGGCCCCTTCATGCTTTGGCCACCATTCCAGAGGACATATTTCCATGCTGATGACGCTCGTTTTTTAAAAAGTGTTAATTAAATTTGTGACTGAACTCCTTGGGGGAGATTGTATGTCCCCTGCTCAGTTTTAACCGCATTCTGCCATATATTTCATGTTATAGCAGTCTCGGATGATGACTCAGCACGTTGTTCCTTGCAAGAACACTCTCATGGCAGATTTGACAAAATACAAAGAAGGTGCCAATGTGAAATTTCTAAACTAGCTAAAGCATTCAACCCAAGATTTAAGAATCTGAAGTGCCTTCCAAAATCTGAGAGGGATGAGGTGTGGAGCATGCTTTCAGAAGTCTTAAAAGAGCAACACTCTGATACGGAAACTATAGAACTTGAACCACCAAAAAAGAAAATCAGCCTTTTGCCAATGGCATCTGACTCAGATAATGAAAATGAACATGAGTCCATACTGCTTTGGATTGTTATCAAGCATAACTCATCATCAGCATGGAAGCATGTCCTCTGGAATAGTGGTTGAAGCATGAAGAGATATATGAAACTTTAGCACAGGGATTGGCAACCTTTGGCACATGGCCCACCAGGGTAAGCACCCTAGCATGCCAGGCTGGTTTGTTTACCTGCCGCATCCACAGTTCAGCCAATCACTGATCCCAGTGGCTGCAGTTCACTGACCTGAGCCAATGGGGACTGCGGGAAGTGGTGTGGGGCGAGGGATGTGCTAGCTGCCGCTTCCTGCTGCCTCCATTGTCCTGGAGCAGCAAACCACAGCCAGTGAGAGCCATGATTGGCCGAACCTGTGGATGCACCAGGTAAACAAACTGGCCTGGCCCACGTGGGCCACATTCCAAAGGTTGCCTATCCTTGCTTTAGTGCATCTGGCATGTAAATATCTTGCAACAGCGGCTACAACAGTGCCATGAGAATGTCCATTCTCACCTTCAGGTGACATTGTAAACAAGAAGTGGGCAGCATTATCTCCTGCAAATGTAAACAAACTTGTTTGTCTGAGTGACTGGCTGAATAAGAAGTAGGACTGAGTGGACTTGCAGGCTCTAAAATTTTACATTGTTTTATTTTTGAATGCATTTTTTTAATAATTCTACATTTGTAAGTTCAACTTTCATGATAAAGAGATTGCACTACAGTACTTGTATGAGGTGAACTGAAAAATACTATTTATTTTGTTTTTTTACAGTGCAAATACTTGTAATCAAAAATGAATATAAAGTGAGAACTGTACACTTTGTATTCCATCTTGTCATTGAAAATGAATACATTTGAAAATGTAGAAACCATCCAAAAATATTTAAATAAATGGTATTCTATTATTTAACAGTATGATTAATCTCATGATTAATTTTTTTAATCGTATGACAGCCATATTTATTGTAAGATGTATACTTACTTTGTGCAATAGATGAACTGCCTGGTTTGATATTTTTGTGAAAATGTGTTATGTAGAGGCCAAGAACTTGGAGTGGGTCCCTTTTTTATACATTACAGAATAAATCAGATGTCATGACAAAAGTCAGTAGTAAAGTTTAACTGCTTAGCAAATTCCTGGGCTATTTTTAGTTCTGTAGTCCCCTAAAGACAACATTAGTAGAAAAATGGGATCAAGACAACAACCTTCATCTGATACTTCTGTTGTGTGTTATCAAATCTCAAATGTTGTCAAAAGGCTACTAGATGTAGATTTGTTTATCGCCTGGTATGACTAGCAATGTGAAATTTTGTCAAGAGTTTTTGTCTGGGACACCACCTTCTTCTTCATCCCATATAAAAGCAGAAGAAGTTGAGAAACATGGAGGATATTCATTCCGAGAAGTTCTTCCTTCTAAATCAGAGAGTGGATGTTATATGACAAATCCACACCTTGTTGACTTCAGCTATGTCAATTCGCAGCAGCTAAAAATCAACCCCTTAACATCCAAAGTCTGGATTGAGGACATAAGCCTCTGGCAGTAAATGTCCCTGACCCTAGAGATATTTCTCAAGTGGTGAACATTGGGGAACGATACAACTAGATTGCTTACCAACCACCACCATCCTTCACATGTTTTCTCACACAATGGAACAATGGGAATAAATGTTGTTTTATTGCTTGGACTCATTTCTTGTACTTTTCCCTCCCCCTACCTCCCAACACTTTTTGCTCTCCAGCATGCTCTGGCAAAGACTGGAGGTGGAGGGAACACTCAGAGCATCAAGTCTTCAGCCAAGGCCTCTCTGATGTGCACATGTTCTGTCCAGGAAAACCTTGCACTATACAACATTTCAGAAAGAGACTAACTCCTAGTTTCAAGATATACTATGCAGTTTATCCAACAAGATTTAAATAGGCTTTCTTTGTTCATTTACTGAAGTAAGGAAACAAAACTTCCTGTTTAGAAATTTAAGGCAATGATCATAAACTATTTGACACTTCTTAGTAATCAAACAATAACAATCCTGCAGCTATAAAAATGAAAGTTTCTGCATTGACTTCTGTCTCTCCAGACTCAGGTAATCTGGCATGCTAGTCATGGTGACCTCCTCAGTCCCACTCATATAGACCCGCAGAACAAGGAAGAGACAGGACTCTGGTGTAAGGAATATAAAGACGATCCACTATTGAGGCTACTGGACATAGAGAAGCCCTTTAGTTATCTCTAAAAAGAACAGGAGTACTTGTGGCACCTTAGAGACGAACAAATTTATTTGAGCATAAGCTTTCGTGGGCTACAGCCCACTTCTTCGGATGCATAGTTATCTCTGACTGTCAAGATCCCAAATCAGCAAAACATGCCCTGTTCTGCATTGTGTCATCATGTGGATGCTCACTAAGCCCTGGATTGAATGAAGAAATAATTGAACGGATCACTGATTGTAGTACATGTCAAATACATGGGAACAGATACTTTGCTCTGATTAAGTGCACTTTTCACTGCTCCATTGATGCATAGGGAACTTAAAGCCATCTTACTTACAGCATAGCTCAATACTAAGGCTGCCTGACTGTAAGGTTACTGCTTCTCCCCTTTGGTATAAGGTCATGCTGGGGGAGGGAAAGGGTGTGCTGAGACAGAGTACCATTTAACTGTAGCATTTACTGTAAGTGCACTTATGGGTCATTCTTATATCTATACTTTTGCTTCATCTACAGTGCATCTCAAAATATTTGATGTATGCTGTTATTCTGAAGGGAATCCATAAATTTAATCAGACGAAACTTCTTTCTTTTTCCTTGTTTTTTTCATATATATCATAGATTCCAAGGCCAGAAAGGACCATTGCGACCATCTACTCCAGCAGTTCTCAACCAGGGTTACATTTACCACTTGGGTTCCTTCTATTGCACTGCTTCTCAACCAAGGGTATGTGTACCACTGGTGGTACACAGAGGTCTTCCAGGGGGTACATCAAATCATCTAGATATTTGCCTAGCTTTACAACAGGATACATAAAAAGCACTAAAGAAGTCAGTGCAAACTAAAATTTCATACTGACAATGACTTGTTTATACTGCTCTATATACTATACACTGAAACCTAAGTATAATATTTATATTCCAATTGATTTATTTTATAATTATATGATAAAAATGAAAACATATGCAATTTTTCAGGAATAGCTTGCTGTGCTACTTTTATATTTTTATGTCTGATTTTATAAGCAAGTAGTTTTTTATCTAAGGTGAAACTTGGGGGTACGCAAGACAAATCAGACTCTTGAAAGGGATACTGTAATCTAGAGAGGTTGAGAGCCACAGATCTACTCTGACTTCCTGTATAACATAGGCCATAGACTTTTTCCCAAAATAATTGCTAGAATTGACCTTTCAGAAAAAAACATCCAATCCTGATTTAAAAATTGTCAGTGATGGAGAATCCACCATGACCCAATTGTTAATTACCCTCACTGACAAAAATGTATGCCTTACTTCCAGTCTGAGTTTGCCTAGCTTCAACTTCCAGCCTTTAGATTGTGTTATACCTTTCTCTGCTAAATTGAAGAGCCCATTATTAAATATTTATTCCCCATGTAGATACTTATAGACTGTAATCAAGTCACCCCTTAATGTTCTCTTTGTTAAGCTAAATAGATTGAGCATTTTGAATCTATCACTATAAGGCAGGTTTTCTAATCCTTTAATCATTCTTATGGCTCTTCTCGGAACCTTTTTCAATTTATCACTGTTCTTCTTGAATTATGAACATCAAAACAGGAAACAGTATTCCAGCAGCAGTCGGACCACTGCCAAATACAGAGATAAAATAATCTCTCTATTCCTACTCAGGATTCCCCTATTTATGAATCCAAGGATCCCGTTAGCTCTTTTGACCCCAGCATCACACTGGGAGTTCACGTGCAACTGATTACCCAGCACAACTTCCAACTCTTTTTTAGTCACTGCTTCCCTGGATAGAGTTCCCCATCCTGCAAGTATGGTCTGCATTCTTTGTTCCTAGATGAATATATTTAAATTTAGCTGTATTAAAACCCATTTTGTTTCCTTGCACCCAGCTTACCAAATGATCCAGATGTCTCTGAATCAGTGACCTGTCCTCTTCATTATTAACTTCTCCTCCATTTTTTGGTGTCATCTGAAATCTTTATCAGTGATGATTTCAAGTTTTCTTCCAGGTCACTGAAATAAAGTTAAATAGCATAGGCCCAAAAAACATATCTGATCAGTGAAAATTCCCTCTTTACAATTACATTCTGAAACCTATCAGTTAGCCAGCTTTTAATTCATTTAATATGTGCCATGTTAATTTTATATTGTTCTAGTTTTTCATCAAAATGTTATGTGGTACCAAATTAAATGTCTTACAGATGTCAAAGTATATTACATCAACAGTATTACCATTATCATCCAATCATGTAAATTCATCCAAACCCCCGCTCCCCCAAAAAACAAGTTAGTTCCACAGGATCTATTTTCCATAAACCCATGTTGATTAACAATAACTACATTATCCTCCTTTCACTTTTTATTAATCAAATCCCATATCAGTTATTCCATGTATCTTGCCCAGATTTGATGTCAGACTGACAAGCCTGTAATTACCTGGGTCATCCTGTTTACCCTTTTTAAATATTGGCACAACATTAGCTTTCTTCCAGTCTTCTGGAATTTCCCTGGTCTTCTAACACTTATTGAAAATCTACGTGAATGGTCCAGCAAGTGCATCAGACAGCTCTTTTATAACTCTTGGATGTAAGTTATCCAGACTTGCTGATTTTAAAATGCTGGTCTTTAGTAGCTGCTGCTTCACATCCTCCTCCTTCCACGATTATGAGATTGTGATTTTTTGGGCATCTAGTAACACGTTCTTAAACAATTCCCAATTACCATTCACATTTTTCTGGTTAAATTCTTCATCCAAGCTGATTTGGCTCATAATTGTTTATATCTTTGTGAAATTGGATCTATTAAAACACCAAGTATATATCTCACCGATCTGGATATTATATTGTTTGCACATTATAAATGTGATCAAGTCATTATCACTTTTACCTAAGTTAAACATTAATTTTTAGTTCTTGATCAGTTCCTCTTTATCTGTCTAATGTATGCACTATTGTAGCTGCATTGGTCCCAGAATATTAGGAAGGCTGGCTGGGTATTGCACCACCTTCTGGTGATAAGAGAGACAAATTTTCAAAGTTACACAGAGCTGTTCTTCTGATCTGGGAAATGTACTCTGTGTGTCACAGCTAAATACAAGACAGAACAGATTGACAAGGTGGGCGAGGTAATATATTTTTAACTTCTGTTGGTGTGAGAGAAAAGCTTTTAAGTTTACACACAGCTCTTCTTCAGGTCTTTGGAACAGATTGTTCAGTATAAGTAGTTAACACATATTTCAAAGGACCATTCAAGGTGAAATGGCCCGTTAACACCTCTCCAGTCATGGAGGGACATTAGCAGGTTATAGATTGTTGTAATAAGCCATAAATACAATGTCTGTATTCAGTCCACGATTTTTAGTATCCTCATCCTCAAAAGAAACCTGCACAACACCTTCAAAGGATGAGCCTGGGAGCTAAATTCATAACTTTGCTAGACACTAACCCTCTCCCACAGCTTTTTCCCTTGCTATGATTGGAGAAGTGTTAACAGTCCACTTTACCTTATCTCTCTAATATCCTGGAACCAACAACAGTACAATAACACTGCAAATGTTAGACAGATAAAAGAGGAAGTGATCACAGAACTAAAAAATAATGGTAACTTAGATACAAGTGATCATGACTTGGTCATATTTATAATGTACAAACAGTATGAAATCCAGACCAGACATACACAGACTTGTTGTTTTAATAGTGCCAATTAGAAAAATGTGAATGATAATTGGCGAATTGTTTAAGAATGCCTTAGTAGATGCCCAAAAATGTTCGAACGGCTGAAATTGTCTTCAGGGCAAGAATGGTTTAAGTGTGCTAAGCAGATTGTACCCCTTCATTTCCAACTCAGTTTTTATTTTCTGCTTAAAATCCTTCCCAAACCATGCAAAGTTTTAAAGTCGGGGAGGGGGGGGGCGGGTATTAAAGAGTCACTTTGACTTTTTCCCCGAATGAAATAGAGAAATTTGATTTCCATGAAAAGTGGGCAATTTTTATTATCAGTAGAGAATTCATTTTGGTAAGTAATTTACTACTTGCACAGCCTTTCTGCTGTGAATTTGTATCTTCATTGGGTATAGTGGGCAGCAGTGTACAACTCCAAAAGAAACTTGCTTTTGAAGCTATATATAACTATTGCAGCTCCATAACTAAACATGTAATTTTCTTTTGAAGTCAGCATGCAGGATTTTTTTTTTCTAAACTACCTTAGAAAATAGAATGTTGATGGTACTATATCATCCACATGAGTTTTCTGCCTCTGTCTAGTGCAAAAAGGCATGAAATGGAATGCTCTGGTCTATCATTGATTTTGTTACCAGTGTAATCTGCTTTATTCAAGTCACAGTCCAACTGTTTCACCACAACCACATTATTTCAATTTCTCTTCCCCAAAGCTGACCATGCATTATGAACAAGTCAGATGCGTTCATTCAGCTTTGATTTTTATACCTCTTTTAAATCAATACCTCAGTGATTGATCTTCTAAAATTTAAGAATCAGTGGACTGTATAACTGGATGGCTTAGGGGGTAGGTGGAAGGTTTTCAGTCTTGATTGAAATGAACCCCAGGTGCTATATTGTGATTTTAATGATTTACAGAAAAAAATTAAATGTGTTCCAGAATCGTTTACCAGCATACCTTCTCTCCTTATTTAAATAATAAATTGTGCCAATCTTACTTTTCAGTGACACTGGAGACCAGCAGGCAGAAGAACCTATAAACAGCTATTTAAATTATTATTTTTTACAGTAAGTGTGCTGTTAGAAATGCAGCAGTCTTATTTTTTCTTATGTTTTCTTTCTTAAATCAATTAATCATCTGTAAAACAGCTGTTGGAACTTAAAAAAATATAGGAATTGCTATAGCAGAACAAACCAATACTTCACCTGTTCCTGTATGCTGCCTCTGACAGGGGCCAGTCCCAGATGGTTCAGAGGAAGGCATAATTCATCCAATTGAGCAATACCGTTATGTGACAGGAGTGGTGAATTCTTAACTCCAAAAAGTGATTAGTTTATGCCTTGAGCATAACACTTACATTAGCTCCTGCAGGATAAAAATTATAACTTCAAATTCTATTCTTATTCCCATAGGACCTGACACTGAGCTCACAGAATTTAATTGCAAAACTCCTGTGGATTTCAGTGGTGCAGGATTAGGCTTATATAAATCTAATCTGGTTGTTCTTGCATTACAGCATATAATAACTAGAAATATTTGATTGGACATTTATGTATTCCATTCTGTATTTAATCTGCCTCTATTAGATTTCCTCTTATTCTTTTCCTTTCCAAAGTCAACAAGAGTAGTCCTTTTAGAGCCCAATCCAACTTTCGTCTCAAGAAAGTTTGCCTTCTTTTGGGTCCCTATAGTTCTAATAGCAATATTTGTTTCCAGGTCTAGATATTTCCTGTTCTGATATGTCACTTTGAGATGAGGTTTGCAGTATTGTTATAGCCATATTGGTCCCTGGTTATGTGTGAGACGATATAGTTGGGGTGTTATCTTTTATTGGACCAACTTCTGTTAGTGGAAGGGACAAGCTTTCAGACTTCACAGAGCTCTTCCTCAGGTCTTGAGAAGATAATCAGAATGTCCAACCTAAATACAAGGTGAGGCAGATGGTTAAGCAAACCTGAGGAATTTTGGTCCTATAAAACATATTACCTCACACACCTGATCTCTCCTGAGATAAAGTGGCAAGGTTAAGATAAGTATTCAAAGCAAGGACATGCTATTGATTTTTATGATGGCATTCTCTAAAAATACTGATTTAGTATTCCCAACCCCTTCCTTAATGCAATCTAAGGCCCCAACCCTCCAAACCCTTATCGACGTGCTTAATTTTAAGCAAGCCAATAGTCCCTTTAATTTCAATTAAACTTCTCATGTGCTTAAAGCTAAGTGTATACATAACTGCATACGTAAGACCAGGACCTAATATTTTATTTGTGTTTTGTTTCGTTTTTTTCACTGCCACAACTTCATTGAGCTTCATTGCTATGGTAATGCTTAGATTTTTTTTTTCTGAGAAACTTGGTCAGAACTCATCAGTGGCTATGAATAGTTTAATATAGTTCTTCCAATGCACATTACCTTCTGTGGTAAATTTAATCTTCTATTGTGTTGCCCAATTAGTTACTTATATTAAACCCTTTAATAGTTTATCTGTAACCTTTCCAACTCTGGATTTAGCTAATCTGATTTTGAGTTAGCAGCAAAATATGTCATCTCAGTATACATCTTTTGTCCAGATAATTAATTAGTAAGTTGAACATGGTTCGAATGGCCACTGTTAAAGACTATTGCTAGTATTAAGATACTAAATTAGTAAATAGAATGCCCATGGTATTGTCGCAGTAAAGATAAATACTATTGTTCAATATATACTGGTCCCATTTACAGTTTGGCATCAGTGATAAGACCTTTACAAAGTATATTTGATTTATTTATGTTACGTCATTTATTAGTGCTGGTAACTAAATAACCACTTATTCATATTTTTTAAAATTAAAATAATTTTAAAACAGCTGAAAAAATGTCAGGTTAACAAAACCTCAGTAAAGTACGTTATGTCTTCCCCTGAAACACCAATAAAAATAAAAAACAGAAAGCAATGACTATCATTACAAGGCCAACTCAAGTTAATTTCTTTGCTTTCTATTCATGGGCTGGATTTATCCCAAACTCTAGGACCCTCAGTGGTTGAAAATTTGACAACAGAAAGGAGCTACTACCTTTCTAGTGAGAGAACTGGAGGCAGAGATGGCTGAGGATGGATTGTGGCTGGGACAACTGGGCAATAGTCTGATGAGCGTCTAAGGAGGCAATTAAATTTGAAGGCTCAGGGGACCACACTGGTGACTGCCTTTCTTCAAGTGAATGTCCTTCTAAGGAGCAACAGGCTGGACTAGTATAGAAATGCATAGGTGGTGGAACTAAGGGTGCAGGGAGTGCTGCTGCACCCCACTTTCTTGATGTGGTCTCCATCATATACAGGGTTTACAGTTTGGTTCAATGTCTCTCAGCACCCCCACTATACAAATTGTTCAAGCATTCCTGCAAGAACGTGCACTTTCCGATTCCCTCTGCTCACAAGAGTGACTCTGGCCCCATGTCTTTACCAGGAGCACCTGCACCATTCCACCTGCTTGGCATTCTCCAAATGTTTCTTTTTAATGTGGACAGGAGATCAGGTGACACTTGGTCAGATATTGCTTCTTTGTCCTTCATAGCTCACAATCTGTTATGTATAGGGCCCTACCAAATTCACAGTCCATTTTGGTCACTTTCATGATCACAAGATTTTAAAAATTGTAAATTTCAGGGTTTGGCTATTTAAATCTGAAATTTCATAGTGCTTTAATTGTAGGTGTCCTGGTCCAAAAAAGCATTGTGTGTGGGGGGGGGGGGAGGGTGGAGGAGGAGGTTGCAAGGTTATTGTATGGAGGGTTGAAATACTGCTACCCTTACTTCTGAGCTGCTGCTGCACTATCTTCAGAGCTGGGCACCCTCCAGTGGGCAGCCGCCACTCTCCAGCCAGACAGCTCTGTTCAACACAGAAGTAAGGATGGCAATTCTGTGATACCCTATAACTCCCTTTTGGACCAGGACCCTCAATTTGGGAAATGCTGGTCTCCCCGTGAAATCTGTATAATATAGAGTAAAAGCAGACAAAAGACCAGAGATGACGGTGGGAGACCAGATTTCATGGTCTCTGACACATTTTTCATGGCCGTGAATTTGGTAGGGCCCTGCTTATGTTTTGTAGGTCCCTAACAACTGAAACATGTACTTGGGAATGAAAAGTTCTACCTGGCTGTATGGATAGTAGCAGAGTCAGAGTTTTGTAAGTGTCTGTCAACAAGCTGGATTAACAATGAATTGCTGCCTAGTAAAGAAAAGAGAGGAGTTAAAATAGATGATGATCACAGTGCAGTCACCATAACCGGATATGTCATTTCTGTTTATTTTTATTTCCATAGCTGAACAGGAAAGGGGATGTGGTTATGATGAACACTGATAGATTTCATGAATGTCAGTAATAAAAACCAGTGGGTACCTATGTATACATGCTGGGAAGTGCCCCCATCCCAAAAACAAACAAACAAACAAACAAACAAACAAAAAACTCTAGAAATATATAGCAGAGAAGCTAAGTTTAAAAAATGAATTTCACTCTGAAAGGAAAAAATAACCTTTCTTTTATATAGAGGCAGACTTGATTCATGTAATTTTATTTGCAGAGTGTGGCTCACCAAATAATCAGTTTTAAGTTTCTGATGCAGTCAAACTGCTACTGTCAGGTCCTACTCCCATTGATGTCAATGGAAAAATTGACTTTACTGAGTGTATGATCAGACTCATAAGGCCTGTTTCTGCTCTCAAACTGATGTAAATAAGGAGTTACTGTGTTGAGGGCAATAGAGATACACTAGTGTTGAATCGCAGAAAAAAAGAGACCAGAATCAGGCCCTACATTATTGAAAAAGCTATATGCAGCATTGTCAATCCTTGGGTTCTTCTGAGCTGTAAGTTACTTTCATGCTACCTTGATATTGAGGCAGCCATAACAGGTTTGGTCCTTGACACAAATTAGAGTAGCCTGAGGGTGTCTCTCTCACACACATGGTGTCTGCAGAGCAACATTCTATAGAGGCAATCTTAGGGCCATAAGCCTTTTCCAGGATTCCTCTGTGATGCTGTGGATATCATCCATTTCACCTTTGAATCCATATTTGGACCACTGTGTTATGATACAATTGATTGTTTGGATGTTTTACCACAGCTGGATGAAGGGGAGTCTTTGATTTTCCACTTGTGCAAGTAGTCACTTCTTCCATGGTAGTTCAGATGCAGTTCAGTGTGGTCCAAAGTTGCATGGCAGGTTAACAGTGGGAGGACAGCTTGTTGGTTCAGTGATAAGGTGCTTGTTTGGAATGGTGGATGGGGTCCAGACACTTTGCCATTCCATGGCCACATCCAAAAACATGGGATAGTACCATTCCATCCATAGTGGGGTTTTTTTTATTTCACATGTTGTTGGGATATGTTGTATGGACAGGAATTTCCAGGTAGTCTTCAGCACATTTAAGTTCTCATGCTGTGGCTATATCTCGATGGAGGTTCAGTGTTTGCTGATACAGAAAGCCATGGTAGAGAATGGATTTTAAAGTTCCCAAGATGATTAGCATGACCTAATTCAGCTACCTATCCATAAGTTGGGTATGTCAGCTTCTTGTCCACACTGGGGCACAGTACTCTCCAACTGCATACACCAAGGCCATGGCCAATGTTCATAGCACTGGAGCAGTTAATCCCCATTGTGTTCCTGCTAACTTTTGGATAATGTTGACACAGGTCTTTGCTTTGGATTCTACTTTCTTAAGGTGATCACAAAAGGTGAGTGTGTGATTAAGAATGACACCTAGTTATGTTGGCTTTGGGTCAGAACACACAATTTCACCACAAAACTCGACAGTGTTTTGTGTGACTCTGTTGTCAAGGTGAAAAGTAGAGACTACTGATTTGCTTGCGTTTGGTTTCAGCCACCACTTTTTGGAAGTACTCCTCCATGATCTTAAGGTCAGATGTAAGGGTCACTTCAAGTTCTTTAAAGCTACAGGCCCAAGCTGTGAGAGCTAAATCATCAGCATACACAAACTTTTGCACTATAATTTGAGATACACCTCAGAGTTACGAACACCAGAGTTACAAACTGATCAGTCAACCACACACCTCATTTGGAACCAGAAGTACGCAGTCAGACGGCAGCAAAGACCCACCCTGTCCCTCCAAAAAAGCAAATACAGTACAGTACTGTGTTAAACATAAACTACTTTAAAAGAATGGAAAGCAGAATTTTTCTTCTCCACAGTAAAGTTTCAAAGCTATATTTAGTCAATGTTCAGCTGTAAACTTTTCTAAGAACAACCATAACATTTTGTTCAGAGTTACAAACATTTCCAGAGTTATGAACAACCTCCATTCCCAAAGTGTTCATAACTCTGAGGTTCTACTGTTTGTTGTCCATGTAGACATTGAAGAATATCGGAGCAAGTAACAAGCCTTTTGGTAGCCCATTATTCAAAGTGTGCAGCTTGCTGGTTTGATTTCTGAGGTATATACACATCCTTCAGCCACTAAGCATGATGTTCATCAGCTGGAGAAGCCATAAGCATGGGATCACTTTGGCAGCCTCAGCAGCAATCCATCTGTGATGAAGTGGGGCTGTTCTTAATGTTTCCTCTGAATACTGTGTGGGTGCCTCAGTTTCTGGCCAACACTCTGTCTCCTGGCAACTAATGACCGGGGCCCTTCCTCCCCTGCAAGGGGATGCTAAAGGTGTGGGAGAACAAAGAGGTCAGGTGACCTCCTGGCCCAGGAAAGAGACAAAGGCCAGAGAGAAGGGGCTGGAGAGGTTTCAGTTTGGAGCTGGCTGGGGACGAGAAGTGAGTGAAGATGGGGTTGTCTGGCTCGCTGGGCCCCAGAATGAACCTGGCTGAGGAGTCCCATTCTCTGTACCTACAAGCTCTATTTTAGACCCTGTTCCTGTCAATTAATAAACCTCTGTTTTACTGGCTGGCTAAGTCACGTCTGACTGCGAAGTGGATGTGCAGGACCCTCTGGCTTCCCCAGGACCCTGCCTGGGCGGACTCGCTGTTGGAAGAGCACGGAGGAGCAGAGGATGCTGAATGCTCCAAGGTCAGACCCAGGAAGGTGAAGCCGTGTGAGCTTCTTGCCCTGAAGACAGTCTGCTCCAAGGGAGAGAAGGCTCCCCAAAGTCCTGACTGGCTTTGTGGGAAGCAGTTACAAAGCATCGCCCGGGGACTCAGTGACACCATTCTTCCAGACTATGTCGTATACCAGTGACAGATTGATGAAAGTGGTACTGGTCTTCAGTTTTCTCTGGAATCCAGACTCAATGGTTGTAGTGACTGCCAGGACCTGGTTCCAGCAACTTCTCTGTGGTCGTAAACCAACTTGCTCTTGGGTAGGCAGGTGTCCATAGCGGGGCAGAATTATGCATTCTATCACCCTGTAGGTGGTGCTCAAGAGGGAGACTGGTCTATAAATTGAAGTGTAATCTGCATATTTTCCAGGCTTCAGGAGTGCAATGACCTTTGCTTCTCTGCACACATGGGAGATTTCACTGGTTTCCAGGATGTGGGTGAAAAGCTGCATCATCAATTTCCATACCAGAGGATCCAGTTTATACAGGAATTCAGGATTTTCTGGGTACTTTTTCCAGTTTCATGGCTGCAACTGCATTGATCTTTTTACTTGTGAATGGTTCAGACCATTGGGATGATGGAGTGTGCATGGATATCACCTGCCAGAGTGGACTCCAGAGTCATCTGTGATACTGTTTGTTCACTGGCTGTTTTGATATCCTTGAAAGTTTAGCAGCTATGGCATTGCATTTCACTTGCAGTCTATGGGCATGTATGGGATTTGCAGCCACCTGTTGTCTCAGCAGGTTCCAGGCAAGATTCCTCGAGTATGTGAAGTTTAGACCTACACATTTAAGCCACCATTTCCACTTTACTGCATTCAGTGACACCAGAAGGGATTTTCCAGTTTCTGTGTCTCTACACTCGTCATATTTGTGGAAGAGCTCTTGGTTCTCTGATGTCCAGCAAGGCATATACGATGACCTGTGTCTCTGGGGTAGGTTCTTCTTTGTGGCAGAGATTAGGAGTGAAGTAAAACATTCCAAAGTCTTTAGCATTGTGGTAATGTGGGAGATTGTATTCTCACAGTTGTCGTGAAATTAGCTACCAAAGATCTACTTTTTTGATGTCCCAGTGTGGCACCAGTTTTGAGTAGAGAACTGGGAGGTTAATGCCAGTATGTGGTCTGTACTGGCTGTTTTGGAAATCATCAAGGACAATCTGTGATGGGGGTGATGAACATCAAGTTAGGCAGTATCCCCTGCCTCATCTTGCAAAGTTGAAAGTGAAACACTGTTTTGCATCAAAAAGGAGAAGTATATCATTTGTTGATACCCAGTGATTCAGATCTTCACTTGCAGTGTTGTTTTCTGTGTAGCCCCCCCATGTGTGGTGACTTCTGAAGTTGTCCACAAATACAGCATGGCCCTATGCGATTGGCAGAGCTAGTTGAAGCCACTGCACACTGGGTGATTTATGATGGTAAGGTTGCCTATGTTCATAGAGAAAGTAGTTGTTTGTTCACTGTAGGAAGTAAGACTACATATTCATTGATCTCATGCTTTATACAGACTATCAGCCCATATTTATAGTGGTAATTGCTGACTATGAGTTTATAGCCATTGATTTTGTAACAATAGGCTTTTTCTTCATGTTCAACAGGGGTCTTCTGGAAGGCAAGGATGTCAATATTGGTCAGCATTTTCTTTAGGTAGTTGTACTTGGACCATGAGAAGCCTTGAACATTCAATTGGCAGATCTTTACTCCAGGTCTGTCTGCCTAATATGTTGGCCCTGAAAAAATAGGCTTATTGTGTTGCTCTTTTGACTCAGATGTCAACAGTTGACATTCAGTCACTGGTTTGGTGATGTTAGTCATGATTTCCCACTTAACAGGGTGGATTGCATGAAGGTCATCATCTTTCCACCCCTAGCCTGAGTGCTACTTTGACTTCATCAGAACACAGCACACTCCAGTCATACTCCCTCCCCTGCACCCAGTGCATATCTCTGATGTTTGTTCTATGGGGTGGGAACCAGGATGACATTGTGAAGAGCTGATATAGCCATCTCTACAGCAGCAGTGGATTGTCCTCACAGAGTTTAGGGAAGTATTAAAGCTCCCTTGTGCTGCCCAAGCCATGCAAAAGGGTTGGATCACAGGTAAGATCTAGCCCAGTGTGGGTAGAACTCTGTCCAACAAGTGAGAATGAATTCTTCAGTGGTGAAGGATCAGCACCATGATAAAGTATTGAAAGCCAAAAACAGATGTACCACATTTGTAAGACAATGGGAAATTTCACAATGTTCAGTAGCTTTCTGCTGGTGAAAAGTGGTTCTTGCATGTTAATATATACATTGGGTGAGCACACTGGGCTGGAATATAATAATGTAGATGTTCAGTCTGAATAACGAAGTTACAAGATTGTTTTTATTTCACTTTTTGTTTATGTTATGTAGACCTAGCTCTTTCCACTGAATTTAAGCACTTTGCAGTGAAAAGAGGTCAAAATAATGGATACAAAGTAAACTCATAGCTCTTCTTGTCAACAAAATGAAAGGTGATATAAAATTGATTTTAAATTGATATTTCAATTTACTTTCACAGCTGAAAGTAGCAGGTGTTGTCAAAAGCATGTACATGCTTGAACTGGGGGGTTTTAACATGCTAGCTATATTCTACTTTTCCCTGCATCTTTTAAGTAGTGGTAATATCAGGAATGTTTATTTCCATATAGGTAAGCATTCTTAGAGGAGATATTAAAGGCATTAAGGATAGCAGTGCACTCAATTCCTATTGCAAGTCAGTGGGAGTTGGGCACCTACTTTCTATTTGTACCTTTGGAAATTTCACCCTAAAGTATTTACTGCTAGTAAGATTTTTATTCCAGGGCTCTTATTTTTTACCTGTAATCAGATTTCTTCAATATCACTTTTTAATCATATTGTGTCAATGTGAATCTCCTTGTATCTTTTGTATGCTATGATTTTTAAACCTGGGGAAATAAACAAAAACAGACGTTTTCTTTAGCTGAAGTCCTTGTTAACAGATATTCCACAGTTTCTATTTAGTCCATTTATTGGTCCTACTGCAGGAATAATTTGTTGATTGCTTGGTGTTGGCAAAATTTGCTACATCTGATAATGTGATGAATATTGCATTCTAAAAGCTTGGTGCATCACTGTGTGTTTTCAGTGCCATCTGGATTTGTCGTGCCTCTGTGAAAGCTGTTGATAGAAATCCATAGTTTAAAACTCACTCAAATCTGCTATATTTATCTGGTAGTGTCCCACTGAAATGTTCTGTGAAGCACAGGTTGTTTATAAATCAGAAGAGCCTTTTATGCACCTGTTTTTATCTCTGTAGAACCTTACCTAGTCTCTTTAAAGTAATATTTGGCAACGGACGCCCTTTTTACAAAAATGAGAGTGAATGTAATTGCATTGGCTACAGCCAGGTATTATGAGAGTGGGCTGTAAGTAAACTCCCTAACATAGCTCTGTCAGTGCATAGTCTCCTAACCTACAACACTCCTGATATTCCATGCATTGATTTCTATAGAGGAGAGATTTCCAGTCAAACTAGGGGATAGTTATAGGATATGAACAAATGGCCATTAGGAAACAGAATGAGAACTATTTCTATTTGTGGCATAAGCAGGATCTGAACCTTGATTGTCAGAGATGAAAATAAAGTGCATTAAACCATAACTACAGCAGGCTGTCCATAACAAAGACACTTGCTCTGCAATGAAAATCTATTCTTTTCTTAGCTAGGAAACAGTATAAGAATACATAGCTCTGATCAATCATCTGAGTCAGCCAACACAGTGCAGAGCATTTACAAAGATGGATAAATACAGCATTCCCATTTAAATTTGTTTATATTTATTTACAGAAACACAGGCTACTTGCCCATACATTTTTGAAATACTGAGATAGCATGGGAGAATTTTAGATATTCTATACTCAGAATAGTTGATAACTGTGTTGTACTGATTTGTTAATGGAAAATGCAAAGGTACACAAGACTTTTCAGGGGTTAATAACACTTTTCAATTTCCAGGCAGATTGAGGGCATGAATCTGCAGTCTTCACTCATGGGATCTTCACTTATTCAATGGGATTTCTTATTTTCAATAGGATTACACACTTGAGTGAGGATTGCAGGATTGGGATTTTGGGAGAAAAACAATGTTGTTTATGGGAACATTTTAAAAAGCAGCTAAGTCCCAGTTTGAAAAGTGCCTAATTCACTTAGGGGCCACAGCCTATTGAAAGTCAATGATACTTAGGCTCCTAAGTAGTTTAAGGGTTTTTGAAAATAGAATTTAGACTTCTCAGTGCTTTTGAAATTATCCTTACTTTTTTTCTTTCTTTCATACTAATGCACAGAAAAAGGACAGCGATGAGGGTTCATTCTTTATTCTGTAATTACAGTTTTACATGGCTGCATATGGTGATTAATTAGATCCCTCCTGCAGGTAGTGTCTAAATGGAAAAACAACCCCTGAAAGAAATAGGTAACTATAACAGAAATAAAATTTGTTTTGGTGACAGTTAAAGTTGCATCAAGACAAAAGTGGTCTGATTTTTCAGAGTTGATGAGAAAACACAACTTCTGTTGCAGTCAATGGGAATTGCACATGCGCCTCATCCTGGGAAATCAGGCCACTAAAAATTAGGAGCCTAAACATGAATTTGGGGACAGATTTTCAAAGGTATTGAGCTGCCTAAAGATGTTGATAGGTATTTAGTGGGATTTTTAAAAGTGTTAGGCAGCTAACTGTCACTGAAATAAATTGAAATAGTAACAGCAAAATCTGATAGTTCCTTTTTAAAATCTTGCTGAAAAACAATTCATATTTAATGCAATTGGCTTTTCAAAAGTCTGTATCTAAAACCCACAAATGTATCTAAAATATTCTATTTCAAATCAATTTAAAGTTAACTTCAAGATGGTGTCATTTCTGTAAGCATTTGCATGACCTGGGTATTAACAAAAGTTAGGCTGCTATAGCAACAGGCATCATGTGATGACTTAATGAGTGGAATCAGGTGACATCCAGACAGTAGCTTAGGAACAGCTGCTTCTGTAATGGGTTTAGTTTTGAAGAGATGAATGTTCTTCCTGGATGTGAGAGTGTGAGGATTTGCGTCTACAGCTGCTATCATGTATGAAGTAGTAAAGATTCTCGCTTCTCCACAGCTGTATCCAAACCAGGCTGAGATAAGAATATTGTGGGTTTTTCAGCACTGTTTCATGCCTCTGTAAACAATACAGTACCCAATGGAAAAGGTTAAATTTACTGACACACTTTAATTATGTAATGAAGGGAAATAATATGAGGTGATAAACAATAATAATATGAGGTGATAAATCTCAGGATCCAGAGAGCAGTGATGAGATGTGTTGATAATATGAGATGTGTTCATTTATTCTATATGTAACAAAAGAATGAAGGCAACCTCACTAGTTGGAGGCTGACTGTCCTGCTTCCATAGCCCTTATCACTCTTTCCAGACAAAAACCTAGAATAGAAAGGAGACTTCAGCCTAGGTCCCACATGCTACAATGCAGAGCATCGTGGTGACCAGTTGAATGGGGTGCTTCAGTAATTGAGGAGGCAACCAGATTTGTTTCTGATAAAGACAAGCAGTTACACTAAGAAATAATTTATCTTAAAGCCTCTATTTCTTTAATTCTTCTAAGTCTTTGCCAGTTTTTCCAACTGACTTAGGTGCAGAAGCAACTCAAATTGAGGTGAAAAGGGTTCACAGTTCAGAACTTGACTCATTGTTTAAACTGACAACTTTTCTTCAATCACTATTTAGCAGAAGGTCACATATGGACATGATATCACCCAGAAATATTGGTAAAATGGATTCCTAGGAGTTTGAGATTATATGCTGTGTTGATCACTGCTCCTAACAGAATCCCCAGATGACCATAGAGGGTTTAGCCCCAAACTGGCAGTCTTGTTTTCAGTTTCCTCATAAACGATGAAGTGTTGAAAGGTTCTGTTATTTCTGTCCTTCAGAGCACATTATCCCATCCAAGTCATGACAAAATCATATGTGCACATGTACATACACACACACACACCCCTCTCCAAGCAGCTGGGAGACAAGTTTCAGGTGTACCTTCTCCAAAATGCACATAAACATGATTGTGTAGATCACTGACAGAGTTTGAGACTGGAAGCTTGTGAGAGGTGCGTATCCAACACTAACTCCTATTCTATTCCTCTCTAAATGCTGCAAAGATCAGAGTTTCATATCAGGCTTCAGCCTGGTGTATGTTCCCCAGTTGTGCAACCTGGAGCACTGCTCTTAAATTTGAGGAACAAGGTTTCATTATGAGCAATAAATAGCGAAAAAAGCTGGCTTACTTGAGACATTTCCAGCCTTGGTTTCCCAGATCACAATACACACATAAAGGTGGGACCTAGCTACAAAACATGCTTTCTCTAAAATTCACACAAAGTCAATGTATTCCTGGCAAATTGTAACATTAAAGATCTATGAGTGGCATGTAATCTGAACTGCCTTCTTTCCCACTCTTCCTGATATGTTCTTTACCTGAGAGTGTCACTTCACTGCTAAATCTACACTCTTTGGACCAAAGGCCTGTCTATATGAGCAGTTAGTGTGTAGCAAGCTTGGGTGTTAATCTATCTTGCACTGGCCTACCACTCACTAAAAGTTCCATAAGGAGCCTTTATCTACCCCACTTTGAAAAGGGAATAGGTTAAAGTGCATTATGGATATTTAGAATGCAGCAGCAAGATCCACATGAACAATTAATGTACAGACTAGTGTGAAGTAGATTTACACCCCAGCTTGCCACACACTATTTGTATAGACAAGTCTTAAGGCCTAGCTTCCATATTTAAAAATTTCAGTTTTTTCAATTGCTTTAAACTGACTAAATTAATCATATTGTGATACCAAATTCCCACACATTACTCCCTATCAGAGGAGCTCATACAGTTCGGCAGCACATGGATGGGACAGGATTTGGGGTAATTGTGCAAACAGTGTACTCTCTCTGTGTGTTTGAAGTTCTAAGCTCTGCAACAGTTCCTTTTGCATTATCAGCTTGTAGCCTGGGAATGGCAAAGTGATGTCCTTAAAATCCATACTGGAGAGAGGAGTTTCCTGTTCATAACTTCACTCACTGTTGTACTGGCAGCTTTCCTGTAGGCCCCTAATGTTATTGAGAAGGCAGAAGTCTGATATCTCTATAATGTTGCTTAGAAACACTGGCAAAAAGGATTCTCAAGAATCTGAGTGTTAACTCCTCCTATATTGATCACCTGTTCTGACATAGTGTCCAGCTGAACATAAGAATGTCTCATTACTATATTTCCTCTGTTTAACTTCATAAACCATCTGTAAAAATGCTGTAAGTTCTATCCTTCTAAAGGATATTCCCTCATTTCTGGTCACAGTGAAAGAATGACAAGCACAGATGAGTAGAAAGAACCAGGTGGCTGGTGAGATGAAGGCAGCTGGGAGTCTAAGGGAGTTAACCAGCTGGTGATTATCTCTGGGAGACATCTGTCTTATTGCTATTGATGAATTTCGGGGGCTCAAAAGAGAGGACTTTCTAGTGTGTGCTATGGTGGCAACTTGACATCGAGTTTGGTAGGACCCTGGGCTGGTTGCTGTATTTCCTGTGCTTTGGAATCTAGGCATGGTTGTTGGCTGACTGGGCTTTATTTCCCTGCAATTAGGTATGTTAGTGCCTGCTTTCTAGCAGGGGGCCCTTGGAAGTGAGAGCAGTGCAGCTTGTGTTTGGGTAGGACAGTGATTAGGAGGCAGGTGAGTGAGGGGGTTGAGTCATAGTTGAGCTGTGTGGGCTGCCCAGGATCCATGGCTAATAAGACATGTGGCTGGTGATACAAAGGCAGCTGGGACCACTAAGGGAGTTTGCCACTGGAGGGAAGCAGGGAAGTAGGGTTGCGTGTTGGTTTTAGTTTTTTGTTTACGTAACTTCCAGGTACTCCACAAGGAAGAATCTGCTGTGGGAAGAAAATAGCATGATGTCAACATCACTGCTAGCTCTTCCTCTCCTTGCATCTCTTGGGGCCACTTCCCGACAGGCATCCTGACCCAGGAGGCTCCCACCTAGGCTCTGGTCTTGACCTGCTGGATAATGAGGGCTGCATGACCCCACCAACGAAAGCCAGGTTGGAGGAACCATCAGATGTGAGAAGTGTCTGTTGGTGGAGTTCCTCAGGAAGCAGGTCAGAGAGCTGCAGGAGGAGGTGGCTCATCCGCATAGTACCCAGGAGCACATGAACTTTATTGACAGGACACAGATGGAGACATCATAGAATCATAGAATATCAGGGTTGGAAGGGACCTCAGGAGGTCATCTAGTCCAAGCCCCTGCTCAAAGCAGGACCAGTTCCCAAATAAATCATCCCAGCCGGAGCTTTGTCAAGCCTGACCTTAAAAACCTCCAAGGAAGGAGATTCCACCACCTCCCTAGGTAACCCATTCCAGTGCTTCACCACTCTGAGTGAAAAAGTTTTTTCTAATATCCAACCTAAACCTCCCCCAGTGCATCTTGGAAGGAGGATACTAGCTGACTGCAGCAGCATCAGAAGAGGAAGGAGAAATGGCTGTTCTATGAGAAGACTGGCTACTGGCCACTCAGGCAACAGACAGTGCTCCACCCCATACCCATGTCCCTGCCATTGAGGTGAAGAACTGGTATGTTGTGCTGGCAGCAGAAGGTGAGGGGCAGACCCCAATGGCTGAGGAGAAGGAGCCATTCACCCCCAAGGCTGGAAGGCTTGTGGCCACCACACCCAAAAGGAGGAGATGTAGAGTACTGGTGGTCAGGGATTCCCTTCTGAGGGGAATGGAAACATCCATCTCCTGATCTGACATGAAGTCCTGGGAGGTGTGCAGCCTGCCTGGAGCCTTATGAAAATGCTGTTGAGGCTCATCTGTCCTTCTGATCACTACTGCATGCTGCTCATCTATGTGGGCACTAATGATAGTGCCATGTCTGACCCCAAGCATATCAGCTGTGACTACAAAGCTTTAGGAGCCACAATAAAAGGATCAGGGGCACAGCTGTATTCTTGTCCATCCTTCTGGTTAAGCATAAGGCCCCAGGCAGAGACTTGTGCATCCTGGAGATGAATGCATGGCTGTGCAGATGGCGTAGACAGGAGGGCTTCAGCTTCCTTGACCACAGGATGCTGTTCAGGAAAGAAGTTCTGCTGGGGAGAGATGGGGTCCACCTGACCAAAAAGGAGAAGAGCATCTTTGTGCACTGAGTCACCAATGGATTGAGGAGGGTTTTAAATTTGTTTCAAAGCGGACAGGCGACAACAGCCCATATGTAAGCATAAATAAAATGGCAAACCTAACACCAGATTAGAAGTTGGGGGAGGGTCTTAGAAAATTAGAGTGTGGCCACAGGAACAACAAGAAAGAAATAAGTGGGGGGAATCTGTTCAACATATTAGACGTCTATGCACAAATTCAAGGAGTATGGGGAATAAACAGGAAGAACTGGAAATATTAGAACATAAGCTTTTGACACAATCCCTCATGACATTCTCATAAGCAAACAAAGTAAATTTGGTCTAGATGAAATTACTATATGGCAGGTGCACAACTTATTGAAAGACCATACTCATTCATTGTCAAACTGGAAAGGCATATCTAGTGGGATCCTTCAGGGGCTATTCCTGGGTCTGGTAACATTTAATATTTTCATTCATGACTTGGATAATGGAGCAGAGAGCACACTTATAAAATTTGCAGATGATACCAAGCTGGAAGGACAGAATCAGAATTCAAAACAACCTGACATATTGGAGAATGAGTCAGAATTCAACAAGATGAAATTCAATAAAGGCAAGTAAAAAATGTTCATTTATGCTGACATCACTCTTGCAGTACAAGACAAGGAATTCACCATCATCAGAGACACCCTCTCCACCAACCTCAAGATAATGGGACAATACTCTCAGTACTGGAAGCCCTACCCAAAACCTTGGAAACAGCCTTTAACATAAAAAAATAACCAAATACATTTCCACTTAGGAAGGAAAAATCAAATGTACAACTACAAAATGGAAAATAAGTGACTAGATGGTAGTACTGTTGGAAAGGACCTGGGGGTGGATCAATAAGGGAGATTTAGATTAGATGTTAAGAAAAACTTTCTAAATATAAAGTATTTAAGTTCTGGAATAGGATTTCAAAGGAGGATGTGGAATCCCTGTCATTGGAGATTTTTAAAAACTGTTTAGACAAACACCAATCAAGGATGATCTGCGTTTACTTGATCCTGCCTCAGTGCAAAAGGATGTCCTGGATGACTTCTCAAGGTCCCTTCCAGTCCTGCATTATTCTATGATATAGGCCTGGCTTGACATGAGTAATTGGACATATCTGAGACAGGATTAGGGAGTTAGATGGATCAGCAGGTTCAAAACACAACTAGCTAAGATAAGGAGAAACACTCTTGAGAACTATTTATAATGGACAAGATGACAATAGATAAAATAAGCCTGAAACATAAGATGAGGTAAAGAGTAAGAGGGACATAGACAGTGCATGGACAGAGCATGCTGTACATTAGTTCCTACAAAGTGATGAAGCCAACCCCAAAATGTGTGATATAATGTACAGTAAATGCAATGCAATATGTAAATATATAGAAAAGGAGAGGTTTGCTTCATATCTTGGGATATGTGGTACACTCTATACATTTGTGCCTGATCAACTCAACATAGTTTTGCTATATGCCAAATAGAGGAGCCTATCCAAAAGTTCTGTTTAACTGTAGTGTAAAACAAATATTATTTTTAAAAAACTGTATAATAAATGTTTTAAACAAACAGTGTCCTAAACTAAAAAAAAATATTCAAATAATGTAAAATTAAAACCTATTAAAAATTGAGCAAAAAAAACTCGAGTTACCAACAAAATTGTTTCCACTAACATTTTAAATAAAATATAATTAAAATGGTTTAAAAAAAAATTCTAAACAAACTTTAAAATGTGTAAAACTGCCAAAATGGAGAGCAACTACACACACACACAAACAAACAAAAAAAGAAACAGACACATTTTATCGGCACCATGCATAAAATCTTGATCCCAATTAAATCAATAGTAAAACTCTCTTTGACATCAAGGCAAGGATTTCACTCTAAATCTATATTCCTGATAAGCTTCCTGGAGAATATAGATTCCCACCTACTTGTCCTATTTAAAAGATGCACAGCAGCTTGTGGATCAGTTTAATTTCTCTGAGGTTAACAAAAGATTATACATTTCTTGCTTAATAATTTTATGAGTGATTTGTATGAAAAATACGTGCTGTTGAAAATAATATGTTTTACATGGCTTGCTTGTAATCACTGTTAGAATCAAACACTTGGTGGTGTAATGGCCAAACGTGGCAGTTTTATGAGGAACTTGACATTTGGGAGTCATTTCAGGTATTGCACTTTTACTTCCTACATGGGTAATGGATTATTAAACTCAAATAGTCACTAGAAATTCAAGGTAGAATTTGACCTAAATTTTACCTAGCATAAAATGGAGAGCTGATTACAAGAAAATGTGATAATGCTCTTTACTATTAAAGCTTCAATGCAGTGTAAAGTCATGAACCAGCATAAGGTTTTAGCCACTGGTATATTTCATGTAATGTCAGCACTGTCATGGCTCCACAGTTATAGTTGAGTTCCACTTTGCCCTTAAAGCAGAGATTCGTCCTCTTTGTTTTCAGTTCCTGACACTGACATCATATCCAACACCAGACATTTGAAAGGGAAAGAATGGGAGGATGAGAGAAGCAGCATTTTCAGATATTAAAAATGGTCTTTAATGTATGCACCCTTTCTCTTGAGTTAAAGTAATCAAATTAACACTTCAAATTATTGTTAACATTTAAAGGATATGATTTGGTCTCTCTTTGTATATAATATTAAGAAAAATCTAGGGGTGAAATTCACGACTAGGTAGAGGTACAGGACAAAACCTCAACAGCACTATAAATCCATGAAAGCCTCACACAGAGGTAAATTTCATCCTTTGTAAGTGTATCTCTTTGTTATTGAATTGATAAGTATCATTATTGTGTAATAATTCAACACATTTGTGGTATTTATCTTCCAAAGAGACCCAAGAAGAGGTCATAGACCCACTTTTGCAATGAGCCATGATATTAATGCATCACATTTAATACCTTTTTTGTGGAACTGGTTATATTTAAACAGAACAAAACATATACAGAAGCATTTTAAATACCAACTTTTTAACTATCTGCAGTATTGTTGTAGCTGTGTTGGACCCAGGATATTAGAGAGACAAAGTCGGTGAGATAATATCTTTTATTGGACCAGCTTCTGTTGGTGAGAGGGACAAGCTTTTGAGCTTACACAGACCGCTTGCCTCTCTCACTAAGCTCAAAAGCTCGTTCCTCTCATCATTGGCAGTTGGTCCAATAAAAGATATTACCTTACCCGCTTTGTCTCTCTAGCTTTTTTTTAACATAAGGCCTCACTCTGTATGTGACATATATAGTGGCACAAGAGATAACCATTTCAATAAAAAATGATGGGGTTTCCAATGGCAGGACAAGAAATACCAGTTGCAACAAATTATTTGCTATGTGCTCCAGCCATGATATACATTATCATATACAAAGGTTTACAGTCATAGCCTGCCATGAGTGGTTCCATTGCTACAGGATCAGGCCATAATTCTATGGTGAATGTTTCCTGATTTAAATTCTGCATTAAAAATAAAGATCTGCTAAATGTTTGATGAATGGAAAATTCAGTTTAATCAATTTAAATTCATAATTCTCAGCACTGAGAAGAACAGCTGCTCAGAAACAACAAGAAGGCCCCAAGGCTTATATAAAGTGAATGACAGCTGTCATTAGCTGTAAATCAGTTATTATTTTCGTCTTGTCTACTTGCTCTGAATTTCATTTACACAATACAAATATGGATTAACATTACTAGGTAATGTTTTAAAGTTAGAATTAATTTGCTCTCATTTAAAATTTAAAAGAATAATTCCAATAAATCCCAGGCTACTACTCTATGGATGACATTCTAGCCTCTTGATGTGAGTGCGGTTTTGTTATTGAACTCGGACAGAATTTCACCATCTTGCTTCAAAAAAGATGTTCCTTTCATACACAAATTTCCAGATATGTCAGTGGAGAAAAGAAAGGACTTATGGGACTAGTTGGGGGAAGAAGAAAGGTCTCAGTGGCTATTATTAATTATACAAGATATGTGCCATCATTCAAGTCCATGTGGCCCTTCTTTCTGTTTCTCCACTTCCCCCCAAACCCACCAAAATAAACCCTGGCTGTCCTATGATGTGTGCATGCTTTTCTGAGTAGCAATTTAATGTTACTTGTTTAACCTCCTTATAAGATTTTTGAAGCAGAGAATACACATTTTCTGCACTACGAGGCATCTACCACACTACAACAGTAACAACAACATGGCCATGGCCATCCAACATCTTCACAGATGAAAGGAGATGCAACAAAGTCAGTCCATCAATGGTGCATAGCAATGGTATGGAAAAAAGAGCCTCCTGCATGAGTGGCAAACCTTCCCACAGCGGCTACAGTTCCACTTGCCAGATGGAGCATACTCTGCTTCCTGGCTTGTCTGC
The DNA here is from genome assembly GCF_007399415.2 of Gopherus evgoodei. NCBI lineage: Eukaryota > Metazoa > Chordata > Testudines > Testudinidae > Gopherus > Gopherus evgoodei. The sequence continues at coordinate 331,550,963 of NC_044322.1, read as the reverse complement.
AGGCCTCAGTCTGGGCTTTCTGATGGCTCTCCATGATGACTGCACCTTAAGCCAGCTTCTCCAAACTGAGTGATTATGGGCAGGATTTTCCCAGTTGTCAGTAGAAATGCTGAATTTCTTGAGCCCCTGGTTGACCTTGTGGCAGTATGGGAGATTTGGCCTTCCTATGCATCATGAGTGGTTCTTAAATTGATCGTAGAGCACAGCTTTTGGCCGATGATCTTGAGGCATGTGCTCCACGTGTCCCCACCAGTGAAGCCTGCAAACATCCAGTGTATTCTGCATAGACTATAGGTCGGTTCTCTCAAGGATCTCTTTATTGGTGATCCATTGGTCTCAAGTAACTTGTTACTAGGTTGTATCTTGTATTCTCCCTTTAATCCACCAAATGGATATTCTTGCACAACAGATAATTTGTTAAATACCTGACAGAGGCACAAATTTATTCTTTATAATAACATGCCAAAATATAGGCTTCACACATAACATTCAGTCCCTTAGGTATATAAATGGTAAATAATTAACGACAATAATCTCCCTTTTCCTTTATTGTCTCTAACTAATCTGTTAGAGGGGAACATATACTGCCATATCTTCTTTGATTCAAGTCCTGTCTGTTTATATAGAGTAATTGAGTTTTTATTTATGTCTTTGTCTCATTTTGAAAAGGCTGGAACTATCAAGTGTTATGTTATTTGCATAACTCTGATAATCCCATTTTCTACTACCTCCAGCGGACAGCAGCCCTTAATGACATCATGCTTATTCCATACTAATTTTCTCAATATGTGTTATTTGATTATATACAGTAGACAGCATCCTGAAGCTGGAATGAAGTCACAGTAATACATTATGTAATTTATTTAAATAGAACGAAATGTGATAAGTCTACAAACACATCCAGATACTATACCTGCAGGAAATAATTTGACATAGATTGAAATTCCAAAGTTTAAGGCTACTGCAAATGAAAATTCCCTCTCAATACTGTTCCAATGTTTTCTTTGTCCCCAAACATATTCAGAAAGTCTAATTTTAATCAAAGAATCACAGAATCATAGAATTGGAAGGGACCTCAAGAGGTCATCTAGTCCAGTCTCCTGCACTCAAGGCAGGACTAAGTCTTATCCCTGACAGGTGTTTGTCCAATCTGCTCTTAAAATCCCCAGTTATGGAGATCCCACAACCTCCCTAGGCAATGTATTCCAGTGCTTAACTACTATGACAGTTAGCAAGTTTTTCCTAATGTCCAACCTAAACTGCCCTTGCTGCAATTTAAACCCCTTGCTTCTTATCCTATCCTCGGAGGTTAAGAAGAATAATTTTTCTCACTCCTCCTTGTAACAACCTTTTATGTACTTGAAAACTGTTATCATGTCCCCTCTCAGTCTTCTCTTCTCCAGACTAAACAAACCCATTTTTTTAAAATCTTCCCTCATAGGTCATGTTTTCTAGACCTTTAATCATTCTTGTTGCTCTTCTCTGGACTTTCTTCAATTTGTCCACATCTTTCCTGGAATGTGGAGCCCAGAACTGGACACAATACTCCAGTTGAGGCCTAATCAGCACGGAGTAGACTGGAAGAATTACTTCTCATGTCTTGCTTGCAATACTCCTGCTGATACATCCCAGAATGATGTTTGCTTTTTTTGCAACAGTGTTACACTGTTGACTCATGTTACTAATTGTCTATGTGATTCTGATCCTGTGAAGACTTATATATATGCTTAATTTTATGCATTTGTGGTGGTTACACTAAAGTTCAATTCAGTCATCAGGTTGAAGAAATGTATGGCCCAAGAAGTCCTATTCAAGCTGTTGTTATAGCTCTTAGAAAAAGATAGTACTAACATTTCAGACTGCCTCTTGCAAACTTTCTTTTTCAAGAGTCAGATATTTAACAGGACATTATTGTGCCAAATTTGCACCAAAATTGAATGAAATTTTACAAAATCTTAAAAAATAAACATATCTTCATAAATTCCAGTGAGAACAGGTGTTTTTCATTAAAAAAAATCCCCTTCAATGTTTACAGCCCAGCCATTACAGCATTGTGCTAGCAACCAAGAAACAGAAAATGAGAACAACCAAATATGAAATGGATTCATTCATTTTCCTTGTTCATGATACGAGGACTGGAAAAAGCAAACAAAAGGTAAATTAGATTAGATAGAATCTGACAGGATTAAAAAAAAACATTAGTAACATAGGTAAGGAATTGTAAATATTTTTTAATGTGGTAGTGTCCCTCTAAATGCTATGTTGGCTTCCTTTGATGGAAACATTCTTACACACATTAAGACTAGTTAGAAAACTCCAGATGTGTATTTCCACTTGATTTCTCAGACATGTACCCAGCAACAAACCGTTCATATTAAAAATTTTAAAAAAAAGAAGTTCAATACTGAGCAGATGTAGAACATGTGAAAAAAGAAATCAGCCTCTCCTTCTATAAGCTAGGAATAGGTAGGATGTGCAGAGCAGGTGTGGAAGCCCAGATTTATTTGTGTGCCTGAGGGACATCAGCTTGCACCAGATGATGTATCCATGACATCCCTTCTAATACCAGTCAAGAAACTGCAGAAATTCTGAAGATAACTGAGAAACAACTCACTAAACTTGAGCCTATCTAATGATTTTTTATGAAAGAATTTGATTTTACTCAAGCAACAAGAATTTTATTTAATCAAGTCACAAGGACAAGGCAGACCTCAAAAAGCATGGATTTTAAGTATGTCAATACTAGGAAGAAGGAAATTGGGTGTTTTTTTTTTTAAATCTCTAGCTTCAAAAGGGTGGATATCTTAATAAAAAGTTAACATGTACTTGATACTACTTTAAGGAAACAACACTTTCTATAATGGTGTCACTTTTACATCAAATGCAGCAGAAGCTATGTGTTAATTTGATTTCCAGGGCAATAGTACATTGCTTCTTACAGACATGTCATGTGCAGAGGTAATAGGTAGAGAGAGTAGCGCTGAGTCTAAAAAGATCAGCATGGCTATAATGGTGGCTGTCAAGTAATTTCACAGGCATGAATTGTCTCCTGGAGATCTGCATATGGAGGTGGCACTCTGCACATGCACTTACATCTGCAGCATCCTTTCTGGTCTCCTATGGATGCTTTTCCAGGGGTATTACACAGGTTATTTGAACCAGTCAAGGATCAGGAACCCACACAAGTGGCTTAATGCCCCTGCTTTCCCTCATATTGGGCCTGGCACATTTTGGCTGGATTGGAGGACCTGATCTGTGTGAGAAGAGGATTGACTGCAAGTTTGAACTTGCCTGATTTTACTGGCTATCTTCCAGCAAGGGAATAACCCACTCTAGAAGTCCTCCCTGACCACTGAGAAACCTGGGCACTATTTTCAGAAGCAGGTTGATATTAATTGTAATTTCCAAAATAGAACCACATGGCCATTAGTATATCTATTTTATTGCTAGTAATTATAGTAACTACTGAAAAAAAGAAAAGAACAGAAGTGCAGGAACTGTTATGCAACCCTATAAACTAATTGAAAAAGAATGTCCACATCTGTAATAATCTGATTCTGCCACTGGCTAAATTCCATTGAATAAATCCCACAAAGTTGCTGAATCTACTACAAGAGAGGGAGTGTGGCAGTCCTTAGAGCAGGGCACTTGACCTCAGTACTCTTGGGGATGAGAGACTGGAGTGGGGAGGAGGGGAATTATAGAGCCCAGGGAAGGCAGTTAAGCCTCTCCTCCAGCAGGAGTAAGAGGGGAATGTTTGTTTATTAGACTACAGAGGTTCCTGAGATCAAGAGGAAGAAAGGGCTTAGGTATAAGGTTTGACTATTTGGGAATCTCCTGCTGCTAAAGGGAATCAACTGCTCATACTTATTGCATATGTCCAATAAATCAGACCTCAACAGGGAGATGTTGTTTGAACCATGGAGGTTGGAAGAGTATGCCAAGAAGACGAGAGAGGAGATACATAACAGGGTAGGATAACTGTATTAGACCTCTCAAGTTTGAAAACTAAAGCCCATGTTTTCAAAGCACTTTGAGGTTTCCTGGTGAAAGGTGCTATTAGCAGTGCAAAATGTTGTTCCCCTTTAATGCAACATGTCAGTGATCTGGTGATTAAATTCACACATCTGAAAATTACTCTGCACGAGGAACAGAAAAGCTATTGAAATCAAATGCTGTTCTGGAAATGACCACTGTACCATGATCTCATATGGTGTATCTGTCTATCTATCTTCTAGCAGTCCAATCCTGTAAAGTGCTGAAATCTGAGCACGTCTTGCAAATGCTGAGTGCCCTTATCCCAGTGAATCCAATAACTGGGCCAAATTCTGAGGTCCTTCCTCAGTTTTTGGTCTCCCATTACTAATGAGAGTTCTGTCTGAGTAAACTGAGTAAAGGAATGAGGATTTGACCTGATTCAATTTGAGGACATTTATCCCATCACAGGAAAAGCACAACATCTTGAGAATGTATGGCAGTGAATGTGTTTTAAACTAGCATCATAGATTTTGTTACTTGGTGAGTTATATCTTTCAGGTTTGCATGTTTGACTGAGCATTTTTTGCCTTATTTTTCCTCCTGAATTTGATACAATGTGAATTGATATGAAGTGGTTGGGTGGATTTTAGATTACAACACAGTTTTCTTAGTCAGATTAATATTGCCATGAGAGATCTACCAATTTTAAGTGCTCTTGCTCACAGTCAAACCAAGAAAATGAAGGGGTTAATGTTCTCAGGTAGCACTTTCCAAAATCTTCCTTTCTGCCTCACAAGAGACATGGAACTACTTATATGGATATGACTGCTCATGAGTGCAAGAACAGGACTCACAGTCTGGCCCTTGGTGGGTCTTCTTATGCTATTAATTTCCCATGCTCTGCAGCACTGGTGAGGTGGAGAGTGACCATAACTGAAAGAACAGCAAAGGCCAGAGATCACAAGGATCCCTGCTACCAGACTCATGAATTTCAACTGGCTATAGGAAAGAGAATCTGCCATGTTACCCTGCAGTCCTTTCAAGTCATAGCAGTGCAGCAGATTCATGAAATCTGCTGCCATTGGCTCACTGCTCCAGGCTGAATGCTTTGACCCAATGGGTGATGGCCACAGATTCTATAGTGTGTTAAGGCAACCTAAAGCATTTTTTCCTGTGGCTAGTCCATGGTTGGGAGCATACACTGGACTGTGACTCATCTTTGATATCTCCCTAGGCTTTACTCTGTTTTTCTGAACTGGATTTCTCATTTTTGTGTGGATGGGGTTAAGCAGAATGGGCAAATAGCCTACTTGGCCCCTTTTCTCCTTCATACCCACTCTTGTTTCTTCTTCTCTTTTGCCCTTCTTTGCTCTGTGCAGCTGGAGGACATCTGCACTCTAGACTTTATTCCAGGCTTTATAACTAGGTAGCATATTAAATCTCTGTGTTGTAAATCTCATTTAGAACATTATAATCCCACACCATTAGCCTGAAAGTGAACTGAACTATATATGAACCTATTAAATACACCACCTAATGAGTATGCCACTCTGACTATCTTAGATAAAACTGGATGATACAGGCAAAACAAGGCAACTGGAATGTTTCATTCATACCTATCCTACAAATTAGAGAAAAAAATATTAAAACTACGAAAGGTCACATCTGATTACTGTGGCTGAACTGCTGCATCGTATTAACCTTAGGGAAACTGCTATGATGGAAATGTACTGTCTAGCCATTAAAAATCGAAATCAGATACTGAGCCTGAATAAAAGAAGGCGGGGGGTGGGAAGGAAAGTAAAACAATTTGTTTTACTATAATTTCCTTGTTCCACAGTTCACATTTTTAATGTGCTCTGTGTAATAGTAGACTGAAGTGATGAATTTGATGGTTGCATAGTGGCTTCATGCCAGTACTATACAGCATTCTAGCTGCTAGATCTAGACACTTACTTCATGACCATCCAATTTTATTTTCCCCTTTAATAAAATGTAAAGGGGATAAAAGCTGGTTTTGGATCCCAGGCTAAGTTTGTAGGGATGATTTTTTGTATATAAATAGTTGGTTGAGAATTGAGATGATACATGCAAAGTGAAATGTACTTGCTCAGGATGAAAACAAGGGGAATATATGCTACAAACATTTTTCCGAAAATGCAACATAAATCTTAAAAAAACCTTTACATATATTACTTCCTTTTTAGGTTTACGCCACTTCCACACATCCTAATTACTACAAGTAATGAAGGAGTATTTAAGATTGCTGAACACATGCCATTTTAACCCTCTATTTTCAATTACTTATAACTTTAACAAACTTTAACCCTTCGGTCTGAAATTTTCTGTGATTGGTCCATGTCTCATAATTGATTAGCTGTGAAAGTTTGAGCAAAAGTGGTGTAGCCATTCCTGAATGTGTATGAATGTGTTGTGGGGACAGGGGTGGCATAATAGATCTTTGACCTATTTCACCTATACTTTGTCCACTAATTTATCATCCCCAGGACAACGTACAACATTCCAAACTGCTGACGAGTTTCAGACCACTAACATTTATAAAATCATCCTGCCACAACAATAATTCTATTGCTACTATTCTTTCAAATGTAAAATTTCTCCACTAAATATAAATGTGTAACTATAAATAAAGCTTTACTAGTGCAGTAGATACCCTGCCTAGTCTACCTTCTTTGTATCTCTCTCTCAAATTTGAACTCATTGCTAGTTTTGTTCCTGTATCATTATTTATTTCAGATAATAAAAGCAACAAAACTAACAGTGCCTCCACCCACATATAAACTTGCTCCACCATGTTGCATACATGTCCACACTGGGTACTTATTTACAGTAGAAAAATAAAAGTCAGGGCTGCATTGTGCTAGGAGCTGTACAAACACATAGTAAGAAATGTCCCTGCCCCAAAGTCCTATCAATCTAAATGAACAAGCCAGACAAAGGAATTATTATTCACATGTTACAGCTAGGGAACTGAGGTACAGAGAGATTAAGTAATATGTCCAAGTTCACTAAGGAAGTCTATAGCAGAACAGGGATCTGAATCCACATATCTTGAGTCCCATACCCATGTCTTAACCTCAAAGCTGTCAATCTTCTCTGTATAGTTTTCTTGTGGTAAGCCCTGTCATACCCCTTCCATCCTCATTCTGTTGATTTGCTGCATCCTGTATATTAAAAAATTAGTTCCAATCATGCAACCGGAATTGCATAGGTGGATGCTTTCACCTGCACAGACCCCCATTGACTTCACAGGGATTGTGTTTGGGCCCAGGGCTCTTAGTGCACAGATCCAGTAGCAGTATTGGGTCCTCAGGTTGTAAGCTCTTCAACACCATGGGTGAAATTCAGGCTTCTGTGAACTCCATGGCACAACTCTCATTGATCTCAATGGGGCCAAGATTTTTCTCTGTCTCTTCCTATCTCTAATGTGTGGCATTGTAAAAGAAATACATTAACAATATTTAAAATGGAGTAAAGCTGAAAAATACTGAACTGGCAATATTTGGACTGATCCTCTTTCTTTAAAGATTAAAAAAAAAACCAGTGTCCCCAACCTTAAATTGTACCTACAGGATTCAAGCAGAGGTTTTTTGTTTGCTTTTACTTGGATGCAGTAGATAAGCAATATACCAAAAGAAATCCATTGCCTACCAGAGGCATATCTATAAGTCCTGAAGCTCAAGTACTTTTACAGCAAATCCTTGTCTTTAGCTTTGCTTTTTGGTGCTGGAAATAGCCTCAGCATGGACAAGAATGGGGTTGTTTTTAGAAACTTGAAACAGGAGAAAGAATATCATTTTCACTGTCATCTGCACCTATTAACCTTGAAAAGCACATTTGGAAAAGTGTTTTTCTAAACTTTGAAGTTGCCATTGCATTAAAAGCTTTTTTTCCTTCATCCCAACACCAAGAAGGTGCATAAGAAACAGAAAAGGCATAGATGGCAGAGATAGCACCAAAAGGGCAAAGTTGAAATACAGTTCTGAATGCCATTTCCTGTAGTCTTCACACCCATATAATCAATCAAGTTTACCAACCCAGTGGAGGAATTGGGAGAGTTGCTGGGAAAGAAAGTCATATAGAGGGCAAAAGAAAATAAAATTTTTTTCTTCCATATCTGGTTTTCTTAAATTTCTCCTACTTGTGTGATAAAACAGTGCATACATATTTTGTAAAAATGTTTTGTTCCCTTCTATATATCTCTGTTAGTAGTGTGCAGGGGTGATCATGATCATGAGCATGGGTGCGAGAAAGAAAACAAGATGGGTGTGAATTTGTTATGAAAATATGTATCAGAGTGACCAAAAAAAAAAAAAAAAGGAAATGAAATGGAGAAAAGAAGACGGGAAAGGAAAAAATAGGTTGGGGGATCAAAAGAAGAAAAAAACTTCAGGAGCCTCATTTTTCCATTTCCCTGCACCTTGTGTAGTCATTTGTACTAGTGCAAAGTGAATGTAAAGTGCTGCCATGATGACTTGGAAGCATTTTATATCCACCCTGCCTTCACTCTGCACTGGCCTAAATGACTCCACAAGATGTAGGGGAATGGAGAATCAGACCACAAGTCTGCTGTTAATAGACAAAAGCAAGAAAATAAAAATGTAGGAAAACAGCAGCTTCCCTCTATCTCCGCTCCCATTTCATTCTTTGATAGATTCCAGTCCATCTCTTTATATCATTTTAGGAGACATCTTAGCCAACACATTACATCAGCTTAATTCCCATCTCACCTACACCACAGTAAATGAGGAGTAACTCCATGTAAAAACTCTGTTACCCTCATGTGAGGGAGATCAGAATCTGGCTCTAATAACTTCTAGCTCTTGAAGGCTGTCTAAATTGTAAGTAACTATGACAATTGTTCCCTTTTCCCCAAGCCTTCATATTCAATGACACTGCGATGACATGATGATCCTATTTTGTAGGTCCACTTATCTCAATCAGCCAGAGAAGAAAGTTAGAAAAGCCATAGTCTGAAGCAGGTTCTTTGTTTCAGCTCCAAACCAAAGCTATCATCCAGGGAGATGAAAAGCATTATCCTTTCCCATATGTGCAAAGTAATTAACAGAAAAGCCCTCCAGAGACTGGCAAGGACAATGGTTCTTAGCTCTCCAGCAGGCCTCTAATAAAGGAATCTGCCCCCATTGCTAGTATCAGCCCTCTGGTGGGGGTTAGATGGATGGAAAGACTTTCCTATAATTACGAACATCCAGAGATCTATTTTTATCTCGGTCCCAATGGGGGCAGAGGGTGGTCATGAAAGGGATTTTCTCCAACCCTAGAGCAGTAGGTGCTCTCATATCCGGTGTGGGCCCAGCAGATGAAACACAGAGACAAATAGGATCCTGTAGAGAAAATAAAGCTGGGAAATCTTCATGATCTCTTCTGTTGTTGAATAACTCCCTATAGTATGAAACGACAAAGAATCCTGTGGCACCTTATAGACTAACAGAAGTATTGGAGCATGAGCTTTCATGGGTGAATACCCACTTCGTCAGACGCATGATTCAGCCACCAAAGCTTATGCTCCAGTTCTTCTGTTAGTCTATAAGGTGCCACAGGACTCTTTGTTACTTTTTACAGATCCAGACTAACACAGCTATCCCTCTGATAACTTGACTCCCTATAGTATATATGTTAAACACAGTATATTGTATATATTAAAAATAACACGTTTCGGAAGGGATGTAAACCTTCATGCCTTAGAGCTTAAACCAGTCTCTACTTATTAGAAGGAAACTTTCCTGGGGGGAGTTAACCCATAATTGTCTACTGCATGATTTCTTGCACTTCATCTGTAGCATATGTTACTGATCACTGTCCGAAACAGGATACTGAAGAAGATGGACCACTAGTTTGACATAGTATGGCTGTTCCTATGTTCTAATACCTAGAATAATATAGACTAGGTAACATAAAATAGAATGTTTAGCCTTCTATGTCCACTTCATTTACAAAAAGGGCAGATGCCTAAATTAGCCACTATGTGACTTATTGTATAATCATTTATTACACGTCTAGCTTTACAAACATCAGTCTTGTGACAACAGCCCAGGGTATGTACAATGAAGCATCCTTATTTGTAACCCAGATGAACTATTAAAATGTGATAACACTTTGCAAGAGAAGTCTTAAAAGTGTTTCAAACTTGCCTCATTTATAGAGGAACATACAAGTTGTTAAAAATGTTAGCAATTCTGATTAGTTTTATGCAGATTTTAAATTACAGCTGATTAAATTTAATCTCCCATTTATTTTGAATAGAAAACCTGCATCAAGCTTGCTTCAGCAATGCAAGTTGCAATCATTAAGTGAGTGTTCAATAAAATGTAAAGATTGGTGGTATAAGTGGAAAAAATACTGAACTTTCACAGTTAATTCAGGTAGCAGTAAACATGGGCTGATTCCAGACCTGCAGGAAGACTTGATACTGTGTGTTCTAATTCAGCTTTGAATTTTGCTTTCAAATAATAAATAAAAAGTGTTGTTTTGACTGTTCAGCATGCAGTGTATTTTCTGTGATTAAATGTTATATTTATATACTACCATGAGTAAAATAAGAAATACCTATCTACCAAATTGTTTTATTCATAGGCATCCACCAAAATCCCGGTACATAACAACAGGGATAAATAGTGGGAAAAGGCTTATCAGTTGAAGCTGTGAAGAGGCGCTGGGGACATCATTGACATATTTATGCACATACCAAGCTTGATCAGGAGAGAGAATGCACTCCTCCTAGGAGTTTAAGGTCCCACTAAAATAAATGGGAGTTGATGATTTTGAACATCGCGTCAAAACAAGGCCACATCCCATCAGTGGACTGTGCTGATTGTTCCTGCTCTAGATAAGAATAATCTGCACAGGAATTTCTGGGTGGAGCTACTAGTGGCCAAAATACAGAATTTGGCAACAAATGAGGAAGCTTTAATTTCTCCTGCTGTACGGTATTATTAAAATACATTTGAACAGTGGTTGCCTGTAGAAGTCAGCAGTTTCCAGGTGTGATTCCCCTGCTCATGTAAACATACTTGTGCTAGCTCTCATAAATAGCAGCTTAACCACAGTAGCACAGTAGCTGTGCCCAATACATTCCCGCAGGCTTGTATTTGACATGGCTAAGCCACACCTTCACTGCTGCTACCTATGCTATATGGTTACACTTCTATTTATACCTGAGCTAGCTTGATGAGAGCTAGCGCAAGTCTGTGTGCATAAGCAGGATAATCACACCCCTAGCTTCTAGTGTAGATGTAGCCGTAGACGTTGCTGTATAGTCTCCTTCAGTGCTTCCTTCCCAGTGATGGCAAGTATGAAAGGAAGGTGCTGGCCACATCCCTCAACTGACTAATGACTCCACTTTTGCCATGTTAAAAACTGCTATTCACACTGTCTTCTTTCCCCCTTGTGCTTCACAGGTCAAATGCCAAGCTGATATTGAACAGCGTAACTGCACTAATTTCAAAAGAGCTATGTTGATTTACAGCAGTTGAAGATTTGGTCCAAGGAATAGAAACACTTACATTGTGAACTCTACTTAGATTGTAAGCTCTTTGGGTCAGGGAATGTCTTTTAATTCATTTTGTCCAGTGCTTGACACCATGAGGTCCTAGGTGCTATGGGAATACAACTAAATAATACTAAAATAGCCACATTGTGGCTACCCTCTACTCATTGTGTGCTAGCTGTGTGTGTTTGGGGAGATATTCCCAGTGCCCTCTTTCCCCCATCTTACTCACTGGGGCAGGCACAATCTGACCTTGCATCTTATTATATCATAGCAGTGTGCAGTTCACATGTGCTGAAATCGTCCAAATAAACTGTGAGTGATCTGGATGGTTTCCTTTTCTATTACTACTCAGAAGCAAAAGAAGAAGAAATCACATATTCACTCATATGCTGGTTAACAGCAAAATGACACTCAACTATGGCAAGGGAATAATAGGCAGATGCGTCCATCAGAAGGATACATTTTGATAACTGGCAGAAACTATATGTTGGGATTTACAATAGAACTTTCAATGGAATTGAGCATTAATCACAAAACTTTTACTTAATCTTGCCGGAGTCCCTGGGGGATTTCACATGAGGTGTGGCAGTATTTTAGGTTTACATTTTCATAGTGATCCTTGCAATCTTCTTCCCATTTGGCCTCAATGATGGAATTAGTGAAGTGAGCTCTGAATACATCAAGGGTTGAAAAAGATTACTTTGATACAAAGAAAGATATGTCTTAGCAATCATGTAAAGAGTCATCTCATTATCATCAAACATTTGATAATGTGGTGCCTTTATTTCTATAAAACTCCTGATATTCTTGGAAACCATGTCCCTAACAGATATATAATGCTTACATAAGCATATATAAACCTGGGAAACTAATAAGGGATGATTGTTACGGTAGATGTTTCCTGTTGAGGAACAAGGAAGAATGATTAGGGGTAAGAGGGACCCACTGAGATATATTATCTTGAAGAATCGTTAGTCCTCTCAGCTGTAAATAATCATGCCTTCACAAATAGATCAGGCAAACTAAGAATGTATAGAAATGACATCAGACCATGTGTGTCTTTGGCAAAGAGGTTTCCTTTGTCTAAAACCCTATATAATGACACTGGTATGGGAACTTAGTTGGGGAATGAAAACTGTGCATCCCTCTAGAAACAGTGAAGGAGAGACACAGAGCCAACTCTTTATTAATCACAACAGAGGGTGGCAATGTACCTATTTCTTCCTGTATTCTGTATAGTGCTGTACTAATCTCTAATTGATAATCTTTGATTAAATAATTCCAGCTGAGCCTGTTATTTCACAATCTTGAGTCATTAACTCAGATATGCAACATCTTTGAACCATTCCCCTTTGGCCATCAGACACCACTTCCATATCTCTTAAATGTGTCTGACTTTAAAGGGACATTTCTCAGGTTAGCTCCAAAATTACCAATGTTCTGAACAAATCTGGTCTCCTTTCACTTTTACTGCTAAAATATGTTTATGTGAGAAATAAGGAATTATGAAATGGAGGTTACAGAGTTATTTAAACTGAAAGGATGAACCCCACATCATTTTTCCTTTCTTGCTTGAATAATTCTTTGGGTCCATGATTTTGGGGTTTTATCACAAATTGCATCCCACATTTGGCCTTGGCAGGTATGTATGCAGTTTGTTACTATACTGTGTAACCTACATCATCTCATCAGGGCACAGTATCTGATCTCCATGACACTTTTATAGCCCCAGAATTCAGAATCCCCTCCCTTTTTGAGTAGTTGAGCCATAGTCCTTCTGTCACTCAGGGTATATCCACACTACATTCACAGGTGTGACTGCAGCACAGGTAGACATACCAGAGCTAGCTTTGATCTAGTTAGCTAGAATAACAATAGCAGTGAAGCCACAGCAGCATAGGTGGTAGCAAGGGCTGTACTACCCCATCAGCACCCTGAGACTATCATGAGCTGATAGTCCAGGCTGCAAGAGAGCTTCTATAGCAATGAAGGTGCAGGGAAAGGATTTTCCCCCCATATGAGGATAGTTCATTCTGTAGTGGACTTAAGTGGTATTACCCACTTATCATTACAGTGGTAGAATCATCCCCTAAAATAACATTTCTGATATGCAGACCCCCCTGCAATATGAACTACTTATAAATATGCTAAGTAACCACTTCAATTCCTATTTTAATGCTGATTGTAGTCGCCGCAATGGGTCTGATTCTGATTATATTCCCAAATCAGGAGCAACTCCAGAGAAGTCAGTGGAGTCACACCAATCCAAAACCTGGACAAGTCAGATCAGCATCTAGCCCACTAAATCCATTTTAATTTAGAACTACCATAATAATTATAAATGAGTTATAATGAGATCTCTTTGCCAGAGAATTCTCTCTCCAGGCTTCCTTGGCATGCAGACAGTGTACTTTCTATCTTTATTATGCCAAGTCAAAGAGGTATCGTTTTCTAGTTTAATAAATGAAAGTAAGTTGTAATGGGTTGTTTTATTATCATTCTAAAAGAAATAATGAATCTTTCTACTGCCCGAACAGATTTATAATGGTTCATAAGACACTCTGCTTATGAACAAACTGGTCTCCTACATAATGTAGATATTGTTTGAAAAACACAGGAATATAAATCATGAATGTTTGACAAAGGGACGGAAGCATAAAATTCTTAGTCTTTTTAACCATTGATTGCATTAAGGATTAAGTGAGATTTCATTTCACAAACACATCACCTAAATGTATATATCAGCTGTAATCTGGTAATCTGGACGTGAGACTTTTAATGCACAGTATTTTAAGTGGAAGAACTTTTTTTCACACACGAGTATCTGTGATTTCTATAAAAGTTGCCTTTAAATAAAACCCTAAATAATCCTTCTGATACATTAAATTATTGAATGAATTGATCCTCACTTTCAGGAGTTGATGCATCAGTACTAGTAGGGCATTAACCCAACACAGCATAGAAAGGGGCTGGTTTCCAAAAATACTGTTTTTGCATGTGTGTACATATATGTATGTGTATGATATTGTTCAAAACCTGCTAAAAGTACATTGTAAAAGCACTAGCTAAGAAAACCATTATATATAATTTGCAACTAGAATCTTCAAAAAGGGAGGTGAGATTGGACAAATCCCCCTCTCAGTTCAGAGAAGGCTAACAAGGTCCTCTGGGCTCAGCTGATAGCAAATAGGCACACCTATGGAGCCTGTGCCAACTGAAGGAAGCAAGTTTTAAAAGGTCAGCTTGTCACAGAAAGGGGTGGCAGACAGAAGGAAAGCTACTATGTTTCTGAAGCAGCTGTCACTTACTACAGAGTAGCTGAGAGGGAAACAGCTGATAAGTATCTTCTGCTCACAAGAACTTAACAGACCCAGGACAAGCTGATCATTGTGGGATAGGGATTGAAGGTATACCCCAACACATGGTCTAGCTGTGCCAGACTGCCACGTACAAGCCAGACTTACAAGGAAACTCGGAGACTGTCTGTCCCCTTAAGCATAGGACTTCTCCCTTCAGCCACCAGTAGAGAACCTGGAAAGGCTAGAGGAAGTGGGAAAAGTATGATGGGTTCCCCCCGGGATGCCACTGAGCCCCTCGACCCACCAGACTAGGCTGTCTCTAAACTGTACTGCTGTGACCAGCCTAACAAGCCCTCTCCCACACCCAACTGCGGTTACATGCAGACAGGTTCTTTAAACACTCCTACGTGGGAAGGCACAGCTAGGGCACCTTCCAGTTCCTAAGGCACGCACCTTATTTCGGGAGTGTAAACCCAAAATTATACCATCTTGTGCTACATACAGAACTGTTCAAATATAAACTCATGAAATTCGCCCCCTCCCTCAATGTGGAGAGGAAATATACAACAGCTTTCTGCCTCGAGTTATGACTTCCATAAACACTGGTTTTAAACAAAGGAAAAACAAATGTATTAACTATTAAAGATTGATGTTAAGTGATTACAAGTCATAGCAAACAGATCAAAGCAGATTACCTAGCAATTACTAAATAAACAAAAACACAATCTAATCTTAATATACTACATAGATTGAATATGAATAGCAATTCTCACCCTAAATTGTGATGCAAGCTGGTTGTAGGCTCTAAAAGGGCAAGCTGCACTGGCTTATAGCTTAGAGACCCCAGGTGTTTCAATCCTTTTAGCCTGGGTCCAGCACTTCCTCCCAGTTCATTCTCTGCTCCTTGGGCGTTTACAGGAGTCTTCTTAGGCAGGGAGTCAGTGAAGAACCACAGTGATGTCACCCCCTGCCGTATATAGCTTTTGCATCTGGAAGGAACCCTTTGTTTCAAAACTTGGTTCCCATGTCAATCAGTGGAAAAACACTGGTATCCCAAGCAGTGGCTGTGATGATGCGGTTCTGGCGGGTCCCAACTGAGAGTGCCAATTCAGGACCAGTTGCTCAAACAGGGCAGTCACAGACCAAGGCTGGGGTTTTTCCACCTCTAAAGCAAACCAAACCAGCCAGACAAAAATGACTTCGGTTTCACCCCACTGGCTAAGCACAAGTCACACAAGCAATTTTCTTAGACACTCCAGTCTCCCAGTATCACCGCCAGTGCCACTCATCCTGGGGATGAATGATTATGAAAACCAACACCCCAATGAAAGAAAAAGGTTCTCTCAATCTCAAAGGACCAAGCCCCAGACCCAGGTCAATATACACATCAGAACTTACCCACAAATCACGCTGTTGCCAATCCTTTAGAATCTAAATTCTAAAGGTTTATTCATAAAGGGAAAAAGGTAGAGATGAGAGCTAGAATTGGTTAAATGGACTCAATTACATACAGTGATGGCAAAGTTCTTAGTTCAGGCTTGTAGGAGTGATGGAGTAAACTGCAGGTTCAAATCAAGTTTCTGGAGTTCATCCCCCGCTGGGATGGGTTATCAGTCCCTTGTGAAGAGCTTCAGCGAGCAGCAAAGTCCCTCCAGAGGTAAGAAGCAGGATTGAGGACAAGATGTAGATGAGGCATCAGCCTTATATAGGCTCTTCCAGGTGTAAGAACACTTCTTTGTTCTTACTGTGGAAAATTACAGCAACATGGAGTTTGCAGTCCCATTGGCCAGTTCCTGCACACCCTGCTGAGTTACAAGGTGTATCTGCCTCCTCTCAAAGGGTCAATTGTGTAGCTGATGGTCCTTAATGGGCCATCAAACAGGCTAAGCAGAGCTAACACCAACTTGTCTGGGGTGTCACCCAGAACTACAGCATCAGTTTGAAATACAGACAGTATACAGCCAATACTTATAACTTCAACTACAAAATGATACAGACATACAGACAGCATAATTATAACCAGTAACCCATAACCTGATCCTAGATACCTTATATGACCCCCGTACATAAGATTTGGTGCCACTACAGGACCTTGGTTGCAAACCATGTTCCATATGGTTCCAGTAGATACCAATAATGTCATAGTGGCGTAGCCAGGTTCTAAGAGCAGGAAGAGCAAACATTAAAAAGGCACCCCTCCTTGGCTCCTCCTCTGGCCACGCCCCCTTGGCTCCTCTTCCGGCCGCTCCACGCCCCCACCCCTTGGCTGGCTCCTCCGACCGTGACCTGCCCCCGTGGCTGCTCCGGCCATGCCACCCACCCCATGCTCCTTCGGCTGCTCTGCGGGTTGCCATGCTGCGTCCCCTCTCATTCCTCCTGCTGTGCCACTCTCCCCATGGCTCCTCCGGCCATGCCGTGCCACCCCGCAACCCTCCCAATGGCCCCTCCGGTCATGCCGCCTGCTCCCCCTGGTTCCTCTGGCTGCGCTCTCCCCCACACCTTGCCTGCAGGAGCCCAGCGCTGGCCTGGCAGGCAACGCTTCAGAGTGAAGCGTGGACCCCGCCTGCTGGTGCCATGGTAACCCCTAACTAAGGCACCGCTTTTGGAAAATGTGCTGAGGGGAAGTGACAGCTTCCCCTGCACACCTCCTAGCTGTGCTACTAATCCCAAGATGAGTCCAGAAACAGGTGACCTGGTCACATGTCCCTATAGTGTTACAGTGGCCATAACTCAGAGGCTGCCTGTAGTGCCCTCACAAAGGCTCCCCAGTGTGAGATAAGCTTCTTCTAAAGCCTATTGTTTCCTCCTAATGGCTCATTAACCTGAATGGACCCTTCCTAACTAGCCATCCTAAATTGAGTGCATTCTGCTTAGTGAGTGTTCCCCATGTATAAACACATTTGTAATACAGAGATATAGTCAATATTCCTATCTTCAGACAAAAAAATGAGACATGCATATAAATAGGATAATCATTTTCAGTAAATCATAAACTTTTCAATGACACCTCACATGACTTATCTTGCATCAAATACATTATAATTATGCCATAATCATATCATGATAATATCACTGTGAAGAATATGGGGTTCAGGGTCACAGAAAGAACTTTGGAAGGGGAAAGACTCTGAAGTTGCCTGAGTGTGACCCTAGAGAAAGACTCAGCCTATCACAGGAAGGAAAAGAAAGAAAGATATCTACTCATCTAACACATAGATTCATGGATTGCTGCATGTTTGGTGTCATAAACATTCAAATATATTATGTATTTATATTTTTTCCAAATAAAAACTTTTAACTAGAGGTTATAGGCATACTAGTATTAATTATCTCTTAAAATGAATAAAGGATGAATGCATCAGACTCTGAATGTAATTGCAAGACTTCTATTGAATCAGTATTCTAATACAGACTACAGCACCGCCAACTGTAGTCACCAGTATCCCAAATTAAAGAAAGGTCAATGCTGAGGGGTACCTGGCCTCCAGGAAATGCTGTGAATGATTCTGCATGTGACTTTTTAATATGGATGAGCACTGAATCAGAGTTTCAAAGTAGTGCTAGGATGCACTAGGCTATTTGAGATACCATTTAAAGATGTAAGAGTGAAGTCATTACACTTGGATGAAAGATCTCATGACACTTTCTACAAGAGTAGGGGTAAGCCTGCTAAAATTCAAACTGGTTATATTACATTCTGCCAATCCAAATATACCTGCAGATTCAAGTGGATACAGTTTTATTCATTTCCTTTCCTAAAGTGTTGTTTAATGTTGTCTCTGGGGAGAAAAAGCTGCTGTATTATAGTGTAGTGCTGGCTGAAGTGCTTTGTTTATGTTAGACCCACAATAGAAGTCTCCCTACGGGATGGGGAGCAGGCAGATACTGGAGACAGTGTTGGTATATAAATGCTCTTTATTGATTACAAACCAAACCTTACTCAGTCCATATTCAACCCCCAAACATACTATACCAAAGTCCAAAGGTCAGAATGGTCCTGATGGCCAACTGAGATTCCTTCTGATCATAAAAGCATAAAATGTGGGGAGATAGTGAAAACCACATTTATATCCACACGGGACTCTGGATCAATGACTCCAATTTGCAGAAATCATAGGCAACGATTTATAGTCCATTCTAGTTCTTTGCTTTAGTTTACTAGGCCTTCTACCTACACAATTCCAAAGAGACAATCCTGGGCAGGCTGCCATGATCCAAGATGTGCCATTTCCTCTAATTCTTATACAATTTTATATCAGTCCAGCTGGTGTTGTTCCCTTCTCTGCTGATTTTCCATATTTTTCTGGGAACATAATTTGATTGTTTTTACACAAATAGTTCTAATAGTTCTTGACTAACATGTATATGTCTTATAGCAGGTTGTGAATAGGGAGATCATACTGCTTTAGTCTAGTCTGACCTCTTGCACATTGCAGGCCACAAAAAATCACCCACCCACTCCTGTAATAGACCCCTAACCTCTGGCTGAGTTACTGAATTACTCAAATCATGGTTTAAAGACTTCAAGTTACAGAAAACTCACCATTTACATTAGTTTAAACCTACAACTGACCCATGCTGCAGAGGAAGGCATTAAAAAAAAGCAGGTTTTCTGCCAATCTGAGCCTGCAGAATGCCTTCTTGACCCTAAATATGATGATCAGTTAGACCCTGAGCATGTGGGAAAGACCCACCAGGCAGATACCTGGGAAAGAATGTTCTGTAGTAACTGGGAGCCCTTCCCATTTAGTGTTCTGTCTCTAGTCATTGGGTATTTTTGCTACTGGTGGTCACCACATGTCATGGTAGGCAGTCCCATCATACCAACCCCTCCATAACCTTATCAAGCTCAATCTTGAAGCTGGTTAGGTTTTTTGGCTCCCACCACTTCCCTTGAAAAGCTGTTCCAGAAATTCACTTTTCTGATGGTTAGAAACCTTTGCCTAATTTAGAGCCTAGTCTTTTTGATGGACAGTTTATCTCCATTTGTTCTTCTGTCCACATTGGTGCTTAATTTAAATAACTCCTCTTCCTCTCTAGTATTTATCTCTTTGATGTATTTATAGAGAGCAATCATATCTCCCCTCAGCCTTCTTTTGGTTAGGCTAAACAAGCTACACTCTTTGAGTCTCCTCTCATAAGGAAGGTTTTCCATTCCTCGGATCATCCTAGTAGCCCTTCTCTGCACCTGTTTCAGTTTGAATTTATCTTTCTTAAATATGGGATAACAGAATTGCATGCAGTATTCCAGGTGAGGTATCACCAGTGCCTTGTATAATGGTACTAACACTTCCCTGTCTCTACTGGAAATACCTTCCCTGATGTGGATGAGAAGCTGGATATGAATTTATAGTGTGCCCTTGTTGCCAAGAAGGTTAACGGCATTTTGGGCTGTATAAGTAGGGGCATTGCCAGAAGATCGAGGGATGTGATCATTCCCCTCTATTCGACATTGGTGAGGCCTCATCTGGAGTACTATAAAAGCAGCAAAGAATCCTGTGGCACCTTATAGACTAACAGACATTTTGGAGCATGAGCTTTCGTGGGTGAATACCCACTTCGTCAGATGCATATAGTGGAAATTTCCAGGGGCAGGTATATATATGCTAGCAAGCAAGCTAGAGATAACGAGGTCAGTTCAATCAGGGAGGATGAGGCCCTGTTCTAGCAGTTGAGGTGTGAAAACCAGGAGAGGAGAAACTGGTTCTGTAGTTGGCAAGCCATTCACAGTCTTTGTTCAATCCTGAGCTGATGGTGTCAAATTTGCAGATGAACTGAAGCTCAGCAGTTTCTCTTTGAAGTCTGGTCCTGAAGTTTTTTTGCTGCAGGATGGCCACCTTAAGGTCTGCTATAGTGTGGCCAGGGAGGTTGAAGTGCTCTCCTACAGGTTTTTGTATATTGCCATTCCTAATGTCTGATTTGTGTCCATTTATCCTTTTCCGTAGAGACTGTACAGTTTGGCCGATGTACATACGAAAGCTCATGCTCCAAAATGTCTGTTAGTCTATAAGGTGCCACAGGATTCTTTGTTGCTTTTACAGATCCAGACTAACACGGCTACCCCTCTGATACTTGACATCTGGATTACTGTGTCCAGTTTTGGGCCCCACACTACAAGAAAGATGTGGAAAAATTGGAAAGAGTCCAGCAGAGGGCAACAAAAATTATTAGGATGCTGGAGCACATGATTTATGAGGGGAGTCTGAGGGAACTGGGATTGTTTAGTCTGCAGAAGAGAAGAATGAAGCGGGGATTTAATAGCTGCTTTCAACTACCTGAAAGGGGTTCCAAAGAGGATGGCTCTAGACTGTTCTCAGTGGTACCAGATGACAGAACAAGGAGTAATGATCTCAAGTTGCAGGGCGGGAGGTTTAGGTTGGATATTAGGAAAAACTTTTTCACTATGAGGCTGGTGAAGCACTGGAATGGGTTACCTGGGGTGGTGGTGGAATAGCAAAAATTCTTGATGTTAGTCCCTAAATGCATGACCTTGCAGTTTGCACTGTTAAATTTCACCCCATTTCTATTACTCCAGTGTTACTCTGGTATTACTCCAGTATACAAGATCATGCAGATATTCTTGTATGATATTTCTCCATACTGGCAATATCTCCTAACTTTGTGTCATCTGCAAATTTTATGAACACATTCCCACTTTTTGTGCAAAGGTCAGTAATAAAAATGTTAAATAAATTTGGTCCCTGAGAAATTCCACTAGTAACCTCCCTCCAACCTGATAGTTCACCTTCCAGTTTGAATCATTGTAGTCTCCCCTTTACCAGTTCCTTTTCCACCTTTCAATTTTCACATTAATCCCCATCTTCTCCAATTTAACTAATAATTTCCCATGTGGAACTATATCAAATGCCTTACTGAAATTCAGTTAAATTAGGTTTACTGCATTTCCTATGCCTAAAATATCAGTTATCTTCTCAAAGAAGGAGATCAGGTTGGTCTAGCACAATCTACCTTTTGTAAAGCCATTTTATCCTAATTACTGTTCAACTCTATTTCTTATGTCAGGGGTGGCCAGACCATGGCTTGTTAGCCACATGTGGCTCTTTTACAGTTAAAGTGCAACTCATGAAGGTCCCCCCACCCCCGCACTCCCTCCCCCATTCACTACCTACCACACTTCGGCTGAGGGGGAGCTTGGGGCTTTTGCCCAGCAGGGAGAGGGATCTTGGGGCTTCAGACTCGCTGGGCGCATCTTCTGGGGCTTGAGGCTCCAGCAGGAGTTGGGCTGAAGCCCCAAGACTCCTCTTCCTGCAGAGCTGAAGCCTTGAGCCCCAACAGACATGCCCTGGCTCTCGAACATCTGAAGATTGTCGTATGTTAATCGGAGCATCAGTAAGTTTGGCTATCCCTGTTCTATGTCTTAACTACTTTCTCTTTCAAAATTTGTTCCAAGACATTGCATACAACTGAGGTCAAATTAAAAGGCCTGTAGATTCCTGGATCACTTGTTTTGACTTTGTTAAAAATAGAAACTGTATTAGTACTATTCTTCCCCTTAGTGTCCATTCTCCTACCCATTGCTATTCCTTTCCCCATTGCTATATCCTTTCATACTTGATTTTCTTCCCTCTCAATGTTAAAACCAGTCATAGAGATTTCACAAGCATATCCTAATGGTCTCTCTTCTAAGTCCCTAGTTTAAAGCTGTTTTAATGAGTTGTGACAACATCCATTCCAGAAGTCTAATTCCCTCCATCCTCAGGTGGAGTCCATTCCATGAGAACTGTCCTCTGTCTGTGAATGCCTCCCAATGATCAAACATCCTAAAGCCCTCCTTATAGCACCACTGCCTAAGCCATCTGTTCATCATCATAATCATAATTAGGAGATCATGATTTGGTTTTCAGTTCTGCTGTTGATTTATGTGAAGTTGGGCAATCTGTTGAATCTCTCTGTGTCTCAGTTCCCCATCTGTAAGCTGGAGATATTAATACTTCCATGGTTCCACGCTGCGTAGGAGGCTTTTTGAGGTAGGGACTGTCTCTAACTATGTTTATGTATAGTACTTAGCACAATGGGGTTTCATATCAAGATGGCACTGTAAAGTAACTAATACTACTAATAGATTTCTGAGCGAATATATAATTCTCAATACACCTCTACCCCGATATAACGCTGTCCTCAGGAGTCAAAAAATCTTACCACATTATATGTGAAACCATGTTATATCGAACTTGCTTTGATCCACTGGAGTGCGCAGCCCCGCCCCCCCAGAGCACTGCTTTACCATGTTATATCCAAATTCGTGTTATTTTGGGTCACGTTATATTGAGGTAAAGGTGTACAATCAAAGGACCCATTCCTATAATTGCTCCACAGATGGAGCTTGCACTCTTTTCAGTCTCAGTTTTGCCCACTAAGAGCTACAGGCTCATACCTGAGACTGCAGAAGGATTTATTCCACAGGACTGAAGTGTGTGGTGGGGGAAGTAGTCAGTAGCATTGTACTTTTTACACAACCTTCTTTTCTCTTCTGTGATGAGAGTAAATCTGGGGTTGACCTAAGACCTTTCTGAAAATTGAGCTGACCTAAAATCATAGCACAGTAATAATAGAAGTTGAAAATCAATACAGTGTGCTTTCAAGGGTCATGCTAAAGTCATTCTGGTTTCAGTGACAAAATGATATTTGGATTTTGTAAGATTATTTTTTTTTTACTACCAATTAGCTTCCTAGCATCTTCGTGCTACAGCTGGAAATATTCTTAGGAGTGAATTTGTTTTATGCCAGGTTTTTTAATGTATAGCAACCTATACTGCTTATCAAACAGTTTTTTACACCAGAGTATTCTGTTTAATATAATAGTTGTTTAGTGTCTCTGCCCTGTGAATTCTGCACTAGAAACAGAACATAAAGTGAAGGGTGAAAAATAAAGATTTAGGTAAATATTATAGAATGCTGTAAAATAGTATTTGTAATTTAAATCTCACAGTGATTTTGTTCCCATTCTGCATAGAAAGTAAATCTCGTGGAAAAGCTTGCTGAAGAGAAAATTAGAAAGTGATCTATATTCCTGTCATGGTTAGCATTGCAAAGGTTTAACTAAAATTCAGCAATTTGAAAATGCCCCTGAAATTAAGGTTGAAATCCTCACAGTCTGTGCAAAGCCTGAGTAAACAAGCTTTGTGCAGTAATCTAGGTGAGGAGTGAGGCGATGGTATCTTTCTCTCAAGCCCAGCCAACTGAACTACCTCTCAGCCACTCTGTAGCCTCTCCTGCTGTTCTATAGCACGGTACACTCTATTTGTCTAGGGTTCTCTGCCAGTGGATCTGCGTAGCCCCTGGATACAGTGGGCACATCCACTGATCTTTTCCATATTGTCCCAGAGAGAGAGGCCAGGACCAGTGCTCCATGGCACAATATCCCTGTGTGGCTTCTCCATGGCGCTAGTGGTCCTTACAGCATTTAGGATTAGATTTTCAAAAGATTCAGTAAAGAGGTTGAAGTGAATGGGAGTCTTACCATTGACTTCACTGGAAACAGATGCTGATCACTCTTGAAAAACCCACCTTTAAATGACTACCTTCAGTCTTTTTTTGAAGTAGAAAATACAGTAAATAAGCTAGTTTAGCCAGAATTTAGTCTGTAGCTTGGGAATGAAACACTTCATATTCCTCTATAACATTTGTAATTTGCAGCAAATATTTGACATATTAAATGCTTTAAAACCTAGACATATATAATCCTATAAATCATTTAGAGTTTTAAGTAAATCTCACATAACTTGAACATTTTCTCCAAACAGGGTCAAGGTGCAATTTTCTTTTTAACCCTCAACCCCATGCTGGGAGATAAGGCACGAAGAGCAATACAACTATATAGTACACACACAATTCTGAGCCTTTGTAAAGAAGCAACACCATGTATCAGCTAAAGAGGTAAAGTGGTTCACAGTGAATAGGGCATGGGATCTGGATTTTATTCTGGTATCTACCAGCTGTTCACTATGGGGCCTGATTCCATGCCCTTTAAACATTCCAAAAGATATCCACTGTCCTCAATGGCATTGAAGCAAGCCTTGACCTTGACCTAGGACAAGTTACTTAAGCCAAAATGTTCACATGTGCATGCCTAAAATATGAATTTGGGTGCCAATCCTAACTTCAAATTCTTGGAATTAAGCTTTCTGCACTTCGCTTTCCCCAGCTGTAGAATTTGAATAACAGTACTCATCCAACGATTATGAACACCCTAAGATCTAAAGGTGACAAGTGTTTTATACAAGATAAATACCATCAGTGAAACATAGAAACAGATTATTATTTAAAACACTTTATGCCAAATTCTGCCCTCCTGTACACCTTTGTAATCTTGTTGATTGTAATGAGGTTGAACAGGTATAGCTGAGAGCAGAATTTGGCTCTTAAAAGGAAAAGGAAAATTCAGCATTTTCTGTATTTATCATGGATTATTATTCCAGGATAAAGGCGCCCTAGAGGAAAATAAACTTTTTTTTTTGTTTCACTTTGCAAATAAGACTTTGCCATTTTCATATTTATTAAACCTAAGATAATATTAGTAGGGGTTAGATAGTACAGTACTCTGGTTCACTGAACAAACAAGTCCCAAACCCTGCTCTTATTTTTATTCCAACCACATGGAATCATAAAAATGTCAGGCTGAAAAGGATCTCAAGAGGTTATCTGTTCCAGGCCTCCATGCTGGGCCAGGACCAAGTAAACCTAGACCATTCCTGACAAGTTTGTCTAAGCTGTTCTTCAAAATCTGCAATGACTGGGATTCCACATGTTTCATACCAGTAACCAATGGGGATTTAAAAGGACCAGAAAAGCTTCACAATGTAAGGAAAGGAACAAGATGCAATATCAGAGTCCTTTGAATGGACTTCATGCCATGGAAGCTCCAACGGCTTTGGGAAGAGAGTTTTTTGTAGAGAAAGATAGAGAGCATCTGCTTTCTGCCTAATACTCCCTCAGGACTGTGGATATTACTTAGGAGAAATTACTGCTGGCTGACCAGTAGTAACTCTCTCCCACTTCAGAAAGGAGGTCGGTAGTAGGCACAGACGGTGGTGGTTCAATTATTCTTCTAGTGGCAGCAGGGCTCCTTAAGGAACCATGAAGATAGATGGAAGGGAAAATGACCTAAGGAATGGCCCTCCATAAGTCCACACTATTCTGTAATGAGTTCCCAATAGATCCCTGCATTTGTTCGTTTATTGGCCAGACCCTTTCCTCATTCTTGGTGACTAAAAGCACTTCTTCTCCTGAAGGAGACAATGAAAAATCATGCCTTGCATTCTCCCTCACTAAGTATCAGCCACATGTTTGCCCATACCTGATAGGTCTGCAAAACGTGGCATGTAATCATCAGTACCTTATGTTCATGACTCTGAAAGAAATCATCTTAATTGCACTCAATATTGCATTATTGAATCAACGTTTATATGAACAGTATAGAGAATAAGCCAAATTTTCAAAACAGTGTGATAAACTCAAGACAGACAGCTGCAAGGGAGGGGTAGGAATCAGTCCCAGAGGGGTAAAAGGCCCTCCTCCTTATCAGCTGAGAGGCAACCACAGGTCAGACAGGTTCAGCTGTGAAAGGGTTACCAAGGTAGCAAATTAGAATCAGCTGAGGGGGAGCTACCTGAGGTTAATTAGGATCAGCTGATTCCAACTTGGGGCTGCCTGACACATTTTTAAAACCTTCCCTGGGAAGAAGGAAGTGGGGGAGAGCGGAGAGAGAAGGAGCGCTGCTCCCAGAGCAGCAAAACAGTGAGACTCACCAGGAGGGGAGGCAGTACTCTCTCCCACAAAGGAGTAAGAATATGCTAAACAGGACGGGTGGAGATATGGGGAGCAGACTTCCCCTGTGTCCCAAGGGGGACCGCATTACCCAAGCCTGTCTCACCAGGGCTAAAAGCAGCAGAGGCTGGGGAGACTGAGATGATGCCTTGCCACAACAGCTTTAAGTGGGCCTTTATTTTTATAGATGCAAATAATCATACCTGGGTAACTGTTACTTAAAACATATAGGTCAACTGAATTGTCAGTGGAAAAATTGAGTAAATACTTTGAAAATATGGCTCAGTATGTCTCTTGTTTCTTTGTTTTCATAGAATACATTTATTGAACAATTCATTTGTAATGTTTTGCTAAGTATCACATCATATAATGACATCCATCCTGTCTATCAGTGTAAAACTTAAATATCAAGTCACTGCTAAATTCTTCACAGTTGTCAATTACAAAAAAATATTTTCCCCCCAAAAGTGAAGTACCTCTAGGGGAAAATAACTTGTAAAATGACTCTCACTTTCGGAGTCAAAGCAATCTATGAGCATGGTTCACACACAGAATATTTTATATTGTCATTTTTAAGGAATGGTTTTAGGGTGAAATGTTGTTTTTCTTATTGTAAAAGCAGCACTCTTACATTACAGATCTATCCCCTTTGTGTACTCAGTCATATGAATTCACTTTGGTGAAAGAAGTGAGGTCAATGTTTTCAAAACTAGGTGTATCTAAACTATGTTTCATAAAATATGAATGGTCTGATTTTCAAAGGTGATTAGCATCTGTAGCTCCCATTGATAGTTATACTCCTCTTATCCCTTCAGAGCCAACAGCTAAGACAGTGAACCTCTACTTCTTTTTGTGTGTCATCAACAGAATTGATTACAGGTCCAAAAGTGAGTTCTGCACTAGAAACAGAACACAATGTGAAGGGTGAAAAAGTACTACACGGATGTCACTGAGGGCATAACATGAAGGCATTGAGGGGTCACAGAGTCTTTATTGGGAGTCTTTACTGTCAATAACATGCAAGGGGAAAAAAAATAAATATCTGGAGATATACCTATCTCATAGAACTGATAGGAACCCCGAAAGGTCATTGAATCCAGCCGCCTGCCTTCACTAGCAGGACCAAATACTGATTTTGCACCATATCCCTAAGTGGCCCTCTCAAGCAGGCCTGCACAACTCGTAAAGCGGCAAGGGCCACATTACTCCAAAGAAAACAGCTGAAGGCCGAAACCCACGGACCTGCGGAAACACCCCCCCCCGCACCTCCAGGCCCTGTGGAAACACCCTGCCCCAGCACCACCCAGCCCTGCAGAAACAAACCCTCCTTCCCCAGGGCCGCCCCATCAAAACAGCTGTGGGCCAAAAAGGAAGGTTGGGGGTGGGGAGGTGATACTTTCTTTTAAATCAACTGGGGCTCCCAGCTGAAGAGGTGGCTGGGAGCTCTCAGGGGCAAAGTAAAGGGCCTGGGGCTCCAGCGACAGGGGGAACCAGAGCTTTGTGGGGCTGGGGCAGGGAGCCTGAGCCCTTTAAATCCCAGCCCCAGTCCTGCCGCCAGAGCCAGGGTGAGATTCAAAGGGCTCTGGGCTATCTGCAGCCATGGGGAGCTCTGAGCTCTTTAAATCCTGGCCCCAGCCGGAATTCAAAGGGCTCTGGGCTGCCGGAAGCCCCGGGGAGCCCTGAGCCCTTTAAATCCCAGTCGTGGGGAGCCCAGAGCCCTTTAAATCTCAGCCATGGCTGGGATTCAAAGGGCTCTGGGCTGCCCGCAGTGGCGGGGAGCCATGATCCTTTTAAATCTCGGCTGCAGATGGGATTCAAAGGGCTCTGGGCTCCCTGCCGTGGCGGGCAGCCCAGAGCCCTTTAAATCCCAGCCGCGGGGAGCCCAGAGCCCTTTAAATCCCAGCTGCGGCTGGGATTCAAAGGGCTCTGGGCTGCCCGCAGAGCGCCCTGTGCGCGGGATCTAGAATCCCCCCACCAGCCGCACAGTGAGCCTCCTACGGCCACATGCAGCCTGCGGGCCCTATGTTGTGCAGGCCTGCACTCAAAGATTGAACTCACAACCCTGGGTTTAGCAGGCCAATGTGAAAGATCTCAGATGGATTGTCAGCCCCCAGACTGAATTTATAGAGCAGACAATTGAGGAGGGGGAAGGGAATCTCATATTCTAACTTGTAAACCGATTAATTGGGTGTACAAATAACTGAGACACAGCAACTATAGAACCTATATTGCCACTTTTACAGAATAAACCTGCACATTAAGGACCAGCTCCTGAACTCATTTCTCAGATTTTGTTCACTCTCTAATGGGACTTTGCTTAGTGCAAAACTGTAAAAGAATCTCAGGATCTGGTCCTAAATCAGTGCTGTTTACAGAAAGGGATCCTGAATATTATCACATTTATGGTCAATTCTACATAATTACTCAGATGTAAATAAAGTAGATACAGTGGAAGCAGAAAGTCCACAACAATTTTGTTGTTCAGCTGCCTCTTTCAAAATGCTAGATGTTACAATGTCAATCCCTTTACGGAAGGGAAAAAAACACTTTGAAATAACCTTGTTTGTTTTACAACTCTGTTATCTTTACTTTGTTCCACTGGTTCCACTTGAACTTGGATGATTTTGAAAAAAAAGTGGGGGAGAGATTGAAAAAAATGTACCTCATAAAAATCCAAGAGTAAAGCATAACAGCAACCCAGCAATCTTACACCTAAGGGCTGTGGGTAGAGGGTGGCCACCTTCCCTACTCCCAAAAGATTACGATCTATCACATTAACTACATAGCACTGTCTCCTGCTGCCCTTGCCATGAGAACAAACAAAATCAATAATATGTGGCAAGTGTAGCTACTGAGTGTTTTGTCCATGAAAATAGAAGACGCTTCATGAGAGGTTTAACCCATCACATAAGATCTGTTTAAATAAAACCAGAACTACATGGCATCTGTAATGAATTATTATTTATTTACTTTTTGCAGCAGATAAAAAGGTCAGGGCCATTTATCTTCATAGGCCAAGATAATGATTCACTTTTACAGCTAGTGCTAGTCTAGTTCAGCATTACTATAAAATACTGAAATATTCAGGCAACTCACTATTGCTCTTCAGCAATGACATAAATGTGCATCAGCTTTCGCAGAACATGTGAACAATAAAATTGCCATATTTACAGTGCCAGGCACTGTTACAAAAATATATAAAGAAGGCCAAAAGGTGTGTTTGTTTGTTTACGTGTGGGGCGAGGTGAAGGGTTTGCTTTCTCTGATTCTTGTGTAAGAAATAATAGGATTGTCACTTGAGGTCTTCTCTGGTTTTCCTGAAGAATTTGGAGGCGGTCTTTAAAGATACATATTGTAGTTATCACATGTTAAGTGGTGGGAAGAGGGTATCGAAATTTTGAAGATAGGTATTTTTTATTAAAGTGTTAATCAGTGAGATTAAGGAGATGTCAATGAAACTGGAAAAAAATAAAAAGTAAATAATTTTCCACAGATCTATTTCCCTCTCAGTTGCTCAGTTTTCATTCTCTGTAGGTCTTGGATGTCATCATTTCACTAATTGTTTAGTCATCAAAAAATCTTCCAGGCTAGACAACATCTGAATTTTTAATGTTAAAAAAATTGGTCTGGCTCTGGATTTCATATCTCAGTCCATCCCTCTAAAGTACAGTTTACTGGAGGGTCCAGTTGTAAAATCTAGGTCTAGATCAAGATTGGGATGCTATCTACCTCCCTAAAGCCATTATATTGTCCACATTACTATCTGAGCACCTCACAGTTGTTACTGTAGTAATCCTCACAACAACCCTGTGAGGTAGGGAAGTTTTGTTATCTCCATTTTATCAGTGGAGAACTGACCTTGAGTGATTTTCCAAGGTCATAGAGGAAGTCTATGGTTGACTAGCGCAACAGAAAACACAGCACAGAGGCAAAAGAGATAAGACCTGCTCCATACTGCTTCCTGGGTATCTGCAACCTGTAAATTAACTGAAAACATTATTTGCAGCTTCATCAAAGGAGCAGCCATTTCCTTGCAGCAGTTGGAATAACCAGGAAGTCCTAGGACAGCAAGGCAGCAGGTATATGAGACTGGCAGTTATCAAAGGAATAACAAGACAGACACATGCCACTCCATAATTAGCTTCTAGCATCCAAGGGGAAAAAATAAACAAATTGAAGATGCTGCTATCTTAATGACCTTTTTATTATCTCTGCCTTTTTCATTCACATAGAAATGTGACTAGATATGTGACCATGTATTTTATATCAAATAAATTATAACTTTACTACATGTTTCCTTTGAGTTAATTGCATATCTCTGGTAATGCAACTGTATGTGCTTTAAGTGTCAGTGTGTAGTGATAAAATAGCTATTTTAAAAAAATTAAATCTCCATCTTCATGAGCTTAGTGAATGCCTATTTAATAGGCTAAAAGTTACTAGCTTCCTTTGTGAACTAATATTTGAAGTCAGAGCACTAGGTCCCTAAACATAATGGTGCATTATCTCCAGTTCTGTTAAAACAGACAAGTTATAAGTATGGCCCAGTGAAAAGAATAGCTAATTGCACTGTGCTTCTCAGAGGCCACTAATGACATTCCTCTGGTAAAAGGACATCCCCATCTGTGTGTCAGCAGTTACTCAGTTATAAAACAAAAATGTCAAATCCCACCCTCTTCTCCTCTCCCTCTTCTTTCTCCCCCTCTCCCCAGGACTTCAAAGTTATTATTTCATGTTCCTTTAATTAGAAGAGCAGCAAGCACAGCCAAGATTTTCATGAACGGATGCTTATAGTTAGGCATCCAAGTAAGTGTCTTGATTTTCAAAAGTGTGACACACCCAGAAGCTCCCATTGTAATCAATGTGTGTTATCACACTTTTGAAAATCAGGATGCTTATTCTGGTATCTAAATATGGACTTGGGGTTGTGATTTTTGACATAGGAGTCACAAGCAATGGCTGAGCTTTGGAAATTCAGGCCATCTATTTAGATGTCTAAATATGTGGACTATAACTTTAGTTATCCCCCTTTTTGAAAATATTAACCTACCTGTGCTTGCAGTGTTTTTCCATGGACGCTTATAGACATGCAAATAAGCTATAAATTGCCATGAGTAGACCTGAAGTTCAAAATGCAAAGTCTACTGGCCTGCACTGTCTGTGAGCAGGGTTTAATGTAGTATTAATCTTTGCCAATGTTTGAAGGGTTGGCCCTATAAAATTGTATAGTACCCAATAAAAACTTGTGCTCAGTCTAGCTATTACTAAAGCCTTCCTCACAGTCATTGAAAGCTTTGAGAGAATAGCTCATCTTGAGTCTTTTCGCAGGAGGACATTTTCTGACTCCAGATTCATTCCACTCCTCTGCACAGCAAAGTGAAATGCAATAACACTGATAAGATCACTAAAAACTCCAAGGTTACTGGGAAATCTCACATCTGAATATAACTTTTTCAATTAGCACTTGACTTTGCAATATATTTTTACCAATGGCCCTTTTAAAAGGATTTCACAATGATGATATTCCTTTAAATAACTAGACAAAATTCGTAAAGAAGAAAGTGATTATACCTTAGTGTGTTAAATATAATGGGGAATCAACTTAGAATGCTATTACGCTTTTATAGCATGAGAAAGTAATTACCTGTTAGTCGTCTTAAGATTCCATATTCACTACTGAGGGAAATCAGTCTTTTCAAACTTCAAAGTAGATACAGTTTTGAACCTGCTAAGTTTAAAATAATAATAAAAAAATTGCTTATACAATTTACTGATGTTAGTGACCTAATAGCTGCTAAGGCTGTGGATCCATTTTCACCTTCCTCACTGGGAATAACATTCAGTCCCCAGGCTTAGTAAAAAATATCCTCATGCATGGCAAAATTGGGACCAGGGAACTGGCCTTATCAGACTTGTAATTTAGATCCCCCATTACAAAGAGTGCTGCGATTCAGAGTGAAAATCCTTAGATACAGGAGGTAAATACTCTGGTGTCACTGTGGCAGCTCGAAAGTCATTTTTCATTATAGAAATGACCTTAAAATCCCCAAAAAATGCTTCACAGGAACTACTGTTGCTCCATTTTTCATCCACACTGAATTTTTCTTCAGTGCCTGAAGTCATTTTACTACAGAAATG
This sequence comes from Gopherus evgoodei, assembly GCF_007399415.2. Classification (NCBI taxonomy): domain Eukaryota; kingdom Metazoa; phylum Chordata; order Testudines; family Testudinidae; genus Gopherus; species Gopherus evgoodei. The sequence goes on along the minus strand of NC_044322.1, from coordinate 331,518,230 downwards.
ACTTAAGATCACAGCATAGGTTGTCCTCTGTTCAATCCCTTTTTTCTTTGCCTTTACTGGATAACAATCTAATTCTTAAATATACTGTAATACGTTATTTGAGACTGTGAACGGGTAAGGTTTATGAAGCTGTCATATGTAGTTGAACTTCATTTTGCTACGTTTTGAAATCAAAACCCAAACAACATTAAAACATATATTTGATCAAAGGACGTAGTTTCAGAAGATCAAACATTCTTGGAGTGAGCTTACACAACTCAAATATATTCAAACATGAAGAAATAAGAATCCTGTGTTTCAAAGCCAAAAAATCACAGGTGCTTTTAATAAGCTGAGTGCCAAAAAATTAATATGAAGCTGTAATAAGTGTGTAACTACAAATAGAAATGCTAAGGGAATACAGATAAGAAATTTTCATGGGAATAAAGAAAACAATATCTGGTTTCCTGAGAAGGCAGACAAGAACTTGAAAATAAAAACTATTTTAAAAGTCTAGAATGTCTTTATTTATAGAATAAACAGAGGCAAATTTTCTAAACTGATAAGAGTTGGTTGTGTTAATTTAGGCACCTGAATTCACAAACAAGAACTAGGGGATTGTCCATAGCTCATCAGATTTGTGTGAAAATGAAGGAATTATGGGTTTTATGATAGAAGAATGAAATTTATCACAGCCTTGGGTTGAGATCTAATAAAGATTTTCAGATACGTGGCCATTGACAACTCATGCCTTGTTGGCCATGGCAACCATTTTAACAACATTGTCATAATCAGCAAATAGTGTTGTTTTACAATTAGATGCACAAGGGATGTAATCTTGGTTTTGCTTCAATGTGACCTTAAAATTGAGGAAAGGACACTTTTTGTACTAATTTTGAATGTCCATGTGAGCATAGCAGAATTTAATCACATTTCTCTTTTTTTTTCCTTTCAGATGCTACGTTGGTGTTTGGGTAATATTAACTGTACAGTACTGACCTAGGCTATTACTAGTGCTTCAAGCATGTCAAAAAGACATAAGCTTGTTTGAGAGACAGGCCCATCAACAGACATCCCATGTTTTGTCAGGAAGCTATAGTCGCAGATTTAATTAACCCAGCAGAGTCAAAATGAGCATGTTCAATCTGGCTATTAAACTCTATCAGAAAATTTCAGACCTTTCCATAAGTTGAATGCACTTCCCATATCCATAGACATATGTAGATTAGATGATAGTCACAATATTTAAAAGACTCTGAACAAGAACAATGAACATTGACTCAAATCCTGTTACATTAACTTTAATAAGATCAAGCTAAAAAAGGTCCACAGGGGAGGAAGAGGGAAGAACTGAAAAAGCCATGGATCACCCTGACCAGCTACAGTGGAAATACATGTTTAAGTGACCAACAGAAAGCACCTTACAAAAAGAAGCATGTTTTATTTGTGAAGTCAGCCTACCATCAGAAAACCTCCATAAAGCTTCTACCCTCAACACTGATAGTCAGGGTCACAAGTGTGCACTTTAATGGCAAGACCAGTATGTGACATCCCCCGGAGTACAAGCCAGACTTTTTAACAGCGGTATCCCCTTAATTCTCCTGACCAGTGCCTCCTACACTGATCTGCTAGTGAAAAGCAGCCTCTCCAGGCTTTATTCTCACACAGCCATCCTAATGTAAAGGCACACCTAAAGCTACATGAATGCTCTCACAGCCAATCATGCACTGATATGAACCAGACCTACCCATCCCTCAGTCCCAACCTTGCACCCCAGAAATGTGCATCTTACATTGCTCCAGATCCCCTTGGACAGTGAAAGCTCATAAGTCTGTAATTTTACCAAAGAAAATGAATATGCACCAGCCCTTGTTAACCTGAGCAGAGATTCCCCAACTCTTCAGTCAAAGCTCACTGGTTTAGATAAAATATTGAAACCAGTTTATTAACTATAGAAAAATAGATTTTAAGTGATACAGCCATAAAAGGTTAGAACTAGTTACACCAAAATAAAAGATAAACACGCATTCTAAATCCTAAACATCACCAAGCTAAATAATATTTGAAGCAAGCAACTTTCCCACCCCTTTAGATATTGCAAACAGCTTACAATTCTTGGAACACAGACTGGGTTCCCTTCCCAGCCTAGGATCAATTTCCCTAGTTCAAGTCTTCCAAGCAATCTTGTTTCAGTAGAGGTGGGGAGAAGAGACGTATCCAGGGGCTGTTTCTTTCTTTTTATATCCTGACTCTTTTTATGGAAAAAGTCCTTGCTGGGTTATGGGGTAAGGTAGTTCCATGGCGTTTGAGCTCTGTGAGCTGTCCTTCAGGTGATTTTCACACCTGAGGTCAGTCTTCTGATGTCTCTGAGGAGCCAGAATGTGGGCATTCCCTAGAATTATAACATTTTTCGGTAACAAACATACAGCAAAATCTGATAGTTCCATATACAATGTTGACACACACATTTTAACAGGACTACAATATTCAGCAGACAATGACTTTTCAAATGATATTTAACAAGGCACACTTTGTACAAGATTTGCCATAAGTTTGTAAAAGTGAGGACCATAATAATGTAGACTGTCACACAGTGCTTGCTTGCAAAACTAGATGTGGGGGCTTATTGGCCCAAGAAGGAATGCATCATGCAAGATGTTTAGTGTCTTTCTATAACAAAGTCAGGAAGAAGAAGCTGAGCCTACGAACACGGAAGAATTTGCATGGGATTGCCTTTGCTGAACTGATAGTACACATTGAAGAGACAAGCCTAAATGAAGAAGTAGCTCCAGTCCTTAAACTAGTAGACCTCACAAGGCTCTATATACTAGAGTTGAACACCCGAGGGTGACATTGGCTGGTATATTCACAGCATTAAATTAAAATCCTGAATCCTGAAGGGAGCTCCTATAAAGACCTATGCACAAGTTACAATTATAGTTAGACTCACATCCTTAACAATATTCTTAAGGTTTGATACATGCTTTCCCAAAAGATCATCATTTTTTCCATAGCAAACTCATTTTAACCAATCTGGGAGTCCTCATTTATCTTGTGATTCTGACTACATGTACACTCTGTGCATGTGCATGAAGGTGTCTACCCTCTTTCTCTTTATTTATATTGTGCGCCCCATGAATATTGGGACACCCCAATGTTCATAGATTGGTTACAGTTCCTTTTATTCTCACTAGCATTGATGCACATAGTGCACCCTGTGGTGAGGGCACATGTTAGAACAAGGTGACTACCAGGTATCTTGTAGTCAAAATTACCCTTATGGTTAATTTTTCACAATGCCACCCATTGGTACATCTTTTCTCATAATCTTGTGGCATTGGGTCATTCTTTGATCACTTACTTATGTCAAGCCTTTCTTAAGTCTAGGGCCTAATATGGATAAGCTGACACCTTACAGGTCGTAGCATGTAGAGCAGGGGTGGGCAAACTTTTTGGCCTGAGGGCTGCATCGGGTTACTGAAATTGTATGGAGGGCCGGTTAGGGGAGGCTGTGCCTCCCAAAACAGCCAGGCATGGCCGGGCCCCCAACTCCTATCCAACCCCCTCCTCCACTTGCCTTCTGATAGCCCCCCTGGAGCCCCTGCCCCATCCAATCCCCCCTGCTCTCTGTTCCCTGACCGCCCCCCCCCACCCCATCCAATACTCCCTCTCCTTCCTGACTGCCCCCTGGGATCCCTGCCCCATCCAACCACCCGTTCTCTCTGACTGCCCCCAGACCGCCTGCCCCTAACTGCATCCCACCCTTAACTGCCTCCCACCCCAACTGCCTCCTGTGCCCCATCCAACCCCATCTCCTTCCAGATTGCTGCCCCCAGGACCCCAGTCCCATCCAACCACCCCTTCTACCTGACCTCCCCCAGACACTCTTCCCCTAAATTCCCCCCACCACTCCATCCAACCCCCCTCCTTCCTGACTGCCCCCCCAGGACCCCTGCTCCCATTTAACCCCTCCTGTTCTGTGCCCTCTGACTGCCATGACCGCTATCCACACCCCTGGCCCCGGACCCCCACCCCCAAACTCCCCTGCTCTCTATCCAACCACCCCCACCCTGCTCCCTGCCCCCTTACCATGCTGCCTGAAGCACCGGTGTCTGGCGTTGCGGCTGCACCAGGATAGGCAGCTGCGCCACACAGCACAGAGCACTGGGTCAGGCCGGGCTCTGCAGCTGCACTGCCCCAGGAGCTCACTGCTCTGCTTCCCTGAGCATTGCCCTGGCAGCAGAGTGAGCTGAGGCTGTGCGGGAGGAGGAAAAGCAAGGGAGGGACACGGGGTAACCTCCTGGGCCAGGATGGTCCCATGGACCAGATGTGGCCCACAGGCTATAGTTTGCCCATCTCTGCTGTAGAGCTTTCATTTTAGCCCTGATTACTTAGAAACCTTATCATACTTAACCTTTCTAACTACTGATGAATCTCATACTTCAATTTAACATACAATTTAAATCTATTTAGCAGAAAATTATTATATAAAACATAGCATGTCAGTTAATCATAACATCACATAACACATAATAAATGAATGACAAAATGAAGTAATTGGCTACAGTCAACATGCCATGAGTTGACAATGACCCCATATCTGAAAATCATGCCCTAAGACTCTGGCCAATTTCATGCTTTTATCATAAACCCCACAATTCTTCCACAAATCTGACTAGCTACAAGGCAAGCGCTTAGTCTCACTATGTCAAATACTGCATGAACAGCTTAGTCATCCAGTTTGATATTTGGATTCCATCTTTATTGTAGTGAAAATCCGTATCCCTGTATGTCAGCATGTTGAACATTTCCCCCAACTCTAGGTCCAATCCAGAAAAGTACTTTATTGCATTCCTTATTATAAGCACATTAGTAATCACTAGGATGACTCACATTCTTGACACTAGGTATCAAAGCAATATAGAGTATGCTAGCTTTAGTCCTGTATTTGAGAAATATGGTTTAATAGGTTTGAATGGACTTATAAATATTTTTATTTACATAGCACCACTAGAGTGCATGTCCTTATAGATGAGTATGATGATAATCTCATTTGGACCTGTCATAACATTTTTCCCAGATCTGGACCTTAGCGTCCAAAATATGGGTGTTAGCATGAAAACCTCCAAGCTTAGTTACCAACTTGGACCTGGTAAAGCTGCCACCAGCCAGGAATCTATACAGTGCCTGGCGCACTGTGGTCTCCCCAAAACCTTCCCTGGGGGACCCCCAGACTCAGATGCCTTGAGTCTCACAACAAAGGGGAATAAACCATTTCCCTTCCCCGTCCTCCCCTCCAGGTGTTCCCTCCCTGGGTTCCTGGAGAGATATACAGAAGCAAGCTCCGTGAATCTAAACAGAGGGACTCCAGCCTCCCTGTTTCCAGTCCTGGAAAACAGAAGTACCGAGAGCTAATCTCTCTTCCCCCCTCACCCAGAGGGTATGCAAAGTCAGGTTAGTAAATCTAACACAAAGAGATTTTCCCCCCTGACTTCTTCCTCCCACCAATTCCCTGGTGAGCTGCAGACTCAATTCCCTGGAGTCCCCACTAAAGAAAAAACTCCAACAGGTCTTAAAAAGAAAGCTTTATATAAAAAGAAAGAAAAGGACATAAAAATGGCCTCTCTGTATTAAGGTGACAAATACAGGGTCAATTGCTTAAAAGAAAAATGAATAAACAGCCTTATTCAAAAAGAATACAATTCAAAACATTCCAGCAACTATACACATGTAAATACAAAAGAAAACAATATAAACCTTATTGTCTTACTATTTTTGTACTTACAACTTGGAAACAGAAGATTAGAAAGCCAGGAGACAGAAAGATCACTCTCAGAGCCGAGAGGGTCACACACAAGACAAAGGACAAAGAACTCACACCCAAAACTTCCCTCCACCCAGATTTGAAAAAGTCTTGTTTCCTGATTGGTCCTCTGGTCAGGTGTTTCAGGTTACTCCTTTCCAGGTGAAAGAGACATTAACCCTTAGCTATCTGTTTATGACAGGACCTTACTAATTTAGGCCCAAAACATGAAGCTAAAAAGCACACAGGTGGACCCCTTTTCCCAAAAAGAACCTCACTGAGGTCAATGGAGTTCCACAGGGGTCTGCCTATGTAATAAACAGATAGTTAAGGGTTAATGCCTCTTTTACCTGTAAAGGGTTAAGAAGTTCACCTAGCCTAGCTGACACCTGATAGAGGAACCAATGGGGAAACAAAATGTTTCAAAACGAAGGAGGGAAGTTTTCCTTTGTTTAGTCAGTTTCAGTTTCAGCCAGAGTGAAAAAGATCAAGGAACCAGCCTTTTATCAGAATAGTAAGTTTTAGAAAGGAATATATAGGTTTAAGTTTATTTTCTTTGTAACTTGTCTTGGTACCATTAAGGGAATTATCAAATTTGGGTATTCTTGTGTGTATTAAGATTTTTGCCCAGGGGAACATCATCTGTGCTTTGAATCTGTTGTCTGTGAGAGTAGCTGGTATGCTAATCTCTCCCAGAGGGTTTTTCTTTTACCTTTCTTTTCTTTAATTAAAAGCCTTTTTCTTAATACCTGATTGTTTGTTTGTTTTTTTAGAACCAAGTGGTTTGGATCTGGACTCACCAGGAATTGGTGTGGGAAAGGAGGGGGGATGGTTAAATTCTCCTTGTGTTAAGATCCAAAGGGTTGGATCGGTGTTCACTAGGGACTTAGTGAGGAAGTCTCTCAAGGTTACCCAGGGAGGGGAAGGTTTTGGGGGGAAAGAGGGTGTTCCAGACACTGAGAAATCTGGATGGTGGCAGCAAGACCAGATCTAAGATGGTAGTTAAGCTTAGAGCTTCTCATGCAGGTCCCCCACATCTGTACCCTAAAGTTTAGAGTGGGGAAGGAACTTTGACAGCCTATATTTGTCTGAGCCTGATCTAACAAACACTACTGACCATACAGTTTATGATAGTAACTTCCCTATGCAAGGTGATTTAAAGCCAGGTATGTTGATAACATCTCTTCCTTGGAGAACTGGACTCAAAAGAGATAATATGCAGACAAAAGAAGTGCTAAGGAAAACAGCTGTGACTGCTGGCTGAAGTAAAACAATGAGATTTGTTAGTTCTATGATTTTTGCATGGATTTTTCTTTTGTTGATATTTTTTCTATTTATGTTTAGCATTAATTGATTTTGATCTTCTGTCTATTTATTGTTCTCCAGGAGACTGTGGGAAAGATAGAACAGTTCTTTTTGGAAGGTGTGTGTTTTAATAAGGACCTCGGAGGTATGGATGGAAGTAAGTCTGACTCAGGGTTTGTGACACCTGGAAGAAAGCTTGGAGCCGAGAGTGGGAGGAAGATATGTATGGAGTAGCCAGCCAGCAGGCCAGTGCCCCTAAAATGGAAATATTAAGTGGACTCCAGCCCCACATAATATTCACAGGTGTCCAAGCGGAGGGGCACAAGGGAGACAGCAGGACTCAGAGGGACTGGACTGGTCGCTCCAGCACCCAGGATTGGACCAGGGAGCCAGGCTGGAACCACTGGGACCCTTCTTCCCAGCATGGAACTGGCTGTTCCCTCTTTATCTCAGCTGACTCTCAGTAGCTCCCCTCCCTCCCGCTTTATCCCTGCACCCCCTCCCTATATACAGGGAGCTTCCACATCCCCTGGAACAGCTGATCATACACCTGAGTTGGAACAAAGCAGCAAGCAGGGAAATGAAAATAGACAAGAGACAGGGGTTGCAGAGCCATGAAGGAAAGGACAAGGGGGCAAATTTAGGTGTTAAGTTGGTGACCCAGTTAAAAAAAATCAGCATGTCCATAATAGCTAACAAGTGGAGGCTGTATTGTGAACACCCATCTTCTGTTTCTTTGCAACTACTGCACCCTTCTATTCTTTTCCTTTTGCTTGTTTTTTTCCGACAGAAATTGATGGTAGGGAGTATGAACAAAAAACCCTCAAAACCCTTAATACATTGAGGCTTACTTGATTTTGAGTTTGTAATCACCACGTTAGATCTGAGAAAACTTTGACCACAGAGTAAGTATAGCTCTTACTGGGAAATGAGAGTGAACACTCAGAGCAGACCTCTTTTTGCACAAGAGCAAAGAGACGCATATGTTGAGTTTGCGTTTAATAAATATAGCTGCTCTTGAAAAAGCATCCTCTTGTTCATCCTCAAAACAGATTACAAGAAAGTACTGCCACTTGTTATAAACCACTCCATCTCAAGTGCTACTAGCATTTAGACAGTGAGCAAGCACTCTTGTTCTTGGTTCTATGTGTATCTATTCTCTTTTTAAGTATTTCAGGTCACATTTTTATCAAATTATGGCAACTGCTGTCCATTGCTGTGAATCACACCATATCAGCACAGCAAGAATGCAGTTAAAAATGAGTTGGAATGGAACTATTTGGATTTACATCCAACTCACAAATTCTATCTGAATAGCTTTTTACTGATATATATTCACAAGGTGGGAATTTAGGAAAACAGTCAAGACACTTCTCTGTCTCTACATTGTACCAATATGAAACAATGAATGAGTGATGATTGAAATTTATGATGCCAAAGTACAATTGTACCAGTACATGTGGCGAAATGTTGCAGACCTCTGTGATGCATAGTCTGTAGCCACTCAGACATCACTTTATGTCCATAAAAGAAAATCTTTTAGGATAGAGATCTGAGTGACATTTCTTTGAGACTCCGGCAGAGTGAGTAAACTAACATCATCAGAGTCCTCTCCCATGCAATCTGACATATTAGGCTAAATGAACCAGAAGCACTTGAGCTGTTGGGTGGGGAGGAAAAGTGAAGATGAAGGACAAAAGTTGTTGCTTAGGATCCCCATATTTAAGTTTGAAAACTCTAACTCCTGTATCAAGAAGAAGTGAGGCTCAAAGAGGGGAAATCCATACTTGTTGGAGACATGAGAGAAGCAAGAGAAATTCCCCTTTCTCCCAGTAGCCAAAGAAAGAGGAAAGTGGAGATGAGATCCTTGTATTAACATCTCATCAGTTTTGCATCAATACATAAGGTGGCAGTTACGACAAAGGCAATGGCCAGATGCAAACATGCAACATTAATACACAATTAGAGGCTCTCTGTAATAGTTTATTCTATCTGTTAAAGGCCAGGTCCCATTGGTATATCCCATATCTTGTGTATGCAAAGGAAACAGATATTAAAATGTTTCTATATGGTTTGATCTATATATATATATATATAGGTAGTTACTGAATCTTGCTTACTATCCTGTTTGACAGGATGTTCTCCAACTCTGGTATTCATTTCCCTCTTTGGTCAGTATGAGCCTGAAGTTGTAGACCAACTTTTTTCATAAGCATCTGGGGATGGTCGGGGAGGAGTTTATAGGAATAAGGACTTAAGATTATGGGGTGATTGAGTTGGGGTCTTATTAAATGACACAGTGCCATTGGCTTTTTGAAGGATATTCATTAATTGGAAATCTGATGAATCAAGTAGTACATGGAAAAATATTAGAATTTATTGTATTTATTTTTAATTTTGGTGCAATAGAAATTGAAAAATAAATGAATCAAAAGATGGACCTAGTTGTATAAGGACCAAGATGTTTAAGAATAAAGTCATATAATAGAGAGAAAAACTAATAACTAGCATTAAAAAGACAGGAAATACAAGGTTAAGATTGAGAATTACGTAGCTTGCAAGACATTAAGCAGAATGAACTGAGCCACTCTAATATCCATAATTAGGCATTAAGATTAGTAGTTTATGAGAGTGCAGTTCATATAAATAGAAAATATCAGAAAAGTGCATGGTCAGGTATACATTTGTTAATGAGATGTCAGTGAACATTCCTTGATCTTAACGGGAGATAAACTGAAGTGGTTTAGAAACACACAAAATGAAAAAAATAAAGAGAGAGAAAGGTCAGAGTGGTGTTAAAAAGATTTCAGTCCATGTATATACTTTCAATAATAGCACTTTTACACCTGATAATTCCAGTTCCTCACCATCCATTTGATGCCATCTCATAGCCCTTTCCTTATGTTTTCTTCGGTGAGCCATGAGCTATCACCTATTTAAAGAACCTATCAATCAAAAAGAACCGAAATAAATAGCCAATATTCAAATGTCCCCTGAGGTAAAATCCACTGTTACACAACCTGTTTGAAGTCAAAATGGTGAGCATAGCAGGGTGTGTAGGGATATTGCATATGTGGGCTGCACGTCTGTAAAGGCGCACGGCCGGGGCTCGACCCTCCCTGAGGAGGAGGGGAGCCACACCGGCCTCGATATACGTCGTCTACATCAGCCCCTTTCTGCAGGGCTGGGCGACACTGCACAGTTGCCCGGGGCCCGGCTTTCTGCTCTAGGGCGGGGCAACAAACACAGAGTTATAGAGGCTCAGACCCTCTTGGCTCAGGGCTGAGCAACAATAGTTCAGGCAGCTCGAGCCCTTTGGGGCAGGACCGAGCGGCAGCACAGTTGAAGGGGGCCCAGTCCTTGGTTCGGGCGGGGCACCAAACACACAGTTACAAAGGCTCGGAACTGAGCAATCAGTCACTAGGCTTAATGGCCTCCTTAGGCTGGGGAGAGGGGCATTCTGCCACCCATGTAGAGGTGGCAGGGGGAACGCAGGCCCACCCACTCCACTGCGTTCCAGCCCAGGGCCCTAGTAGTGGCTATCACCGCTAACGGTCAATGGGGTTCCTGGCCACAACACACTGACATGGGTTCAGGTACACTTGCAGCCTGACTGGGGTTGGTTGCCCCCGGGCTACTTCCAATCTCCCCCTCTGGGTCTACCTGTTCTGTGGCGTCAGCCCCTGGGAAGTCCAGTAGCATGGGCCCCTCCCGGCTGGGGCTGGGTGGTAGATCGGGCAGTACCTCTGGGAAGTCCGGCCAGGGTTGCTCCGGGGGTTCCTCAGGGTAACAGCAGGGACGGGGCGACTCCGGCAGTCTCTCCTCGTAGTGGGCACGGGGAAGCTCCGGCAGCTCCTCGTCGTAGCGGGCGCGGGGAAGCTCCGGCCTGTCAGGGCAACTGCCCTGGGCCTCAGCAGCCTCCCAGCCATGAGCACCTTCTGGCAGGTCTGCTCCCGACAGCGGCTGGGCTCCAACTGAGTGCTGCCGGTCGGCTTTTATACTTCCGGGTCGCCTCCTGACCCTCTGAGGGGCGGGTCCAGTACCCTGTGGCCCCTCCCCTTCCGGCCCCTGGCAGGGCTCGACCCTCCCTGAGGAGGAGGGAAGTCATACCGCCTCGCTACAATGTCCTTTAAAGCATGAAAGTTTTTAACCAGGGAGGAACATGTTCTTATTTTTCATGGGTTTGATTTAAAAGCCACCTTAGTTAATAGAAATCCTCCCATTAACTTCATTAGGCTTTGGATATTTTCATTCCTATTTCTGTAGGAGCATTCTTAGTATTAGGGGAGAAGGAATAATTAGAACAAAAGTGGTATAGCAATATACAAGCTGACCTCTGAACACTCCCTCTTTGAGGAACCACCTGATCAGCATCCTATACAGCAAACAGGAAAACATCAAAAAAGAGCTCTCCAACCTGGAGACTCTCATCAATAACCAAACTTCCATACAAACGGACTTCACTAAAATAAGACAGGAGATCTACATTACTCACTTCACGTCTCTACAAAGGAAAAAGGACTGTAAACTGTCTAAACTCCTACCTGCCTCATGGGGCCACATCCGTGGTACCCCCAATCCACCCAGCAATATCGTCAATCTATCCAACTACACGCTCAGCCCAGAAAAAAAGTCTGTCCTATCTTGGGGACTCTCTTTCTGCCCTGCCACCCGCACCAACATGATACAGTTCTGCGGCAATCTGGAAGCCTACTTTCGCCGTCTCCGACTCAAAGAATACTTTCAGGACAACACTGAACAGCACACTGATACACAGGTACCCTCTCACCAACAGCACAAGAAGAAGAACTCCACATGGACTCCTCCTGAGGGTCGAAATGACAGTCTGGACCTCTACATTGAATGCTTCCGCCAACGTGCACAGGCAGAAATTGTGGAAAAACAACATCGCTTGCCTCATAACCTAAGTCGTGCAGAACGCAATGCCATCCACAGCCTCAGAAACCACCCAGACATTATCATCAAAGAGGCAGATAAAGGAGGTGCTGTTGTCATCATGAACAGGTCTGACTACCAAAAGGAGGCTGCCAGACAACTCTCCAACACCAAATTCTACAGGCCACTTCCCTCAGATCCCACTGAGGAATACACTAAGAAACTGCAACATCTACTCAGGACACTCCCTACACTAACACCGGAACAAATCAACATACCCTTAGAACCCCGACCAGGGTTATTCTATCTACTACCCAAGATCCACAAACCCGGAAATCCTGGGCACCCCATCATCTCGGGCATTGGCACTCTCACTGAAGGTCTGTCTGGATATGTGGACTCTCTACTCAGACCGACCTGGAACAACACTTCCTCAGCTCTCGTCCACTCACTCCCCTTCTCTACCTATGCTACATTGATGACATCTTCATCATCTGGACCCATGGGAAGGAGTCTCTGGAAAAATTCCACCACGCTTTCAACAGCTTCCACCCCACCATCAACCTCAGCCTGGACCAGTCTACACGGGAGGTCCACTTCCTAGACACCACAGTGCAAATAAGTGATGGTCACATTACCACCACCCTATACAGAAAACCTACTGACCGCTATGCCTACCTTCATGCCTCCAGCTTCCATCCCAGGCACATCACATGATCCATTGTCTACAGCCAAGCACTGAGGTACAACCGCATCTGCTCTAACCCCTCAGACAGAGACCAACACCTACAAAATCTCCACCAAGCATTCTCAAAACTACAATACCCGCACGAGGAAATAAGGAAACAGATCAACAGAGCCAGACGTGTACCCAGAAGCCTCTTACTGCAAGACAAACCCAAGAAAGAAACCAACAGGACTCCACTGGCCATCACATACAGTCCCCAGCTAAAACCTCTCCAACGCATCATCAGGGATCTACAACCCATCCTGGACAATGATCCCACACTTTCACAGGCCTTGGGTGGCAGGCCAGTCCTTGCCCACAGGCAACCTGCCAACCTGAATTCTCACCAGCAACTGCACACTGCACCATAGTAACTCTAGCTCAGGAACCAATCCATGCAACAAACCTCGATGCCAACTCTGCCCACATATCTACACCAGCGACACCATCACAGGACCTAACCATATCAGCCACACCATCACCGGTTCATTCACCTGCACCTCCACCAATGTAATATACGCTATCACATGCCAGCAATGCCCCTCTGCTGTGTACATCGGCCAAACTGGACAGTCACTACAAAAAAGGATAAATGGACACAAATCAGACATTAGGAATGGCAATATACAAAAACCTATAGGAGAACTCTTCAACTTGCCTGGCCACACTATAGCAGACCTTAAGGTGGCCATCCTGCAGCAAAAAAAACTTCAGGACCAGACTTCAAAGAGAAACTGCTGAGCTTCAGTTCATCTGCAAATTTGACACCATCAGCTCAGGATTAAACAGAGACTGTGAATGGCTTGCCAATTACAGAACCAGTTTCTCCTCCTTTGGTTTTCACACCTCAACTGCTAGAACAGGGCCTCATCCTCCCTGATTGAACTGCCTCATTATCTTTAGCTTGCCTGCATATATATATGCCTGCCCCTGGAGATTTCCACTGCATGCATCTGACGAAGTGGGTGTTCACCCACGAAGGCTCATGCTCCAAAACGTCAGTTAGTCTATAAGGTGCCACAGGATTCTTTGTTGCTTTTAGTTGAGAGAAAATAACTTTGCAATGAAATTTCAGGTATCAATAAAGGCAAATTGGGAAAGTCATTAACTTACTGTTTAAATACATCCTACTCAGTACTTTATACAATCCACAAAAACTAATTTTAGAGAAAGGTGCCAGCAATAAGATCCCTACTAACAAATCACATTTTTATACACGTATCGATTATATCACAACATAATATCATTCCTAGGGGAATGTAGTGCCTCTGGCAAGGAAATTAGCTTTCACATTCATAGAATTCCAAGACCAAAATGGATCACTGTGATCATCTAGTCTGATCTCCTGTATAACACACACCCATAGAACTTGATTTAAAAATTGTCCATGATGGAGAATTCAATAAAACTCTTGGTAAACTGTTCTAATTGTTGATTACTCTCACTGTCAAAAATTTACACCTTATTTCCAGTCTGAATTTTTCTAGCTTCAACCTCTAGCCACTGGATTGTGTTATACCTTTCTCTGATAGATTGAAGATCCCATTATTAAATATTTGTCCCTGAGGTAGATATGTCTAGATTTTAACCAAGTCAGACCTTAACCTTCTCTTTGTTAAGAATAATAGATTGAGCTCCTTGAGTCTATGACAGAAAGGTATGTTTTCTAATCCTTTGGTCATTCTTGTGGCTCTTCTCAGAATCCTCTCTAATTTATCAACATCCTTATTGAATTGTGGGCACCAGAACTGGACACAGTATTTCAGCAGCAGTGCCTAATAGAGAGGTAAAATAACCTCTCTATTCGTTCTCGAGATTCCCCTGTTTATGTATCCAGGATCAGATGCAGAGAAGCACATTGGGAGCTCATGTTCAGCTGATTATCCACCGTGACTCTCAAATCTGCTTCCTAGGGTATCCTGTAAGTATGGCCTAAATTCTTTGTTCCTAGATGTATATATTTACATTTAGCTATATTAAAACACATATTGTTTGCTTGCACCCAGTTTACCAAGGGATCCAAATCTCTCTGAATCAATGACCTGCCCTCTTCACTCCCCCAATTTGTGGAACATCCTCAGATTTTTGGTAATTTTATGTTTTCTTCCAAGTCACTGACAAAAATATTAAATAACAGAAGGTCAATAACCAATCCCTGCAGGACCCCACTGGAAACACACCCACTTTATGATGATTCCCTATTTACAATTACATTTTGAGACCTATTAGTTAGCCAGTATTTAATGCATGCAATGCGTGCCATGTTGATTTTCTATTGTCCTAGTTCTTCAATAAAAATGTCATGTGGTACCAAGTCAAAAGCCTTACAAAAGTCTAAGTGTATTATGTCAACACTATTACCTGTATCAACCAATCTTGCAATCTCATCAAAAAAGTTATCAAGTTAGTTTGACAAGATCTATTTTCCATTAACCCATTTTATGTACATTAATTACATTATGTCCTTTAACTCTTTATTAATCAAGAGCTATATCAGCCACACCATTACCTTGCCCAGGATCAATGTCAAGCTCATTGGCCTAAAATTACTTGGCTCATTCCATTTACCCTTTTTAAAAATTGGCACAAGATTAGATTTCTTCCAGTCTTCTGGAACTTCCCCAGTGTTCCAAGACTTATTGAAAATCAACATTAATGGTCCAGCAAGCTCCTCAAACAGCTCTTTTAAAACTTTTGGATGCAAGTTATCTGGAGCTGCTGATTTTAAAATGTAGCTTCTGTTTAACATCCCCCAGAGATAAAAGTGTACTGGAAAGTGTGTTATCATTACCATATGATGAGACTATATCATTTGTTTTTCCCCAAAAAATAAAGGCTAGAAGTATTTATGGAACACTTCTGCCTTTTCTGCATTATTATTGATCATTTTACCATTTCCATCTAGTAATGGACCATTACTTTTTCAGGATTCCTTTTTGTTCCGAATAATTTTTTTAACTCCTCCTTATTGTTCTTAACTGTGTTGGCCTTAGATTGCTCCTGCTGACTCTTTGCTTCCCTTATCAATTTTTTACAATTCCTAACTTCTGATTATATTCATTACTAACATCTATCATTACTATCAACTTCCCCTTTCATTCGTTTTATATATATATATATATTTACTCTTCCTTCTCTTTTAAACAGGATGAAGTTCAGTAAAGATAAATGCAAAGTGCTCCACTTAGGAAGGAACAATCAGTTTCACACATACAGAATGGGAAGAGACTGTCTAGGAAGGAGTATGGCAGAAAGAGATCTAGGGATCATAGTGGACCACAAGCTTAATATGAGTCAACAGTGTGATACTGTTGCAAAAAAAGCAAACATGATTCTGGGATGCATTAACAGGTGTGTTGTAAACAAGACATGAGAAGTCATTCTTCCGCTTTACTCTGCACTGGTTAGGTCTCAACTGGAGTATTGTGTCCAGTTCTGGGCACCGCATTTCAAGAAAGATGTTGAGAAATTGGAGAGGGTCCAGAGAAGAGCAACAAGAATGATTAAAGGTCTTGAGAACATGACCTATGAAGGAAGGCTGAAGGAATTGGGTTTGTTTAGTTTGGAAAAGAGAAGACTGAGAGGGGACATGATAGCAGTTTTCAGGTATCTAAAAGGGTGTCATCAGGAGGAGGGAGAAAACTTGTTCACCTTAGCCTCCAATGATAGAACAAGAAGCAATGGGCTTAAACTGCAGCAAGGGAGATTTAGGTTGGACATTAGGAAAAAGTTCCTAACTGTCAGGGTAGTTAAACACTGGAATAGATTGCCTAGGGAAGTTGTGGAATCTCCATCGCTGGAGATATTTAAGAGTAGGTTAGATAAATGTCTATCAGGGATGGTCTAGACAGTATTTGGTCCTGCCATGAGGGCAGGGGACTGGACTCGATGACCTCTCGAGGTCCCTTCCAGTCCTAGAGTCTATGAGTCTATGAGTCTATAAACCAGGTCAGTGCACTGTCAAATTTATTATTTCAATGAATGACATTAAATCCCCTATGTTATGAGTAATATGGACTTTCAATAGGATACTTATGATAGCTTCACCCATTTGTTTCTGCACCCTATGCAACCAAAATAAACTATATTTTGATCATACAATTTCTGTTTGTGAAATACTTTCATTCACAAGATTTTAATCTTGAGTTTAAGGGCAGTTATACAGAGGGTTAAGCACCTTTCATTACGAGAGATGGCCAAGGAGGCTAGCTTTCATTTCTCTTCCACCTTTTTATTAACTATTATTGTTTATTTATATATTTATTAGATTTTAAATGTCCAAGAGTGTGTGAAGAGACACACAGCTGCACCTACAGACATGGTCCCTGCCGCAAAAAGCTTCCATTCTATGTTCAGATATGACATAATAAATAAGAAACAAAGTCAAACTCCAGACTAAAATGACTGGAATGTGAGGAATTGGGAGAAAGACAAAAAAACGAACAAACAAACGAACGAACAAAAAAACCCACTATGTGGTTATTGCATAAAGGCCTGGTCCAAAGCCCACCAAACACACTGTAAGGTTTTCCAGTGGCTTCAGTGGACTTCAAATCAGTCCCTAGGGTAAGTACACATCTTGGCAGTTCTGTTGCATTAGGTTTTTTATTATTATTTTTTTTAAATAATAGTCACTTGGGTTGTGATTTTGCAAAACCTTATCAAGTTGGGTAGCTTTTATCTGCACCACTACTCTTGGAGAGTTTGGGGGCAAAGGGGCAATAAATGGTTTCAATGTTGGCTCATGTCTAATTGCAAGAGCTTTGGTGATATTGGAATACTCTTTGAAGAATAAAAAACGGCCCTTTCCCCCTCATGTACTAATTGATGTGAGAGGCATAAGGCTATCTGTTAAGATTCACTGAGGCCTATTGCTATAGTCATTTATGAAATAGCATAATTCAGTAGAGGACATGGTGATACCTATTAAAGCTATAGTCAAACTAGACACCCTTTGAATGCCTTTATCATAGAACATGCTGTTTTCTTTGCAAGGCAGATACAATAATAATAAACAGTGAGCAAAGAAAGTTAATCTGCCTTCATAGAATTCAATAAAAAGTCAGTGCAGATCCCACAGGCAGTTGCCAACTCCAGTTTAAAAGAACATTGCATCAGGTAACATGGGATTATATGATCTAACTTTGTGAGAATTTCAAATATATAGTACCATGTCTGGCTCTTTCTTGACACAGACAAATTGCTTACTTTGCTGCTCTGTCCTATAATTTTGTTGGCACAGGGAAAAACTCATGTAAGTGGACAGATCATGGATTAGAGCTGCTAGGTGATAGCCTCTTTTGGAAAATTTTCATAATCTTTTATCTATCACCTGTATTATCTACTCATTCCAAGCAGGAGCACCTGTTTATCACCTGACTCTGCCATCTCTTTGGCAACATGCTCCTGGGGCAGGGTAATACTGAAATACTTTTTGCTCCATGTTCAGACCTTAATACTTTAGGTTTCATTTACAATAAAAGTATTGTTAGAGTCATCTACAGGAAAGTTTCCATACAATCAGTGTATTTATTTTAATAGATTTGACTAGCACTACAGGCTGTTCTGATTATTTTTTCTACTGTGGAATTTATTTTAAAATCATAATCAAATTTCCCAATGTTGAACTTCACTAAGAATAAATGCAATGTGATCAGATGCATCAATTTTAACTGAATTGTTAGTGAGCTATTAAAAGGTGCTTTGTAAGCAGATCTTTAATCTAAAACTGTACTTGGACTATTGCTACAGGTCTTTCATTATTAAACAGCAATGCAGAAAAGCTGAAAACAGTAAAGAGTCCAGCTATAGAAATCCCAATGTGATTGAAAGACTGGCAAACTTTCACTGGGGATCCATAATATGCTTCAACAGAATACTGTGTATATGTCAGCTACTTGCCAACATACTCAGCCTGAAAGTCACCTACAGTAAAAGCTACACTGTAGAGTTAACTGAAAGATGTAAACTACTTGGGAAAATCTGACAGAGAAACTTGCTTGTTAAATTGGGCATTGAATAGTAACAAAAGAGGAGTCTGTAGGGTAGTTTGATACCCTGAAGGGCTTGAAGTAGAATACAGTGCACTCCAAATTCCATGTAGACTATTCCTTATACTCACTATACTTGACTATTTGTTTGCTGCTCCGCCCTGACCTAGGGCCTGGGCTATTACTGAACTGCTGACTTAGCTCCCGCCTAAGGCCTGAGTCTTTGACTGTTTGCTTGTTGCCCCGCCCTGATCCAGGGCCTGGGCCACCACTTGACTATTGGCTCAGCCCCGCTCCAAGGGCCTGAGCCCCTAACCGAGTGTGCGTTATTCCCCACGACCGCAGAGCCAACGGCCGGCGAACTAGAGCGAGGAGATGGGATACCCCACAGCCCCGCTGAGGGATGAACCGCGGCAAAGCCGCACTACAGAAGGGTATACGTATGGCTATCAGCATGACGTTTGATGCTTGTGCTACCATCAGCAAGAGGAAAATGAATCACCTCTCTATCAACTCTACTTCTTCCACCTAAACTCCGAAACCTTGAGTTCCCTCCCAGTCTTGTTTCTTTGTAGACAGTAAAAATGTGCTGCCTGAAATACACTGCTCAAGCAACAAAAATCCTCTGCAGACTTAAGACAGACAACTTTTAAGAGGGCTTTCTAGAACATGATAAACTTGGATCATCCTGCTGAGCTCAGTGACAGCAAAAATTAATCTTGCCAAAGCTCCTGTTCAGTGTACAGACAGTGAAAGAGGAAATTTTCTGGTTTCTATTTCAACTCCATTCCTTTTTGGTCAAGTTATATATTTGAATCCTAGTCTTCTTGCTATGGAGAATATTTTTGAAACAAATATTTTTAATTTGAAAATGTAGCCATCAATGCCTTGCCAACTTTTGACAATTTAGTAGCTTTATAGCTCAATGATTCAAATTCAGCGTCCACTGCTAAACTCCACATTTACTGTGGCCCTTGAGGTATAAATGTTTATAGGAATAGAATAGGGCTTGATATAATATAATCTGAGATACTGTTTCAAGCTAACCACTGCTTTTGTAAATCTGTTGAAAATAGCCCTTTTACTTTGAAAATGTTTGCTAGAGGTGCAATCCTACAACTAAACTAAACTCCTATTAATTTTAATGGGAGTTTTGTACAAGTAAAGACGGCAGGATTGGCCTCTGAATTTGCCTGCTTACATCAAAGTGTTCAGATCAGTACATGTACATAATTTGTTACTATAATATGGTAACTGAGTGCACAAATGGACAATTAGATCTTTTGTGCATGCAGCTACTGTAATTGTGTCAAGTGACTAGATAAATTATGTGCACGTTAAACTCTGAAAATCTGGCCCTAAATACCTAAATACTTGAAATCTAGAATCTGCTTAGTACTTTGCCAAGGGGACGGCACATGAAGTCTTCACCAACCTGTCCCACAGCCAACAAAAAGGAACAGGAAGATTTTATCCTGTGTATTTTAGGGCTAATCCATCCCCATTCCTCTTAAAGCATATCACACCCTGAAGGGGACATGGACAAGGCAAGGCCATGGCTCCACCCCAAAAATGAGCAGCACAGGAGGTGACAGACTGCAGAAGTGAGAATAAGCTGCATCACGCTAAGACGTGTAGTAGCAGGCAGCATGTCTCCTAGAACTCCCCCACTGTCAGTGGCACTTTGCAGCCCTCTAAAGGATGTGCCTAGAAAGCACAATCTAGTTCTTAATCAGTTGGCTAAACTTTTCATGTTTGATGTAGTGTGTTTCCTCAGTGAATGTCAGAGATTTCCTCACATTTTTACTATATGGCCATCCCCTATTTTAAAGCAGTAACACCATACCTGCAATCAGCTTTATTATACACCAATCGAGAACAGAATGATACTGTGTAAATTTCCTGCAGTAAAATAGGTTAATGTTGAAAATCAGGATGCTTGTTTTCCAAAACAGAACAGATTTTGAAAATCAAGCTCAGGCCATTTCTTGTTTAAGCAGTTGGGTTAGTTTTAAGAAAGGAGTCAAGCATTAGAAAACTTTAGCTTCAAAAATCAGAGGTGCTTAAAAACTCAGGGCTGTGAATGTTATTTTTTAGCCCTTTCCAACTTGCCTTGGGTATTGCCATCCTTTTCTTATTTCTATCTCCGGAAAGCGGGGCTTTGGAGTATAATGTTGCATAAGTAAAAGCGTTCACTAATGGTGTCAAGCGTGGAGGTAGACATAAAATAGGCTGAACTTATTTATGTTGGTGGTGATCAGGAAGGAGAGCTGATCACCAGCATCTCCTCAGTGAGAGAAGCCTGCCTAGATCCGGGGAGCCGGAATGGACTGCTGGCAGATAGAGTCTTTCTGAAGGAAAGTGGGCCTACAACAGACAGCCTGAGACAGTTGGGAAAGAAAGCAGGAGGAAGTGAATCTGTGACTGTGGAGGGCCCTGCAGCAGCAGAAAGGGGGTCTGTGTACTCGGGCCCTGACTGTTTATTAAAGGGTCCCTGGTCCAGAACCCAGTGGAGAGGAAGGATATGGGATCCTCTGCCAGCACACTGAGGAAGGAAACTCTCTGCCAAGGAGTAAAGACTATTGAAAACCCCTGATACCATAAGTAATGACTAATGAGTCGAGTCAGACTGAGGGCCCAACAGAACTATTGTTTGTTGGGTTATTACTTTATCCCAGAAAGGGCGGAACTATATCTGATCCAGCTGGAGGGCTGTGTCTCAATAAGAAACAGGCCACCACAAGGCTGGGTCAGCTGTCAGCAGGGAGCGCTAAAGTAGAAAAGCCTGCGATGGCATGCCAGTCACAGGGTACATTCCAGCTTCATTCCACTCTGTGAACACTTTTATGACACATAAAAGAGCTGGAGCAGCATTAAAGGACCCACATAAAAGAGTCAGAGAAGTGAAAAGGAACCGTGGTTCCAAAAGGAGTATAAGGCTGTCTCCCAAGGACCTCTCCATTAGCCCTGGTGTAGGGGCTGTGCTATGGGTGGTGCTGGAGGTGGAGAAGTGTGTATGTAACAGAGCTACCAAACACAGAGCTGCAGAGATTCAAGGCAGTGCTGCAGCCCACAGGATCCCCATCAAGGGCTGTCAATGTTACACAGGGAGCCTCTCCAGGCAGTGAAGCAATTTGGGATAGCACCAAAGTGGCTTAAAACCACCTTAACCCACCCTCCCTCTGTGCTGTGTTTCTTAGAAACACAGCACAGAATCTCATCCCATGACTTCATTGTCATCTCACCCCATTGACATCCACCAAGGTGTTCAGGTGCAGGTTCATGCTGGAAATGTCACTTTCATTTTCCTCCTCTCATTTATAACAATTACAGTCATCCAAGCAGGAGGCAGAAAGAATACCATGTGGCTTAGGTGACGCATCACATCCAATGAATAGTGAATGGTGAACAGTCATAGGTATAATCAAAGCAAACAGTTCAGGAATATAATTAGTAAACAGAATAAAAGCCTAGATTTGCTGAATAAACTATTCACTATAAATTATTTCTCTAACTCTGCACCCAGAGTTATCACTTAAAACCTACCATGGTGGGTACTATCATTTTTGTTAATATGTTTGCTTAGTTTCTGGATACTCTATAAAGTTACCTAATTAGAATTGCTGACTGGCAATATGCTGTCATGTAATTCCCCAAAAGGCTATCTTGCAAAATGGTACTTGCACAAAACACATCACAGAATTACATATAGCAAGCACTATTATGGCCATTTAAATAAGAGCTGCAGTTACAAGTGTCAAGAAGACCTCAGTTGGCTATGAGACTCCATCCCCTCCTGGTGGAAAATGACCTGTCCTTGACTAATCATACTTTGGTCATCTTCTGGCTGGACTACAGCAGTGCATTATACCTGGAGAGATGATGAGAGAGAGAATGAACCTTCTTTAACAGATATTATTGTTTCACTTAATGCTCTGCTGGAAGGAGCTGAGATACTATACTGATAAAGATGGAATAAAAACCTTTATAGAATAAAATAAAGGTGAATAGTGGGTATTTGGCCAGCTCTGATTTGCTATCTTATCTGATCTTGTGCCTTGTATTTCTACATAATTTTTCTCTCTTTTTTTTTTTTCTATTGGGATTCTTAGCCTGAAAGAGAGGTTGCAGGAACAGTGGAATTTAGGGGTGGGGAGAAACAATAAAGAGAACTATGCAAATGTGCACAGTTTGTTAGACATTTACAGACAAAAAAGCTTATTCTGCACTAAGAAGGATCATTACTTTTAGTAATTAAGAGAAGTTTCCTCCACGATAGCTCTTGTATTTACTAATTAGTATTCTTTCCAGAGAGTACTGGGCTCTAATTCATCACAGATATTCTTCTTGTTTTTCTGTAACTTGAGCCCAAACATACAGTTGTGGTTTTTTTTTACTTGGCTTCTAATTACCCTTTTTCCTCATGTAAATTACATTTTTTGTGAGCAAGGTTTCTCCAATTACTATTGAGAGTTATCCACCCTAGGTCTGTTTTTTCCATTGGGGTTTACACCACTTAAGGAAAATCTGTTTCTAATCTAGTTCTTCATTCGCACACCACAGGATGCTGACACTTATGCATGGTTTTTTTTAAGTCCAGAAGGAAAACTACTTCTTAGTCCTAGCAGTTTGCTTGGTTTTGTTGCAACTTTGTTTAGTGGAAAAAAGGAAGCAAAAAAATAGTATGGTCTAATAGCAAGAGCAGGATTTGGGCATCACGGCTCCAGAATTTGTTTTCTTCACTTTATTACTTGTTGACTACTCTGTCCATGGATAAGACACTTAGGACACATTTTCAGGTGCCTAAATATGCTGATAGGTGCCTAGTGGAATGTTCAAATGCACTTAAGCAAGTTAGGTGCCCATCGTTCCTGCTTAAGCACTTTGAAAATCTCAGTAAGGACCAGATTTCAAAGATAATTAGGTGCTTAATGATGAGACAGGCACCTAGAAAGATTTTCAAAAGCACCTAACTCCCATTTCACGAACATAAGAACATAAAAATGGCCATTCTGGATCAGACCAGTGGTCCATCTACCCCAGTATCCTGTCTTCTGACAGTGGCCAATGCCACATGCTGCAAAGGGAATTAACAGAACAGGACAATTATCAAGTGATCTGTTACCTGTTGTCCAGTCCCAGCATCTGGAGTTTAGGTGCCTAGGTGCTTTTGAAAATCCAGCTAAGAGCCTATCTGTATCTTTAGGTACCTAAATACCTTTGAAAATCTGGTCATTTAAGTATATTTTTGAAAAGCTCATAAGTGCTTCATTTAGGCCTGACCTTGCAACCACTCATGTGCTTAATGTTACTACCACAAGTAACCCCATTGAAATCAATGAAGGCACTCACTGTATAAAAGCCAAGCACATTTGTAAATAATTATAGGATCAGGGCCTTACACTCTTTGGAAGTTTTTAGCTAAAATCTTCCTTGTCTCAGTTTAAGCACCTGTAAAATGCCACAGAGGTGCCATGAAGCTTAATTAATTCTTTGTAAAGCACTTTGAAATCTCAAATAGGAAGCACTATGTGTGTTCAAATTATTATTATAAAGTGTGCTAATAAATCTCTTATGCTCAGATATGCCTTGGCAGCACGAAAAATATTTACCTGCTCTGAAAGCTGGAGACCAAGTGATTATCATTTTTAAAAGGATAGCTGTTGCAATTAAAGAGTGTTCATACAGATTTTCAATAGAAAGACCCTACTAGCTATTAAACTTTTGTTTTGTTGTTCTGTTACAAAGCTTGAGGAAACACTTTTAATTCCAAAATATAGAAGGGATTGCATTTTAGTTAATTTATTAAAATGAGCCAAGTTCCCAACCCTAATTAAAAACATCTAAATTAACTTGCTAGCAATTACTTTTTTTTTTCCAGAGAAAAGTATTGTCTCTGCTTCCTGCTAAACTGGCTTGAGACAGGAGTGGAAGTCACAATGCTAAGTGGAAACTGATTCTGATTAGCTCCACTAGCTCCAGAAAAATACAGCTACAAATATTTAAGAGGATAGTTGTTAAATAACAAAGTGATTACATATGGTTTCTAGAGTTTTATTGAGCAAAAGAGGGAGAAAATGCCAAGTAATCATAGAAAATGGACCATAGATCATGCTCCTGTACGAACATCCCTCCAGATCTAGTTATGAGGTAAAAGATTCTTGCCATCTCAGGCATCATTATTGCTTCTTTTCCTGACTGGGCATAAATTATTTCAAACAAAGTGGTCAAAGTGTTCACTCCAAAGATCCTTCCAAGTTTTACTGCAGTGGATAACCTAATAAACATCACCAGTGACAAAAGAGAGTGCAGGAAAGCATTTGATTACAATTTTTAGGATGGATGACATAACATTTCTGACACATCAGATGCAAGACCATGTAAAAGTAAATTGCTTCTCTCAAGCACAGAACTGATGATCTGGTAAACCACAGAAGGCAAAATAATCTTCATCTCATGGGCATTGCTGAGAGGGCCAATGCAGTTATATTTTTGAACAATGACAACCCTGTGTGCTTCTGCTTGGAACCACTGCAGGTTGACTCTTAGTTGACCATTGTGCATCACTTAATTGGTGAGTGGCCTGTGGGAAAAGTGGTACCCAAAATAATCTTTTGGCTACACCAGGGTGGTATCAAGGTAATAAAGGGTTCTCTCACAAAAAAACAAAGATGAATATAGTTAAAGAACCAGACCATCTTATTTTTGTATGCCTGGTTAATATTTACTTAGTTCACTTTACTAATGGATATATCTCACTGGTAGAAGTACTGTGTTCTACAATGTTTAAAATACACAAAGACCAAAAATTAAATCCAGATATACAGAAGATTTTCATCGAAAATCACCTCCACTAATTAATATTCATGCAAAATCATACAAATTTCAGCCTTCCACAAGATACACATCTAATTACCTCTGTCCCTGAACTCAATGGAATGCTTAACAAAAATACAGTAAAGAAGTTGAGATTGCAAAATTTCCTTAACATACAGAGAATAATTCAACCTTCTTGGCTACTAAAAGGTGGTCACTGAATGATCGTACCTGAGAAACTCAATAAGAACCTTCCATTTTACCAGATCCCAGCTTCCCTGTTTCCCCACCAATAAACACAACTTTGTTCACAAAACAATCCCTGGGACAACAAATCCACTTTAAGATTTTCTCTTCACCCTGTGGCTCTCTCACATCCACTGATTATCAATGCCCCTCACGTCACTCCCAACAGCAGCATCATTCGTGCCCCATGGGTCTCTCACCCATTATGAATGTTAATCCTGATGTGAAGCCCTTTAAAGTTAAGGAAATTATTCCCAGTGACTCCAAAGGGCCTTGAGCTAGGCCCCTGGTGAATAGGGAAGAAACTTGTGATATGTTTTCAAAGTTGAGCAGGTTTTCGCTGTATTGCCTCAGTTCAATTTAATGGGAGTTGAATAGCTGAAACCCCACACTAAT
Organism: Gopherus evgoodei; assembly: GCF_007399415.2. Lineage (NCBI taxonomy): Eukaryota > Metazoa > Chordata > Testudines > Testudinidae > Gopherus > Gopherus evgoodei. The sequence goes on along the minus strand of NC_044322.1, from coordinate 331,492,072 downwards.
ATCTGAAAATTTAAGGAAAAGACTATTAATGCAACAGCCTTACTGTATCAGTAAATGCTTTTCAAACACATAGCATCCCATAGATTAAATAACACGCCAAACTTGCAAGCTGGCCTCCCTGTAGCCACCAGAAGAGCAAACAGAAGACTAGGTTTTGCTTAAACCATAGACTGATGAGAATTATTGCAAATGTATATATTGCATTTACAAATCATGTGCATTTATACAAAGGGGATTTTCAGTACCTTCTCCAGCCTGCTATGATATGACCTTGTTATACATTTCTATCTGCTCATTTCAAATGTCCCATTCCTTCTTATCCATGAGATCAAATTTAATAGCAGGTGACCGTCAAATGTTTCCTTCAAAGTAAAATTCCAAAATTATAAGAAATGGTTACAGTACCCCTGAATTTTCACTTGTTTTTGAATTCAAAGATCTCCTACTGGTGAATGTTTTTTTTAAACATTTCATTTTGAACATATACTCTGAATTTAGCAATAACACTTCTCTTTTCCCTGTCCATCTAATATCACTCCCTCCTTACAAGAATAGTTCTTAGCAGTTATCTAAGTAGAACATGAATGAGCAACACTTCATGGAAGCTGTGCTAAAAAGTCTTTCTCATGGGTAAGCCTGGGATTTTTTCTTTACTCTATTACCATTAACTTTTTATTAGTTTTTAGAAGCTTTGGTTTTATCACTTCTCTGAGCAAATCCACTTCCATAACCCTTATCCACATGAGGAAAACTCAAGCACTATGGTGCTCACTGGACGTGGCTTGAACTAAGCAAGCAATTACATAAGTCTGAAAACTAAAGCACAAAAATGTATACCGAATGTTGTTCAATAACTTCACGTGTCTCTTGCAGCACAGAAGATAAGGCAAAAAAAGAGCTATGATAACAGCCAGTGGGTAACACAGTAAATCTTGGCTGCTTTATATAGGAAAGGGAAATTCCAGCCCACTTCACTGCAGCCATAGAGGACTGTGTTGTAGTGGAGACTGTGTGCAGAAGGTTCAGAGCCATGTTCTTCTTGAGCTGGCTGTGCAGCATCGGGCAGAGGTGAGTCATGGGGGAATTTTCCCACCACCCTCCACTCAATGTAGAATATTACATCAGCGGCAAGTCTAAGGAGGACATTGGACAGCACCTCCAAAGCCTGTGGTGAGGAACTAACTCCTGCCCATCTGCCCAAAACCCAGCCTTGCTGCCCAGGCCAGGTGCTAAGCACTGATTTGGCCTCATGGAATCTAAACCACAGAGAGATGGAAAGGGTGAAGCATAAGCTAAGAGTAGCTACAGGAATTGGAATATTAGGGTGGCAAGAAATATTTATATGGACGAGGGTGAACAAGCACATTTTGAATGTAGTTGGCTTGCATAGTCTGAGTTCATTGAATAAACCGGGCGCACCTCGTCCAGCTTTATTTTATTAGGAAAATAAGTAAACTGATAAGGCTTAGCCATAGCATCTGAGAGAGTCATCCATGCAGCCAAATTCAGAAGTGATCCAGATGGAAGTCACTATGTGGGTGTAAGTGAACCTATACAGGCCAAATTAATTCCTGTTCCAATTCCATTAAATTTGGCCCAATGGTTTTAAAATTAAATTTAAAAACAAGCAAAAGGAAAAGCAACTAAGAGGAAAGTGTAAGAAAGAACTTTTAGAGTGTCAGAGTAGTTCTGTGGACCTACCCTTTTAGCAGGTTACATCCCTTCAACGATATACTGATTCATTTCTGCCAAGTTACCGTGGCAGTTTATTGTGGTTCCTTTTCTCCACCCTGGATGAAGGGGTATGGGAGTTGCTCTTTGGCCACAGAAAGTGGATATCTAGGACAGCTGGATTGTTGCTGGGATATGCTAGGGAACAAAGCCATAATAGATTTACTTTTTCATGTGAATTACCATAAAGTCAAACCTTAGGAAGAGGGCAAATTTGGAATGGATCTGAGTCTTCTCTGTGTTTCATTTTTTGTGGTCATTTACACCTATACAAAGTGACTGTAACAAGGATATACAAATTCTATCACTAGTATGAGTGAAGAATTTTGATTTAATAGTAATTGCCACTCACTTTGCACAGATGCTTGCATAAGGCAGTGGATAACAGTCTCAATGGGTCTAGGTTCTGTTTAGAGCAGAATGAGAACTCCACTTGATTATAAATTTTAGAGTCCTGCCCCACTTTGACATGCAACCCTCAGTGTGAAAGTTATGCAAATTTAGACTGCTTTGTGCTCAGTTAGTGCCTCTCACTAACATGCACCTTACACATCATCCCAGAATTTGGCTTCAGGAATTCATCCTCTTATCTGCCCCCAAAGTATAAGTAAAATAATAACAATGCAGGAAACTGGAAGAGACACATATATATGCTGAGGGTGAGGTATAGAATCTAAAGGAAAAATCTGTCCCCAAATGTTGATTCTTCCGCAATACCTTCAGGTAATATACAATTGCAAAAAACTGTACACCCAGTTCCATTGCCAGAATCCTGGAGATCTGCAAAGCTGCTAGATCACTGAGCTAATCCAGCAGCACTGGCATTCAGTCAGATAGGCATGCTACAATCCTCTCTCCTCACACAAGTGTACACATCAGCCATCACAACAACAGTGCTCTGATACTATGATTCCCTCTGATCTTTCAATACGAGACTTAGTAGAGGAGCAGGATTAACAGTTGTTCTAGTCTTGTGCTCGTCTTCTTCCTCCCATCCCCATAAAGAAAGGAGGGTGTCCAGCTCTCTGGATCTCCTGAAATCCACAAATATTCCAAGGGATGCATTGGAGGCTATGATTACTTGCACTGAGCCTTATTCCCTCAGCTGCATGCCAGCTGCTGCTGCTGTCCCATGATTCCTTGGTGGGGCCGTGCTAGCAGTTTCCTTTGTGTACCTCTATCTTTAGAACTCCCCTGAAGTCAGGGTTCCACAACACCAAAGAGGCAACAGAAAAGTTAATACAGTTCCATCTATATTGATGATTCCATATATTCCCCAGATAGACCAGGAAGAGAACATGATGTGCATTACCTCTAATCCTGTTTGGTCCACCCATTACATACTCACAGGTCTCTGACTCTGGAAGGACCTCCATAGAATTCAGGACTGATAGAGAGTTTCAGGTAAGTGGCTTAGTCCTCTCTGCTGTCTGGGATCCCCTTAGTACACTGTTCACAGAGGAAAAGACAGTCTGCTCTCACTGAAAGAGAAGGATGGAGCCAAAAACCAACTCTGATCTACTGGAAAGAATGGCTTCTTCAAGTTAAAGTTACAGATTTATCTATGCCTTGACATTAGGCCCATCACCATTGTATCTAGGCCGGAAGGTGATGTGAACAGAAATCCAAAAGTGTGTTCAAAATCTGGATCTGAGCTTTGAGTCCATAAGTAGTTAAGCTCAGACACAGTGGAGGAAGAAGAAGAATTTGACAATTTTTTGGCCCTCTCAGTATTTTGAGAAAAAGAAGGACTAAAGACAGCTAAAAATGAAGCTGTGAAAAAGAATGGATAGCTTCACTGTAACAATGCACAGCTTACATCTGAGGTTGCCATGGGACTGGAGGAAAACAATTATGAAACTGAAGTTTTAGCACAGCTCATCCAGTGCACTAAATGCCCCAGTAACAACTATGTGGGTGAAACAAGACAATCACTACACTATCAGATGAATTCACACAGAAAGATAAGAGACAAGAACACCATATCACCTGTGGCTGAACACTTTTCACAAAACAGTCACTCAATATCTGACATATCCATCCTTGTCCTCAAAGGAGACCTGAACAAAACCTTCAAAAGATAAACCTGAAAGCTTAAATTTATAACGTTGCTAAAAACTAAAAATCATGGGCTGACTAGAGACACTGGACTAATGGCCTATTGCAACAATCTATAACCCACTAACTCTCCCCCATCTTTTTTCTCCTTCCTCCTCCCCGGTGACTGGAGAGTTATTAATGGGCCATTTTACCTTGAAATGTCCCTTGAAATATGTGTTAATTATGTATGCTAAACAATTTGTTCCACCTTGTATTTAACTGTGGTCTGGTCTACACTACAGACCTATGTCGGTATAACTACATTGCTCAGGAGTGTGCAAAATACACACCTCTGAGCAATGTAGTTATACCTACCTAACCCTCCATGTAGACAGCACTATATCGGCAGGAGAGCTTCTCCTGCTGATATAGCTACCACCTCTCAGGGAGGTGGATTAACTAAGCCGATGAGAGAGTTTTTCCCATCAGTTTCGGGCATGTCTACACTTATAGCACTGCAGCAGTGCAGTTGTACTAGTACAGCTGCACCACTGCAGTGCGTGAGGTGAAGTTGCTTTATGATGATGGGAAAGAGCTCTCCCGTTGACCTAAAAACCCCAGTCCTGCAAGTGATAGATGCTTCTCTCGCCAACAACACTGTGCAAACTAGCACTTATGCTGATGTAATTTATGCCACTCCGTGAAGTGGAATATTCACAAGCCCGAGAGATATACATTTTGCCAACATAAGTGGTAGCGTAGACACGGCCTTAGAGCATCTTAATTAAAGTGCTACAGTGGTGCAACTGCATCAGTGCAGCTGAGCCAGTGCAGCTTTTTAAGTGTAGATGTGCCCTCTGACACTATATTTCCCAGACTGAAGAAGAGCTCTGTGTAAGCTCAAAAGCTTGTGTTTCCCACCCACAAAAGTTGATCCAATAAAAGATATTACCTCATCCACCTTGTCTCTCTAATATCCTGGGAAAAACACAGTTACAACATGGCATGGAAAAAAATACTCTCAGGCACCAGGAGACGTCACACTTGGGGCCTGAAAGAAAGAAACTATCAAGCAACATGGTAATTGGTAACCCATAGAGGAGGTGGGGACTTTCTTAAACCCAATTTCTCTGAGAGAGGGAGAGAATGAGATTGAGACTCCCAAAGACACAGAAAGATCTGGGTTGGGAAGTGGGCTGGTTTTGTTCTGATCCTGCAATTTTAGCATATTCTAAAGCATATGATTAGATGAGATTAAATATGTGTGTAGGCTGGTTGCTTTTTCTTTCTTTATTGATATGTTCCAGCTACTAAAAAATTACTTTGTTTCATGAAGTCTGTTGGTCACTATATCACTGGAAGGGAATGTTGGTGCCCAGTTGGACCTGCAGGATGATAGTGGGTGGTATGCACAGGGGAATGTAGCTGGGTCCTAGGCTAAGTGAACAAGTCATGAGATTCTACCTAAACAGGTAAGGGCAAGAGGTGGGTGAATTCAGAGAGACCACAATGGGAGCAGAGGTGCAGCTATCTCTGTAACCATGGCGACAATTTTCCACACTTACTTATTTGCTAAAATTTGCTCATCCAGCATCTGACTCAGCTCCATTGATGTCAACAGGAGGATTTCCAATCCATTGACTTCAAAGGACATTGCATCAGATGACCTATGTTCTACATGAATGTATAGTCATGACAAAACAACTAGACAGCATTAGGCCCTTGCAGTATGATCAGAGGAAATGCAGACTCTAGTGAACTAATGCAGGAAGTGAATGCCAAAGTTATTTCTGAAAATGCCCTCACCTTGACAACTGAACCAGACGTATGTCAGCTGGAGCACATCAGCTGACGTCATCTGCCATAGCACTACATGACTACACAGACTGTGTTAGGTAAAACAGGACCTCTCACACCGCATCTAAGGTTTAAATTGCACCTGGAGATGACCTGGAAACCAGAGGTGGATTGTGCTTTTGGACAAGAAACAGGCCTTAGCAAATGGCAGCCACATAGTGCAATAGCCAAAGCAGCCCCATACAAAGAACACTGAAGTAACCGAATAGTGAGGAGAGCTAGCAGGGAGTTACAGAATAGGATGTGGACAATCACAATAGTTACATGTGTCAATAAGTGGGCCCCCCAGTCCTGCATATTCCATGTATAGTGTACAAAGAGGCATGTGCTTAAAGTTAAACATATGCATAAGTCTTTGCAGAATTGAGGCCTAAATATGTAGATTTACATTACACTGTTCTAAAATGTTGGGGCCCAGTCATGCTGCTGTGTTAAAGTCAATGGAAGTATTGCAACTTATTTCCATGGGATCAGGATTGAACTCTTGGCCCTTAATACAGTGAATACTTTGAGAATGTGTTCAGTATTAAGAATGGATTACTGAGTAATATGTTATCAAATTTACACAATGTTTTTCATGATAGAGACCTAGATAAGTAATTTGTTTTGTTTTGTTTCTTTAAAAATTATTTCACAAATATATTCTGTCCAGGTTCGCAACTGGTATAAACAGGTGTAACTCCATTGACTTTAGTTGAGCTATACCAAATTAGTTCAGCTGAGGATTTGTCCCATTAAACTCTACATCAGATAAGATCAAAACAATAAAAAAACTAAAAGGCAAAATGTATTGGCTGCAGCAAGTCCACAAAAGAAATTATTCCCCCAAATGCATGTTAAGACTATCTGTTGTAAGACTCTCAAAGTAGTGTAACCATGTATTGCTATTTGTAACTACTGAATATCACAGGATGAAATCAGAAGGCAGGACTTTGGGAAGGAGTGAAATCCGTGAAAAGCCCTGTATTTCTAGTGACACAGAGACTTCATCTAAGCAATCAGGGGAATTATGAGGGCAGTGTGGTCTAATAATATAAGATCAGCTTTATCTTTGGATTTTACACCAGGGCTGCAACCAAACGTGTTATTACCACTGTGTCTTTCTCAGTGCCTAAGCTCCAGTACCAGGTTTCCCTTCCAGTAGAAGCATCTGTCTTGTATATGGTTTCAAAGCTGCCTTTGATAAATAAAATAAACTGACAAAAACTTCATCAAAATGCTACATATTTTTCTTCATTAATGATCTCATTAAAATGTTTCTATCAAAATAAAAAAAGGTCAAAATTTTGAAACATGGGTACCCATATTCAGGTATCTAAATCTTTATTTCAGTACCTAATTAATTGGCCTGATTTTCACAAGTGCTAAAGTCCCACAGCTCCCACTGAGCTAATTACTTAGGTGTTTAACTTTACATTTGAAAATTTTGACCTAGAATCTTCAAAAAGGAAGATAAGTATTGGGAGTCTGGTTCTCCATTACTTATCAGCTTATTTAGTCATTTGTACCTCTGCAAAGGTACCATTCTGCCTTGCTCAAGTGCAAAGGCCTCGTACAACAAAGCACTCAACTGGATACATAATTTTAAGTGTTTGCTTAAATACTGGGTTAAATGCTTTTTTGGATGGAGGTGTCAGGACCTAATCCCAAACCCAAATGAATCAATGTCTTTCCATTGGCTTCAATGGGTTTTGGGTCAGGCCCAAGCTGACTATACAAGGCACATACCCTATAATTCAGGAGTACATTTGATTAAGGCCTGGTCTACACTGTAAAGTTAGATTGATGTAAGCAGCCATGCATCAACCTAGCACTTGTCTACACTACAAAGTTAAGATCTCATAAGGCAGCTTATGTGGACAGAACTATGGAGGTGTGCAGACAACAATGCTTCTCCCACTAATTTAACTCTCCTGCTATGCTGACCAATAAAACCATGCACACACAATATTGCCTCTGTCTATTGTTTCTTTAGCATCTGCAGATGTGCCTTTGAAGGTCTCCTCCTGCACACTGGCTAAGTGACTCCATCCAATAAGAAGATGAAACAAGAGGAGTAAAGAAGACTTGTTCCAGGTGGTGCTGCAATCCTCTGATGCTTCAGATGGCAAGAAGAGATCATGGAGAGAGTCTACCAATGAAAAACGGTGAATGGATAATCAGGATAGGAAACAGAGGCAAGAGCAGAGGATAAAGCTGCTCAGGGAGAAAAGAGACATGCTGAGGTCCCTGACTGACCTTCAGGCAGAAAACATCCATATTCACCTCCCTCTGCAGCCCATGCAAAACTGCTTTCCTTGTCCTCTCCACATTCCCCCTATATATTTCTTGCATGTTCCAGGGCTGTTGCAGCGCCCCTGGTACTCCACCCCGATGGAGATGTTTCTCAACGACAGCTGGACATACATGCAGCTGTGAGAGCTTCATTGGCAAATATGCTCTTTATTTTCATGTTCCTTTCATAAAACAGAAAATGTCTGCATTTGTGGTTAATAAAAATATACATATAGAAAGTGAATGAATCTTTATTTGTCTCTTACATACGATGGTTGCTGCTAAAATTCATAGTAGTGCATTTGCATTATAAAATTATACACACGTACAGCAATCACTACAAGGTTCACACTGTGGTGCAAGAGAACAATGCCTGGCTCAATGCATTACAAAACCCCACATTACTGTGGCTCATTGTCAAAATGCTCCTTTAAAGCCTCCCTGATTCAGATAGTTCCTGATTGAACCCCTCTAACAGCCCTGGTAACTAGCTACTCAAAAGCAGCAGCGAGCTGATTCACTTCAACTCTCCACCACTGCAGAAACTTCTCCCTCTTAGCTTCTCAAATGTTATGCAGAGTAGAGCAGGCTGCTATGACCATGGGAATGTTTTCCTCACTGAGGTCTAGCCTGCCAAAAAGGCAGTGCCAGTGTCCCCTTTAAGTGTCCAAAAGCACATTCAACAGTCATTCTGCACTTGCTGACTCTGTTGTTCAAGTGCTGCTTGCTGCAGTCAGGGTTGCCAGTCTAAGCCTTCATAAGCCACAGGAGCAAGGGGTGGACTGGATCTCCAGGGATCACTCTTGGCATTTCCACATTCCCAATGGGAATCTTCTGGTCTGGAAAGAAAGTCCCTGCTTGCAGCTTTCTGTACAGGCCAATGCTCCTAAAGGTGTGTGCATCATGCACCTTCCCTGACCACACCATGTTGATGTCACTTAAGCAGCCCTGGAGAGGAGGGATAGCTCAGTGGTTGAGCATTGGTCTTCTAAACCCAGGGTTGTAAACTCAATCCTTGAGGAGGCCACTTAGGGATCTGTAGTAAAAATCAGTACTTGGTCCTGCTAGGGAAGGCAGGGGGCTGGACTTGATGATCTTTCAGGGTCCCTTCTAGTTCTATGAGGTGTGTGCATATATATATATATAGTGATCCACCAGTGCTTGCAGTACCATAGAAAAGTAGTCCTTTTGGTTGATGTACTCCATTGGGCCAAAATGGGGATATGCATGCCATCTATCACCCTACCACAGTTAGGGAATCCCATTGCCACAAAGCCATCCGCTATTTCCCACACATTGCCCAGAGTCACAGTCCTTCATAACAGGAGGCAATTAATATCCCTGCACACTTAAATCACTGCAATCCCCAAAGTGCACTTCCTCACTCTAAATGATTTGCAACTGATTAGTAGCAGTCTGGCATTGCTAGTTTCCACACAGTGATTGCCACTTGCTTCTCCACTATTAGGGCAGCTCTCATTTTGGTGTCCTGGCACCAGAGGGCAGGGGTGAGCTCTGCCCACAGTTCCAGGAAGGTAGCTTTGTGCATATGAAAGTTGTGAATGCACTGCTCATCATCCCATACCTGTATAACAATGCAATCCCACTCACTGCTTGTTTCTCACATCCAGAATTGATGGCCCATCATGTGCAGTGACTCCGTGAATGCCAACAGCAATCTTGAATTCTATCTGTCCATGACCACGGTGTCATCATCAGATTTGCAGCTCATGAAATACTGCAGGATAAGTCTTATTTCATCCTCTGTGGTAGGGCACCTTCCCATGCCATTTAAAATAATTCAGCAGGCACCATTGCCTTAAACAGGCTAGCAGCATATGGGCCCAGGAACTTTGGATCACCAGCAGCTGCTGTTCTCTCTCTCCTTTTGTTACTCTCAGGAGTGAGATATCAGCTAAAACCACCACGGCCTGTGAAAAATGTTACCTATATCCAGTCCCAGTGCCCTATACTCAGTTTTATGTATCCCAGAAATTCCCTCCCTGTTTCCCTCACCACTGGCAGGTCATACCCACCATAGGTGGTGCTGTTAGTGGTACCTTGATCAAGCACTCCAAAGCAGAAGTGCCATAAGCATGTCTTGTTTAACACTTTAGGGAACAAGTGAATGGGAGGTTTATGCATCTTAAGTTATGCTTTCAGTACATACCATATTGACAGTGGTACTTCCGTGTGAATTATCTGTAGCTGTGACCACTGTGGTCTTGAGGGTACACCCTCCACATCAGCAGAATGTGTCACCCAAATAAGGAGGAAAAAAAAAAAGAATGTGGCAGGACACATTTTTTGAGATCCTGCAAAGCTAGTGTTGCATCAGACCTTGACTAGAGGCCATAGAGAGTGAACACTGCAGACAGCCTGGAGAAGGAAAGAACAGAGAAAAGAAAGACCCAGGAGACCCAACAGGAAAAGGAGAGGAAGATGCATCAGGACATAATGGAGCTTATCCATCAGCAAATGCATATGCTTCAGAAACTTGTGAACCTCCAGATTGAACAATTCCAGATTAAACCAACACTTCAGTAGGTGGAGAACTGCAGCATAGCACCTCCCTAAACCCCGGCTCAGCATTCAACGTGGCCTCAGGGCCAGAACTCCACATAAGAGGAAACATACACTAACCTGTGAGAGCCATAGTTGATGTATGTGTAACTACAGTGGACAACAATGATCCTTTCCCTTGTATATTAAGGTTCCAAAAATTATGTTAAAATATATTTACTATTATGTTCTTCAGATTATTTGTTAGTTAGTGTTTCTGTAACTGAATAAACTCTTTTATTTTGAAAGTGATTCATCTTTATTACTGTACAAAACATGGTGTATAATGCCTGTTGGCAGTGAAATTATGGGCTTGTACACTCATGACTCATAGGACTAGTGGCAAACAGCGTAGCCATCAGAAACGTATAGCAAGCACCCCAACATTATTAACTGCACTGACCGTGATAGATGCACAGATGTGCAGCAAGCACACGGCTCCTAACAGGCCCCCAAACTGCTGCCCCAGGTTGACCATAATACACCACAGCACACTATTGTGACTCACTGTTACTGTGTTCTTTCAAAGCCTTCCTAAGCCAGTTAGCTCCTTGTTGAGCTCATCTGATAGCCCTTGTGCCTGGCTGTTCAATCTCATCCGACAGCCACTTCACTTCCACCCTCCACTCCAGTGGCAAATTTTCCCCTTTGCTTCACAAATATTATGCAGGACACAACAGGCAGCTACAACCATTGGGATAGTTTCTGCACTGAGATCCAATCTGGTGCTAACAATACCAGTGCCCTTTCAATCTATGAAAAGCACAGGCAACTGTCATTCCGCACCCACTGAGCGTATAGTTGAATCTGTCCTTGGTTCTGTTGAGGAGACCAGTGTACAGCTTCATGAGCCAGGGGAGTAAGGGGTAGGCAAGACCCTCTAGGATCACTAATAACATTTCAACATTGCCATTGGTAATCATCCAGTTGGGAAAAAGGTCTGTGCTTGTAACTCTCGGAACAGTCCTGTGTTCTTAAAGGTGCAAGCATCATGCACCTTCTCTGACCTGCCAGCGCTAATGGAGAAGCATCCCCAATGACCCACCAACACCTTCATATCCATAGAAGAGTAGCCCTTTCTGTTGATGTATTCTGTGGCAAGGTGCTCTCGGGCCAAAATAAGGACATGAGAGCCACCTGTTGCTCCAACACAGTTCAGGATCCTCATAGCCATCCATGATGTCCTGCACATTGCTGAGGATCACAGTCTTGCTTGGCAGGAGGTGATTAATGGTCCTTCACGCTGGTCTCCAGAACAGCTTCCTACTGACCAATAGCAATCTGGCATTGCGAATTTCCAAGCATGTGATTGCCACTCACATCTAAACTGTTGATACAGCTCTGGTTGATGTTCTTGTGTCGGATTTCTGGGATGAGCTCAGCACACAGACCCAGGAATGAGGCCTTGTGCATCCAAAAGTTCTGCAGCCTCTGCTCATAATCCCAAACCTGCATTGTGATGTGATGCCATCAGTCAGTGCTAGTTTCTCAAGCCCACCAATAACCATGAAATGTTTCTCACTATGTCCTACAGAAATCTGTCCTGCAAAAAATTGTCTTGTTCCCCGCAGTTCTTCTTGAGGCTCTGCAAATACTGAAGAATCATTCATCTTATGTTTTTGTGATACTCTTGACAATTGTGCAGAGTTGTGTATGTTCCACACTTCTGTGAGAGATGCTGTCATAGGTTTCACCCCCACTCTGGACTTTAGAGTATAGATGTGGGGACCTGCATGAGAAGCCCTAAGCTTAATTACCATCTTAGATCAATAGGCTGCCACCATCCAAATGTTTGAGTCATCTGGAAAACTCTCTCTTCCCTCACAAAACCTTCCCCTTCCTGAGTAGCCTTGAGAGACTCCTCCACCAATTCCCTGGTGAACACTGATCCAAACCCTTGGACCTTAAAACAAGGAAGAATTACTCATTCCCCCTCTTTTTCCCCCTACCAAACCCTGGTGAGTCCAGATCCAATCCCCTTGGATCTAAAAAACAAGGGAAAAATCAATCAGGTTCTTAAAAAGAATGTTTTTAATGAAAGAGAAGAACGGCATAAGAAAAAAAACCTCTGGGAGATAGCATACAAGCTGATGTCACAGACAACAGATTTAAAACACAGGATATTCCCCTGAGCAAAAACCTTAGCAAACACAGGAATATCCAATGTTGATTATTCCCCTAATGCACGAAGACAAAGTCACAAAAAGAAAATAAACATAAACCTATTTATTTTTTTTCTAAAACTTACTACTCTAATAAGAGGCTGGTTCCTTGTTCTGTTACACTCTGGCTGAAACTGAAACTGACTCTAAACAAAGGAAACTTCCCTCCTTCCTTTTGAAACATCTTGTTCCCCCATTGGTTCCTCTGGTCAAGTGTCAGCTAGGCTAGGTGAATGTCTTAACCCTTTACAGGTAAAAGAGGCATTAACCCTTAACTATCTGTTTATGACAGATGGTGAGCAGAAACATATCTAGCACAGGCTTGTGGGAAATTGAAAATCGGCACAAAAATTATGGGATAGAGATGATATAATGAGGTGGAGAATGTTGCATTATGGGAAGTTGACCCCCTGCTCCCACTGAATGATGGTGGGTTTCTCACTGGGATACCAGCTCATGGTGTACTGCCCTGTGCATCAACACAGATACACCTGGTGAGTATGCACAGCACTGACACAAGGAGACAAGTATGCATGCACCCAAGCAATGTACTAACTGTCATGACTGTATGCCAACACAACTTACATCAGCAAAACTTTGCAGTATAAATATGGCCTAAGTCAGAAACCTACTAAACTTGTTTTACCATTCTTCACATTCCTCCTTTTTGTTTGCTGTCATGTCTCACAACTCTTCAGGCTTCTGCTGAAGGATGACTTTGTGGAAGGAAAGTGCATTCAGCCCAATTATATAGTTTTGTTATTTATAATATAAGACAGTATTGCAACAAAACATACATTGTAAAAAACCCACCCAAAAGATACCTACTCTCTATTTATTTTATAGTGATATGGCTACAGTGATTATAGACTCATTATCTTTGATTACAAAAACATGAAATGCTGATTTCTAACATTTAGTGTTTCAGTAAGTACGGTGTCAACAGCTTTCAAGATGTTTTGGACATGGGTGGGGTTTATATTTTCAGAGATGACTCACCACTTGCATGTTCTGCAACCCTGATTGTTACTGAGACAATCAGCAAACAAATCAGGTTTTATAACACACACACACACACACACACACACACACACACACACACACACACACACACACACACACACACACACACACACACACACACACACACACATTTAGAAGTCAGATTCATAGTATTCTGTGCAGGGATAGCGCTATTACCAAATCAAGTGCAATAGAACTAATATGGACTACTCACACTCTGAGTAACTTCCTATGTATGCCTTCCTTCAGAAATGTTTCTTTTATTTCTCCATAATGAAGATATTTTGCAATCCATTTAAAATGATTGTACCTCTTAATTCTGTCATAGGATTGTTGAGTGAATAAAAAAGACCTATTATGTTATGTAATTCATGTCCTGCTAATTCAAGTTTATTCTCCACCACGTTTTTTTTCTAATTCTTCGGCCATATTAACTCTTTCCAAACATGTTGATTCCATCTTGTTCTATTAAAGCTACATTCTAAATCATAAATTGCTACAGATATATTTTCGGTTAAGTTTTGCCTGTGGTATGGGGGCTCCAGAATGCTCTTAGAAGTCCAGAGAAAAATGGCTGCTGCTTTACCTTATGTCAAGGTGCAGTAAGTGCTTTCCTACCTGGGCAAATTCCTCCTGATCTATGTAGATGGGGAGGGCCATAGTTCCACCTCCCCCACTTTGGAGAAGCTAGCACTACTGCAGGTGCTAGTCAGAAGCAATGGCTAAACTCAGGTGAACGTTAGGACTGCAAATGTGTCTGGCAACTGCAAAGGGACATTAGTGGGGGGAAAGTTCCTTGTATACTCCCCTTCTTTATGAATATCCACGGGACTAGACACCATCTGGCCTCTTGACTGCAAGGGCAATTAGTCAATGGAACCATTTGCTTGGCAAATTATGATACAGTCATTAAACCACTGAGCTATCTTCGTACTCAGACTCAGCTATCTACAATGCATTATTATATGGGTCTCTGAAAATAGGCTTGTAAATTTATACAAGTATTACTATTATTATTAGTCCTAGGGTTTAATAACTGTTCTGTAGCACTGATCTTATTTTAAATGTTATTGTTATAGTTTTTTGTTGTAATGCTGTTCATATATGAGAAACTTTTAAAATTTAGGTCCTTGTTAAGAAGCGTCGTGCTTGAGATTTTGGAAAACATGTAATGTCTATCTCTATGAAGAAATGATCTTGGAGCTTGTTCAAACTTGTTGAGATAAGAACCAAGATATAATATTTTGGAATGTTTCATTTTTAAAATCTTTACCTCCCAAGAAAATTCTTGTAATTTTTTCCCCTAGAGACAAGGTGGGTGAGATATCTTTTATTGGACCAACTTCTGCTGATGAGAGAGACAAGTTTTCAAGCCACACAGAGCTCTTCTCAGGCTGGGAAAGGTACTTCAAAAGATATTACCTCACCTGCCTCGTCTCTTCACTATCCTGGGATCAACACGCCTACAACTATACTCTCTTTTTTCCCTTCAGTTATAACATTGGCATTTTTATTTCTTCCATGTGATTTCTGGATGTCAGTTTTGAGAACACTAGTTGCTTGGGGTTGAACCTGGTAAAGAAAATAATGAGAAGATTTGAAACTGCACATGGATATTGCTAATATAGAAAGGTGTGCCCATTTTTTGCTCCTCTTACTACTCAAGAGCTCCCCCTGATGTCTTGAAATATGTTGACTACTTTATAATTAATACAACAAAAGGTCTCTGCTAGCCTCCCAATATTAAAATATTCAGGACTACTATTCAGTACTAGGGTGACCTGATAGAAAGTGTGAAAAATCAGGATGGGGGTTGGGGTAATAGGCGTCTATATAAGAAAAAGCCCCAAATATCAGGACTGTCCCTATAAAATCAGGACATCTGGTCACCCTATACGGTACTCTGATGTTTTAATACTATAATTTAATATTTGTCAACAAAACTAAATTTGCTGCTGACTTGTGAATATGGGAAGAGCATCAGATACTAAAACCTGTGTCTGTAACCTGGATTTGAACACGGGATGTGTTTCCAGATCTGCATTGCACTACTTAGTGATCAAACAGTAGCCCATGACTAGCCCCACATGGGATTGTTTCATGTGTTTGTGTGTCCAACAGTGATGACGTCTCTGACTTTAATCCCAGTAAACTTGGTTTGTGTCCTTGATCATTAGGAATTTCCCATCCATCCTTCAGGCCACAAAGCACAGTAAGAAAACAGTGAAATAACCTCTAGAAAAAATGTGGGGTTCACAGATACTCTTATGATACTGGTCTAGCACCTTGTTTTTCAGTCCCCACCATCTTTTTCACTAGCAGTCACTGCTTTTGAGGCAATTAGGTTTTCAGAACAACAACATGATGCCTCTCTTAGTACCTGTTAGTAAATATTAATGTTTTTAGTTCTTTCTTTTGGTATGTTGGATTCATTTATATATCAACTATTCTCTAGAATTTTTATCTTCAGCAAAGAGTATGTCTCAATTCTAAGGCCCAGAGCATTGGTCCTTGACCGATAAGTAACCCTATTCAGGAGTTTACCTATTACGCTATATTTTAACAACGTTGAGAGCCTTCATGTCTATACAACTCCAGATATTCTTGGAAGCCATCTTAATGGAAATTAATAAGGGATGATTGTTTCAGCAGATATTTTCTGTTGGGGAATCAACATGGAAGAATGATGGTGGGGTAAGAAGGACCCGTGATAGGTTGGATCACAGAAACTCCCCTGGGAGCTGCCACTTGATGTGTCAAGACTACTTTTACCCTTGATTTTCCTGCAACCTCAGGACTCCAGCACCCTGTCCAGACATGCCTGTCTGCTCCAACAAAGACCCAGGGTCTGAATTACTTGCCCCAGAACTGCAGGTTTACCTGAAAGCAGCTAACAGAAATTTTCTTGTCTTTAACACTCAGATGCCCAACTCCCAATGGGGTCTAAATCCAAAAAAATCTGTTTTACCCTGTATAAATTGTTCACCCTCTATAACACTGATAGAGAGATATGCACAGTTGTTTGCTCCCCCAGGTATTAATGCATACTCTGAGTTAATTAATAAGTAAAAAGTGATTTTATTAAATACAGAAAGAAGGATCTAAGTGATTCCAAGTAGTAACAGACAGAACAAAGTAAGTCACCAAGCAAAATAAAATCTGCAAATCTATGTCTAATCAAACTGAATACAGATAAGATCCTAATGAGTTCTAGAATGCTCCCTTTTACAGACTAAACTTCTTTTAGCCTGGGTCCAGCAATCACTCACATCCCTTGCAGTCACTGCCCTTTGTTCCAGTTTCTTCCAAGTATCCTGCGGGGTGGAGATGCTCTCTCTTTAGCCAGCTGAAGACAAAATGGAGGGGTCTCCCAGGGGTTTAAATAGACTTTCTCTTGTGGCTGGAGACTCCCTCCTCCTTCCTGTGAAAAATCCAGCTCCTAGATGGAATTTAGGAGTCACCTGGGCAAGTTACATGTCCATGCATGACTCTCAGTTTTTACAGGTAGCATCCATTGTTTACATGCTACCTTGAACATCTACAAGTAGACTTCTTATGCGGATTGGAGCATTCCAAGATCCATTGTCCTTTAAGTGTTTCTTGATTAGGTATACTTAATTTCAACATTCCTTTCTCTAGGAACTGACCAAATGCTCTACTAAGGTTATTTAGAAATCAAGCCAGTATACAGCCAACATTCACAACATTCATAACTTTGAATACAAAAATGATACATGCATATAAACAGGATTAATACATTCAGTAGATCATAACCTTTGAGATAAGTTACATGGCATATGTAGCATAAAACACATTCTAAGCATATTTCCATAGAGCCTTATGGGAGGTACTGTCACAGGACCCACTGAGAGATATTATCCTGAAGAATTGTTAGTCCTCTCAGTTGTAAATAACCATGCCTTCACACATAGATCAGGTAAACTGAGAATGTATAGAAATGACATCACAACATATGTTTCTGGGAAAGTATTCTTGGCAATGAGGTTTCCTTTGTCTGAAATCCCATATAATGATACTGATATGAAAACTTAGTCGGGGGAATGAAAACTGCACATCCCTACCAGATGCAAGAGAGACACATATCCAACTCTTAGTCTGACAACAAAGGGTATATTCTGTATAGTGCTATTTTAATCTCTGATTGATAATCTTAGATTAAATTATTTCAATTGAGCCTGTTTTTCAACAATCTTGAGTCATGAACTCAAACACAAAACACCTCAGAGCCACGTACCACATCTAATTTTCTACCTGTGCTGACAACTGTCACAATTTGATTGTGAGTCTCATAGGGTTTGGGCTTTTCAGATAAAGCCCCGTCTCCTGGAGATCGGTGATTATATGGCAATCTCAGCCATAATGGTTGCAAAGACAAGCTTGAAAACATGACCCTACTGTACCTGATGGCTCAGAAACCAGGAGGCAGACAGAAAGAGCCCCAAGCTTACTATTTTTTGAAAAAATCTCCTGTTTCTAGGACAATATCCTGAATTTTTAGGGTCTGACTCATGGATTTTAAACATTTGGTGTTGCTGATATTGAGTCCATACCCCAGAAATCACCCCCCATCCCAATTCAGTGCCAACAATCAATCCTTTTCCAACCAATTATTTGGCCCTTGAACAATGCTCTGTACCAATTCATCTTCCACCTTGCCCAGGTTTCTGTTTAAGCTCTCTCCTTTTGCTAGCTCCCAACTAACCCATACTCCCAATCTCTCATTCACTGCCCCTCTTCAGTCCATTCTTGCTCCTCCACCTCTAGGATCCCCAATCAATTCTCTATCCCTCACCCAGGATCCCAAATACATAACTGCCCTAATCCATCCTTTCCCCCTCAACCTTCCCAATCAATACTCTGAATACTAATGCATTCTCTGCTGCCAAAGCAGTCCATTCTCTGTCCCACAGCCCTTGCATCCAACTTCTGCAGCTCCACCACCACCAACACCACTCCTCACTTAGTTTATCCTCTGCTCCTGAGGCACCACCAATCAATCCGCAATTGATCCTCTGTTTCCCAAGCCCCAAAGTAATCCATCCTCCATCCCAACAGCACCCTCCAATCATGGAATCCTCTCCCATACCCCTGCTGCAGTCAGATAATCCTCTGCCTCCTTTCCACCAGCAAACTGGTCCTGTGCCTCCCAGAGATTTTTTCCTCTAAACAACTCAAGATGTGTCTCCCCCTCCAATACCTCTCTTTTTCTTCTCCCAGGTTATATTGGGTAGCTGCATGAAAAGGGGTGGCATCCTTTGCTATTGGGATCTGGCAAGGAAGGGGGCAGCCTACCCTACTTATGCTCCCACAGCCAGGCCAGGAAGAAGGCAGATGAAGAGCAGAGTGGCAGGCCCTCAACTGGTATGTTGCTGAGCAGCTGTAGTAGGGCAGAGACAGAGTTGTTGACTGGTGATGGAACTGGGGGAGAATGGGAAAGCAATGGAAGCCAAAAGCAAAAGAGATATGGTAGCATCCATTGATTCCTCCCCCCACACTCAACAACAAATATGTATTGCTTAATTTTGTAATGTGTGAGATATAGTTCCAGGTCTTTATTTTTACAAATTTCTATCATTATAGAGTTTGTATAATCTTTTAGGAGAGAACCTTTTATAAATTTAACAGCATTACAGTATTCTATACTTTTCAATCTGTAAAGCTGTAGTGTATTTCTCCAACATATAACAATTCTAGCAGTTACATTTAAATAGATGAATTACACTCTCATATTGTATGCATAACTATGGATCTTTAGTTAAATTTAATGCATTTTTTACTTCGGTCTGTAAATACAACAATTGTTGCAAGATTTTTGTGTAAACTTACTTTTAATTATATAGTTTTGTTTAATTACAAGAAAAGTATCTTGGGAGAAATAGAATGTTTGTTGTTGCCTAACTCATTTCATTGACCTCAACACTGCAAATCCTTATATCCATATCCTTTTCTTATACGTAATTTTTTTCCAGCTTTTTAACATGTCAAATTGAATATTTGGTGATTATTTTCTTTAAAGTAAATTCATGCTTTTTTCTCTGATATTTCTGAATTTGCAATGAGTTTACTGCTTTCGTATTCTTCCTTGAAGCTTATTGGTTTACTAATGTTCAATATTAAAAAAAGAAAAAAGAAATTAAGACGTCACTTGATTTTTTTATCTGTTGATTATCAGGTAGATGGATTCTATTCTATATAGATACTCAAACAGTCCTGATCACTGAAGCATCTGAGATAGTTCCAGGAGAACTTTAAGCAACATGGTTAATATCTGTCATGATGTGATTGAATCGCTCTGTGTCCTCCTCTGCTCAGAGGGGAAAAAATTGTATGGGAAGTAAACTGTTTTGTTTTGGAAGGGTTTTTGTTTTCAACCTTTTTTCATTTGCAGACCCCTAAAATATTTCAAATGGAGATGCAGACCCCTTGGGAAATCTTAGACATAGTCTGCAGACCCCCATGAGTCCACAGAACACAGGTTGAAAACCATTGTGTTAGAGGAAAGTTTTAAGAGCAGAAAGTGGTGAGGTTTATGATGGTCCTGAGTTCCTGTGGGGTTTTGTTCCCTGGCTGGTCTGGTGAGTAAGGGACATTGGACTGACTCAGTACAGATATGTTCAGTTCTGAGGTCTGCCACAGATTTCTCATGTGACCTTGGGGAACTCATTTAATCTCTCTGTTTCTTAGTTCCCCATCTGTAAATTGGTAATTTTTTTGTCTTCTCTTTGAGTAGAGACTGTTTCATTATGTGTTTGTACAGTGCCTAGCACAATGGAGCCTCTGGGTGCTACCATAATACAAATTAAAAATAATTCTAGGCAATCACAGTTTCAAAGTCAGAATACTGACATTTTTCAGCATTTCACACATCCCTGTTATGAAGAAGTAAACCATGCAGGCCATAATCCCCTTCCCTCAACTTCTTCAACTGGGATTTTTCCATGTTCAACAATTTAGAACATTCCAATCATATCACACTTCTTTTCCCACAAAAACACACATCTACCTTCACTCTCTTCTCTTTGCTCATAGTCCACATTTATGAACCACTGACTTTTTAAAGGAATAGCTTACATTTTAAAATATATATTTGAAATGCCTCAAAAAAATCTCAGTCTGTAACTTCACCTGTCAGCTCTTTGGGCCCATCTTTTTGTTATGTGTTTGTGTAACCCACACACCTCCTGAGTGTGGTGCTCTGTCCCCTCTAGTGGCACTGAGACCACATAGACTAGAGATTAATTAGTCTGCTACAGCCAGAAGTGAAAGTAACTTAAAGGACTTACCGGTATGCCGGAGTCCTGAGCAGGAGGTGTGACCTCAACTGGAAGAGGCGGGGCCTTTAAATACCTGAGCCCTTTGAATCAAGATTTAAAGGCCCAGGGGCTCCAGCTGCAGCTAGGAGCCCCAAGGCCTTTAAATCACCCCCAGATCTACCCTGGGAGCCCCAGGGCTCAGGGGCGATTTAAATTGCTCGGGGCTCCTACCGCCACAGAGCCACGTGTCCTTTAAATCACTGCTGGATCCCTTCCACCAATACCCCAGGGCTCCAGCAGCAGGGTTTGGGAGGCAATTTAAAGGGCCTGGGGCTCTGGCCACTGCAGGGAGCCCAGGGCCCTTTAAATTGCCAGCCTGGGGAAGCCGGTCCAGTTCTGCACGATGTACTGGCTCTTGCAGGTATGCCACACCGGACTATACCAGTTTACTTTCACTTCTGGCTACAGCCTTAGCTAAGAGGGAGGTGGTTTTTAGCTCATGCCATAGAGGCTCATGTATTTAGCTCCAGATGTCCCAGGTTCAATCCTGCTTGCTAACAACTAGGGTCAGTTGGTGTGACAAGTGGGGAAGGATTTCAGCTGGGAAGTCTCTGAAGCTCCAGAGCACTTCCTCAGCTAGGGGAAGTATGTAAAATACACACACACACACAAACAAATATACTTCTTGAGTCTGATGCTGTGTCCCCTCTCATGGCATGGAGACCACTTAGAGATTAATGAGTCTGCTACAACCTTAGCTAAGGGCCATGTGGCTTTTAGCTCATGCAGAAGAGGGTAATGCATTTAGTTCTGGAGGTCCCAGGTTTGACCTCACCCACTGATGACCGGGGTCTGTCAGCGTTACATTTGCACAGTCTTGCTTTTAGGCACCTCTACACTAATAATCATGATGATAATGTGGCTTCTATTGTCTCTCTGTGCTGAAAAAAGTCTTTACAAGAGCAGGGAAATAATGGAGCTGGTCAGATACTTTGGAAAATTCGTTGACAGAAAATGCAATTTCTACACAATCAAAAGTTGCCTCTGAATGCTGGCTGAGAATTAGGATTCAAAACACGGTCCGGGTGGGGTTTTCTCTTAGGGACACAGCAGAGATGGGGTGCAGAGAAGGCTGTAAGGGTCCTGCCCAGATCATCAGACTGTGAGAGGATGCTGCACAATACAAAGAAGGCAGATGTTTCCTGCCAAGTCTATTTGGCATGCCTAGAGAGAAGCTGAGAAGTTTGGAGCACTGGCCAAATTAGATTTTCAGCTCAAACCTTAGCCTAAGCCTTTTTAAAGCTTTGGAAAGATTGCACATCTTTAATACAAGCAATCTTTCTAATACAGCTGTCAAGCTATACCTGGTATAGCTTTACCATCCACCGCTTAAGCTCAATCCTAGGTTTAAAAGTCTTAACAATTGCCATCTAAAGCTACTAAGAGCACACGATCATAATCTTGATAATTTATTCACTTTCCAAAAATATTATTTGATACCTTCTAATATTATTTTAAATTCATTATTTTCATTACTTTATACAGCAACACTCCCTTTTTAAAGCTTCTAACATCATACTTTCCTGTTTGAAGTTTTATAATGTCTTATGAAATGAAATTAACTGGAGATTTTTGATGGGAACAATTCTATCAAGATGGCAGTGGCCTTTCTGTTTCACTTGTAATTCTTGTACTGGGCCTGTTCATTAGGCTGTAATCCTTTCAAACACCTGGGTGTTTTTTTTAATTTTATTTTATCTGAAAAGACTGAAAAAAATTTAGTGGCATCTTGACTTGCAAAAATAGTATCTTGTCTTCATTTTCAGGGGGAACTGCTTTCCATCAGGTCATGTTGTATGACAGCACATAGGGTCTGATTCCCCCCTGCCTTACATTTTGTGCAGTTATTTAAACCTATGCAAAATAGATGTAAGTGCTATTAAATCAGAATTCTGCCCTCACTTAAATCAGTGATGACATCTACAGCCACTTAGCAGTCATTTGCACATGTATAAGTAACTACACAAGGTGCAAGGTAGTGGCGAACCAGACTCACAGGTGGTAGCAGCAGGAGCAGAGCCAATGGGGCATGTTAGATCCTCTCCTCTTTCTGCCTCTGGCTCAGAACTACAGAGAAGGAGCACAAAACGGGATAGTAGAACACCTGCTTCCAGAAGGAGCAGCAGAGGAAACACTAGATCCCCAGAATCCTCTTCCGCATAGCGTGGAGCCAGCAATCCTCTGATCGCTGTTTTAAGAAGGCCATAAAAGGCTCCAGCACCTCAGAAGAAAAAGAGACTCCAGCAGAGAGGAGTGTTAATACACTGATCTCCAGGCAGAGAACTGATGGCACCTGAAAAACATTCTTTCATTCTTCCTGACTTTGCTTACACATGCGATCATATGTACATAGAACTCACTGCATGTCATGTAAGTGGAGTTGGGACAGGATAAGTGGAGCGGTCTTCTGTTAATTCTATGTGGCTTGATGAAGATAGGGCAACAGCTATGGTACTAGAGTCTTAGGTGTAGATTTGCCATTTTTCCGTTGCTGCACTGGACCAGTTGTCCATGCTAATATTAGATCTACCAGCTGACTTCAATGCTGTTAATCATGAGGTGTTGTTAACTTATATGCAGAAAGATACAGGAATAGACAAGGCTACTCTTGAGTGGCTCTTCTTTCCTGGCTGAGAGTCCTACATTATGCATTGGGACATTTCTCATTGATTCTGAGCTCACCTATAAGCAGAGTGCCTCAGAGTTTTCTCCTTCCACATCATTTTGTTTAGGGTGATGGGGGTTAATGACAAAGTATGGGCTGTGAAGTTCTCAGTACAATGATGGCGCTCAGATCTATGTCTCCAGTTTGGCTATTTCAGCAGTGGCAGTTGAATTCTCTACCTAATATCTGGAGGAAGTTCCAGCATTGATAAGAGCAAGATGAGCAAAGTTCAGGCCACACTGAAATGCTTTTGTCAGTTTGGGCAGAAGAGGTGAAAGCTATGACAGCATCTTTATCACTCTGTTGATTGACAGCGTTGTCTGTTGTTCATCTCTTGAGTTCCTAAGTTCAGGGTCTGGTTAGAGATTTTAGACGATCAAATAGCAGTGGTGACTGGGCTGCTTCTTGCCATGGCCAGAAATGTGTAGCGTTTTCTTTCAGACACAAACTTCATTAACATACCTCAGGCTTATTCTCTATTAGATTAGAAGATTAGACGAATGCAATGTGCTTTGCGTGGAAATACACCCTATGTTTATTCAGAAGTTGAAACTGGCGCACAATTCTGCCTCCCATGGAGCCATGTATCTCCACAGCAGGATATGACATTGACACTGTGTGATCTGTCTGATCTGCACTGGTTGGCTTCCTGATAGAATTTAAAGTGTAGCTATTGATCATAAAGCCCTAAATGGCCTTGAAAGACCATCTCTCTTCCCATGGTTACTGCACAGTCTAGCACTTTCCAGAAGTGGTCTTGTCATTCGAACGCTAACACTTTGCAGCAATCTGCAAGCTTGTTCAAAACAGTTGTATTTAGTAGTGTAGAGGACACTCAGAACTCCTAACAGCAGCAAACTCTGTCTTTGATGGATGCATCTTGCAAAGTCCAGGCAAATGCAAACCAGCAAAATGAATGCATGTTTGATGGGTTGTTTGCCATGACAGCTGCCCTTGGAGGTGGGCAAGACAAAGAAGTTACGTCTGGCTCAAACAGAGTGTTTGGCTCTGACTCAGCTCTATGCCCATGTATGTGAATGAGCCAAGAAAGAGACAATCCAGGAAGAATATTCTGGCACTTCTTCCTGGCTGTTACAGTGACCTTATACATCACTTCATACATTCTCCCATTTGTATGAGTATAATCAGTTCCAATGGATCGTCTAATGTTTTGGCATGGCTCTGCCTTGGCTTTGGCTTCAGACTTTCTGGCTTGCTTATGTACATTGCATCCAGCATGCTTGTGAAATTAACTAATGTGTATTTAAGAATAACTAATATCCATTCTATGTTTTAAAAAATGGTCCCGAGAATGGGGAGATTAAAATAAATCAAACAATGAATTATACTTTAAAATAATCTTAACTACCAGCTTTAGTACACCAAAGCAAGGTAAAGCAAAGCTGAAATTTAACCTCTGATTCCGTTACCTACATCTATATATTGAAGTGCCTCATGGGTGTGGGGTGTGTGGGTGTTTGTGGATGTCTATGTTTATATATAATATACGCATATATATTATATATGGTATATGTCGGGGTTGCGTTCTTGAAAAGGGCGACGGACACCGAAACAACAGATACCAGGGAATTTTTCCCCATAAGAAATAATGGCCTGTCCCATCTCCTCTCGCCCCACTCCACCTCCCTCCTTCCTCTTCCTGCCCCGTTCCACCCATTCCTCTGAGTGCACGCTGTCGCCATTCTTCCCCTCCAGCGCCTCCTGCACACCACTGAATAGCTGTTTCCCAGCGTGCAGGAGGCACTGGGAGGGAAGGGGAGGAGTTCATGCTGCCAGTGATGGGAGGGAGGGGCACTGGCTGCCGGTGGGTGCTAAGCACCCACAGAAAAATGATGTAAAAGGCAAAGTGACGGATATGCAGATTGAGACCAATGTGAATTGGAACACATTTCCCTATTGATCAGCAACGGATATGCAAAATGACAGATAAGGGGGAGACATATGCCAGGGACCCCCTGTATTTTATTTATTGAAGAAGTAGCTAAGAATGAAAAAAAAATATGCATTGTTGTAATATACTGGTTGCTGACACAAGAGACTGTAACAGCTTTTATTTGATGTCCTGGCAGGATGGTTCTTTAATATGAGTGTTATTGATACAATGGATTGTAATATCTCTTACAAAACCATTACAGGCTATTATATTAGTGGGCGTTTGAATATACAGTAATTGATGTATCATTGACATAACAGCCCATTGCCTGACTACCTCTCCAGCTATATGTAAATTAAGCCCTTGAACTAAACATAATTTATGAATTTCAGTGCCTTCCATATACAACTGCAACTATACTTCAGTAAACGAAAGAGCTTGACAAGTTTTAATTTTCCATCACTAAAACAACAAAATGATTATTTTCAATATTTACCAAGCACCCCAGTGGTACATGTTTCATAAAACACAGCCTTTCAGAAAAGCATAGAAAGCCAGGTCCTGCATCACTGCAGTCAATGGGAGCTTTGCTATTGACTTCCATGGACACACAGGCTCTAGCCCATAATCTTGGTTTGACATGACACAACAAAGGAAGATCATAAAGAACTGGGGCTGGTAATAGTAAGATTGTGGCTTATATGGAAAGGTTACATCTTGATGGTTATTTGCATTGTGGTCCCACCTAAAGACCATAGCTGGGGATCAGGTTTCATTGTGCTAGACACTATGCCCACTTATAACAAAAGAGACAGCCACTGCTCCAAAGCACTTACAAGCTCAGTAATGATGATGTTTCAGTTTCCTTTTAAAATCTGTTGTTGATTTACTCAAATTATATTCCACTTTATAGGCTCATCTGAACAATCAAGCTGTATTTTAATAATGAGGATCCATAAATAACAAGCAATTTATTTGTCTTTTTTTTAAAACATGTTTGATGTTGATGACACAGGAAAATATCACCCCAATTTATCCAAGAGAATATTCAGCATGAAGCTTCCTTGCATAGCCTTGCAATGTCCCTCAGACCAGGCCTGTATGGAATGCCTCTTGGGGTAGTTCAAATTCAGTGTCCTCTCAGTCTTTGTCCCTCTACTGAATGTTAATAGGGAAGATGATTTTTGTGGTGTGGACTGTCCAACAGGAGTTAGACTGAGATCACATATGTATTTCATTTAGGATGAAGAATTATTTGACTTTAATGCCTTTACTCTGACCTGAGCGGGATTGAAACCAGTTACCTGATGGTAGAGGCGGAAAAATTAAAAAATTGTTTCCTTTTGCAGTCTTTGGACCTAAAATTAGTCAAAATGTTTTAAACCAAAATGAAAAACATAATTTTTTTAATGATCTTTAAACTTTTTAACTTGTTTGGGTCATTGGCTGTATCTAACAATATTGAGTGCATTTGTATATAGCACCAAAGAGCCCTATTCAGCAGTGGATTTTACTGCACTTTTTGCAAAGTATATTCTCCCTTTGAGACTTATGTGTATATTTCACTTGGGCTAATGGGAGTTATATGCACTGAGAGAAATTAATAACCTATTCATTCTGTACGCTAGGCAGCAATTTTTCATTTCATGCATCATATACAACTTGCTATACAAGGTCAGTAAGTATTCTTAACATACAGAAAAAAAAGATTGAGACAGCTTTATTGTTTTGAAAGCTAGATACATCGAGCTCATAATTCATTTCCATAACAGTATAGCATCAGAAGCTGCACTGACAGCCAGTCACAAAATCTTTAACACAAAATCCCTGCCCTCTCACTGAAGTCAATTTGGCCCAAATTAAATAACATAGGAACAAACCCAAAAACACTTTACAAAAGAATCTGTAAAATAAATTGAGGTCTGGACTATTAATAACAGTCCAAACAGCCAATTCCATTCACATAGACTAAGACCTCAGTCTTTCAAAGTGCAATGGAAACTCTGAGCATTGTAATGATGTGAAAAGAAAGTTGAAAGTGTTGAAGAAATTCAAAGTAGTCAATAAAGAATGTCTAAGACAGATGCTACTTAAAGGGCTTGTGTACATAGGGACATTGACAGGCAGAACTATAGTAGTATAATACAGCTTCAATTCTGCTGGTATAGCTCCCCATTTGCATACTCTATTTCAAAATAAGAATGACTTTATTCCAGTATAATTACTCTGCTTCCAAAGATTCACTCCCAAGGACTAGGTGTAAATGAAATGTCATTTATTTTCTTTGGATACAAAGGACACTCCAAATGGAAACAGATGGGTGTGAACCTCTGGACTTAAAATTTCTTGAATTTGGGGGCCATTCAGATACAGACCCTCTCTAATTGTGTAAACTGGGAGAAAAGCAATGAACTAATCTGAGTATGTGCATGTATTTCCTCAGGACAATCTTTACCTTTGCCATGGCTTTGTGAATCACCTCAGGGAGATAGTAAACACAGCTAAAAACTCCATTTCTTAAAGGAAAAAAAGTTCATTTTCATTTACATTTCAAAGGCTATTTTAATGTCTACAAATCTAATTCCCAGAGAAAAAATAGTTTTTTTAAAATTAGAATTTGCATTAAAGTAGAGGAACTAAATGACCTTATACATCCTTCTCATCTTTAATACCTGCTGTTCTCTTGTGTTAGCAGCTAGCTTGATGTTTGGTGCAATACTTATGATAGGTCTCTGTAGTTAGAATTGGTTTCCTTTCCTGTAAATCAATGTTTCCCATACAGAAGCCTGTGCTTAGGTGGAGGGAAGACTGAAAAGAGAAGCTGTGGGGTTCCAGGCAGAAAAGAGAAGAGCAGTGCAATGGGTAAAGGTATATGGCTACAGTTATATTCTCAAAGCAAATACATTGCTATAGGCGACATGGTGGGTAGCTCCTTGGGCTCCCTCTCTGCAAAATCCCTTACAATAGGGCACAAATATCTCATACATACTGGGCTGCAGGCTCAGGAAGCAGCTCTCTGGGCCCAAATTTGTATCTCATAACACATAACTTAACAGTGAAAGCACATTTGCATGGTACAATTTGATTTCCTGATACTGATCATCCAATCATGCCAAATTTCCTCCTTGCTCCATTTTCTGTAAAATATGACTGGAATGTTAAGGTCAGATGGTTGAGTTTTACATAAACTGAAACTTTTTTCTTTAGTAGGTAGAATGCTTGTTCAAAAAAACACCCTTCCCCTCAAAAAACTCAAACAACTCCCCACCCAAAAAAATCGGTCCTTTTTCTATGGGCTGCATGCAAAGATCCACAATCAACTACACTGTAGAGAAGTCTGAACTAAAAGTAAAATTACAACCAGAATAACAAGTTTATAATTTCAGATTTTCTCTTATTTTCTTATTTGTGTGATGTGTGTGTATGCCTTCTGTCTCTGAGGCACCTCTCACTTTCCTAGCCACTATAAGCTTACAGATCAAACAAATAAGAAATAAGAAAACAAAGTTAAAATAAAAGCTACAAACAATAGTTTTGGTACCTTAATCACTTGTTCTTTATGTCTTTCTTGTTCTCCAATCAAACTTCATTTCGATAGGTTTGCTATGCAATGCTGCTATTGCTGCCTGGCATAATAATTAAGGAACACCTCTTGAAATACAGTACTGAGAAAGCAGCCTCACCATAAAATAGAAAAGCTTCTACACCAAGTACATACGCAAGAGAAGTGCCAAAAAGAGGATAGGTATTTAGAAATTTGGTCAGAGGAGGCCTTCCCTACCAGCAAGCCAGAATCTGTATTCCTGCATAAGTAATATATGATGTAATATGTTAATATTTTGTAGTAACTTTGCCTTAATAAAAAAGAGATTTTTAAATAATAATAATAAAAACCACAAGTAGCTGTTCCTTCTTACACTACCAGACTGATTGTTAAAAGAACTGCTGGAGAACTTGTAGGAGCACATAAAAATTACCTTCACCCATGAAGAAAAATGTAGATAAAATTATAGTAATTTAGAGGTATTGTGAAGTATGAACAAAAAAATATTGTCCATAGTGTACCAAAATATATATTCCAGTAGCACTATATTTTTCACCCAGTGCAAAAATAGACTGGAAATTTATATCATTACAGAATAGTGTGCTGCTAGAACTCAATACAAGTTAATACAACTATACTTAGGACTTGATCCAAATCCCACTGAAGTCAATGTGAAGACTACTTTTCACTTCAGTGGGAGTTGGATCAGCCACCTAGATAATTTGAGCAAGTCTACATTATATTTTTATTGCAAGTTGGCTACATTTATGATTGACTTTCATAACTTTTTGTTTCAAGAAGTGATAAAATGATTAGACTTTGTGTTTACTATCTCATATCTTATTGAAAGCATTTGTGTGTTGTAGTGAGATATGAGTTGCATATGAAACCCTTTCAGATTAAAAGGTTCTTATTTTTAGATGACCTTCCCAACCCCACATCAAACCAACAATGCTTTATCATCATAATGGGCCAAATTCACCTATGGCATAATTCCATTGAGATAAATTAAGCTGCACTGATGATACATTTAGTTAATTTAGCAAATATTTTCATCACTTTGATTATACGTAATTTTTAAATATAGATTATGTCCTGGAATATAATGATTTACTTAGTCACAACCTAGAAAAGTGAATGTCACTTATGGGAAATGTGAGCATACTGGACCCTGATAAATTGAATTTAATCTTAGAAAATCCTTTGATTTGACAGATGATATTGTTCACTTCTGTCTGGATTTGTTTGGAGCCCCCATTTTATGGTTGAAGGGCTGCATATATAGAAAGCCTGTACATCTACTATGCAGTTCAGCTGCTATTATGAAGTGTGTGTGATTTCTGCAGTCTTAAACATGCATTACCTGTCTTGCACATTTCCTAATTAGTTCAACCAATTTTCTTTCTGTCTCCAGGTAATATGAACCAATGATCTGAATCTGATATTGTTAACAGAACAAAGTTCTGAACAAATGTTTTAGATCACAGTCTGTTTATAGCACTACAAAAAGTGCCTTATTTGTCCCCTAATTTACACATTTAGATTTTTTTATTAATTTACCAGAAAATGAAACCATTCTGAATTCCAAGACCTTAACAATTATTCACGTTTATTCCAGAGCAATGATTGATCCAAGCTGCAACTCGCAAGAGAATACCACTCTTGAAAGCAAGATGTCAGGATTGAAAGACAACCACATCATTACAGTGTTTAAAAATGTATGAATATACCTGCCTTCAAACACACCGTACAAGTTTTTCAAATTTTAGTTTCCCTTCAGTGATGTTCTGCTTTTATTTATTTTAATATGAGTGACACATTCAATCAAACAAATTGTAGCAAAGTAAATGCAACTATGATTAAAAATAACACATTACCCCACACTTTCACCTGCTGGAATATGATAGATTTGTTTATTTACATAGTAAATCTCATGCACTACATTGGTGCTTTCTTTTAATACAGTGGTTCCCAACCAGGGCTCTGGGGTCCCCTGGGAGGCTGTGAGCAGGTTTCAGTGGGGCCATCAAGTACGGCAGGCATTAGACTCTCTGGGGCCTAGGGCAGAAAGCCAAAGTCCCGCTGCAAGGGACTGCAGCCCAGGATTCTGAGCCCCACCACCCAGGGCTGAAGCTGAAGCCTGAGCAACTTAGCTTTACGGTGCCTCCTATGATGTGGGGGCCCAAGCAACTGCCCTGCTACCCCTTAATGCCAGCCCCAGTTTTTATATGCAGAAAAACAGTTATTGTGGCACAGGTGGGCTGTGGAGTTTTTATTGCATGTTAGGGGGGCTCAGAAAGAAAAAGGTTAAGAACCCCGGTTCTAGCAGAATGTCTTTGCCTTCTGTTCACAAGTCTTATTTGGAGGCTAATCAGGCTGTGGCAACGCTTGCAGTGATCATTTTAATGTAATACTGAAATGGGGGCTGTACCAAATTGACCTCCATAACAGAACCAAACTGGTTGTGTTTAATGCAACATGAAAACATGGAAACCAAATGAAATGAAGACTTTTTTGAGATAGAGTATTGGTTTCATCAAGCATTCAGATGCTACAGAGATGGGGACTTCATAAGCCTCTAAATCAATACAATTAAATAAAGAATGTGAAAAATTTGAAAGGGAAAAGGAAAACTGAAGACTACAGGGAAAATCCTTCCAGCAGCACCATTGTGCAAGGTAAAAATGTGGTATGACTGGTTTCTCTTCTGTGGAAATCACATGAGGACTTCAATACACCTCTGCATCCTGTGGAATGGAACTTCATAGTGTTCATCATGGAAAGAGGGATATGGGTAGGCTACAGGTATGAAGGGGCCTGGATAGTGGGCTCATATATGTCATGAGCCTACTGACCAAAATCCCATGGAGGGCAACAGTCAGGAAATTCCATCGTAGACTTAGTAGTAGCAGTAGATGTGGCCCAGTTACTTTCATGCCATGGCCCTTATTTGATTTGTAGCTGAGTATTCTATTCTTCAAAAGCCCCATATTAGGGATCACTGATATTTATAGAAACTTTTCTTCCGCTTATTTTGTGCTTTTTTATTTTTAAAACCTCATTTCCGTGAAATTTCAAGTGGCTTTTATTGTTTGCAGATTGTCTTGTGACATCCACTGCCACCTCAAAATGTCAAGATTTCTCACTTGCCTAGGGGTTATTGAAGTAAAGGTAGCACATAACTGTGAACAGAATATACTAAACCTATGTTGTGAAGGGAGGAGTCCCTAACACTCCAGAGCAGAAAGGTGATGCTGATACAGCTACACCAGAAAGTACAGAAACTGTTCCAGATACTATTGCTATAGATAGAGAAAAGTTAGAGACCACCTCTCAGACTTAATTTGCAGCATGTTGTATATTTAATGATAGTAATGAATCTATAACTTTTTTTAATTTGTCATTTTACACTGAAGGGCATGGAGCACGTAGTATATAGGAATTGGGTGGTATCACTTTAAATAGTTTGTGAGCCCAGTAGTGCCCCTCACTGTTTTGTGTGTTTCAGAAGCCATCAGAACCCCACCTGAGTGCCAGTGTGCATATGTAGCTAGGTCTTGAATGTTGCATGTAGTTGCCAAACACAGTCATTCGGACACTACTGTGTCTGCCTAGTTCTTTCCTATTACACTTGCCATATAAAGAACAAAAGACACAACATATGTGCTTAGTTGTGTGCATGCGAGTGGTCCTATTGACTTCAGTAGCACTTTTCATAAGCTTAAAGTTAAGCATGTGTGGAATTCTGTGCAGGGTTGCGGCATTGTAATTGACTATCTTTACAAAAACACTGACCAGGCAGAAATGGAGCGGTCAGGGACATGTGCTCTGGATCCACCTTCAGAAGCAGCACAGAAACCTGCATCTGAAACAGCACACCCTACCTACTCCCAGGTCCCTGCATCACTCAACTGACTGAACCCATATTCATATCTGGTTAACAGGCTTTCAGCTGGATATATGATACTCTAAAAGGGAGATTGGAAAAGGCCCAAATAAGATTCTGTGCCCAGTTCCCACTGACTTTGCTTCATTTTCAGTGGATGTTGGCTCCCTAAATGCTCTTTGTACTTTTGAAAATCTCCCCTTAGGAATTTTTCTTTAAAATATATCTAACAAAACTTATAGCCATGTAATAATTACAATTATAGAGTGGCATAATATGTGTCCTATCATTTGTATATCTGCTTAAATTTGTCTTAAAATCATAGAATCATAGAATTGTAGGACTGGAAGGGACTACAACGGGTCATCTAAAGCACTCCCCTGCACTCAAGGCAGGAGTAAGTAATAACTAGAGCATTCCTGACAGGTGTTTGTCTAACCTGTTCTTAAAAACCTCCAATGATGGAGATTCCATAACTTCCCTAGGCAATTTGTTACAGTGCTTAATTACACTGACAGTTAGGAAGTTTTTCCTAATGTCTAACCTAAACCTCCCTTGCTGCAACTTAAGCCCATTGCTTCTTGTCCTATCCTTAGAGGTTAAAGAGAACATTTTTTCTCCATCCTCCTTTAACAACCTTTTATGTACTTGAAAACTGTTATCATGTCCCCTCTCAGTCTTCTCTTTTCCAGACTAAACAAACCCCATTTTTTCAATCTTCCCTCATAGGTCATGTTTTCTGGACCTTTAATCATTTTTGTTGCTCTCCTCTGGACTTTCTCCAATTTGTTCACAACTTTTCTAAAATGTGGTTCACAGAACTGGACACAATACTCCAGCTGAGGCCTTATCAGCATGGAACAAAGTGAAAGTATTACATCTCATGTCTTTTTTACAACACTCCTGCTAATACATCCCAGAATGATATTTGCTTTTTTTTTGCAACTGTGTTACACTGTTGACTCTTATTTAGCTTTTGATCCACTATGATACCCAGATACCTTTCTACAGTACTCTTTCCTAGACAGTCATTTCCCATTTTCTATGTGTGCAATTAATTGTTCCTCCCTAAGTGGAATATGTTGCATTTGTCCTTATTGAATTTCATCCAGTTTGTCCAGATCATTTTGAATTTTAATCCTATCCTCCAAAGCATGTCCAACCCCTCCCAGCTTGGTATCGTCCACAAACTTTATAAGTGTACTCTCTATGCCATTATATAAATGTACCTTCCTTTATGAACCAAAGGCTAATTAGGTTTTTCAGTTGATTGTCTGATATCCACATAGGGTTCTCAGAGGTTCCGGATCTGTGTTGCTCATGAAACAAATATGACTCAGTATTGGCTTTATAAATTTTATTAAAACACTTAAGCAAACATAAAATCAAGAAAATGTATCACCAAAGCTCAGCTACTGTTAATAATACTAAGCAAATCTAAGAATAAAGCAGGACAACTATCAAATAGAAGTAAAATACAAAAAAAATTAACAAGTTAGAATCAATTTTGGACTGGAATTAAATCATGAAATGAGTTACATCATCTAATTAATATGAAAAATAATCAATCTTTACACTCTCTAAAGAGGATTACAAGAAGGTGATAACCCCCAACTACAGAATTGTACCAAAGTCAATCTGGTCTAGGGCATAGAGCTGATTAAGGCTACATCTAATCTACATGCCAATGTTGGTGGTATGTAGTGTATACGTAGCTACACACCACAGTGAAAAGCAGGCTGAGTCCTCTCTGCAGTTTGTAGCTACACGTCAGTGAAAGACTCCAGCAGCAGGCAGGCTGTAGAGAAAGGTTTCAGCAGCTCCCCATTGCCTGAGCCTTGCACTATAGTGAGCGTTTTCTTGCTGCCTCCCCATGACTGGATTCTCCCTGTATCAGGAAAGGGCTTCAGCAGTGGAGAGCTGGCTGAGTCTTTCCATGCAGTAGGAAAGGGCCTCAGCAGTAGGGGGCTGGTGGAGCATTTCCCTGCTGCCTCCCCGCTGCCGGAGTCTCCCTGTGTCAGGGAAATCTCCAGCAATAAGGAGGCAGTGGGACGCTACACTGCTAAAAATAGCAGTATATAATAGAGAGGCACGGCATGGATGAGTAGTGAGCTGTGTAGAGTATGTTATCATATCCACACCCTTCAGACATGTCTCTACTCTGCTCTCCTAAGCTCTGCCTCACTGGCTACACTGCTATCTGTACCTGTGCTAGGGGAGCTACATGGGTATGTGTGACCCGGGTCCCAGTGGGGAAGAGCTATCATCACTCAGTTCAGGTGAACTGCAAAGAATGGGGCAGACAATCCCCATAATGCTGGTGGATATTTCATACTTAGATTTATCAAGCCAGCATAAAACAGCTTCTGTATTACTTTACGGCAGGGATCAGCAACCTTTGGCACGTGGCTCACCAGGGCAAGCACCCTGGGGAGCCGGGCCGGTTTGTTTCCCTGCTGCGTCGGCAGGTTCGGCTGATCGAGGCTCCCACCGGCTGTGGTTCGCCGCTTCAGGCCAATGGGGGTGGTGGGAAGCGGTGTGGGCCGAGAGATGTGCTGGCTGCGTGCCAGAGGTTGCCAATCCCTGACTTGCTGTTTACTCAGAAATCCAAACAACACAGTTCCTTTAAAGTGATCCAGCCTCAGGCCTCCATCCAGGTACCTAAGTAAAATATGATGAAGATTCCTGAAAATCTTATTTCATCATATAAAAGAAAATGGACACATTACCTTCCAGGTTATTGAATGTTTCAGGCCTTACCCAAATACATGCTACAGCCAATTCTTATTAACTAAACTAAAATTTATTGAAAAACAAAAGAGAGAGTATGGTTAAACAACCAATATACATACAGACATGAGTTAAATTTTTAAGATTCAGATTCATAGCAGAGATGGTTAGCTTGGTAGCTGCAAAGAGTTCTTTCAGAAATAGTTCATAATTTATAGTAAAATGTCATTGCAGGGTGTTTCAGTTTAGGACTGAGATCTCAGTCCTTAAGCTTCCCTTGTCTGAAGCCTCAAGCAGATCTGAGATTACAGAATCAGAACCCAAGGATCTTTTATACAATTTCATGTCTTCTTTGACAAATTGGGAGTTCCTCCGGGGAAAAAAGGGTAATTAGGATGACTCTGAACAAGGTCTGTTACAGGTACTTAGCTATAGAATTAATTAAAGGCAATTTTCTTGTTCCTCCACCAGTCACAGACTATTTGCTATACATTTCAAAGAGGGATGAGTACAGAGATATCCCATGTTTACAATTCATGATGAAGCTCATTAAAGAAATTATTTTAAAAAAATTATAGATGGTCTGTATTGCCACATATGCTATTTCTTTCACATACCATATAGTGCAGTGATATTACAGCAATATGCATGCATTGCATGCTTTTAGTTGCTTATTGCTTAGTTATTAATCTGGTGCAGTCACAAATTGCACAGGACAAGTATTACAATGAGAGCACTTAAATGCACTTTAAAGCAAGTACTTGTGTCATTGTTAGTAAACTAACTGTCTAGGACCTATCATTAAGGGTAGATCAGAAGAGAGATAAAGATTTCACATCTAGAAAACTTCATGTTGTGTTTCAGGCCTTTCCAGAATTTTTTAGTTATATTTAGATTTATGGAGTATTCTTTACATAGATGTTGTTATTTAAAGTACATTGTCTAAGACTTACTGTAATACAGTGTAATGGAGATGATCCACACTATTATGAAATACTGAACAGGGTCATGCCTGACATAATCATCCTGATTTTTGAAACCAGTAGGAAATCTCTGAAACTGACCTGACTTCACCTCTAACATTTTTTAAAGGGATAAAAGAAATGTCATTCAAATTAAAGAAATGATGACTCGCTGAAAGAATGTTGGAGGTCTCCGAATTGTAGCTTAATCTCATTCTCAGCAGGATTATGAGGCCCTAGTAGAAGTTCCAGATGATAAAGAAAGGAGAGTGAAAGTACAGAAACAAAATCTTGCAGTGTGCTGAATAGAACTGGTTGAAATTTTCCTAACAAAAACGGGTTTTGTTGTTGTTGAAAAATTCATTTAAAAGCAGGGTTAATACAGAGAAAAAGGAGGACAACTGAAAAATAAATAAATATATTTGATATAAAAAGGAGGGGAACGGATTTTTTTAAGAAGGGGAGAGGATCACTTTGAATCATGCAAAATGAAAATAACTTGACATTTAAACATTTTTCTGAATAATTGTTTTTTTCCATTTTTTGATCAGTTCTAAAACTGAAAGTTTTTTGCTTCCATGAATGAGAGTGGGACAGGACCATGCTCAGCATTTCACAGAACTCAGCCATTGGAAAATCAGATCTGAACCCCAACCCACAGAAAGTCACCTGCTTTCAGAGTTAATTAACAATCTGAAGCTTTGCCTGGGTTCACTCGGATTTGCAAAGCTTTCCTGGTGATTTCATGCTAAATTCCTGATGAAATCCATCCACTGTTCATAGTTCCAAGTGCAAAATTTGGTGGCACCACAGCCATCAGGGATTTCTATGGCTGGCAATATGTTGTGCTGGTTCTGGGTTCCAGTTTCTTATGCCACAGAGTCCTCAATATTAAAAATCAATATACTCAATTACTGCTCTCCCGCAAAGAACTAACCATTTAAACAAATGAGACACAAAAGCCTGAGTTCAAGAAAACATCTCTACTCCGGAAAGGCGCTTAAACTTGTCTTATTGAAGTCCATAGTGTGAAGCACATGTTTAAAGTAAAACGGGCTTACGTGCTTTCCTGAATAGGACTGGATTTAAGCACATTCAGAAGTATCTTCTGTTTTGGAACCAAAGAAAGAGAG
Organism: Gopherus evgoodei; assembly: GCF_007399415.2. Lineage (NCBI taxonomy): Eukaryota > Metazoa > Chordata > Testudines > Testudinidae > Gopherus > Gopherus evgoodei. The sequence continues at coordinate 331,454,275 of NC_044322.1, read as the reverse complement.
GAAGAAGATACTATTATCACCATAGAATTGATAACTAAAGTACAAGGGCAGTTTTCAATATTTTGGGCACTATTTCGATTTGCTGTGATCTTAGCTATAGAATAGTTAGTTCATACACTTTTAATGTTATTTGCTAGGATGCCCTGAGCGAATCATTTATTCACACACTATGGAAACTCTTTGATGTGCTGCTGAAGAAAGTTTATTTTGGAATTGGTGAGTACCATACTGGTCACCAAATGAACTCCTTGATTCTGGATGATAGAGATTTGATGCTAAATGACAGATTTTTAAAAAGTTTTTATTCATCTAAAAGATTAACTGATAGGTTCAATCACCCTTCTCCCAGCTCTTTGCTTTTCTCTGGTTTACTATTTGTATAATTTACATAATGTACTTTTATGAATGACTTTTCGAGGGGGGAGATTATTGGAAAAGTCCTAATCTATTCACTTGTCTCTGGTTAATTAATGTATTATAAAGTATGTATACAATTTTTTTAACTTGATGGATTTGGGAAAGAATGGATGATGTAGAAGGATGGCAATAAACACGGATACTTCCCTATATTTTATTGATTTGAGGGCAGCTCACTAGTGACTGAGAGTCTCTATCCTGCAGTAACTCTTTTGCTCACTATCTCAGCTAGGATTATGAGGCATGAATGAGCAAACAGGATTAGCTAATTCACACTTAGAAGTGGTCCCTCTGAATCATAGACACATTGATATGCTCTATGTGACTGGTAGATAGATAGGATTTCAGCTTCCAGAGCTGATAATCTCATATCTTTTGGGGGGACTGGATGATTTTAGGCGATTGATAATGGAATTTCAGTGCCTTTCATCTGTGCATTAATAGTTCAAACCCAGCCCAGGCCAACAGCGACTGAAAATAATAGCTATCCAATGGCTGCTTGGGGGTTGTGCGAAATGTATTTCTTGGGATAGACACGTCCCTATCACAAAAATTACCACTGCAATTTGTAGTGATTGGCATCTTTGCTGAAAATAGTCAGTAGAAAGGACAATGTTTGAATAGTCAGGAATACTGAAATATATTCTCATTTTTAGCCTTAAAACAGATCTGAACAGCATGGCTTCATTCTGAGTGAGGCCTTTGTTCTGAGTGGACTTGATTATTGAAATTCCATCCCACCAGGACTTCCAGCAGAATTCGTCTGTTGTTTACAGCTTGTTCAGAAAGCAGCAGCACATTTGCTCACTGGCTTGAGTGGCTGTAATGTTACTATACATCCCCTGTGCTCTTTACATTGGTTGCCTTTGAAGTGTCCCTGAGGGTGTTTAACAGTGTGGAAGGAGCTTAGGTGCTCTGTCTACCACCCAGGTCTGTGAGCAGAAGAGGTGCTACCCTTCCCCTGGAGCTGGAGGGGAGGCAGAGTAACCCAGTGTTCTGCTTCTCCATTCGCTGGAAGCAGGGAGGCAAAATGCTGTGGTGCTCTTGTCTCTCCATCCCCGTTGAGGTGATGAGCACCGAGGCTCTCTGTATCCCCATTCCTTGGAGAGGGGGGAGGTGCTGTGGAAATCTGCCTGTGATTCGGTGGAAGTTTAAACTAATCTGTAATAAATTCAGTGAAACAAGTGAAACATTTCACTCTGCTGAATTGGTTTTTTCTGACAAAACTAAGTTTCATCAGAAAATTTCTGACCAGTTCTAATCCTGATTGGTATTTCTCTGCCTTGTATCCCCCTTTATATCTTATGTCAGCAGGCCCAAGAGTGTGGAATTCGCTCTCTCCTTAGACATCTGTTTCAGTTCTTCCCCCCGCTCCTGATTGTGGTTTTCAAAGGTGCTGTTCATTATGAAGCCCTATTTATTTTCCACACCACTGTTCTCATTTGTGCTAGCTCCCCTTCAGTTTTGATTTCATAACCATCAGAGAATGGATTTCTCATGGTTTTTGTTGTATTTTGTATTCTACTGAACCACTTTGTCCACATCCAATTATGGAAGCTGTGGGAGTGGCCCCCAAAGCATGCTGATCTCCCTAGAGACATTGCATCTCCACACCCCACTCATTGGTATTATGGCTACACTGAAACTTCACTGCCAGCTGTGTGCCTACTGCACCAGCCCTCAGAATCCTTCCTAAAGGGGAATCCCTTTTGTAATGCAAAGTGTGGAGATAAGTGTGTCTCCTCCTCATTGCCATCCTGTCCACTTCTGCTCTGATCTTTCCCTTCCCCAGGAGTGGACAGGAGGAGAATGGGGGAGGAGGCACATATTTCCACTATTCTATTATTACAATTCATTGCTAAAGCATCATCCAATCAGGAAATCAGTCAAGTTTGTTCTGAGTGGTCATGCCAGGGTAGGATGGGAGCATCTCAGCTTAACTACTAGTGGATTTCTGAATGGAAACCTCTGTGGTATATTTTTTTAATGTTGGATGATCCACTGTTAACTTCCTTCTCTGGCTTCTAACTCCCTTTAGAGGGGTTACATCTGATCCTGCAAACTCTTATCTTGGGAGCAAGTCCGACAGCTGTCATTGGGGATGAACACATAAGTAAGGAGTACTCAAGTGAATAGATACCTGGATGTTTGGATCCTTAAAGTAAAACCATTAGGGAAGGGAACATATGGCAGGCTCTAAATGAACCTTTCTGGTACAGGAGCCCCACAGCCCCATTCTTCTCTTTCTATTTCCCAGCACATTCTAATACTACCTTGCCGGTATCCCCTAAATGTCCCAAATCCCTCCTTTCCTAGATAGTTTTTGCAGTGAAAGACCCATGAAGTGAATCTTGAAGGGTTTTGCAGTAGTGGTTCCCCTCTCATGAGCTTTTCCATGAGAAGAGAGCACTGGCAGAACTTAGATGATTAGAAAGGTATTTATAGAGTTACCAGTAAAATACAAACACAACACACACAAATTTTCCCTATTAAAAATATGCTTAATTACCCCAAATGGAACATCTGTTACATTTAATCTGATAATAGATAAAAAGGGACCAAAAAAGGCTTAATTAATCAGAGTAATTGAACACAAAGTTGAAAGCTGTATCTATTAAGCAGGAAAGAAGGATGACAATATCCTAAGTGCTATATGCATTATTAATTGTTATATCAGATTCTATTAGCACAACTGGACTGAAAGATCTGTCAAAGTTGTCTTCATAAACAGCTATTTTCAGTAATCATAAATCAGTCATTAAAACTGGCTCTAGGCAAAAACTTGACACATTAAATCTCATCTCTAAAATTATTTTATTTTAGTCAGATTTCTATCCTCAGGAATCAATTTAACCTTTTTTTAAAATATAAGTACTGAAAAACACCCAGTGATTCACTAGCTTTGGGTGATTCTTTTGCACTTGGTGCTCAGAAAAAAAACAGTCCATGCTGTGCTTTTTCTTTTTGGTATGATGTTGTGCAATTAATCTTTAAAGTGGGTATTTGGAATTTTAATATAGTAAATATCAGGAACTGTGGTGCATGCAATGTAACTCTAACAAATCTATATGTTCAGACAACTTTTAAATGTAGATTATATAATACTGAGCATTTATATAGCCTTATGCTTGTCAAAGCACTATACAGACAGCAATTAAGCTTCAGGACATCCCTGTGACAGAGAGAGAAAAGGATTTTACCCCTATTTTATATATGGGGAAACTGAGAGAGGTGAAGTGGTGCACTCAAAGTCACACAGTAGGTCACCAGCTGAGCCAGAGCTAGGATTACAATGCAAGCCCATCTGATCTTCAACCCGTGCTTTTTGCTCCAGATTACATTGCCTTTAGGATGCTATCATAAACCTAGTCCCAGATTTGGACCTTAGCGTCCAAAATATGGGGGTTAGCATGAAAACCTCCAAGCTTAATTACCAGCTTGGACCTGGTAAAGCTGCCACCACCCAAAAAATTAGAGTGTTTTGGGGCACTCTGGTCCCCCCAAAAACCTCCCTGGGGACCACAAGACACAAATCCCTTGAGTCTCACAACAAAGAAAAATAAACCTTTTCCCTTCCCCCCTCCAGGTGTTCCTGGAGAGAGACACAGAAGCAAGCTCCGTGAATCTAAACAGAGGGACTCCACCCTCTCCGTTCCCAGTCCTGGAAAACAGAATTACCGAGAGTTAATCTCTCTTCCCCCCTCACCCAGAGGGAATGCAAAGTCAGGCTAGTAAATCTAACACACACAGATTTCCCCCTGACTTCTTCCTCCCACCAATTCCCTGGTGAGTACAGACTCAATTCCCTGGAGTTCCCCACTAAAGAAAAACTCCAACAGGTCTTAAAAAGAAAGCTTTATATAAAAAGAAAGAAAAATACATAAAAATGGTCTCTCTGTATTAAGGTGACAAATACAGGGTCATTTGCTTAAAAGAATATTGAATAAACAGCCTTATTCAAAAAGAATACAATTCAAAACAGATGCCATTTACAGTTACCTTGTGAATGGACCGAATCCTGCAGTCTGTCCATGCGTGGAACTGCCACTAAAGTCAATGGAAGTGCCATGGCTTAGACCTGTTTCTGTACTATTGTACTACCATAAAAACAAACAAACACACAAACAAAAAAGGATTGTTGCACTTTAAAAGTCCCTTCCATTTTGAAGAGTCTACTGGCTTAGAGGAATGCCAAAATCCAAGCTAATACAATCTGTGCTGCAATTACACGTCTGGATGAAGTGTAGACACACCCCCAGCAGTTGTTCTTCACATTCCAGGAAGCACTGTGCTTACCTGACACACAATAGGTACGTCTACACTACAGCAGAGGGTATAGATGGATATGTGCTAGCTGTGATCAAACTAGCACACTAAAAATAGTGGTGCCGCTGTGACAGCATGAGAGGCGGCCCAGGCTAGAGGCCTGACTATTTACCTAGGGTTTCAGAGTGTTCTGTATTTGGACATTTCACCACCTGTGCTGCTGTGGCTACACTGCTATTTTTAGCATGTTAATTAGATCAAAACAAGCACATGTATGTCTACCCAGGCTGGAAATTACATTCCCAGCTCCAGTGTAGATGTACCCATGTCATAAACAGATAGCTAAGGGTTAATGTCTCTTTTACCTGAAGCACCTGACCAGAGGACCAATCAGGAAACCGAATTTTTTCAACTCTGGGTGGAGGGAAGTTTGTGTCTGAGTCTTTGTTTTCTGTCTGCCTGCTTTTCTCTCAGCTATGAGGAGTGATTTCTATTTCCTGCTCTCTAATCTTCTGTTTCCAAGTTGTGAGTACAGAGATCATGTATTTACATGTCTATAGTTGCTGGAGTGCTTTGATTTGTATTCTTTTTGAATAAGGCTGTTTATTCAATATTCTTTTAAGCAATTGACCCTGTATTTGTCACCTTAATACAGAGAGACCATTTGTATGTATTTTTTCTTTCTTTTTATATAAAGCTTTCTTTTTAAGATCTGTTGGAGTTTTCTTTACTGGGAAACTTCAGGGAACTTGAGTCTGTACTCACCAGGGAATTGGTGGGAGGAAGAAGTCAGAGGGAGGTCTGTGTGTGTTGGATTTGTTCGCCTGACTTTGCATTCCCTCTGGGTGAAGAGGAAAGTGCTTGTGTTTCCAGGACTGGAATTACAGAGGGTGGATTCCCTCTGCTTAGATTCACGGAGGTTGCTTCTGTGTATCTCTCCAGGAGCACCTGGAGGGGGGAAGAGAAAAAGGATTATTTCCCTTTGTTGTGAGACTCAAGGGATTTGGGTCTTGGGGTCCCCAGGGAAGGTTTTTCAGGGGGACCAGAGTGCCCCAAAACACTCTAATTTTTTGGGTGGTGGCAGCAAGTACCAGATCCAAGTTGGTAACTAAGCTTGGAGGTTTTCATGCTAACCCCCATATTTTGGACGCTAAGGTCCAAATCTGGGACTAAGGTTTGACATGAGTGGCAGCGGTTACGGGATAGACAGAATCCAGAAGCCAGTAGGAATATTATATTTTTCTTTTCTGTGCTAAGGGCTTTTTAGCAGAGAGAAACAGTTTGGTTTTAAAAGGGAACCAGAGAGAATTTTTTTTTCTGCTCTCTCTGGCAGTTTGTGGCTTGCATAGTAAGCAAGAAGCCATTAAGAGGCTGTTAAGGGTCTTTTGTCACACAATAGCACTCCCATTAGGAGTCAATTACCAACACTATATACACGCAAATAAAGTGTTTTTTCTGGTTTGCTTTACATTGAAAACAAAGGGCAAAAGCCCTGTTGCTAGGCAGACCCCAGGAGGCAACAGAGCCTGCAGTTCAGAAGATAAACACCGGAGGGCACCCCAACACAGGAAAACAGGAACCATGCCTACCAAGACAAAAATGGTGGCCGAAGAACAAATCAAAGAAGCTGAACACAGGCGAGAACTGGAAAAAAGACTACAAGAGATGGAGCTGAGAGAAAGAGAAAGAGAGGCAGCCTACAAAGAGAGCAAGCAGCCAAAGATGCAGACCACCAAAAACAGCTGGAACTCCAGAGGGAAGCCCACCGACAGGCCATGGAATTAGAAAAGGCTAAGCAAAACACAGCCAACCCTAACAACCCTGCGCCAATTATCGTTCCACAGCACAGGAAATTTCCCACCTACAAGGCAGGTGATGACACCGAGGCCTTCTTGGAAAATTTTGAAAGAGCCTGTCTTGGGTACAGCATCCCTGAAGACCAGTACATGGTAGAATTGAGGCCACAGCTCAGTGGACCTTTAGCAGAGGTGGCAGCTGAAATGCCTAAGGAGAACATGAACGACTATAAACTTTTTCAAACCAAGGCCAGATACAGAATGGGGATAACCCCGGATCATGCCCGTTGGCATTTCAGAACCCAAAAGTGGAAACCAGATGTGTCATTTCCCAAACATGCCTACTACGTTGGGAAAAATTATGAGGCCTGGATATCAGGACACAATGTTAAAACCTTGGAAGAACTGCACCTCCTCATACAAATGGAGCAGTTCTTGGATGGTGTTCCTGAGGACATAACACGGTACATACAAGATGGAAAACCCAAAAATCTCGCTGAGGCGGGGGAGATTGGAGCCAAATGGATGGAACTGGCAGAAAGCAAGAAAGCTACGGTCAAGGGGAACAAATACCCCAGGGGGCACACCGACCATAAACCCTACAACCGAGGACAGCCAAAGACCCCACATACAACCCAAGTCAAGCCACAGACGCCCTATTCGTCCACCTCACCAGTCTCCAGTAGCTCACCTCGGCCCAGTGACCCATCAGATGGAAGATGCTTTAAGTGTAATGAACTGGGACATATCAAGGCCAACTGTCCAAAGAACACCATGCGAGTGCAATTCATTACACCACCATCACACCAAAGATCCCCAGGCCTGGATGCCTCTCAAATACCCTTGGAGCGAAGGGAAAATTTGAGAGTGGGAGGAAAGAAGGTTACTGCGTGGAGAGACATGGGGGCACAAGTGTCAGCTATCCACCAATCCTTCATAGACCCCAAATTCATCAACCCAAAGGCCAAAATTACAATTTATCCCTTCATGTCACAAGCTGTAGACTTGCCTACAGCTGAACTGCCTGTCCAGTACAAAGGCTGGTCAGGAATGTGGACTTTTGCAGTCTATGACAATTATCTTATCTCCATGCTACTGGGGGAAGACTTGGCCAACCAGGTGAAGCGGGCCAAGAGAGTGGGAATGGTTACACGCAGCCAAACCAGGCAAGCTTCCAGGCCCATTCCTGTTCCTGAGCCGTCCACAGAGGCCCCGTCTGTGTTACCAGAGACCCAGACAGAGGTAGGGACCCGGATTCCATGCCAACCACTGATAGAGCCACAACACCACCAGTCCCAGGCCCGGAACTGGAACAGTGACCAGCACCAGCAAGTGCAACCACATCTTCAAACTCAAAGCCAGAGGGCGCCAGCGAGCCAAAACTGGCAGAAGCAACAGACAGCCATACCCAAAAGGCTCAGCCAGAGCCTGAAATAACCTCAGGTGCACCAGCGGAGAGCGGTTCACCAGCAACGGAAACAACTCCATCACCTACATTGCTTCCAGAGGGACCAAGCCCAAGTCCACAGTCTGAGGAAGAACTGGTGACCCCAGCCTCAAGGGAACAGTTCCAGACTGAGCAGGAAGCAGATGACAGCCTTCAGAAAGCTTGGGCGGCGGCACGGAGCACCCCACCGCCTCTCAGCTCTTCTAATCGATCCCGGTTTGTTATAGACCAAGGACTTTTATACAAGGAAATTCTTTCTGGTGGACACCGGGAAGAATGGCAGCCGCAAAAACAGTTGGTGGTTCCAACTAAGTACCGGGGGAAGCTTTTAAGCTTAGCCCATGATCATCCCAGTGGCCATGCTGGGGTGAACAGAACCAAGGACCGGTTGGGGAAGTCCTTCCACTGGGAGGGGATGGGCAAGGACGTTGCCAAGTATGTCTGGTCTTGTGAGGTATGCCAAAGAGTGGGAAAGCCTCAAGACCAGGTCAAGGCCCCTCTCCAGCCACTCCCCATAATTGAGGTCCCATTTCAGCGAGTAGCTGTGGATATTCTGGGCCCTTTCCCAAAAAAGACGCCCAGAGGAAAGCAGTATGTACTGACTTTAGTGGAATTTGCTACCCGATGGCCGGAAGCAGTAGCTCTAGGCAACACCAGGGCTAACACTGTGTGCCTGGCCCTAACAGACATCTTTGCCAGGGTAGGTTGGCCCTCTGACATCCTTACAGATTCAGGGTCTAATTTCCTGGCAGGGACCATGGAAAAACTGTGGGAAACTTATGGGGTGAATCACTTGGTTGCCACTCCGTACCACCATCAAACCAATGGCCTGGTGGAAAGGTTCAATGGAACTTTGGGGGCCATGATACGAAAATTCATCAACGAATTCTCCAATAATTGGGACCTAGTGTTGCAGCAGTTGCTGTTTGCCTACAGGGCTGTACCACATCCCAGTTTAAGGTTTTCACCACTTGAACTTGTGTATGGTCACGAGGTTAAGGGGCCATTACAGTTGGTGAAGCAGCAATGGGAGGGGTTTACACCTTGGCCAGGAACTAACATTCTGGACTTTGTAAGCAACCTACAAAGTATCCTCCGACACTCTTTAGCCCTTGCTAGAGAGAACCTAAAGGATGCTCAGGAAGAGCAAAAGGCCTGGTATGACAGACATGCCAGAGAACATTCCTTCAAGGTAGGAGACCAGGTAATGGTCTTGAAGGCGCAACAGGCCCATAAGATGGAAGCATCATGGGAAGGGACATTCACGGTCCAAGAGCGCCTGGGAAATGTAAAATACCTCATAGCATTTCCCAATTCCTCCCTAACGCCCAGAGTGTACCATGTTAATTCTCTCAAGCCTTTCTATTCCAGAGACTTACAGGTTTGTCAGTTTACAGTCCAGGGAGATGATGCTGAGTGGCCTGATGGTGTCTACTACGAAGGGAAAAAAGACGGTGGCGTGGAAGAGGTGAACCTCTCAACCACCCTGGAACGTCTGCAGCGGCGACAAATCAAGGAGCTGTGCACTAGCTTCGCCCCATTGTTCTCAGCCACCCCAGGATGGACTGAACGGGCATACCACTCCATTGACACAGGTAATGCTCACCCCATTAGAATCCCACCCTACCAGGTGTCTCCTCATGCCCAAGCTGCTATAGAACGGGAGATCCAGAACATGCTACAGATGGGTATAATCTGCTCATCTACCAGTGCATGGGCATCACCAGTGGTTCTGGTACCCAAACCAGATGGGGAAATACGCTTTTGCGTGGACTATCATAAGCTAAATGCGGTAACTCGTCCGGACAACTATCCAATGCCACGCACCGATGAGCTATTGGAGAAGTTGGGACGTGCCCAGTTCATCTCTACAATAGACTTAACCAAGGGATACTGGCAAGTACCGCTAGATGAACCTGCCAAGGAGAGGTCAGCATTCGTCACCCATGCGGGGGTGTATGAACTCAATGTCCTTCCTTTCGGCCTTCGAAATGCACCCGCCACCTTCCAGAGGCTGGTAGATGGTCTACTAGCAGGACTGGGAGAATTTGCATTGCCTACCTCGATGATGTGGCCATTTTTTCAGACTCCTGGTCCGAACACCTGCAACACCTGGAAAAGGTCTTTGAGCGCATCAGGCAGGCCGGACTAACTGTTAAGGCCAAAAAGTATCAAATAGGCCAAAACAGAGTGACTTACCTGGGGCACCAGGTGGGTCGAGGAACCATAAACCCCCTACAGGCCAAGGTGGATGCTATCCAAAAGTGGCCTGTCCCACGGTCCAAGAAGCAGGTCCAATCCTTCTTAGGCTTGGCCGGATACTACAGGCGATTTGTACCACACTACAGCCAAATCACTGCCCCACTGACCGACCTGACCAAAAAGACCCAGCCAAATGCCGTTAAGTGGACTGATGAGTGTCAAAAGGCCTTTACCCAACTTAAGGCAACACTCATGTCTGACCCTGTACTCAGGGCCCCGGATTTTGACAAGCCATTCCTAGTAACCACGGAGGCATCTGAGCGTGGTATAGGAGCAGTTCTCATGCAGGAAGCAACAGATCACAACTTCCATCCTATCGTGTTTCTCAGCAAGAAACTATCTGAGAGGGAAAGTCACTGGTCAGTCAGCAAAAAGGAATGCTATGCCATTGTGTACGCCCTGGAAAAGCTACGCCCATATGTTTGGGGACGGCGGTTCCAACTACAAACTGACCATGCTGCACTAAAGTGGCTCCATACTGCCAAGGGGAACAACAACAAACTTCTTCGTTGGAGTTTAGCTCTCCAAGATTTTGATTTTGAAATTCAGCACATCACAGGAGCTTCTAACAAAGTAGCGGATGCACTCTCCCATGAGAGTTTCCCAGAATCCAGTAGTTAAAAAGTGTTCTTAAAATGTAGAAGTCTGTTAGTTATATACTTAGTGGTATATGTAAAGGTGCATGTGTTGTATTAATCTGTTTATTTTAAAGTTCTAGAAGGAAATCGCCGCTAGTGAGCTTCCCCACTATCTGCAATTTGGGGGGCGTGTCATGAACAGATAGCTAAGGATTAATGTCTCTTTCACCTGAAGCACCTGACCAGAGGACCAATCAGGAAACTGGATTTTTTCAACTCTGGGTGGAGGGAAGTTTGTGTCTGAGTCTTTGTTTTCTGTCTGCCTGCTTTTCTCTCAGCTATGAGGAGTGATTTCTATTTCTTGCTCTCTAATCTTCTGTTTCCAAGTTGTGAGTACAGAGATCATGTATTTACATGTCTATAGTTGCTGGAGTGCTTTGATTTGTATTCTTTTTGAATAAGGCTGTTTATTCAATATTCTTTTAAGCAAATTGACCCTGTATTTGTCACCTTAATACAGAGAGACCATTTGTATGTATTTTTTCTTTCTTTTTATATAAAGCTTTCTTTTTAAGATCTGTTGGAGTTGTCTTTACTGGGAAACTTCAGGGAAATTGAGTCTGTACTCACCAGGGAATTGGTGGGAGGAAGAAGTCAGAGGGAGATCTGTGTGTGTTGGATTTGTTCGCCTGACTTTGCATTCTCTCTGGATGAAGAGGAAAGTGCTTGTGTTTCCAGGACTGGAATTACAGAGGGTGGATTCCCTCTGCTTAGATTCACGGAGGTTGCTTCTGTGTATCTCTCCAGGAGCACCTGGAGGGGGGAGGGGAAAAAGGATTATTTCCCTTTGTTGTGAGACTCAAGGGATTTGGGTCTTGGGGTCCCCAGGGAAGGTTTTTCAGGGGGACCAGAGTGCCCCAAAACACTCTAATTTTTTGGGTGGTGGCAGCAAGTACCAGGTCCAAGCTGGTAACTAAGCTTGGAGGTTTTCATGCTAACCCCCATATTTTGGACGCTAAGGTCCAAATCTGGGACTAAGGTTTGACAACCCAATATGTTGAGGAGCTATTGTTGAGGCAGTGTGCCTCTGCAACAACCCCTACTGTAGGCTGTGCCTATAAGCCACAAATAAGACCACTGTTAATTCTGTAGTATTAAAGTGGGTAATTGTGACTTGTAGTTCACTGCTGTAAATCTAAGCAATGTGAACATTTGAAGGCTCAGTGTCAGTCACGCATGCATTAAAAATGAAAAAAACGAAGCTAATTGTTTGCTCCTATTTGGTTCTCTGAAAATCAGATTTATATCATGGTCTTTATTGTAATCTCTAATGCTGTTGTTTTGGGACAAAAAGACACCCTTGTCAACATTTATTCAGTCTGTGTCAAGCTCCAGCAGTAAATGTGCTGCTCGACTTCCATACCGAGGACAAATCCTGCCCTCTGAGACAATGGGAGTTTCAGAGAACATAGGTCAGTCTCATGCAGGAGGCAAAATGGGGAGTTGGAACCCTCAGATACTGCAAATGATAGTTTCCTTCTGCTGCAGAATGGGAGAAGGGTCTGTGCCATGGAAATCTATGGTTTCCAGGATACATCCTCATTGCTTCCCTCCCCATTATTTCTGCCACTATGCAGGGCTGGCTCCAGGGGTTTTGCCGCCCCAAGCAGCCAAAAAAAAAAAAAAGCCACTATTGTCATTGCGATCTGTGGCAATTCAGCGGGAAGTCCTTTGCTCTGACCGGGTGTGAGGGACCCTCCACCGAATTGCTGCCAAATTGCCAGACCTGCCGCCCTTCTCTGGAGTGGCTACCGCAAGCACCTGCTTGTTAAGTTGGTGCCTGGAGCCGGCCCTGCCACTACAGCAGCTCAGCTTCCACCAAGTCATTGTTGCAATGTGCCTCTGACTGCTACTCTCAAGCCTCTCTCAGTGTGTGTATGTGTGTGTGCAGCTCCCACTCTTCTGAAAGCAGAGAGGGGCCCCTCCTTGACTCCTGCCCTTGGGTAAGCAGCTTTCCCTCCTCTTTGGAGCAAGTGCTAAGAGCTCCTTTCTTGTTTCAATCTGTTGTATCTGCTGTGTGGTTGTGGGGCATGTTTGCACATGTGCAGCTGCTAGGGCTGGTGGTGGAGCTGGTGCATGATGAGGATTATGTTGCCCCTGGAATCCCCTAGGGTAGAGTGGAGATGGTGACACAAAGTGGCATTCCACTGGGACTGTTTCCAGCCTGCCCCTCTGAACCTGCAGAGCCTGATCCTGTTGCGGGACTTAAAGGGCAAACTGGGGACTGTGCCTTGGATTTGGCACTTTTACCTTCCTTGCTTTATCAGTTGCTTTTGGATCTTCTCAACTCACAGAAACTTAAGGGAGTGGGTCCCTGATTATGTGTTTTTAGCTGCTGTCATAACTATAAAGGGAAGGGAACAGCCCTCCTGTTTACAATACTATAAAATCCCTCCTGGCCAGAGACACCAAAATCCTTTTACCTGTAAAGGGTTAAGAAGCTCAAGTAATCTGGCTGACACCTGACCCAAAGGACCAATAAGGGGACAAGATACTTTCAAATCTTGGTGTGGGGAAGGCTTTTTTGTTTGTGCTCTTTGTTTTGAGATTGTTCGCTCTTGGCACTAAGGGGGACAGGACATCAATCCATGGTCTCCAAATCTTTCTGAACAAGTCTCTCATATTTCAAACTTGTAAGTAACAGCCAGGCAAGGTATGTTAGGTTTAACTTTGTTTTCTCAACTTGTAAATGTTCCTTATTGCTAAGAGGATTTACCTCTGTTTGCTGTAACTTTGAACCTAAGGCTAGAGGGGGTTCTTCTGGGCTCTATGAATCTGATTACCCTGTAAAGTTATTTTCCATCCTGATTTTACAGAGATGATTTTTACCTTTCTTTCTTTAATTAAAAGCCTTCTTTTTAAGAACCTGATTGATTTTTCCTTGTTTTAAGATCCAAGGAGATTGGATCTGGACTCACCAGGAATTGGTGAGGGAAAAGAGGGGGGATGGTTAAATTCTCCTTGTGTTAAGATCCAAGAGGTTGGATCAGTGTTCACCAGGGACTTGGTGAAGAAGTCTCTCAAGACTATCCAGAGAAAGGAGTTAGTATAGTCTTGAGAGAGTGGTGGCAGCAAAACCAGATTTAAGCTTGTAGTTAAGCTTAGAAATGTTCATGCAAGTCCCCACAGCTGTACCCTAAAGTTCAGAGTGGAGAAGGAACCTTGACAGATGCAGATTACCCTTCTCCAGAACACATACTTACATATACATGTGAAAGCAGCAAAGAGTCCTGTGGATGCACGGATGACATGCATCCGACAAAGTGGGTATTCACCCACGAAAGCTCATGCTCCAATACGTCTGTTAGTCTATAAGGTGCCACAGGACACTTTGCTGCTTTTACAGATCCAGACTAACACGGCTACCCCGCTGATACTTTACATATACATATTACTACAGGACTAGAGATAGTTACTGTCATGAGCCAGATCCTCAAGAGGTGTAAATCAACTACATTGACTTTATTGGAGCTCCACCAATTCACAGCAGCTGAGAATCTGTCCCTAATTTTCACTATATTCAATGGTGTGAAAAATCAGTGATTATTAATTTGCAGCAACTATTTCTAGCCACAGGCATGCAACAGCAGTAATCTGCAGAGGTAGGCAGGGAGTGCAAAAATAATATAGTGAGACTATGGGGCTGGCCTCTTTTGTGCTAAAATAAACACAGTAATGTTACAGAATAAACTGTATAAAATATAACATGAGTGCAGAACACATTGCTGTAGAGAAATTAGAACTCCATGTCAGTTACTTCAGAATACAAGATATAAATCTGAAGCTGTGGATCTGTATTTTGTTGTAGTCTTTCAAACAGTTCAAATCCTAAACATTTAAAAGTTTGTTTATTCAGTGAGTTACTCATTAATTGTATTTCTTCAGTTACTGTCTAAATTAAGGTGCATTCTATGAAGCCAATGCTTTATTTGTATCGATGAAACGATTACTAGCTACAGTTAAACTTCCTAATAGCTTAGTATGAAGGATGTTAAAAATGTCTGAGTATGAAAACACTTAGCAGATGATGCCACAACGAGTTTTAAAACTATGCTATGGATAGCAGTAAATAAATTTATAGCAGGTGTGGGAATGAAATTTTTATAGTACTGTAACTTAAGTTGTTAACAAGAATATTGTGAATTAATTTAGCAAGGTAATTTAACATAGTTTTTAAGGAACTGATTTAAACTCACTAAAGCAAACAGGCTTAGAATAAGTGCTATAACTCAGAAGAAATTATGTGTACCTTAAATCACCCTATTATGCCTGGGTATTGTAGCTCATTTGGGGCCTTCTTCCAGCATTCCACAGGCCTATGGTAGGTAATTTTACGTATTGCTCTGCAAGCTGTTATACCATACACTAACAATGTCAATATGGTGACTTAATGACAGAAGCCCTGAATCTATCCTCAGATATATGTCTCCCACAAGATAAAGAGAGTCTCATCCAAGGACAGAATTTGCCTGAGACAATTACCTAACAATCATTAACGGATTTGTATCCTCATATTATCCCTATGAAGTAGAGAAGTATTAGCCCCATTTTATAAATGGGAAAGTAGATTTAAGTGTTCTACCCTAAGTCAAAGGGGAAGGATGGGGCCAAGCTGGAATCAAAGCCAGGTCTTCTAAGTTGCAATTCATTGCCTCATTCATTAGACCATCTAAAGGCAAATGTAGGTTTTACTAGAACCATTTTAGGCAGCTGGTTTTGAGAATTTTCCTCACATTTAATACAGTTTGTTTTATACATGGGCTTACACATACTCTAAGTAATATTTTAACATGCCATGTTCACCATTAAAAAG
Source organism: Gopherus evgoodei (assembly GCF_007399415.2). Taxonomy (NCBI): domain Eukaryota; kingdom Metazoa; phylum Chordata; order Testudines; family Testudinidae; genus Gopherus; species Gopherus evgoodei. Next base: position 331,438,636 of record NC_044322.1, on the reverse strand, counting down.
GTTCTTCCCTTTTGAGAGATATTACTGGTTCCAAGCTAACAAGAGCAGTGAAGCTGTGGAGGCATGGGCTGCAACGTGGGCTATACAAGCACACTGGAGACTGTAGGTATGCTAGCCTGCACTGAAGCCAGTGTTCCTGTCTCTTCACTGCTATTTTGAGCTGGGCTAGCTAGATTAAAGTTAGTGCAGGTACGCCTATCTGAGCTAAAATCATACTCCTGGTTGCAGTGCAGCCTGTGCTGCCCTTTGTGCCACTGTCTGCATGGGGCTGGTGAGGAGGGATGGAGAGCAGGACCATAACCCTACCCCTATGTGCAACTCTGAGGAGGCTAGCACCACTGGAGTGGCGCTTGTGGTCACAGCAGTTCAAGAATTGTCAGCATGATGGGCTCCAGCCTGGTTGTGTGAATGGGAGGTGAGAAGGCTCTTCCCACCTCTGCAGGACAAATATATTGCTGCACCTTGTGGGATGTGAAGTTGGTTCACAAATTCTGGTTGATAAATTTTCATATTTTCGTTTTCCCCAATCTGTACTACCTGTTCTGCTTTTTATGACTGTCTTTGGATGTTACCAGACTGATCAGTCCTAAGCTCAGTGATATTAATTTAAAACCAAGGGGCCAATACATTAAGGTTATTGTTAAGCCTCGAGCATCCATAAAGTAAATGAAACAGTAAAATGAAACCAGTCTTTAAGAAATACAGAGCAGCTTTGGAAGCTGTGATTTATGATTTTTTTTTTTTTGCAATGTCACTCCCGCTATCGCATCAGACTTTTGTCACTCCCGCTATCGCATCAGAAGTTGTGTCACCCTACCAATAACTTTTGTTCCTTCTAACAGCTGCAAAGCTTCCATTAGATTAAACACAGAATTAAGATTTAAAAGTTTTTCTGATTTTTTTACTGTTCTACAAAACTTTTTATATACAAAAATAAATTCCAGTGCGACTGTGAGCTACAGGCATTTCCCCCTCCATTTCCAGAGTGAGAGTGCACTACTGCCATCTTAAGGCAAACAAGAGGTATTGGCCCAGCACTGAGAGTTGATCTCATAAGTACCCACCAGTTAATTGCACCTATTAAACTTACTATGTAACCTATCAAATGCTACTGTGGTCCTTATGTTACTGTGGAATCTGTGCACAAATTACTATGGGAAGGAGCACATTTAGTACTTTTGGTGTTACTGGGCTGCCTGGATAATCCTCAAAATGACAAATCACTATCTGTGCGATTAATTTTCTTTCTGTCAAGTCTAGAAAGATGAGAGATTTGGGGGACATCGTACAACACGTCAAGGAAATGCCAGCTGTCTCAATTACATCTCACAGCTAACAACGAAGCAAGATTGATGATTTGTACACAGGACTGTTTTTCATAACTTTAACAATTCTGAATTCCTCTGCAGATAAAGTAATGGGATCTGTCAGTCAGTCTGAGACTCAGAAAAGAGCAGCAACAGATATTTAAATAATCAATAATGTAACACTTGAAGGGGGTTGCAATAAACCAAAGGAACCTAACTTTTCATACAATAAAAGAAATATTACTTTTTGTCATTGCTCATGATTACCATACTGACGACACTTACTGGCAAAGGCAAACTGTTAAAGAAATTATGATATATGACACAAAAGGAAAACAGAGGGACGAGGTAGGTAAGGTAATATCTTTTATTGGACTAACTTCTGTTGGTGAAAGGAAAACTTGCAAGATACATCGAGCTCTTCTTCTCTGTGTAGCTTGAAAGCTTTTCTTTTTTCACAAAAGTTAGTCCAATAAAAGATATTACTTCACCCATCTTGTCTGTCTTGTATCCTGGGACCAACATGGCTACACTGGAACAACACTGGAAACAAAGGAAAGCAGTTATTTTTGGATATAGGACACTCTAATGTACTACTGTCAAATATGCAAATGAATGAAAAAGTCTCATCATATTGGCTAACATCGTTCTATTAGGTCTCTTTGATCTGGTAACAGATACTTATTAGACATACTGGGATTCTGCTTCATCTCACACTAAGGCCTTGTCTACTCTACGGGAGGAGATCAATCTAAGTTACGCAAATTCAGCTACATAAAAGGGGTAGACGAAGTTGAGGTACTTAGATCTACTTACCGTGGGGTCCACACTATGCAACGTTGACTCCCCTTGCACTTCTCGTCAACTCCCCTTGTGCTTCTCTTTCAAGTGGAGTGCAGGAGTCGATGAGAGAATGATCTGTGGTTGATTTAGTGGGTCTAGTGAAGACGCGCTAAATCAACCGCTGATGCATTGAGCACCGCATGCAAATCACCTCGTAATTGTAGACAAGCCCTTATAAGTTTATCTCATGCTAAGTTCAAAGATCTTGCATAGGTAACTCTTATAATGCAGAGAGCCATTAGTAGCGTATTTTTAGAATTCTGCATAAACTCAGTTTCTGGATCTGTGAAAGGTCTTCTGTTTCCTGAAATAACAAGTCTCACTCACACATCATCTTACACAAACATCCCACTGGGCCATTCAGTACAAAGATTAACAAAAAGTCAATGAATACCATTAACAGGCATGGCTGTATATGACACTCTTGCACTGGGGGTAGACAACAATGAAATGGGGTGAGGGCAGCAGCTGTACAGCATGTGCCCAGTTCCCTGTGCTCCAGTGGAACTTCTCTGCAAGTTCTCAGCAATGAAGAACAGGACTGTACAGGGTAGGAGAGGCAAGGAGGGTTTGGAGCAGACCTATAGGAAGAGGTTCCACAGGACAGTGCTTCTTGAAATTCCTGAGCTTGAGGATCTCTTCTTTTTCCCCAGCACTTGCAGACCCTTTGCCACATATCTTTCGTCGCCTCACACTCCATTTATTTTTGTTCACTTAGAGCTATACGTGATGTGTCCCATTGCCTTGGTCACTGCACACAGTTCCAAGAACTAATAACATAATCATTACTAACATTCTTAAACAAGTACAACTTAAAATGGGCTCTTCCCACCCACAAGCTTGCGGACTCTGCTCCAGGGGATGTGGCAGGTAAGAAGCTAATTTCTTGGCTAATTTGAATTTTTTAGTCCAGCCCTGGGTAGGGCGAGAGATGGGGGGCAGGAGCCTGTTCAGATCCTGCAGAGCAGTCCACCAGGAATTTCAAGAAGTGCTATCCTCTTGAGGGTTATATTTTGCTAAGTTCTTGTGCAGAGGCACTGTAAGGGCCTCCACCCAGCCTGTATAAAAGCATGGCAGAATTTAATCTCTGTTTTTTTGAGGGGAATGCAGGGCTACCACCAAAATGCTGCTTGCCCTGGGGTGCACCATGCCTCAAAGGGGGTGGGAAGAGGCATGGAGGTGAGGGGAATAGATGAAGGTATGGCTTCAACCATCCTTCTACTCTAAACTGGACAGTGAGCTGGACAGCTGGCGCATAGGGAGTATGCAGCACCCTTTAAAGGGTCAGGGACAGGAACCAGGTATTTCTGTTCCCTAAAGCACTAAGCACTGGCACCAAGGGAATATTTATACTATCTTCGGGGAAAAAATGGGAAAGAGTGAGTTGGGTGATGAGGGTGAGGTTGGAAATGGGGAAGATGTGTGCGAATCTATGTGTAGACACTGAAAAAGATGACAGGAAAGTCAAACTATAGAAGGAAAAGGCACATATAGCTGTGCCCATAGAGGTTATTGGGATTAAGTGTATCATTCTGGTATTAAACTCTTAAATAATTTTAAAATTTTAACTTGCACTATATGTTGCTTCCTTCTTTCCTTTTTCCTTCCTTCTATAACTTATCTTTCACTCCATCTTTTTCAGTATAATTTCCTCTCTTTTTCTCTCTCCCTCTAACTTCTTTTTATCCTTCTTTTGTTTTCATTCAATGTGTTCTCACCCTTCTTCCTTCATGGCCATTCAATCTTTCCATCCTCCCCTTCAGTCACTCTCTCTCTCTCCCCCATCACACCTTTCCTCATATTATTATTAATAGTAGTTTTTATTTCTTAAGCAGCAGACAATGTGGTCAGTGCAGCAAAGAACATAGAGGAAGACCAAGTCCCTGCCCCTGGAAACGTACAGGCCAGACAATAACTCAGAACCTGTATTAACAGGAGCTGGAGCTGGTAATTGTGCATAAGTATTTTTCTTCTTTTTGCTTTCTTCATATCTTCCCTATTCACAATCTTTCCCTCATTCTCTCTATCTCTCTTTCTTTCTCTTTATTCCCTTCAAATCCACTTATTTTCCATCCACTGTCTTTTGACCCCTCTACCCCTGTCTCCTGCTCTAGAGCTGAAGAATGGAAGGCAAAAACTTTTTACACCTGACTTAGTGCAACCATAGACCCTTGAAAACTTGGCCATGGCTTTTCTGTGCTAAGGGAAGATGAAGATGCCCCCAGTCTTTGCCTCCTCTTGTTCATGATTGGAAGCAGAAGGGGAAGTGATAGAGCTAGAAACCAGCCATTTGTCCCATTGGCCCAAGGAACCCAGGACCATGAGGTGGAGCCATTGAAGCAGGGAAATCTTTGTGGATTTGCTGGAAAATACGGTACCCATTTTGAGATCCTTTGCTAAAAGAGATGTATTAGCAATTACAGTCCAGGATACAAAATGAACAAGCATCCCACCAGCTCATTTTTGCTATAGAAATATGTCCAACTACCATCCAATTCCACTTTAACTGAGCCTATAAGATCTGACAAGATCAAAGAGCATCATTATACGGTTGCAGGCTAGCAGCACTGTTGTTGCTGAACTTGTTGAAGACTTGGGGAATGAAATAACAGCAAACAAATCCATGTGTCCCACATAATACTGTGGAGCACTAACATTGCGCTAGCAGGCAAGGCACAACACATAGTAACAATAAAAAACAACAGTAATGGAAATTAAAGGTGACATTTTAACTGCACAGATCAGGACATGAAGTGTTGATGGCTAAATCCTCTGCTGGTATAGTCTGATGTAGCTACACTGAATTCAGTGAAACTATATTGACATACACCAGCCAAGAAGTTGACCCAGCATTCCCAACTAGTAACTGTCACTCTGCCCATAGTTGATATTCAGTACACTGACCTAAGAAAATAGTATATGGTCAGGGTTCCCAAACTGGATCCATTGGCTCCTGATGGGCTACACAGCACATTTTGGTGGTCTGTGTAGAGCCAGCTGGTCACAAAATGCTGACCCCTCCTTGTTTCCAGATGCTAGATTGCATTAACAAATACCTAACATTCCACAGATTATTTTCCTAATATTGCTTTTCCATGCAGACAATGGCTTTAGTGGTCAGATGGATGTTGTCTGAACATAAATGGGATGGGTAACGTAGGCTGTAGGCTCAAGAATGGGAGGGGGAATGGTCCATGGGAGAACCTTTCCTTTAAAATATGCACCACATAATGAAAAAGTTTGAGTAACCCAGTATATGCAGTAACATAAAATGCTAACAATAAGCATCTAAAATTGATAGATTAAGGGGCCGAATACAAAATTCAGTGGTAGTACTGGACATACCAGCAGAAATGAGCTCCTTTGCATTCTGCTATCTGGTATTATTTGTTGAAAAGTATCTCCTATTGCCCAGAGCTATGTAATTGTGTAATTATATTATACATCGTAGTGCAATGAATATCCCAAAGGGGTACAGTTAAAGTTATGAGTTGGGAACAATAAGACTGAATTTGCTAACTTTGGTACAAGTCAAATCTCAGCCTTAATATTTCATTAACACAATTCTTTGCCTGAGGTCCCTTGAACTTGAGCTGCAGCTGTGTGGAAAGAAGAGCTCAGGGTGCACAATATGAGACATGCTGTAGCCAATTCCTTTTTCCTCCCAGAAAGTGCCCTTTGCCTTCTATAGAGGAAATGTTAAGCCCATGAGCTCCAGTAGGCCAGAACACAGACTTAAAATTCTGACCATTTTATCTCCTTGCAGGCACATTAGCTGTCTCTTTGAATCAGTCTGGCCTGGAATAAACACATACACAGGACAGCATACACTGGAGAGCTTCAGGCTGAGTCCCTTATCTGTACAGAAAACCACACAGGTAACAGCTAGAGCTGTCGATTAATCACAGTTAACTCATGTGATATGTAATCAGTGCTTTATACACAGGATTTACTGACCCCGGTAACCTGGGTGGACAAGGGTAACAAAAGTAAATACCCTAAGTCATGTGACAGGGCCCAAATATATACTGATTTCTTTTTTGTATTTAAATCAAATTAAATCAAATTAAATTAAATACATGCTTCACAACATCTAATTTTACCATCTGGGCACATTCAGTTTATACACTATTTCTCAGATCTAATGAGACTTTAAGTGGTGCTTGAATTTTTGGGGGCACACTGGGATCCATATAAATGAATCCGAATCCATTAAATACCTCATCAAATTCCTAAGGATATCTTTAGTAGTCTGTTCTGCAGACGTTGTACATTCACTTGATCATCTGCATTTGTTGACTGCTCTTCAACACAAGCACACATGAGACTTTCTGTTCCACTCTTTTAAACTAGAGTATAAAGAGTAAATAGTATATATAAAGTAAAAGTATAGCTTTGCCACATGGGCTTATATTGTGAATGTTATGTGAAAAAAGTTTAGTTTTTAACTTAACATTGGACAGACACAAATCCATTTGTGTACTTTTGGTGGGATTACTCCAACTGGAATGTTTTGTAGATCTCCAGTAATTCTGACCCTACCATAGTGGAGGATTTCACCTGCTCTAGTTTATCTAAAATGCCACTTGTTTCCGTCTCAGGCATGAACTTCCCCGTAAGTATGTATCCAACTGAAATTATGGTGCTAAATTCTGCCATCAGTTACCCAGTATAAAATTTTTTGGGGCAGGGACCATCTTTTAGTTATGAGTTTGTACAGCACCTAACACACTGACTTCCTGGAACATGGCTGGGGCTCTTAATGGCTATGGGGGCAAATATTTACTACTAATAATGTCACTGATGTTAATGATATCCAGAAATAACATTCAACCATGTGGGAATTCTGATTATCTAAAGTTCTGAGACATGATTTCTGAAAGAGAAAATTTGGGGACTATTTTACTTATGGGAATGTTTTCAAATCATTTCAATATGTTCCCGAGGAGTCTGGGGCACACCTACAGGTGCTAAGTAAGACCTTGCTAATCTCTTGCTAACTGCTCTTTCTGTCCGCAGTGCCAAAATGCCCACACACAACCCAGAGTGGATGTCTTTGAATTTTATCAGCTTGACTGTTCTCAGGATGTTTGAAGTATTGTAGCTGGGTTGACCCCAGGATATCAGATATAGAAGGTGGGTGAGGTAATGTCATTTACTGGACCAACTGCTGTTGGTGAAAGAAATAAACTTTCAAGCTAAACAGAACTCTTTCAGGATGGCCAATCATGACAAGTCACATTGATGCATTATGTTTTCATAATGCAACTAGAAATGTCTTGTATATGATCATAAAATGTCTAAAATGGGGCATTCATTGAAAAGTTGATTTGTTTACATGGTGCTAAAAATTTAAAAGGAGAATGAGAATATGCCTAGTAGGCCAAACTGCTTCATGATGTAAAATCCTTTCTTCTTCCGTAGATTTACATCAGGAATGAACTTGGCCCACAGATTTTAAAGCTTTTTGAAAATAATTATTTTATAATATATTTATATTCTACATCTCCTACATTTGTATTATATCTTCTCTAGCTGAAAGCACAGATTACCCACTGCCCTTGAAGAGATATAGGTCACCATATAGCAACGAGCTTTGCATGAGTAGTTCTGAATGCCCTCATGGAGCCCCATTGCAACCAGAGAGATTCTGGGCAAGTGTGGAAATCTAGGGTTTACAGGTTTATGGCCAAGATCCTTAAATGTTGTAGGCATCTAACTCCCATTTAAATCAATAGAAGTTAGTGCCTAAATACTTTTGAAGATCTGGGCCTAGGTGTCACATTTTAGACAGCTGATTTGAAAAATTGGACTTCGCTGCAGAGTTCCAAGGATGGCTGCCAAAAATATGTGGCTAGAATGTTTATTATAATGGGGTAAAAAAGGAGACACAAGGAGTCTTCCCCTGTTCTCCTTATCCTCTGTATAAGAGTCCGCTAGAAGTACAATCTCTACTCACCTCTGAGCATGCAGAGTGCTTCAGACTTGTGCCATCAGTAGAGCTACCCCTGTAGATATTGTGGGGAGAGTGCTGGTCCATGTATCTCCTCTCTTCTTCACATGACACTTGCACAACAAAGCTCGGCTAGACTCATGGGGAGAGAGGGTGGAGTGCACACTGTAGCCTGTGAAAAGATAGCCCTCCAAGAGTATTACTTGGTAGAGGTAGATGACATTTTTCAGCCAAAATTTCTTTTTCTGTGAAAATGCAGATTTAATGACACCACAACTTTCTGTGAATTAGTGTAACCCCCACAAAAAGAAATTCAAAAAATGTCAATGTTTTGTTTTGACATTTTAAAAAAGAATCATTTGATTATTTCAGTTCAAAAGCATGTGAGTTTTTTTCTGAACTTTTGTTCTGAAATTTCCATCAAATTTTAATATTGAGAAACTATTAAAAACACAATTTTTTTAAAATTTCTTTGTGTTAACACAGATTTTTTTTTGAAATTTTTGGTGAATCAAAAAGTTTTTTAAAAAATCATTTCAGGCTTTGTTTGACCTAAAACAAAGAGCTTAGGTAGGATAATGCAGATGACAGGGCATGAAGGGTAATTACACTAACTACTGGTCAGTGTAAACCAGTAGTTCTCAAACTTTTGTAGTGGTGACTCCTTTCACATAGGAAGCCTCTGAGTGTGCCCCCCCTTATAAAGTAAACATACTTTTTTAATATATTTAACACCATTATAAATGCTGGGGGCAAAGCGGGGTTTGGGGTGGAGATTGACAGCTTGCAACCCCCCCATGTAATACCCTCCTGACCTCCTGAGGGGTCTGATCCCTAGTTTGAGAACCCCTTCTCAAGCAAAAGGAACCTTTTGTGGGCACCATCAAGGTCTAGTCCAACCAATTAATGTGCAAAGCAGTGGTGTGTTTTAGAAAAAAACATTCTTGTGGTGTGCATTATCTTACTGCATGGATAATCCGAAAATGTTTCATTTACATTTTAACTATCTGCGAACTGAAAACTCAGATACTCACATAGTTCTGTTGGCTACACCTACAAAGTCTGTTACTTAATTAATTGTTTATTCCAGGATCAAGCCTAAATTAGTCTTTATTTTATATAGGTTGTTTTCATGTGGCATATGTTAAACATCCCAACACATAAATGTCAGTACTTAATGGAACTGTAGTGGACTTGACAGTAGAATATTTTCTGTGAATGTGAATTTATAATGACCAACTATTCCTTTTGGGCTGCCTCATAAAGAGATGGACCCTTCTCAGCCATCTGCTTAGAGATGGCTTGGTACACCTCTTTCTTCTGGTGTATTTTTGGAAAGACCTGCCTCCACTTTCACTTCTCCCTTGATAGTATGGAGGATTTTTGACCTCTGCATGGCTCCAAGTGGGTGCATAAGGCATTGTTTAACACTGATACTAGCAATAGTAATAGTACTGCTGGAATGCCAAGATATGCAATTGTAGGAGCAAATGGACCAATCCTGGCATTTTTCCAGAATTTAAATGGGGAGGTAGCATCCAATAAACCTGACCTCTAGAGGGCACACAGGCAGACCAGTCCTGGTGGCATGCAAAGCAGGGTTGGACTGCCAAGCTAATGAAAAAGAGTAGTATCTGGACATGAACATAGGTCCACACTAGCTCAATACCCCAATGAACTTAGTACACTTTCAAAGCAGACTATAGAATACATATTAATTGGTCAGTTAGCATGCTTTAAGCCTTTGCATTGTGTGGACACAGGTCATTTGAGTGCACACTAACTATAGTTAGTGTGAATTAAAACCCCAGCATAGACAAGCCCTTTGATTCTCTGAGGGCTGGAGGTTCAGATCCAAAATTCAGTCACGGAGAGTTAAAATTTTCCTCCTGGTTTCCCTGTGGCTGCCCATGCAAGAAAGTGAAAGAGTGTGTTCACCTCTTTATGCCTCTGTTTGCAATACAAATATTCAGATTCGCAATCTGTGTGTTTGTTTTATTCAGGACTTGCAATCTGGAAATTGTAATGAACAACATCAAATCTGGTGCCTGATCCTGGGAATCCTAGTTAGTTAAATCCTCTTGTGGGTCAGTATTTCTGGATCAGTAACTACTCTGACTTTTATCCTTTGTCCTTGATTTTAAGTGTTTCCCTTGGCTTCCATATCTGAAAGGCTAAAAGATATATTTCAAGCATAAAGGGCAGCGTCTTTCTATAACAAAACAGCTTGTATTTCTGATCAGATAAAAGTGAGTACTTTTTTGTATGCTTGCAATAGTTGAGGCAAATGGGTAATTCTGGAACAGATATTTCCATGAAAAAGGTCTAAATCAACACATTTTGGGCCAGATCCTGACAACCCACCATCCTATTCTGCTTCCCCCCTACACTTACACATAAGCAGTTATATGCCATTCCATTCTCCTTGCTTCAGCAAGAGGACACATTGAGAGCATGTTGCGGAAAGAACTGATTGGAGTGCTGCTGTGTGTCTATGATACCTTGGGAGCCAAGGCTGCTCTAAATTGCATCTCAGCACTAATTCTCAGTGGCTTAAGGTTCAGGGAGTCACAATGATGGTCTGCCGCCATCTTGCAGATCCCTCACCACCATACTTCTGTATCTGTGTCAGATGCTGAAGCGCTGGGCCCATTAATTCATCACTTCATATTCCCAATATACAGCTATCTTATGTTACTACTTTGGGGCTTTATTACGCAGAAATGTAAGGTGTCACTTAAATGGTTCCAAGTCTGCTACAAGTTACAATCTGTGTTCAGTTCAACTTTCTGCTAGAATTTTTCAGCAATTAGTAGGTGCCATTAGTTGAGTTTCTGTCTTACACCTGCATATCAATATTTCACAGCACCAATAAAATACACAGCTATTGCCTATCTCCCCTCACTCACATACAAGTAGCTTCTGGATGAACTACAGTTTAATTACCCCTAGGACTTTTGCTTTACTCTGATCACCAACCACACATCCTCACAATGGGCTTGATTCTGATTTCACTGAAACCAGTGCACATCAGGAGTCACTCCACCAAAATCAGTGGAGACATAGCAGTGTGAGGGTGCTAAGAAATCAGAATCCAGCCCAGTGAATCTTATGGCTGCCTTTATATCAGTAACACTATATATCAGTAACTCCTCAATATCCTGTGACCAAGGCATAGTTTACAAGGAATAGGAAGTATGCAGAAACACTATGATCCTGAGGAAGTTAATGGCAAAATCTCCCACTGATTTCAATGGGATCAGGATTTCATCTTATAAGTATTATGCTATTTCACAGGAAAACAGATTTCAATGACAGCACTAAAGCATTAATGCATGTTTCTTTATTTGATCATATCTGTTGACAGTTTTAATTGGGTTAAATCCCATCTGGTTAGAGTGGGTTTAAGATAATGAGTGTGAATATTTTGCCAGTACCTTAAAAGAGGTTAGGAAGAGCTAAAGGATGAGGAGGACCTGGCTTTCTATCTGGTTATCCTTCTCCTTTTCCAAAGCTGTCCATCCCCCACACATATAATCACTGTCTGCTTTTCTCTCACCGGGATTATCCCTCAGAAATTTCTGAGTTATTTCTCCAAACTGGAACTGAAATGGTGAAAGGAAGGGGAAGAATGGTAGTGTTTATTCAAGAGCAGCAGGCTAAGGCTAAAAGTGTATGCAACAGGTTAGATTAAAAATGGAATCAAACTCTGGATGCCCAGCTATTGCAAAAGAAGCCTCCATTTCAACATGCAACTTTCCATCTCACCTTACTTCTCTCAATATGTTTAAGAACAAAGAGAAAAATTTACAGGATAAGAATCTGTGAAAAGCAAGGTCTGAAGATCATTACTACCTGAGTCAAATCAGAAGTTCTGCATAGTAAACTTTGCCTAGTTACATAGCTTGTTTACTTTTTAGTCATATGTTTGATTCTTCAGATGCAGTAATCTGGGATCTTAATAAATGATAATAGTTCTAGCAAGCAACATTTCTAAAAGTACAATTCCAAAATCTCACACCATGTCATGGGGAAAGGCAGATACCCTGGGTGGCATGGGCAAAAGATCAACCATCAACAATGGATCTGGAAAGCACTCCATTGTAAGCCCATGGGCAGAAGTTGAATACTGCTGAGTGTCATTATCAGGAATCAGACCCAAGGAAATCCATTAGAGAAAGAGTGTGAAAAGCATGATATGTGTTAACATTTAGAGGTGGACACTAAGATCCAAATTCTGTTAGACAATGTGGCTGTAATTGAGTAACGTAATCTGGCCCCAAATGCACAGTAAGGGAGCTGATGCCTGAGAGGGAGCAACCCTAGGCATGGACATCAACATTCTCAGAACCTAAATGCATTCAGAATTCAGCATGTAAAATGTTCCAGGGAAGGAGATGTGCTATTGAAAGAGATGTTGTATTTCATTCCATACTAATCCAAAGGAGTATGTCAGATCCTGGAGACAAAGTATAGTTCAGTAACACTCCTGACTCATAAATGGGACTTTATCGCAGTCTTGCTGTGGGAACTCTTCAATTAACCCACTCAGCTCCAATTTGAAGTAGGCTCAAATCTGTCATACCAGTGATGACAGAAATATAAAATAGTACTACATTTCAAGCTAGATAACTTGTATCAATTGGAAAAGAAGCAGGTATCTAATCAGAAATGCAGTGGGGGGTGGCAGTAAGACAGATATTCATAGTTCATTGATTACCTGAATGAAATGTGGGTGTGAGGGCTTATTTGTGAGAAATTCAGGGGAAAACCAGCTTGTAGGTGCTACAAAGATAAACTTAATGTTTTTCTTTTGATTTTTTTTTTTTAAATAACTCTTGTAAAATGAAAACACACTCTCTTAAATCCACAACCAAACACTGGTGTTTTGCTTTAATCGCATTGCTAATGAACACATTGGTATTGTGAGTTTGTGAGAGTTTATATGGTGATGAGTATCAGAGGGTAGCCGTGTTAGTCTGGATCTGTAAAAGCAGCAAAGAATCCTGTGGCACCTTATAGACTAACAGACGTTTTGGAGCATGAGCTTTCGTGGGTGAATACCCACTTCCTCAGATGCATGTAATGGAAATATCCAGGAGCAGGTATATATATGTGTGCTAGCAAGCAAGCTAGAGATAACGAGGTCAGTTCAATCAGGGAGGATGAGGCCCTGTTCTAGCAGTTGAGGTGTGAAAACCAAGAGAGGAGAAACTGGTTCTGTAATTGGCAAGCCATTCACAGTCTTTGTTCAATCCTGAGCTGATGGTGTCAAATGTGCAGATGAACTGAAGCTCAGCAGTTTCTCTTTGAAGTCTAGTCCTGAAGTTTTTTTGCTGCAGGATGGCCACCTTAAGGTCTGCTATAGTGTGGCCAGGGAGGTTGAAGTGCTCTCCTACAGGTTTTTGTATATTGCCATTCCTAATGTCTGATTTGTGTCCATTTATCCTTTTCCGTAGAGACTGTCCAGTTTGGCCGATCCACCATGATTTCAACAGCTTCCACCCCACCATCAACCTCAGCCTGGACCAATCTACACAGGAGGTCCACTTTCTTGACACCACGGTGCAAATAAGTGATGGTCACATTAACACCACCCTATATCGAAAACCCACCGACCGCTATGCCTACCTTCATGCCTCCAGCTTCCATCCCGGGCACATCACACGATCCATTGTCTACAGCCAAGCACTGAGGTACAACCGCATCTGCTCTAACCCCTCAGACAGAGACCAACACCTACAAAATCTCCACCAAGCATTCTCAAAACTACAATACCCGCATGAGGAAATAAGGAAACAGATCAACAGAGCCAGACGTGTACCCAGAAGCCTCCTACTTCAAGACAAACCCAAGAGAGAAACCAACAGGACTCCACTGGCCATCACATACAGCCCCCAGCTAAAACCCCTCCAACGCATCATCAAGGATCTACAACCCATCCTGGACAATGATCCCACACTTTCACAGGCCTTGGGTGGCAGGCCAATCCTTGCCCACAGACAACCTGCCAACCTGAAACATATTCTCACCAGTAACTGCACATCACACCATAATAACTCTAGCTCAGGAACCAATCCATGCAACAAACCTCGATGCCAACTCTGCCCACATATCTACACCAGCGACACCATCACAGCCATCACAGGACCTAACCAGATCAGCCACACCATCACTGGTTCATTCACCTGCACATCCGCCAATGTAATATACGCCATCATATGCCAGCAATGCCCTTCTGCTATGTACGTCGGCCAAACTGGAAGTTGATTAAAAGTAATTTCACTGGCTGTTTTCCAGAAAAAAAACCTCACAATTATTTAGTCTACGTTTACACTATTGATTATTAATCTAAGTTTACATCACCGATTAATTAAGCCCAGAATTTGCTAACTGCAGATTGATTTTCACTTATTAGTTTGACTCATACACAGAGGAACTATCTCAGTTCTGCATTTTCAGCTCTGGGCACTTATTGAAGAGTGATCTCAAAGAGTTTGAGTTGATAACGCCCTGTGTAATCCAAAACAGATTTCAAAATAATATGCTAGTGTGTTATTCAGCTTGCGGTCAAGATGTTAGAAAGAATGTCAATGTAGGTCATGCATGAAGTGATCAGATAACACACATTGTCACATCAAATTAAACATTGTGGTATAATAAAATGTGTCACATCGGAAGGGGTATGTAAAGCACCAGTCAGTTCCTTTTTAAATAACAACACTGACAGAGATATAAGTAACATACATGTATAGTAGGTGAGTACTTTGTGACTGTATGGTGCTCCTTCTTAAAAGCTTTCTGAGTTTCCAATCCTCTTCATTACACCATGAAAGCAGATCCCTAAACCCAAAAGAATCATCTGGCAAGACTAGCTCCTAAAGTTACATTAGACAAATAAATTATGTTGTCTTACTTTTTTAATACTCCCTGGACTTACTGTATATGTAGGTAATGTGCACATACATAGGCAGAGTTATTTAGTTATCTAAGAAAATTGGTAAACCCCTCAGAGTGTTTACTACATTTTCTGGATATTCTCTATATCACTGAACCCACTGTTGATGCTCAATAGTGTGAGTCACATGCAATAAACACAAAGCATCTTAGCCAAAGTGGCAAAAATAATGAACTAATAAAATTAATAAAATTCCAGACCTAGAAAAGAGCCTCCCCTCCAAGAGGTTAAAAGTCACAAAGACTCTTCAACTGCATTATCAATCTCATACAAGTTCATACAAAATGCTGCTGCTGAAGCACCACCACTTCCCTCATGATTTTTAACCCAGTGATTAGGGTTCTCACCTGGCATGCGAGAACTCCAGTCCAGATCCCCCTCCATCTGAGGAGGAAGCAAGAATTTGAACAGGGACTTGCCACTTTTCCAGGTTAGTGCCCTAACTACTGGTTATGGGGTATTCTAATGTGGGGCTCCCTTCATCTCTCCTGTTGATGCAGTTCCACTGCGGACAAACAATTAAAGAGTCATTGGGTCAGAGAGAAAGAGACAAGGCTGAGAATGACTCTGTAGCCTGGTGGTTAGAATATTCCTTCAGGACAAGTGAGACCCGAGACCCAGACCACTGCTCCAATGACTCTTTCATTAGCTATCAACAGTGGAACTGCTTCAACAGCAGAGATTGTGAGAGCCCCATATGAAAAAATCCCATAGTCTAGGAGTCAGGGCACTCACCTGAGAGGTAGCAAATCCTTTCTCCCCCTCAGGGGGAGCAGGGACTTGAACCAGGGTCCACGTATCCTACTTAAGCACCTTTATCACTGGGCTAAAAGTGATGAAGGAGGGACTTCCCCAGCTTCTTGAATAAACAGAATAGGAACCTAATTCTGAGAGGGTTGTAGATGAGGAAGTGCCCTCCCTCCACTGGGACTTAGTTACCAAACCCTCTCAGAGGGGCAGGGCTTAAGACAACCCCTCTTTTAGCATCTCCCATTGGCTCCCTTAGAAGTGCTAATGTAATGCTGACAGACATTGGTCATCAGCAGGCAGGATCAAACCAGAGACCCCTGGAATTTAGTGCATGAGTCTCTACCACATGAGCTAGAAGGCAGCTAGCTGTTTGCTCAGACTGTAGAACAGATTCATTTAACTCTCTCTAAGTGGTCACGGTGCCACCAGATGGGACAGAACACCACACCCAGAAGGTGTATGGGATACACTAATTTTAGTGAATTCCATTCTCAGGCACATATCTCCCTCCATTCATTGTATAGGAAGCCTGAGTGCCTAACTCATACTTTAAGAATCATAGTGATTTTCTAGATGCCTAACTTCCTTTGTGATTCTACCCTTTACTGCTTAGGGTTAGCGTTTTCAAAAGCACCTAAGTGGTTTAGAATCCTAAGTCACATTTTCAAAAGACAAAATCAAGTAGAAACTCAGGTTTCATTGACTTTTAAATCTCCTTCAGGGCTTTTGAAAATAAGAATTTGGCTCCTAAGTTACCCAAACACCAGTGAAAATTTTACTCCATATGATTGTTTTCTCTCTCTCTCTCTCTTTTTTCTTCATTGTTTATATTTCTGTGGAATGATCACTAAAAGTTTTCTGAAAGTATCTGATAGCCACTTTTCAGACACTGCTGGTTAGTATGATTGATCAGATAAGTCACATGGTATTGCTTCTGTTCCCTGATTGGATGAATGTGCAAGTAAAACTCAATCTCTTGACTGTTCATGGAAAATGAACACTAAAAGGTGCCATGGTAGTCAAATTATGTATTTCTTTAGCAAAGGTGCACATACAGGAATGTTGAACCCATGGCCATTCTTACATTGTTATGTCTAATTTTGAATAAACAATTAAAGATAGTTCTTCAAAAATAAAAATTTCTTTGTTGTCCTATTTCTTGTGGGCATTGCAAAGGAAGGATTTTGGAAGATACTGGTCTTAGGCTTATTTATTACCTACATTTAAGATTCAGTGAGAGTTTATGAAAATATGTCATTGTCCTGCTTAAATTACTCATATATAAAAAGCTGAATTAAATTTAAGGATTATCGTTCTGCTGCTGCTGCTCTCTCTCTCTGTCTCTCTCTCTCTCTCTCTCTCTCTCTAATTGATAAGGCTAAACTATGAAATTGTTTCCTGGAAGGATTCAATGGAGAAATATTCTACCCCATGCTAAGCAATCTAAGCAGTTCAGACCTCAGATGACCCTTCAGCTGTTGTGTCACAATATTTATGAATAGACTTTAAAAATCTTGTTAGCTGGTTTATCATCTTATGACCTAAAGAAGACCTCTCTGTAGGATCAAAAGCTTGTCTCTCTCACCAACAGAAGCTGGTCCAATAAATGATATTACCTCTGCCACCTTGTCTCTCTGTTATCAGCTATTGTATTTCCAGTTGACTGGAAGGCTATTGAATCACTTTTGCTAACACTGTTGATGTTAGCATGTAGGCTGATGTATCAGTTCTCTATCACCGTAACATGTGCATGGTTAAATCAGCCGAGAAACCATAAATTAGGCCTTAACTTCATTTTTAAGTGTTTATCACATTAGTTGAGAATGATTTTCTCTGAGGATTGAAAGCAGGGATTGAAAATCATATGACCAACTTTTTCTAATGGTTGGTGACTACATCAGTCAAATGTTGCTGTCACAAGGTGTAAATCCAGACTGACTCTACTGAAATCTCACCGTAAGTAAAAACAGAATTTGACCCTGTATTTATAATTGTACGGTAAAAGACAAATTATTTTAATTCATAAATTAGATATGCCATGTCATTTCATACACAAATCTCTATCCATTGCTATGAAGGTACAGATTATTTTAATGTAATAAATTCTAATCTATTCCATGTAGATTATTATACTACCCTCATCATTGCAGTATCTGAGAGTCTTCTAGTTGTGCATTAAGTAATCTAACCATATTTGTCACATGTTGTTTGTTCTCCTGTCCTCTCTTCAGGGAAGAGGCATGTGCAGTGGAATGTCTTTTTTTGGTAATGGAGTTTACATACACACGCACACACATACACTTGCTATGTGCTGATGTTAAAGAAGGCAAGGTTAGAGACAGCAAGGTCAAAGAAATGCACTTTGCACTTGAACTGGAAAGTGGTGAGGTTTGTGAGGATCCTTAATTTCTGGGGGAATTCATTCCAGTCTCAGAAAGGCCCTCCAGAAAGTTCTGTCTTCTGCACAGATGAGCTTTATTCTTGTTGTTCAGAATGCTGTTGTGGCAAAGGAATGAGGTTTTTGACTACAGTCTTTAGACAATCTTTTAGACATCCTGGACCCAGTTCATGCAGAGCTTTGAGGATAAGGACTGACACCTAGAATTTGATTCAAAATTTTATGTAGAGCCAGTATAGAGAGCAGAGGACAGATGTGATGCATTTGCGGTAGACTTTGCTGCTTAGGAGACATGCCACAGTATTCTGTATGCTGTACTAGTTGGAGTTTCCTAAGTGCTGAAGGTATATTCATGCCCAGTTATAATGCATTACTGTAGATCAGCTGAGAGATGACAAAAGAGATGAAAAACTGAGGCCTGGTCTTCATCAACCAGGATGGGACAGAGTCTCCAAACCAAGCAGAGTTAGTAGAGATTGTTAATTGTGGATGCCTTTATGTGAGAGTTCAGTATCAGCAAGGAATCCAAGAGCACTCCTTAACTACTCACTCAATTGACCAATTGTGGGTATGTATTTTCCACCATTTTAGGACCCAGTTCAGTAAAATATGTGAGCAATGACTATAAGTAAGTGACTGATCTTATAGCAGTCAATGAGACTACTCATGGGCTTTAAGTTGGGTATGTGCTAAATATATAAATAAATAAATAATACCCTCCTCTTATAGAAGTACCTTCCAGAATATGGGCTTTAATGAAGTAGCAGAGGCATCTTCTCAAGTATTATAGCACTCTTACCCAAAATAATAAAATGCTAAATCTGAACTTCTGAACTATTTCTGTCTTCAGTATACCTATACTAGATGTACTACTACAGTAATATTGGAACCTTATCCAAATGCAGCAGCCATTGACATTTATTTTTCACTCCTGAAAATTCACTGAGGCCTGCTTATTTCTGACTCCTTCAGTATTACCTTGAAATACAAATAGCAGTTTGTTAGAAAAATGCAATAGAAGACTGATAATTAGATTTTTATTTGATACTTGAAAAAAAAATAAAGAAATACGCTCAGAAGAGATTGAAAGGTATAGCATGCTTCACACCAGGAAAAATTCTGCAGTGTTACTGAAAGGTTACAAATGTGATTAACAATGGCAGAGCTCATGTGTTCCGCTCATAAATCTCACACCTTGTAATGCATTAGGGATGGCAGGTGTAAACATGATGGAAAACTGTAGTTTCATAATTCCATGTGAGACTAAGATAAGAAAATTAAATCAAGATTTGGAAACATATGAGATAAGTTGTTTTATAGGAATTTTTTAAAAAAAATCCATATATTAGCATTTAAGTATTTAATACTGTAGCTAATTTATAACTTCAAAGTCATGAGCAGTTATAAACTGTCTAGGGTGAAGTTCACAAAAACATTTGATGCCTGAGAAATGCTAGCAATATACAAAATGCATTTCTTAATGGCATCTCGCAGATTACTGGTTCCCATATGCACGCAACATATGTCCTCTGGAAAGAGATCACTTATTCGATATTTTGCAGATGTCTCCTTGGCAAGGAGGACGATATCTCAAAGGCTTTGAATACTATACCCTTTATCTACATGGTAAAAATATTATTTCCACATAATGTTATAAAATGAAACAACAAAAAATCCAGAGTCAGTTTCTGACCTGGTGTGAGCATATGTACCTCCATCACTTCGACTGAATTCCATCCCATTTACAAGCAAGCCTGAGTTTGCCTTCTGAGTCTGGAATCGCCTCTGGTGACTCAGTAAACACAGAGATCTTTCAATGTCTTTGTGATGAGTACTGTTTTTACTTATGTCGGTACCCAAAAATTAAACCTCCTGCCCAAGTGATTTATTCAAAGAACTCTGTCACAGATGGCTTGTTTGAATGAAGGGGAAAAATGATACAGAATCTAAGTGTAACTTTTATTGGGGACTTGTTGCTGCATTCTAAATAAAACTCCATTTGCGTAGGTAATTTCTGCTAAGCTTGATCCAACTTAAAAAAAAATCTTTGCTTCTTTCTTTAAAAGGCATCATCTCCTTTTCCTCTCATTTTCACATTCACATTAGCTCTTTGTTTTGTACTCTCCTTTTTCTGTCCCACTTTGTATTCCTTTCCTCCTTTCCTCCCTTTTATTCTTTTGCACTCTTCTGCTCATTGTACACTCATCTCTAAGTCATTGTCTTCTTTATGGTTCTTCCCTATCTCTCTCTTTTCCCCTAATATTAAATATTCAGCACTCATAGAGCATTAACTTAATCATCACAGCACAACCATTTTGAGGTGTTAAGTGTCATTAACTACTATTGTAAGCAAAGAAATTAAGATAGAAAGTTTAAGGATAAGAAGGCATGAGTCCCTTGATCCCAGATCCATGCTTAGTCCACTAAACCATGCAGTGGCTCACAATTTTAAGGTGTTCCACTTGTTGCCACAGCTCACATTGTCTTCTTGGCCTAGGAGTTGGCTCAAATACAAGCAGCTGATTGGAGGCCTTGAGAGAACTTTTTGTGGTAGCCCCATATTGCCAGTAGCAGCAGTGTCCTATCAAAAAATGAATAGGTCTTGGTCTACCCAGAAAGTGAATGAACTATAGGACAGGGTAGGCCCACTGCTCAGTGAGGAGGGAGAAACAGTAACAGGAAACTTGGAAATGGCAGAGATGCTTAATGACTTCTTTGTTTCGGTCTTCACTGAGAAGTCTGAAGAAATGTCTAACATAGTGAACGCTTATAGGAAGGGGGTAGGTTTAGAAGATAAAATAAAAAAAGAGCAAGTTAAAAATCACTTAGAAAATTAGATGCCTGCAAGTCACCAGGGCCTGATGAAATGCATCCTAGAATACTCAAGGAGTTAATAGAAGAGGTATCTGAGCCTTTAGCTATTATCTTTGGAAAGTCATGGGAGACGGGAGAGATTCCAGAAGACTGGAAAAGGGCAAATATAGTGCCCATCTATAAAAATGGAAATAAAAACAACCCAGGAAACTACAGACGAGTTAGTTTAACTTCTGTACCAGGGAAGATAATGGAGCAAGTAATTAAAGAAATCATCTGCAAACACTTGGAAGGTCATAAGGTGATAGGGAATAGCCAGCATGGATTTGTAAAGAACAAATCGTGTCAAACCAATCTGATAGCTTTCTTTGATAGGTTAACGAGTCTTATGGATAAGGGAGAAGCGGTGGATGTGGTATACCTAGACTTTAGTAAGGCATTTGATAAGGTCTCGCATGATATCCTTATCGATAAACTAGGCAAATACAATTTAGATGGGGCTACTTTAAGGTGAGTGCATAACTGGCTGGATAACCATACTCACAGAGTAGTTATTAATGGCTCCTAATCCTGATGGAAAGGTATAACAAGTGGGGTTCCGCAGGGGTCTGTTTTGGGACCGGTTCTGTTCAATATCTTCATCAACGATTAGATGTTGGCATAGAAAGTATGCTTATTAAATTTGCAGACGATCCCAAACTGGGAGGGATTGCAACTGCTTTGGAGGACAGGGTCAAAATTCAAAATGATCTGGACAAATTGGAGAAATGGTCTGAGGTAAACCGGATGAAGTTCAATAAAGACAAATGCAAAGTGCTCCACTTAGGAAGGAATAATCAGTTTCACGCATACAGAATGGGAAGAGACTGTCTAGGAAGGAGTATGGCAGGAAGAGATCTAGGGGTCATAGTGGACCACAAGCTAAATATGAGTCAACAGTGTGATACTGTTGCAAAAAAAGCAAACGTGATTCTGGGATGCATTAACAGGTGTGTTGTAAACATGACACGAGAACTCATTCTTCCACTCTACTCTGCGCTGGTTAGGCCTCAACTGGAGTATTGTGTCCAGTTCTGGGCACCGCATTTCAAGAAAGATGTGAAGAAATTGGAGAGGGTCCAGAGAAGAGCAACAACAATGGTTAAAGGTCTTGAGAACATGACCTATGAAGGAAGGCTGAAAGAATTGGGTTTATTTAGTTTGGAAAAGAGAAGACTGAGAGGGGACATGATAGCAGTTTTCAGGTATCTAAAAGGGTGTCATCAGGAGGAGGGAGAAAACTTGTTCACCTTAGCCTCTAATGATAGAACAAGAAGCAATGGGCTTAAACTGCAGCAAGGGAGATTTAGGTTGGACATTAGGAAAAAGTTCCTAACTGTCAGGGTGGTTGAACACTGGAATAAATTGCCTAGGGAGGGTGTGGAATCTCCATCTCTGGAGATATTTAAGAGTAGGTTAGATAAATGTCTATCAGGGATGGTCTAGACAGTATCTGGTCCTGCCATGAGGGCAGGGGACTGGACTCGATGACCTCTCGAGGTCCCTTCCAGTCCTAGAGTCTATGAGTCTGTAGCTATGGATTCCATGGGACACAAAGACACACCTTTGGCAACAGTTCATTAGACTCCAAATCATAATTTAGTTGCCTTTGTTCTGATTATTTTAAAAACAATGATTTGATTGCCATTGTTCAAATACTTCTTAAATGGCTGACTTTAAAACTTTGCAGAAATAAATCTAACATATTTCTAATGTTACCTTAAAACAAAGTATGTTTTAGAAAGGTCATTGGTTAAAAAATGTGTATCAGCAATTCCTTTAGCACCTTTATCACTCATTGGAGGAAGAAATAAGATATTCTTAAGTGATGGATGATAACAAAGATCTAATCTGACCTTCGCCACATGCCATATTTGTTAAATTTTACCATTACGGGTGTTTAAAACAACAACTGTTCTGGTTCTAGTAACTGTGAATTAATATCAGTGCTTTTTTCTTTAATTTCTTTAATCTCCCGAGACATGAATTCACAGTTAGCAGGTTGCAAAGATTATATAGTGCATATTCATAGCACATTACAAAGGTGCAGAGCATGCATTGAACTGAAACATGTCTTTGTATCAAATGTAATCTAAACATTACTTCTCAGATCTATTTTTCATCCGTTTTAAGCCAGCCAGCTGCAAAGGAAGACATATTGCTTTTCTACCAACAAAAGGGCCTAAATTCTTGATTTCATTTTCCATCAAATCCTGTAAACTCTAAGCATTATTTGTCAAAATACAGTACATAGTTATCTTTCTTCAACCATTTTATGCTAATACAGAGGACATTTATATTAAAATAGCAAATTCATAAAATCATTATAGAAATTCTTTCAAGAAGCAGACCTTTAACTTGCTATATTTTAAAATAGATGGTATCCTCTGATATTTTAATAAGCTTCATTATAATTGTTTATTTTCCCACAGTAAAACTTGTCCTTTAGTACTTATGAAATGTAATACAGTACTGGAATTTATTTTGGAATATGTTATTTTATAATTTTATTCATATATACCAGTGCCTGTTGCATTAATGGATGCTGCCAATATTTTTTCTCTCCCATCACCTTCACTCTATTTCACCAACAAAACAAAAAATAGCTAATTTTGCATTATTTTAATATGTTAATGTCACATATAGGGCCAAATTCTTGTTTATGGTTAAGAAGGACATAAGCAAATGGATGGGGAGTGGTGTGCTAAGGTGGCTTAAAGCTGATTTTGCACTCCCCTGAGCCTGGGGGTTGCTATGCGCATGCTGGTCCCCAGGCACTGAGTTAGAGCAACTTTAGGTTGCTCTAATCTATAGGATGCTATTGAACTCAAAGGGCCAAAATTGCCACTAGGGATCAGCACAGTGTAGGGAAGTTCCAGCCACACTCACTTTTCCTCTATCATCTTCCCCATGCTGAAAAGCAGCTTACTGAGCTGCATTATATAGTAGAGTAGCATCTAAAATAAGCACTTTGTGCAAGTTGCTTGAGCAATCGTTTCTCACAGTCTGAAATTCCTCAGAGTAGCAAAAAGTTTGGATCTGTAACAACAGAGAAAACAAAGTAGATGCTGAATATTTATAAGCCTGACTTTCATTTCCAGAAATCTGATCACCAGAACAGATTCCTTTCTGAAGCAATGTAAGGCTGTCACTTACTGTTAGAAATCAGTGCCGATGATGAATCTTTAATCCAGCTAATGCAAGCAAATCTTTGCATGGAATAGCATATAAAATAGACTTTAGTTCTCCATTTATTGGACAAATTGAACATATGGCTAATGTTTAAATGGGGACATAAGCAGCAGAGTGTGCACCTAATAGCAGACTACCAACATTTCAAAAACAAAGAGAGCTTCTAATCCCATAATATTTCACTTTCCAGTGGAAGGCACTAACTATTTACAGTCAGTCTGCTCTTGTACATTTGCAAGAATAATTTGATGATAAATACTTGATAGAGATCCCAGGAAACAGTACTAAATGGTTAAGAAATATGAAGTAACTGCAACTGACTTTATTAAAATGTGCTGCTTCATATCCTGCTTGCCTATCATCAAGTTTCTCTCTGAGAACATTCTTAGTGTTAATGGCAGAATTGATATAATACAGATAGTGTTCATGATTGTTTTCACAAAAACAAATCTCGGAAACATCTATGATTCTATATCTACAGCTTTACATTCAGTTTGGAAAATTAAGCTATAATTTCTAGCACAGTATGTTTCTATACATTTCTTCTGGGCCTGATCCTCAGATGGTATAAACCTATCCAGCAATGGAGGTACACCCATCTGCAACGGATGACCATCTGGCCCAAAATGTTCTATTCTCCAGTAGATCTTGGTGGTATATTCAAACAATGAAAACAAGAAAGTGCCATGGTCACATTTTTTCAATGTGTTTTCTAATGTTTGTGTCCAGCATGAAACATCCAAGGCCTGTATTTCAAAGAATAAGGGTACTGGCAGCTCCTGGCTGAAAAAATAATCAATGACTAGTGTCACGCTGAGCACCTAAAAATGGAGGCATCCAATATTACTAGACACATTTGAAAATTGTGGCTTATATTTATATCTATAGTGCTATACTTTCACACATTTCAGTAAAATTGAAGGATCAGTTCTGCCTGCACCCCAGGGAAGTGCCGGAAGAGAGGAGGCTGATACAAACTTTTGTGCCATCGCTGGTTTCCTGTGGCCATCTGGGGTAGGCTTACCTCGAGTAGCTGCTGTAACTGCTGTCTCAGCTGCCAGGAAGTCTTAATGCTTCCTGGGCAAGTCTGGTATTAATGAAAGATTAAAGGAAAATCCAAACCTATTCCATCGTTCCCTTTTGTGCAATGCTGTACACTGAAAGAGGAGTTCCTTTTTCACACCTGCAGTGACCAGTATAATACAGAAAGCATCATAGGAAAAATAAATCACCATCTACTGCTCATGAGACTTCTGTGCTATTTACAGTATGTCCTGTTTTACCATAAAAATACCACGCAAAATGGTAAAGTCAAATATCATGGTGTGGTTAAGCAATTTTTTGTAATAGCTCCCACTATAGCATCCTTAACTGCACATATTGTTATTTTTAATCATAAAAAGTCCTCTTTTGACTCTTTGACCTCCTGGTGCTGCAAGCAATACAGGCTAATTTACCACCCATGCATTTTATCACATAACTCTTTTTTTTTAATATTGTATTATGAAAAGTTACAAAAGGGAAGGATTGGTTAAATTTTACTTTGTCCTTCACAGTCTTTACTAGAGTTGAGCAAATAATTGGTGCCCAAACCAAATAAATATATATGTTTCTAACTTAAACTGAATTTATTTTCCCACCAAAACAAAAACAAAAACAAAAAGGTTAGTTTGAATTAAACATTTCAAACATCATTTTGAAAAGTCTTTTCGAAATGAAACACTTAGTTTCAAAGTGAAATATTGAAATGAAATGTTGATTCAAAACAACATTTCAAAGAGAAACAGTTCATTTTTTAAAGAAGCGTTGAAACTATACATTTTGAAAATGTCAGGATAAACTGTTTCAATTAAAAAAAAACCCTCCTTATTTTATATGCAGCCAAAACTATTCACCAATTTCAATCCAAAATCATAAATAATTTCAGGCACCCAAAACTGCATTTTTCAGTAAAGTTACTATTTGGCTAAAAATTTTTTACCCAGCTCTAGTCTATAGTATGCAAATTTAATCCCTTCTAACTCTTCTCTTTTCTGGGTGAAATAATCTTATTTTTTCTAATCTTTAGTTATGTAAATGCTACCCTAGGGTCTGATACAGTCCCCATTAATGCCAATAGGGGTTGCCATTGAATTCAATGAAAGTTGGATTGGGCTGGTACTTCTAACATTTTTGCTGTAATTTGTGGGACTTTGGGAATCTTAGCTGTATAATTCTTATGAGGGGACCAAAATTAAAATACACTATTGGAAAAGAGGGAAGTTCTTTGCCTTTAAAAATCTCATTTATACAATATTCTCCTTTATTTTACATCCTCTTTTAGTGGCCTCAGGTTTCCTGTTTATTCTTTTTAATAGCTGTTATACACTGGACAGATGCCTTCTTCTATCTCAAGGGTGATATATTATCTAAAAACAAAAGAAAACAGACAACATACCATTCTAGCTATGATATTGTGAATGTTCACAAACTCACTTGGGTTCTACCTGACAGATACTTAGGTTGACCTAACTATATCACACAGGGAGCAAAATTTTTCACATCTCTGAATAATGTATCTAGGTCAATCTAATTTTGAGGTGTAGATCAGGCCCAAGACCCACTGTAGACACAGCTAGGTCGACAGGAATTCCTTTGTCAACTTAGACACCACCACTTGAAACACCACTGCATTAACTATATCTATGGAAAAACCTTGTCATCAATGTAGGAAACATCTATGCTATGGCATTACAGCAGCACAGCTACAGCACTGTAGCCATGCTGCTATAGTGTAGACATGTACTTAGCTTGGAGAATTCAATGGAAAGATCTTGCGGGAAATTGCAGGAAGCTATGAATTAACATCTCAATAGGCAGAACTCTTTCCTCTGAATCAAAACTATCCCAGTGATAATGCCCCACCATGGTGTTGTGCTATTGGAGGTGCCAGCTTTCAGATAAAAAATAAAGCCAAGGTCTTGACCACTTGTAGCCATTAAAGATGTGTGACAGGGTGTGTATACCATGCACTGGACAAGAGAGGGTTAATTGCATGCTATGGGCAGTGGAAGTCCCACACCTCAGCTGTGCTGGGCACGCTCCAACTCCTGCCTCAGTATAAAAGGGAGAAGCCCGGCTCATTCTAGGCTGAATGCCAGAGGGGAAGGACCTTTGGCAGAGGCTCCAGCTGAAGACCCGTCACATCCCTTGCATGCGGGACCAGAAGATTCTGAGCATCAGAATGGAGGTCTGTGGCTAATGGAGCCCCAAGGAATCATCTGCGCTGAGAAGCCTGGAGATCCCAATGTCCAAGGGACTGCAGTTTCCAAAAGCATGGTAGGAAATGACTCAAGGAGGGTGAGCGAGTGGTTTCTCCCACCTGAGTGAGGTCAACGTGTTTTGGTGGGATTCCCCACTGACTCAGTGGTGGACCACTGTTACGGCCCTGGGTCAGTGCCCAGTGCAGTTGGGTGGATCTAGGCCCCCCTATCCACTGGCCACTAGGCCGCACTGCCATGCATACAAGGGCCACTGTGATTGACTTTGGCTGCTAGGCCGCATGTCCCTGTGTCTGTGGGTTGTTATATGAACTCTAGCCACTAGGCCATGTTGTCCTGAATGCAAGGGCTGCTGTAATTGACTCTGGCAACTAGGCTGCGCTACCCTGTGTCTGTGGGCTGTTATATGGACTCTGGCCACTAGGCTACGCTGCCCTGAATGCAAGGGCTGCTGTAATTGATTCTGGCCATTGGACTGTACTGCCCTGACCTCAAGGGCACTATTTTGTCTCCAGCCTCTAGGCCGTGCCACTTTCAGCCTAAAGAATGTCAGGTAGACTGTAACTGCAGTGGTATCACAACTCCTTCATGCCCCAAAGGAGGATGGGGTGTGCATACCATGGGAAAGATGTGAAAGCACTATTTATATGAGTGAAAATGTTAGCACTGCTGTTCTGGCCATTTTTCAGTTTGGGTAATTACTGGACATAGTTCTAACCTAAAACTTCCCCCACATTCCAGTTTGATTCTGTAGTTCCTGTTCTAAAGTATTGTGTAGTGTTTCTGAGCACCACTAGATAGCTCCTTTGTTTCCAGTGAGAGATTACTATGTTTTCTTTAATAACATGGTTTCTGTATATACTGGGCAGTTTATAAAGTGTTTGGGCATAAAAGTTGCTCCATATGCATAATATAATCAGATATTAGGCAATTTGAGTGTTTTAGTATCGAGATTTATTTTATATTTTTTTAATCCCAGGGAACTATGAGTCCCATCTTGGGGACTTCACTTCTTTTGTGTTATCTAAATTACATTGTGTTCCATTAATCTGTAGTAACCGCAAGTCTCAGTCTTGAGCTGTGTTATTATTCAGCATGTATATGATGCATCTCTGAGACATTAATTACAGTCAAAATTGCCTTTTAATTTACAAATATGATGCACAGCTCTACTTGTCATTTATTTCTGATTCAAGAGCATCATTATCCTTTACTTCTGTTGCTTTCAATTATATCTATTGCTGAAAGGAGAAGAATTTTGTGGAGCTCAAGCTACCTCCTCTACACCTGTGTTACTTAGGTGTTCCCTTTATCGTGAAGTGTTATTTGAGAACCATGTGTTTATTACTACTGCCAGAGATTAGGATCTGAGAGCAACACTCTTATTACAGTGAATTCCACCAATGTAAAAATGAAGTAACCCAGTGAAGAGTCAGTTCCCTGGTCTTTGTATTTCATCTCCACAGTATCTGAGCATTTTTAAGAGATTTAACATAATTTAAAATTGTAATCTCACATTTTAAAATGTGTGGTAAAACAAATGTGTTTCGGTTTCTGTTATTTCTGGAGGGTTGCTAATTTCTTTGGGTTTGGGTGTGTGTTCAGAATAAAGTAAGTTAATCAATTTTCTCCCAGATATAAATTTAATTTTAGATGTTTGAAGCTTCAGCATATGCAACAAGAAAACACTTTTCATCTGAAGATGTCTCATCAACAGTACAAAACGTTGCCTGACTGACTTAATGTGACAAGGTAGTTTATGATAGTCCATAATTGTTTACATCTAACATATCTCACTAAGATATCAAGGAAGTGTATTAACTGTATGTTTTACTTTTGCAAGTTATATATTCTCAGAAATAGAACATAAATAATCAAACCCACAGAGATCTTTTCAGGACATCAGAAGGGTCATAAAAATCAAGGTCAGTAAGTATTATGCAGACTTGATGTTTACTAGGTCTTCTGTCTCATTTAGGAGTGTAAATAATGCCAGTTTGATGGATATGTTGGATAGCTATGTGATGGATACTATTTTCCACTAGAGAATGAGCAGACACCATCACACTTTTAAGCCAACTAGGTAAACTTTACTGCACTTCAGAAGCTACTTTATGGCAATAATAGGAGTTAGGAATTCCGAAGCAGCCTGGAAACAACAGTTTGTGTGTTCATCGGAAGGTTGATATCCTGAAATCTCTTCTAGATAATGGCATTAAGTGTCTGTTTCATTAAAGTACATATGTGTGCCCTTCAGCCAAAGTCCTCTCTCCAGCAACCAGTCTGGATAACTCAGCTGGGCAGAAGGAATAATCATCCCCCAGGCTACAAAGCAGCAGCAAATTCTCATACTCAATGGCAGATAACCCTAGTGGCCTTCGTCCTCATGGAGGAGCACTGTATAGAACATATTGGTAGAATCACTGAACCTGCTTTCACTACTCCACCAGGCTGTTCCTGTGCAATAGTGTAGTTATCCAAGAGTGTTGCAACAATACCTTAGTCATGTCCAGTGTGAGTACTGAAATACTCAACACTGCCTCTAAGGCACCTCCGTGCCCTTGATTTCTCCAGAACCACACCACTGTACTGGTGCAGGCAAGGCCTGGACCATCTCCCCACTGCCTTCTCCCCAGAACTCCTTTCCCCTCAAAGAGTGCCCTGTGCCTCTGGGAGGAAGGGAGGGAGTAGCTTTGGTGCTCAGAAAAGCACACAGGTTCCGCTTGTCCCTGGTTTTGTCACATGGAGTTCAAAGTGATAGCAGCTCCTTGCATCCTTCTCCCCACTTCTGTGTACATGCATAAGGAACAAACACAGTCTGGGAGAAGGGATTTCAGAACTTGGCCCAGCAGCTTTCCTTTCTTTTTGTATTGGGCTCAGGGACTTCATTAGAAATGTTTGGGCAAAAATTCATATTCTATAGAGATCATTGCAGGAAGGACAATATCTGAATTTAATCCATTCTCCCATTTGTATATGTTTTGTCTCATTGTCCCTCCCACCTCCAATAATATAATGGTTAACATTACATAATAGATTTCTTCTCTGAAAGCTACTTTGCACTGGGGAATTGTGGGAAGCTAAATCAAAGTTTTATAAATGTTTAAAAATGTGTATTTACCATGTTCTTGCGGCTTTAATTATAAGAAACAACAGAAAGGCATTAATTATAATGTGTAGATTCCTTGTTTCCTGCTTTGTGCTGTTTCTTCAGTTCACCTCTGTGATTCTGAGCAGTGAGGGATATTTAGGAGGTTTCTAAGGCTAATTTCATAGTTGTTTTCATTTCAGTTTGTTTTCCTTTGCTGTTTTGTCAATTTTTTAATTCAATTTACATTTATTAATGTTAAGCCCTTATGATACTTCCTGATCATTCAAGATGATGACTCTTTATTACATACACAAAGAATAGAGAGCCTCACATTTTAATTTTCCACTTGAAACCAATTTTGCCTTATGAATTGTTCGTTTTCTTTTTCCTGACATAATCTTAGTGACTTGTTCTTCATAGAGAACTGTATGTGGAGTTATTTTTCACAAGTCTTTTACAATCTCAAATGACATTTCTAATGCCACAAGTGCAATTGACAAAAGCCCCCACCCTTGATTTAAAAAAAAGTATTTCCCAGCAGTAGGAAAAGTGTTGATGTTGCTGTAACACACATTCATGATGCTACAAACTCACAGTGCAGATTTCTAAAATCTTCACAGGGCAGCATTAGGGTTTACTCATCCATTTTTAGTTTTAGTGTCAACAAAGCAAATAGATAATAATCTATATGGGAGACATCTTGTGCCACAGGACTCTGCTGTTTTATATAGTTGTGCTTACAGACTGCTTACTTTTTGTTGTTAATTATTAAAGAGCCAGAGTAACATAAACCCTGTCACTTCAAACTCCCCTCTCCCCACCCTACAACCCCAGAGCAAAACACAAGAAACCAGAACCTCTTCCTGGACAAAAAATCAGAGAGACTGTGCCTTTTTTTCCTCCTCAAAGGTAGCACACAAGCAGTACCCTCATCTCAGAGAGATAGGAGCTGAGATCTAGTCAGGGGAAAGTGCCTCAACATAAAAGGGGGGAAAATGTGGCTACAAGCCATAAAATCTGAGTTTAAGTCATGAGCCAGGATGGTGTGGTGAGAATCTTCAATGAGGAGTGGACAAGATTAGGTTCAGAAAACATAAGTCTTGAGCCACCTTTCTCCCCAGTTAGACATAAACCAGCACCATGTATCTCACCTTCTTCCAAGAAAGACTTGTACATAAATAGGGAAAAGGTAGAAAATCATATCCAAAAGACAGGTCATAAAATTGAACTATTCAACTGCAACCCTTATACCAAGTGACAGACATTCTAGTGAACTCCCACCTATTAGAATAAGGATGCATGCCATCGCTCTGACAAACCCTTGCACCATGGAGGCAAGAAAGGTGAACCGTGGCATGGGAATGTTTATCCAGAACTGAAGATCTGTAAGGGTCCTCAAACTCCTCTACCCTTCCATCTGGTGAGGAGAATGAGCAGGAAGATGTTGAACAGACACTTGGCTCCCCATCTCCAGAAATTAAATCAACAGTCTGCACAGTCACCCTCTCCCTTAACAATGGGTGAGGTTACTAGTCTTGCATGGTTGTGAAAGGGCAGGTGGGAAGCAAGGAGCCTCTAACTCCTTGTGGCATTATTTAGATGCCCACAGAACTGCAGTCTGCTTCCTCTAATGCTAGGCACCCCCATTCGGAAGTCAGACAATCAGAGGGTACAATAGAGGGGGGAACACAAGATAATGGTGACATGATTAGGTTCAGTGTAATAAGCAGCTTTCACAGAACACCAGCTGCCTACCATCAAGGACTTTGTGGGGATCATGGCAAAGGTAGGTTTTAAGGAGAGAAATGAAGAGGATTTTTTATGGATATTCTCTCAAATACTAACAAGTGGCATGGGAAAAAGCCACAAAAAATGTCTCTTGCCAGTCCATCTTCATATCACTTCCAGCATGGGACAGTGCCTACAAAAGACCTTGCAGCCCTCAAATTTAATAGTCTCTGAAACAAGGACCTTGTCTTTTGTTTGTTTTGTATACTATTATTCATGTTTATGGCACTGTATAAATTATAACAACTATATACATAGATACACATTTAGCTGAAGAAGCCATAGATTATTCACTGTCACATATACTTCTCTACAAAGTTCCCACAAACCCTCAGGCCATACATTCCAGCCAGGATGGAGAGCCCATCTGAGGTAACAAAACATTGAGTAGTTCAACTGAGTTAGTAACTGCAATCATTCCTCACCAATAGGACCCAGAATGTGCTGATGGGTCATTGTGCCTCTTAACCAAAAGCCTTTCCCTTCAGAATAGCACAGGGCTGCATGCACATAAAACCTCCATGTTCAATGTATGTCCAATAGTTTGTATGTTCACATTCTAATGCTACTTGGTGAATTTTAATAACAAATATATAATACTTTTAAAAGGAGATAACTACCACTCTGTGTCGCCAGAACTGTGACCTGTTGCCACTGATCTTAATGACAACAACCTCAGACAACTGGTGATATGAACCTCCTTGAGCTTTACAATAGCACTTTTATTTTTTTCTTTTGCTATAAATGTTTTATTTTACCTTATACAGTAATGAAATTGTCAAGATAATGAACAGAGTAATAATTTCACACAAATGACTAACTTTAATTAAAATCACAGTGACTGCTGGAAAATGGGGGTAACACAGACCATTGATCAGATTACTGATCATTGATAATTGAAATATGGCTGGAGACTCAGAGATCTGTGAACAACATACTCAGAAATTAAGCCACCTTACTCAGTGATATAATGCTCAGTGACAGTATTCAGTAGCCTCAGCACATCATTAGCCAATACACCCTGCACTTCTTTAGTCAGCTGTTAAATCTGCAAGGACAAATATTACCTGCTATACTAGCTCTAGTGTAACAGTTGGAAATAATCAGGCAATTGTGAAGGTGAAGAGTGTCAAAGTTCTAAGAATCAGGTTTCCAAAAGCCATGAGTATGAAAGAATGTTTATTCTGCTTGCTTATTTTGGTAGTGAGAAATAGGAAACTCTTCTCTGATGTGAAGCCATTATTCTGATATGACTAAGGGCTTGTCTGCGCTTAAAAGGCTGCAGCAGCTGCTGTAGCTTTTCAGTGAAGACTCAGGCCACGTCTTCACTACAGCGTAAAATCGATTTTATAAAACCAGTTTTATAAAACCGGTTTATAAAATCGATTTTTACGCGTCCACACTAGGGCACATTAATTCAGTGGTGTGCGTCCATGGTCCTAGGCTACCATCGATTTCTGGAGCGGTGAACTCTGGGTAGCTCAGTAAAAGAATGAGACCAATAACTTCGATTTCCATCCACACTAACCCTAAATCAATATAGTAATATCGATTTTAGGGTTACTCCTCTCGTTGGGGAGGAGTACAGAAATCGATTTTAAGAGCCCTTAAAATCGATATAAAGTGCCTTGTAATGTGGACAGGTACAGCGTTAAATCGATTTAACGCTATTTAAATTGATTTAACGCGGTAGTGTGGACCAGGCCTCATAGACTTTAAGGTAAGATGGGACCATTATCATCATCTTGTCTGATGTCCTGCACATTGCAGGCCACAGAACCTCACCCACACCCACCCCACGCCTGTAATAGACCCCCTAACATCTGGCTGACTTACTGAAGTCCTCAAATCATGATTTAAAGACTACAGCAAATCCACCATTTACAGTACTTTAAACCTGCAAGTGACCTGTGCCCTATGCTGCAAAAGAAGGCAAAAAATCCCAGGGTCTCTGCCAATCTGACCCAGGGGGAAATTCCTTCCTGACTCCAAATATGGAGATCAGTTAGATGGACCTACCCTAGTGGGAAGGCTTCTCCCATCACCTTAGGTAATCCACCTCCCTGAGAGGCTGTAGCTATGTTGACAGAAGAAGCCCTCCCAGTGACATAGTGCTGCCTACACAGGAATTACATCAACCCAGCTGCTTTGCTCATGAGTGTAGATTTTCCATACCCCCAAGTGATGTCGTTATACCAACATAAGTTGTTATATAGATCATGCCTAAAAAGGCAACAGCTAGCACATGTGGACCATGGAGGACTATACCATATGAACAATCTATTAAGCTTGTATATCGATTAGTAATTTCATGGCTTGTGATATTGTGTTCTTGTTATAATTTCTGTCATAGGAACTAGGCTTTAAACTCCTCCTATTTTGTGAAAGACAGGGTACAGTATTTCTTTGAATTTTCAAGGTTCTATAATTAGGATGGACACTGATTCTTACTCTCTATTTTTATTGTTTTGGCAGTCTGAGAGAGAACTGCAATGGATAAATAATAAATCTAGCCTAAAACCAAAGAGAAGAAGGTGATGCTGCATGAAAACCTGAGGATCTTGCAAAGTTCTAGAACTACTTCATCATAAGAGGACATCTGTGACCATTGTGGAAATCATGTGCAATCGCAATGTTTTCTAATACTCACCCTGCTCCCAGCTTCTCAGATTTCATCTGCCACCAGAATCTCTTTCTTTCATCTACTGCTGGCAAATGATTGTGGCCTTTCCTTACAGGTACAATTCTGTCATGCCTGCTTTCGTTTCCTTCTGGCTTGGTTATTACAATGGGCTGCTTCTTAGCTTTCTCCACACAGTGGATACTGCAATTCTACTTCAGAGGGGCCTGAAGCCAGCCAATGCAGCCCATATAGGATCATTTTGGCATTAGAAGAGTGTGTTCAATAGGACAGGAGATGTACTGAATCAGTCCTTTGGCTGGACAGCCTCTGCTGTGGAAGCTGCCCTCCCCCAGAAGAATCATTCCTTCAGAGCAGCTGCCCCAGTAACTCAGGACAAGGTGAGGTATACAAGATGCATTCCCCCTGTGCCTATGAGAGGCAATATTGCCCAGTATGAAGTCCTATTTATCCACAGAACAAGTGCAGAACCAGTACAAAAGCTTCCCTACATGGCTTCACAAATGTCCATCACTATGTCTTCACGAACATTCAAACCTTGATCCTAACAAGTCCTTTTGTGCCTTAAGTTCCTTCACAAAAGTGAATGGAAACTACCTGTGCTTACAGCTAAGGTCAAACATTATGCACAGTCCTCCACACTGTGTGGAAGTAAATCTCAAGTCCCCTTTGCATGCGCTTCCCTGTACCCTCAAGAGACCAAGGTAGAAACGTAAGAACAGAGAACTGAGCACGTCTGAGGAGACATACATTTAAGTATGATATTTGCCATGCTGAGGAGGTGCTCAGCTACCTGGTCTCTCTGCTAACATGACCAACAAGGCTGATTTTTGTGATGTGAACATTCATCCCTGGGAACTGCCTATGAGGCCAATAAACTTCCTTAGCAGGTCTCATATAGTACAATTTTCAGTCACAATCAATCAAGATGGATTTGAACCAGCAATCCTAGAGATAAAAATATGTATATTGGAGCTCATACGAATCTCTAAACTTCCCAGCCCTCCTTTATCTTGTGTTTCGAAAATTATTATCCCAATGAAGTAAAGAACTGTTTAATCCTGCTGACCTTAATGAGACTTAAGGATGTGTTTCAAGTTAAGTGCATGATTAAGTGTTTTGCTAAATCAGGGCCTATATCATTTTCAAGAGAAGCATCTTCAATAACAGCTAAAGCTGGCACATCTATTGTTAAATAGTTAATGAAAACTTTAGTCAAAGCATTCATCAGTGCTTTAAGAAATTGGTCTACTGTAGTTGCATTTCAATTAATGCATCGCTTTGGCTCTAGCATACCAACAATATATTTCATGCATAGTATGAGGCCAGAGTTTTCAAGATGGTGGCACACTTGAAAGCTAGCACCTTGAAATATCTCTAATAGACTATATGCTACTTTTGAATCTGTTCGAGGGTATTTAGTGTTTAGAAGTTATACACTAGGAAGCTGTCCATTAAAATAAATATGGATAGTAAGAATAATAACACTTGTTACTTATGCAGCTCTTTATATCTTCAAAGAGACAAGTTTTACGAAAGGGAGATGTATCTTTGAAACTAAAATATGCCACTAACAGTTTGCATGATGGCCTCATTTCAAAAATGCTATCACATTTTTTTTTTAAAAATTATAAATGCAACCATTTTTTTTTCTAACACAGGAAAAGCAAATAAATTAAGTGGGAGGTGAAAGGCCCCCCTATGCCAAGGGGCGGAATGGGTCACAGGGCCAGATGCTATTCTACTCTAAAACACAGGTTGAAGAGGATATGTTTGCCCCTCCAGTAAAGTCAGACAACCTCTGAGTGGTAGAGGTCTGCTTTTTCCTTCTGCATGGAGCTGAATACTACTGGTAGGTGAATATTTATGCAGGGTTTCAGGGTTAAACAATATATATTGCTTTATGTCAAGTGCTTAGAAAAATGTCTTGAGAGCATTTTCATTAGTCTGCCCAAATGTTTCTCTTCCCTTATATATAATGAAACATTGATCTTTAAATTAAATGACACCCAGTAGCTATTAAATTGCTATTTTTCTATTGATAATGAATGTCTAGTAAGTAAAACTTTTCAACAGTTTCACAAAACAAAAAACAATGATAATGTTTAGCCCTCTGTTGATTCACTCTCCCAGCAAAGCCCAAGAGAACCTGAGAATGGAGATGATATTGGATTTCATTACCTTTTTTCCCCCTCTAACATTAATACTGTTTCCATTTAACTACATTGGGCAGCTATAGATCCTCTTGAATTTGGAAAAAAGAAATGTGTGTGAGGTCAGCAACATTTCCTGATAAGCTCAGGATGTCAGCAGACTTAACTGCCTCTCAACTCTGCTAGGGAAGGAAGGCACAGATACAAATACAATTGACAATCTATGCTTTACGACCAAGTCAGTCCAATTAAATCAATGAAACCACTCTCTGTCTTCAGATTTTCTCTTGCTAACAATGCTTGCAGTGTTTTCTCATGCTGCACACACCACACTTCTACAAACGCCAGCTTCAGTTAAATATAGGCAAAAAAATTTCTATCCATGGTAGGTCTTGGAATATCAGACCACAAAATGCCTAATTTTGATTGACATCTTGCCTCCCCCCTCCACCTCAGTCTGACCTGATGTTAGCAATTCAATACTGTTTTCTTCAAATGTCAGGGAGTGTAAATAGCTGTTGAAATCATGCTTGAATAGAAGGGGACTGGAAGCCAAAGAAGCACGACTGAATGGTTTTAGAATATGTCTGTTGTCTAATTTAGTCTAAAATATTTTCTACTTATTTGTGTACTGAATGCTAACTATTTGGCTGGCTGGCCAAATGAAGGGAACTCTGCTTTATGACTGCAAGGGGGAGATGAAAACTGCTGCAAAAGGGTTGGCCTGGTCGCTGACTCATCCCCTGAGAATGAGGGGTCTAAAAGAGGCAGCCCTGTGCCTTTAACAGCCACTCATTCAGAATCGGGGGGGAACAATTGGCGGCATCACCGCTAGGTATGGGAGCAGCAGCTATTCAGGCAATCAGGCATTGGCATTCAGACACGTACCGAAAGTATGTAAGACCTCAGGCGGTAAATCAGCATTAATTTGTTGTAATCTCATTACAGATGTTGGATGACCGGCTATGCAGATGATGGTGTGGATCTGTGGGCACAGTATTGTCTTTTGGGTGAATAGTCACATGTCCAAGTTGCCCAAAGGTTTGCAGCTGAGCTTCAGTAATTAAGCAATACTCAGTTGGCATGTAAAGAGGAGTACGTTATGCCATTAACTAATCCCACTGCTGTATGCTGTGCGGGCCCGTCAGCAGCCACCAGATATAATTGTGGTGCACCTTGCGGGAAATGATTTGGGAATGCTTAATGGGTGGAACTAATGCTTTAGACCTAGGAGGGACTTGAGGGTGATCCTTGAATTTTTCCAGGACGTTAACATTGGATAGTCAGACATGCTTCAGCACAGAGTCTGGTGGGGAGTCATGAGGCCTCCCAGGGTGGACAAGGCAAAAAGGTATGTGGAAAGGGAAGTGGCCACATTCTTTGGGACCATAGTAGGGGCAGTAATTTCACATCCTGGCATAGTATATAGGACACCAGAGTTGTTCTGGGAAGATGGGGTTCTCCTGTCAGATTTAGGTGCTGTCATGTTTTTGACTGATATAAAAGAGGGCATTAGGAGATGTCAGGGAACCTGACTGGGGGTGGGAAGGAGGCAGCCAAGCTAATGGCTGACATCTCCTTGTGGCAGATGTCCAGTGCAGGCACTCCATAGGGAAAGCATACAGTGACCGGATAATATGGCTTGGAAGGATTTAAAAAGAGGTGTTTGTTAAAGGAACGAACAGGGGGAGGGGCTAGGAACTCCTATGACTGGTATGAAAGGGAGCCAACCCCCTAAGAGAGGGGTGGGGTGGATGGTAATGGATTTGCTGTAGAGACCTGGATGGAAAAAGAGGGGGAGCTGGTGGAAGCCCTCTGGGCAATTACAGAATAAAACAGGGGGTTACCTGTTACTGTACACGTTTATCTGCCAGGTAGTTCAGACAACTAATAATAAAGTTGTGGCTGTTTAAACCACTTGCCAGATGTCTCCTGTCCTCCTTTCAGTATAGCCAGACAATTAAATAACTGTTTTCCTCGTGATTCAAGCATGCTTTTAAAATATTATAGAATTTAAAATAAGATAGTGTCTGTTGAAGCATAGATTATATAGGTATTAAGTTTTAATATATGTTTAATTTGTTAGTTATTAAAAGCATAATTTTTAATCAGGGATGGCCAAATTGCAGCTCGCGAGCCACATGTGGCTCTTTTACAGTTAAAATATGGCTCACAGAGCCCTCCATACTCCCCCATTCTCCATCTACCAAACGGGGTGGGGGGTGGGAAGCTTGGGGATTCTGCCCTACAGCAGGATGGTGGGGCCTAGGGGCTTCTGCCCAGTGGGAGGGGGGATCTAGAGGTTTCAACCCCACAGAAGATGACTGCCAGGGCCCAGGGCTTCAGCCCTGCTCTTGCTGAAGTCCTGAGCCCTGGCAGGTGCCTTCCGCAGGGATGAAGCAGTGAGCTCCACTACCCTAACTCAAGGTAGAAGCCCTGAGCCCTGGCAAGTGCACTCAGCTCTCAAACTTCTGAAGATTATTGCATACGGCTCACAGGGTCAGTAAGTTTGGCCACTCTGGTTTATATAGTGTAAATACAGTTTTTGTAAGAGAATAAGGCTTGCTTGTTTTATCATATGCAACATATACAACAGCAATACTGGCCCACTTTACACAGGGTCTAAGTCTCTGACAGACATAACCCTTGATCATTTACGAACTGGCAAACACAAGACAGCTCTTGTTTTTGTTTTTTGTCAGTATAAATTTATGTGTAAAAGTATTCAATCCATCATGTTTTACCTGTCAGAACTTTCAAATCAAAGCAGAGGAAGAAAAAAAATCACTCAGTGTTGCAAGATTTGTCTGGTTTCATAAACGTATAAAGAAATGAATGGGAATATGAGAAAGGCTGGTCTTGAGAGTTTAATGCCCTCATACAAATGCAATTATTTTATCAATTACATTAAACACTACATAACATCTAAAAACATTCCTCCCCGGGCCTCAATTCACTTTGATGGCTGCTCTGTCAGCAAATTCTGAAACCAATCAGGAAAACTTTTCTAAGGCTGACAGAGTCTGTTGTCATTTTCAAAGCAGGTTAAAGCAATATCACCCTAGAAGAATACAAAATTTTCAACCAAAGTTTAACCTTTTTCAAAAACAAAAGTTCAGACCATCACTCTGAAGTAATCTTTTCTTATCTCAGCTCAACAAGGTTTCAGCTGATCATCTTTATTTGTGCTCTGTCAGATCCCACCACTGAAGATGAATGCTTATAGATATGGAAATACTTTCCACATTTAATACTTTAAATTTGTTATTGGCAGATATAAAAATTACTTAAGATTTTTTTTAACCATCAGACAACCTTTAGAGACTGAACCAGTCTAACCTGGCATACATTTACCATACATTTGTAGAGTTTGTTCCTATATTCTGAGTTATTACAAATTAATTTTCCAATTTGTTTCCAGTTTTACAAAGTTTGTGCTTTGTATGTCATTTGAATCCAAACTAGCATGTTTATTTGTTTTTCATTAGTACTAGTAATTAGACAAGAGATCCATTTTGAGCTGCTACAGTGAACATGAGAGAGAGCAGTGGGCGGGGCATTCACTCAGGCCAGGGCTTTATAAAGCTGCACACAAGCGACCAGGGAGCTTAGCGAACAGGAGCTGCTAACAGGGAGTTTTGCAAGGGAGTTCGGAAGGGGGGGTGGGTCCCTTGTCGGTCTCATCTGTGACCCATTGGTCCCCTGAACCTATAAACTGAGCCACATCCAAAACCTTTCTGTTTACAGCAGAGCAGAGCAGAGCAGACAGGGAGCTGTAGACGGGAATTTGAGAGGGTTTGACAGAGGGAGGCTTACAATGGTGAGGAGGACCCGCAACACCTGTGCCAGCACTGCTTCTGTCTCCTCCATCTGCGCCTGTAGCCAGACAGAGCACCAAAGCATGGATGCTTTTACCCAGATTCTGGTGTGGGCTTGCAAAGACTGTAATTTGCAATTTCCACTTACTGATATCCAGGCTGGGGGTGGCATCCAATGTGAAAGGTGCCTACTGGTGGAGTCTCTCAGGCAGCAGGTGGGAGAGCTACAGGAGGAGGTGGCTAGGCTGAGGAACATCCATATCCATGAGCAATTCCTGGACAGTATCCATGTGGAGACAGCTGACGGTGCTGTCCCAGTTGACAGGACTACCGACACACCAGTGGAGGAGGAGAAGCCTCAGGGTGTATCTGACACACCATTGGAGGAGGAGGCTCAGGGTGGACACAGCCAGCTGGTTACTTCTAGCAGCAGGGAGTGCTCCACCGCTGCTGCGAACCCTCCTGCTGTGGTAAAAGATAACTGTTATGCTCTTCTTGATACAGGAGAGAAGGAATCACCCCCAACAGTTAAGGAGGTGAATCCTCGTACCCCTAAGGCTGGGAGGTCTGCTGCCACCGCTGATAAGAAACGTAGGGTAATGGTGGTTGGAGACTCTCTGCTGAGGGGGACGGAGACACCCATCTGTCGCCCTGACCGTTCATCCCGGGAGATATGCTGCCTGCCAGGGGCCCGTATCCGAGATGTTACAGAGGCATTGTCGAGGATTATCCGGCCTTCTGACTACTACCCCATGCTACTCATCCATGTGGGCACAAATGATACTGCGAGGTGTGACACTGAGCAGATCAAGAGTGACTACAGGGCTCTGGGAGTACGGGTTAAGGAGTTTGGAGCGCAGGTGGTATTCTCTTCGATTCTTCCTGTTGAAGGTAGGGGTCCGGGCAGAGACAGATGCATCGTGGAGGTGAATGCCTGGCTGCGAAGATGGTGTCGCCAGGAGGGCTTTGGCTTCCTCGACCACGGGATGCTATTCGAGGAAGGACTGCTAGGAACAGATGGCGTTCACCTTTCGAAGAGGGGAAAGGCCTTATTTGCGCACAGACTGGCTAACCTAGTAAGGAGGGCTTTAAACTAGGTTCGACGGGGACAGGTGAGCAAAGCCCACAGGTAAGTGGGGAACAAGACCTGGGAGATGGGTTGGAAACAGGAGGGAGCACGGGCTATAATGGCAGAGAGGAAGGAGGGTCAGGGCGAAGCTGGGAGGCAAGATCAAACCAGTATCTTAGATGCCTATATACAAATGCAAGAAGTATTGGTAATAAGCAGGAAGAACTGGAAGTGCTAATAAATAAATACAACTATGACATTATTGGCATTACTGAAACTTGGTGGGATAATACACATGATTGGAATGTTGGTGTGGATGGGTATAGTTTGCTCAGGAAGGATAGACAGGGGAAAAAGGGAGGAGGTGTTGCCTTATATATTAAAAATGTATACACTTGGACTGAGGTGGAGATGGACATAGGAGACGGAAGTGTGGAGAGTCTCTGGGTTAGGCTAAAAGGGGTAAAAAACACAGGTGATGTCGTGCTCGGAGTCTACTACAGGCCATCTAATCAGGTGGAAGAGGTGGATGAGGCTTTTTTCAAACAACTAACAAAATCAGCCAAAGCCCAAGATTTGGTGGTGATGGGGGACTTCAGCTATCCAGATATATGTTTGGAAAATAACACCGCGGGGCACAGACTATCCAATAAGTTCCTGTACTGCATTGCAGACAACTTTTTATTTCAGAAAGTTGAAAAAGCTACTGGGGGGAAGCTGTTCTAGACTTGATTTTAACAAATAGGGAGGAACTTGTTGAGAATTTGAAAGCAGAAGGAAGCTTGGGTGAAAGTGATCATGAAATCATAGAATTTGCAATTCTAAGGAAGGGTAGAAGGGAGTACAGCAGAATAGAGACAATGGATTTCAGGAAGGCGGATTTTGGTAAGCTCAGAGAGCTGATAGGCAAGGTCCCATGGGAATTAAGACTGAGGGGAAAAACAACTGAGGAAAGTTGGCAGTTTTTCAAAGGGACGCTATTAAGGGCCCAAAAACAAGTTACTCCGATGGTTAGGAAAGATAGAAAATGTGGCAAAAGACCACCTTGGCTTACCCTTGAGATCTTGCGTGACCTACAAAATAAAAAGGCGTCATATAAAAAATGGAAACTAGGTCAGATCACGAAGGATGAATATAGGCAAATAACACAGGGATGCAGAGGCAAGATTAGAAAAGCAAAGGCACAAAATGAACTCAAACTAGCTATGGGAATAAAGGGAAACAAGAAGACTTTTTATCAATACATTAGAAGCAAGAGGAAGACTAAGGACAGGGTAGGCCCACTGCTCAATGAGGAGGGGGAAACAGTAACGGGAGACTTGGAAATGGCAGAGATGCTTAATGACTTCTTTGTTCAGTCTTCACTGAGAAGTCTGAAGGAATGTCTAGTATAGTGAATGCTTACGGGAAGAGGGTAGGTT
Organism: Gopherus evgoodei; assembly: GCF_007399415.2. Lineage (NCBI taxonomy): Eukaryota > Metazoa > Chordata > Testudines > Testudinidae > Gopherus > Gopherus evgoodei. The sequence continues at coordinate 331,395,141 of NC_044322.1, read as the reverse complement.
TAGAAGAGAAAATAAGAAAAGAGCAAGTAAAAATCACTTAGAAAAGTTAGATGCCTGCAAGTCACCAGGGCCTGATGAAATGCATCCTAGAATACTCAAGGAGTTAATAGAAGAGGTATCTGAGCCTCTAGCTATTATCTTTGGGAAATCATGGGAGACGGGGGAGATTCCAGAAGACTGGAAGGGGGCAAATATAGTGCCCATCTATAAAAAGGGAAATAAAAACAACCCAGGAAACTACAGACCAGTTAGTTTAACTTCTGTGCCAGGGAAGATAATGGAGCAGGTAATCAAAGAAATCATCTGCAAACACTTGGAAGGTGGTAAGGTGATAGGGAATAGCCAGCATGGATTTGTAAAGAACAAATCGTGTCAAACTAATCTGATAGCGTTCTTTGATAGGATAACGAGCCTTGTGGATAAGGGAGAAGCGGTGGATGTGATATACCTAGACTTTAGTAAGGCATTTGATACAGTCTCGCATGATATTCTTATAGATAAACTAGGAAAGTACAATTTAGATGGGGCTACTATAAGGTGGGTGCATAACTGGCTGGATAACCGTACTCAGAGAGTAGTTGTTAATGGCTCCCAATCCTGCTGGAAAGGTATAACAAGTGGGGTTCCACAGGGGTCTGTTTTGGGACCGGTTCTGTTCAATATCTTCATCAACGATTTAGATGTTGGCATAGAAAGTATGCTTATTAAGTTTGCGGAGGATACCAAACTGGGAAGGATTGCAACTGCTTTGGAGGACAGGGTCAAAATTCAAAATGATCTGGACAAATTGGAGAAATGGTCTGAGGTAAACAGGATGAAGTTCAATAAAGATAAATGCAAAGTGCTCCACCTCGGAAGGAACAATCAGTTTCACACATACAGAATGGGAAGAGACTGTCTAGGAAGGAGTATGGCAGAAAGAGATCTAGGGGTCATAGTGGACCACAAGCTTAATATGAGTCAACAGTGTGATACCGTTGCAAAAAAAGCAAACATGATTCTGGGATGCATTAACAGGTGTGTTGTAAACAAGACACAAGAAGTCATTATTCCGCTTTATTCTGCACTGGTTAGGCCTCAACTGGAGTATTGTGTCCAGTTCTGGGCACCGCATTGGAGAGGGTCCAGAGAAGAGCAACAAGAATGATTAAAGGTCTTGAGAACATGACCTATGAAGGAAGGCTGAAGGAATTGGGTTTGTTTAGTTTGGAAAAGAGAAGACTGAGAGGGGACATGATAGCAGTTTTCAGGTATCTAAAAGGGTGTCATCAGGAGGAGGGAGAAAACTTGTTCACCTTAGCCTCCAATGATAGAACAAGAAGCAATGGGCTTAAACTGCAGCAAGGGAGATTTAGGTTGGACATTAGGAAAAAGTTCCTAACTGTCAGGGTAGTTAAACACTGGAATAAATTGCCTAGGGAGGTTGTGGAATCTCCATCTCTGGAGATATTTAAGAGTGGGTTAGATAAATGTCTATCAGGGATGGTCTAGACAGTATCTGGTCCTGCCATGAGGGCAGGGGACTGGACTCGATGACCTCTCGAGGTCCCTTCCAGTCCTAAAGTCTATGAGTCTATGAGAAGTGCTAGATATTAATATTATTATTAAATGTATGAATTCAAACATATCATGAAGGTTAATATATAATTACAGCCAGCTTCCACTGCTTTGACAACTAGCCCCAGTCATTACTAAGGGGCTAAATGGTTGCAGAATCAGAATCTCAGCTATCAGGTCCACACTGTACAATGCGTATTTTGGCAGGCCCAAGTATTTTGCAACGTGTTGCTTTATTTTCCTTATTATGTACCACCCATTTTTGACCTGTGCTGCAGAAAGTATCTGTATGTTGCTGACAATCTTAAATCACAGAACAAAATGTTAGTTTGTAAAAAAGAAAAATACCTTCATAAACAATGAACATCATGAAATGGTATAGATAAGCATTACCTACAAAAGACAAGACAGAGCAATATCAATAGGTCCATAGGATTATTACATATGCAGAAAGAAAAGGAAAGATTTTGACTCTCAAATACATATATTTACAAATAGAGGCCAAGTCAAAAAAAAATCCTCATGTGTCCATAGATAATACTGAGACCATGAAACAGACTCAATCTACATAGATGTTTGAAGACCTCCTATACATGGGAGAGAAAGCATTTGTAAGTCTATACAAACATACCAAATAATCAAAGGTTTCAGAGTAGCAGCTGTGTTAGTCTGTATCAGCAAAAAGAACAGGAGTACTTGTGGCACCGTAGAGACTAACAAATTTATTTGAGCACAAGCTTTTGCGGGCTACAGCTCACTTCATCGGATGCATAGAATGGAACATACAGTAAGAAGATATTTATACATACAGAAAACATGAAAAGATGGAAGTAGCCATGCCAACTGTAAGAGGCTAATTAATTAAGACAAGCTATTATCAGCAGGGAGAAAAACTTTTGAAGTAATAATCAAGATGGCCCATTTTGGACAGATGACATGAAGGTGTGAGAATACTTTAACATGGGGCAATAGATTCAATTAGTGTAAAGGTGCCCATTTTCCCCTTCTACAAATTCTCTAATTCTTCCACGAACTCTCTAATATGTCTGTAATAGAACAGAAAGATTTAAAAGTTACTCAGTTTTATGTCACCATTAAAATTATTCTTTCAGTAGCAATCAGTATCCCAGATGTTTCAAGGGATTGAAATTTAGACAACTACACTTTATTTGCAGTACCTTCTGGTACAGTGTATGTAGAAAATCTCTAGCCTTATATATTCACACATATTGAGAGGTAACAATTCTCTAATTCTTCCACGAACTCTCTAATATGTCTGTAATAGAACAAAAAGATTTAAAAGTCACTCAGTTTTATGCCACCGTTAAAATTATTCTTTCAGTAGCAATCAGTACCCCAGATGTTTCAAGGGATTTAAATTTAGACAACTACACTTTATCTGCAGTACCTTCTGGTACAGTGTATGTAGAAAATCTCTAGCCTTATATATTCATACATATTGAGAGGTAACATTTCTAATACTCTGGCTATATAATTACATAGTATGAATGCACAAAAGGCATCTATCATGATAGCTACAAGTACAGTGACAAGTGGACCATTTATATGTCGCACATAGAAAAACAAATAAAATATTGTCAGGGTTAGTGTTGCCTAAATTCCAAAACATGAGTATGGATAACTCTGACTATACCCACACCAAAGGATTGAACATCCAAAAAAGATTTTTGTTTCAAATCTGCCACTGTCTGAGCAACACTCACTCACAAAAGACTCCGTGAAAGCATCATAAAAATGTTAAGCAGACACTGCCACAGAGCATTTTAATATTCATCCATATGGCTATACCTGGTAATGATATCCATGGCAGTGAGAATCAATAACAAGTTCAGTCACAATATCTGGAAATGGGCAAATAATAAAGTAACCTTCCTCACTCTTCATAAGTAGGTTTTCCCAATCTGCTCCTGTATGAGCTGCACACCCACCACGGGACAGGGAAAAATCAGGAAATGGAGGAAGAAAAGGTCATTTTGTTTCTTCATCACTATTAGGACATCTACACAAGTCTATGGCTTTAAAGGATGGCCCATGTAATGAACAGGCATAGAGGGACCTGCACTGCTGCACGGCACAGCCTTAAAGGAATGGTAGCTGAAGTTAGGAGGAATGAGTGGTTGTCATAGTGGTTGTGCAAGTACTGAGGAGCAATCAGGATGGTCAAGAAGTAGCTCAAATTACTAAGTGGAAGAGTGGTATGTGTGGAGTACGGGATATTGTCAATATGGGAGGGACTCTCAGGAACAAAAGAGAGTCAAATGAAGGAGGGAAGACCTTTTTCCATGAATATGGTAAAAATAGCATTGTTAGGGCTGCACAAGGAGCAAATTAGGTAACACATAGATAATCATTAGATCTGGCTGGAAAATGGGTTTTTTTCCCCACAAGGAAGTTTTATTTTTCAGCAACAAATTTAAAACTTTTTTTTTTAACTCACAGCCAAAAATGTTGATTCAGAAAAGCCACCGTAAGAGTTGCAATTCTGATCTCTCATGCTCCCATTATCTTGTCTGTGATAGGCTCCGTGGCCAGACTACATCTCCCATGGAAGATCATCTCCTCAAACAGATATCAAAATGGCAGAATATGACAGAGACCTAAGGAAAGTGCATTGGCAAACTGTACACTAAGAACATTAAGCTGCTTTCAGGGTGAGCAAAGCTGAGGCACTTGGAGCCATTCAAATCTGTCACAGAAAAAGGAATGTGGCAGCAACAAAATTCTCAGTACTAATGACTACCTCACATGTGTTAGTTAGTATTGATTAATAAATTGGTAACCAACCTCCAAGACTTCCCAAACTTTGCAACAAATAACAACATTACTGGGACATTGCTGTACAGGAGAATTAAAGAGAAACAGAGTTTCAAAGGCATCATTGAGGATAATCAACCTAAAACAGCAGAAAAAATACTATAGAAAGTCAATAGAGGAAGAGATAGCTCCTGGTTTCATCACTTCAACAGGGAAAGCTGGACTGCACCATTCCCAGCCCTCATAAATTGCAACTTGCTTGGGAATCTCCCCTGTCAGTGCCTTAGTTGCTGATTTTGTTGCTGCAAATTGGCTGGAGAGGCTAGTTGCATGGAGTTTGAAGGTTTGGAAGGGTTAAAACTGTAATTCATAAATACCAGATACAAAGTATAAGGGTAGCTCTGTTTTAGAACAAGCTTTGGTGCACACAAAAATAACCAAACTCATTAGGCAGAAGGAGTTGTAAATAAATGTAGGGCTAGGAGATGTTATGCCAAATTAGAGCTAGAAAATGCTTATTTAAGGATTCGCTATTCCAATGCATCACAATCTCAAAAGATTCCAGAGGTTTCCAGGGGAAGGAAAGAAAACTCATCAGAAAGTCATGGGGTAAAATTTTTTAAAGCACCTATGCGACTTTGGAGTGAAAGTAACTTACAATGGGAGTTAAGCATCTAAGCTGCTTAGGTACTTATATAAATCCCACCAGGCACCTATCAACATCTTTAGATACATAAATACCTTTGCAAACTGTATTCATAGGAGCCTATTTGTACGTCACTTTAAAAATACAGGACCTAGTCTCCTAAGTCACTTAGGGCCAGATTTTCAAAGTTATTTAGATGCTTAATGTGCAAATAAGAGACTAGTGGGATTTTCAAAAGCACATAGACCCCTAACTCCCATAGAAATGTCACCAGGAGCCTATCTTTATGCATCTTTATGCACCTACACACCTTTAAAAATCTGGGCTTTAGATGCTTTTGAAAAATTTATCCCGATGTTTGGGTTGTTGCATAATGGGCATTCATTGCGTTCTGAGAGTGGATGTCTCCCTTGTGAGGCCTCCAGGAATAAGATCACTAATGTACTGTGTATGGATGATGAGCTAATTTTGGAATGAGGAGAAGATCATCCACAGTTCTTTGAGAGCAATGTCTCACTTCTTACACAGATTAGGGTTTATAATCCACAAGGAACATTTTTGTATCTATAGGGGAAGCCGTTTGGGGGTGATTTTTGGTGGGAATGGGTGTTAATGGCAGCTCTAGTCAATTGAGATTTCTTCAGAAATTGATTCCTTCAGTCCCCAAATCATTTTTATTCTATCATATAATATTTAGAATACAGTAGCACAGAGAGATGCTGCCCTAATGTTTAGGTGCCCAGGGCAGTATAGAGAGGCATTAGAACTTTATTGCTCCCTTTAGTTTGTTTTATTACTCAATCCATCTTTTAGGTATTTTTAGTGCATCTATCACTAATATCTAGGTACCAGATACAAAATTAAAAGATGTATCAAGATTTACCCTAAAGGCTATTGCTGTCCTGTATAACTTCAGTTGCTATTACATAGACAAGTGAGATTATTGAAAGAACTCAAAGTGTGACTAATGCACCAAAGCCTGCATTACACTTCCTTTCTTTCAACTCATTGCTCTAGTTTCCAGGGACTGCCCAGGACTTAAAGGAGGACCCAAAAGTACAGTTTCTATAGAACCCATGATATCAAGGGGACAGAGCAACAGGATGGAAGCAAAGGATCTCCACTCAGAAGCTATTTGCCTCCAGGGGATTCATGAGTTAGATGGAGCTAGAACTCTGGCATCTGTCATGTAGGGGCAAATACTATTCTCAATGGAAGAATTCCAGGAAACTCCAGCAACTGTTATATAGTTCTCTATGTAGTTCCCATGCACAAAAAAGGATGCATGTGGTCCTAAGTACATGTATTCAACTCTGTAAAATCAGGGCAAAATAGGAAAATGTGTAGGAGTTTTCAACCACCTTGGTGCTGTTTGGCTTGGATGATTATTATTTTATAATTTAAGTACTTTTTAAAAAGTATATTGCAAGACTTGTGAGCAGGAAATATATATTTTAACCTATGACTATAATTAAAAGCCTAACTTTGCAATTTCATTATGAATAATTTCTTAATTTAATCAGCAATTTTTATAGATGTTTTCCGAAGGCATTTGACAATTCAAGGTTATACTAATGAGAACAGTTGAGTTGTGGGAATCATGAAATAACTAGAATAGTGAAGAGTAATCAGAGCCCTACAGACAACTGTGTGTCATAAAATATGAAGATTAATAAATATCAAAACCCCAGGAATAGAAAGCGTTCAAGATGCAGAGGCAAACCTTTGTGTGTCCTAAAATGTGACAGAATACAAGACTCTCATGTTGTTAAATTAGTTTAAATAAATATGAAAAATATAAAAATAGACAAGTCTATCTATCAAATACAAGAACAGTGTCAAGGACACCAAGGCTAGTTGGTTACATTGTGTTACTAATTACAAGGGCAGAGTAATAACACTTCCCTATCTAAAAGTAGCAAAAGCTTAGTTTGTAGGATACAGTGTGTGAGATTTTGTTAGCAAAAGGAATTATGCATTACATTTCTGTTCGGAAATGTCAAAGATTCACAAATATAGGACCTGATTCTGCTCTCACTCAGACTAAGTCAGGATGACATCATTTTACATCAATGTAATTTGATTGACTTCACTGGTGCCACTCCTAATTTCCACTGTCATAAGCAGAGCAGGATCAAGCCCATGATTTTGAAAGTAAAGAGAGATGTGTATGTAAGTTTAAAATGTTGCCCATTGTATACTGTCATCTATTATGTGATCCTGCAGAATTAATAGGAATGGTCAAGTGGCATTTATTTACACTAGACAGGAACTATGAGATTGCCACATGATACTATCACTGAGATTGCAAAATTGATAAATATGCAGCATTAGCTAATTGATTGTTCAATGTGGACACATGCATTACATAAGAGAGTTAGCAGCTGCTCCTGTGATTAGCTGAATCTACATTAGTAAGCACTGCACATTTCTTAAAATAAAGAGAACTTATTCTCCATGTTGGTAATATTATGAAATTAACAAAAACTGAATGCATTCTAAAAAGCAAAGAGTACAATAGCTCAGTCCTTTAAAATTAATGCCTTATGCTTAATAACTTTCACTTAGCTGACTACTCTGAGAAACAATTCCATTTGGAATCTGATAATTGTGAACTTGGGCACACGCTCAGCTGCCATCAGCTATTTCATTGATTTAAGGTTGAATAAAGGTTTAAACAAATAATTTCCCTTGCCAATCTTTTTTAGTCATCCTCACATTGGAAGAAATGGGAAACAAAACAGCCATGAACTAAGACTTTCTTGGCCTTGCTCAAAGGGGTATTTCAACTGCAAATGGTACTTCTTTGAAATTGGGTCAAATAGTCCTCCAAATTCACAAGATGTCACCTATTTCATCATAGCACAGTTTTATGATAACATGCTAGGAAAAAATCTGTGTTACATACTGAGAGCCTGATTCTCTTATTACTTACACACATGTAAATCAAGAAAACTCCAGTGAAGTCAATGGCATAAATGAGATTTAAATCAGCATCTGATTGTCTCGTACATGTAAAGACTGACCCAGAAGTCCTAATTCAGGCAAAACTCCCAGGAAAGTCCCATTTATTGCATCCTCAAAAGATGCCTTGATTTTTTTCAGTGTGATTAGTGTTGAATTTCTTTATTGTCTTCTTCCCCTTCACCCCTCTATGAGACCATCCACAATTATTCTTCTCATTTGAACTTTGGGCATCATTTGGCAGTTCTAATTTTACAGATAATTGTCGTGGGCCACATCTTTTGCTTCTTGTTCTCTTCTGTGGGCTGCCAGTTTGATTTGTTCTTCTCTTTCTTTCAGCTCCACCTCTTTTTCTCTTTTTTCCATTTGTCGCTTGTGGTCTGTGTCTTTGATTTGTTCCTTTGCATCTAATTTTGCCCTGGAAGTCATGTTTCCTGCTTTTTTGTGTTGGGGCGCCCTCTGCTGGTTTACTGCCTGAACTGCTGCTTCTTTGTTGCCTTCTTGGTATTTGCTTAGCAACAGAGTCTTTCTACTTTTTCCACTAGCTACTCATGGTAAAGTAAAAAGAATTAAAAAAAACTTTTCATTTGCAAATATGTTCTGCTGGAGTCTGTTGCTGACCACTTAAGCCTGCTTTGTTTAACAAAAGACCCTTGTTAAACTTTAATGTGTGTGCCCTCAGGCAATTTCTCTGCACAACCAGAAAGGAGCAAGGAAAAAAAAATTCTCTGGCTGTAGTTTTAAAACCTCCTTCTCTCTGCTTACAAGCAGCTAGCAGAGAAAAAGAAAAATAATATTCCTACTGGCTTTTGGATTCCATCTTTCCCACACACTGCCACCATGTCATGGTATCTTTCCACAATCTGAACCTTAGAGTCCAAAAATTGGGGTACCAGCATGAATTCCTCTAAGCTTAATTACCTGCTTAGATCTGAAAAGCTGCCACCAATCAGGAATTCCATTGCTTGATACACTCTGGTCCCCCAAAAACCTTCCCTGGGGACCCCCAAGACCCAGACCCCCTGGATCTTAACACAAGGAAAGTAAACCCCTTTCCTCACCGTTGCCTCTCCCAGACCTCCCCTCCCTGGGTTACCCTGGAAGATTACCGTGATTCAAACTCCTTGAATCTTAAAACAAAGGGATTTCCCCTTCTCCTCTCCCTTCTTCTTCCCTGTTAAGTACAGACTCAATTCCCTTGAGCCTCAACAAGGGGAAAAAATCAAACTGGTCTTAAAAACAAAACTTTTAATAAAAAAAAGAAAGAAAAAGGTAAAAGTTATCTCTGTAATTTAGATGGTAAAAGTTACAGGGTCTGTCAGCTTATAGAAACTGGAGAAAAAGCCTCCTCCAGCAGAAATACAATTTAAAATACTTCCAGCCAAATACACATTTGCAAATACAGAAAACAATCAAAAGACTGTAACCGCCTTTCTTACTAAATACTCACTATTCTGAATATATAAGAGACTGTAGCAGGGAGATTGAGAAGAAACCTGGTTGCACGTCTAGTCCCTTCCAGGACCCAGAGAGAACAAAGCCAAACCCAAAAAACACAAACAAAGGCTTCCTTCCACAGAGATTTGAAAGTATCTTGTTTCCTGATTGGTCCTCTGGTCAGGTGTTTGGTTCCTTGTTTGTTAACCCTTTACAGGTAAAAGAGACATTAACCCTTAACTATCTGTTTATGACAATAATTAAATAAATATTTTATCTTCAGCTTGCAGCTGGAGAAGGTGAATGTGTGATGTTCCCCAGGATACAATCTGGACTGTTGAACAGCTGTGTCCCCTCAATTCTCCAATCTGGGGTGCCTTTTACTCTGCTTTGCTGTGAGAGCAACCACTCCTGGTCTGTTCACACAGGGCCCTCAGCATGTAAATCACTCCCATCTACACTGCATAAGTGCTATAACCAGCTGCCCATGAATTACACTGCAAAGCAATACCAGCAAACTCCCAATCCCAAACTTTCCTGCAGAAATGTGTGCCTTGCACTGCCCAGCACCCTGCTGGACAATACAAGCTCATATAAAGTCTGTCATTTCACTAATAGAAAATTATATGCACAGATCTTATCTCAAATAAAGTTTCCCAAATACGTGAATCCAAACAAACTGGTTTGCCTAAAACAAGAAAACAAGTTTATTAACTCTAGAAGATAGTTACTTTCAATGGAAGAACATCATTACTTAAGTGGTTACAAGTAATGATGCATAAAAGTCAAGACTGGTTACAAAGAAATAAAAGGTAAGAAAGCAACCAATACCTAATGTAACAAGTTAAGGGATTTTAAAGCAAAAGGGGTCTCTTTCACTCCAGTCTTTCAGCCAAGATCCCTCCCCAGTCTAATGATGTGTCCTTTGTCCTTCAGGTGTTATCGATGCTGTGAGTAGAGATGAAGAGAGAGATCATTTGGGGCATTTGTTCCCTGTTTTCATATCTTTTCTCCTCTTTGAGAATCATCTCCAGCTGGGGTTCAGAAGACAAAAGGTTAGTGGGAAAGGAACCTTCAGCTGTTTCTTTGCCAAGGTGTAAATTTCTTGCTCTCCAAGTGAGAGTCCATTTGATTTTGTTGACATGTGGCTGAGATGTAGATTTGCCTTTTGTTTCTGAAGAAATGGTCTGTGGCTGTTTTTGCAGACTTGGAATATGTCTCAGTAATATTATACAGTACAATCTTATAATTTTACGTACAATGTTGCCATATACATTTTACCAGGACAATAATGACTAGCAAATTACAAGTTTTCAAATGATACCTCAGAAGGCATACTTGGTACAAAATCCATTATAGTTTTGTAAAAAGGGCGATCATAGGGATATAGACTGCCACAGATGCTAAAGTTGCCTTTCATCAACTAGTAGGAATATTCATCACCATAGTACCTAGCAGCCCAGAAAGCAGCTGTTTCTGTGACAACCTCTATCTTAGCCACTGCACTGGGAACCTCCAGAACTGAAAGCATGAGTCTCTACAGCTTGAGGTAAAGAGCCAGGATCTGAAGCAGAGGCCATCACAGACTTTGGATTAGGCACACAGAGGTTCACATGACAATACCACAGGAACAGAAAAGATAAGTAATAAGCTGAATGGGCAGCCACCATCCTATAGCCATCATCACTTCTCTCTCTATCTTCCCTTTTATTTATGAGCACATTGAAATATCACAGTCAGATTGACTCCTTTTGTTTTTTCCACAGGCAGAACACTGATAAGAATGAAATTTGTCACAAATCCTTGTGTGTAAGGTGCAGAATGTGCTATTATTCTATCTGTTTTCACTGCTCACCTCCAAAATTATTAGCAATCAGCTTGTCCCTGATGGCCCTGGGATTCAGATCACCGGAGTGCTAAACATGGTTCCTAGTTCTGCCACTACAGGCTCTCTCAAACCCCTGCCTCATTACCTGATGAGTTCATGAATTCACTTATATCTGCCTCCTCCAGCCAGAGTATTCCATGTCCCAGTATGGTGTAGTATATTGTGATCCTTTTGGGTGCATATTGTAATGTGCTGCCAGTCTGAACCTCGTTTGGAGAAGTCCAAATGCCCTCACTATGACCATTCTGGTGGGCCAGTGAGCACTGTGATATCAAAGCTATGCCTTTGTTTGAGGCTTCTCTGTAGAAGGGACAGGAGCCAGTGAAGAAAGGAGACCAAATATTAGAATGACTTTCTCATCACTGTCATTCCTGTGATTGGTCTTGTCGGTGTCGGCCTGCTGTACACAGAATTTGCTTTTCTTATTCACCTAGAATGAAACTGGATTTACCACCTGCACTCTCAAACAGTGCAATAAAGGAGAGTTTTCATTGAATATCGAGGACATGGATTGGGTAATCAGGACACAACCATTGTGAATTACAGTAGATGGTCCCACATAGTCTTCATATTTGGTGAGTAAATGTTCTTCCTACTGTATGGGGCAATCCAAAGAGCATTGGGACGGTCCTTAATTTGGTCTGACAGAGCATGATGGGCATTTGTTTTAGTGTTACAAGGCAATGAGTGGGTTCTAAAAAAAATTACAAAAATATTATATAGTTTATGCACAGTCCATGTGCCTGGAAGCAATGGTGTAGAATGATCTTAAAGTGCCTGATGGCAAACGTGTCCACGGCTGTGGCAACCCTGACACACTATAAGAGAGTGTGGCTCCTGTGTGCTGCCACTCTTAGCTCCTCACAGAGGGCTTTCTGAGCAAGTGTGTACAATAAACTGACGAGCTCAGTAGCCTGAGTAGTTTAATCTGTGCCTGCTGAGTGACTGATTCCTAGATTCTAAATCCACAAGGAACGATTATGATCATCTAGTTTGATCTCCTGAACAACACAGGCCATAGGACTTCCCTGAACTAATTCCTGTTTGAACTAGAACTTATCTTTCTGAAAAAATATATCCAATCTGAGTCATGACCCTGACATGGCTAAATCAGCAACATCTGGTTTAGCACTTGGGGCCTTTGAAATCTTTTGAAAATCCCAACTGAAAATTCAAGCTCCTTAATCACACTATGGTCACAACATTCATTAGTGCTCAGCCTTCAGCTGGGAACTTAGATGTGACTAACAAAGCTTTTCTGAAAATACGCCAAGCCTCGTTTAGTTCTGTTTGTACAGCACCTAGCATAATGGACTCCCATTCCATGACTGGGGCTTTTTATGTGCTATAATAATATCAATACTATATTAGAATAATGTGGACCATGCAACAGGCTACTTATGCCTGGGCAGGCTTTTGAAAATAGTGGGGATGTGTTGACAGCAGACAGCGCCTTACTGTCAACACATCCACATCTTCTCTTGCAGCAGCACAACTCCATTTATTTTCATTTTTGCACTCTGTACAAAAGTGAAACAAGAATAATGAGACAATAGACAAAGCAGCCCACACCATGACTAACTTACTATCCTGTCTGTAGCAAGATCAAACCACTATTTGCCCTTGTGATAATAAATCTCTCTAGTTAGTATACACTGTCAGCTCCCAAGAAGAGAGATGGAAATATTTATAGTGAGAAATCATTAGCTTTGAGAAAGTGGCACATACATTGAGAGCACTCACACATTACTAGAGGACATAGAAAAGAAGGGTTAATTCCCTTGGCATCAATAGACATTGCAAATGTGCTGTTCCAAAACTACTTCTCTGCCATTACAGGGCAAAGGCAGATGAAAAGTTTTGCTAAACCAAAGGAAATAGATGATCAAAACTTGAATCATTTGTTACTGTATAAGTTATTGATGCCCTGAAGCTCCAGTAAATAATGTAATCTCTTTAAAAGAAACAAAAATACAAAAAAAAACCCCCACCTCTTTATATGATAGATGTCAAAAATAAAAATGCCCTTCCTTGAAAGCCTCAGTCCTCTTTTGAATTTTTTCACTCCCTGGGTGTATAATTAAGAAACAGCCTGCTTTGTATTGTGAAAAAAATAATACTTTTATGAGTTAGCAGAAAATCATTCTTTAGATCAGGGCTTGGCAACCTCTGGCACGCGGCTCGCCAAAGCAAGCACCCTGGCAGGCAGAGCCAGTTTGTTTATCTGCCACGTCAGCAGGTTCGGCCAATCAGGGCTCCGACTGGCCACGGTTTGCCATCCCAGGCCACTGTGGGAGGCAGAAAGCCACAGCCAGCACATCCCTTGCCCGCGCTGCTTCCCGCTGCCCTCATTGGCCTGGGACAGTGAACCATGGCCAGTGGGAGCCGTGATCGGCTGAACTTGCCGACGTGACAGATAAACAAACTTAGGCCCTGCCCGCCAGGGTGCTTACCCTGATGAGCCGCATGCCAGAGGTTGCTGACTCCTGCTTTAGATTAAAAAATCCAATGAATGTTTGTGATGATCACATGAAACTAAGCAAAACAACTGGGCTGTGTCCTTCTCTCTCTCCATCTCCGCATGAATACAAACAAACCTCTACCTCTGGAAAACAGAAAAGTAGATGCTTGGATTTCAGCAGCTAGCAAGAAATGCATGTCAGCAAGGTTGAACATTAAATGCAAGTCTTTACAGCCCTAGACAAATTAGAATAAAACGTTCTCTACATTTCAAGATGTTTGGAAATTGATGGAAAGAAAAAAAAAGATGTGCCCTTTCTCTCTTCCCACAGTGCATCATTCATGTTTGGTTTAACATTAAAGGAATTTTATAAACCAATTAAATCAAACACCACTATTGAAGGGAGCTCCGGATTGTTTTTAAATACACTTACCTAGTATATTCATTCCAAATTCAGCACCTGGTTTTCAGTGCAGTTTCAAGAGATTTTTTGTTATTACTGTGTTTCAGCTTGGTTGATTCAGACACAAAGAGGCCAGGGCCAGGTGACTTTCCCAAGTTTGAAAAGTGAATCAGTGGCTCAAATAGAATTTCAATCCAGTATATCCCTCCTCCCAGTTCTTTTCTCTAGCTACCGTAACTCATTACCTCTCAATTTTGAAAAGATTAACAAGAGAAGTGTTATAGCACTACTTAACATGGCCTTCAGTACATTTACATATGCTATATTTAGTTTTTATTTCTTAAAGCTGCAGCTGTGACGTATAATGATAGAACTTAAGACAGCAATTTGAAATGATCAGGTAATGAAAACCATGAACTCACTAATGCAGTGACATTCTACAAAGGGATAGAGAACAAAAGGGTGAAGGATCAGGATTTTGCTTGCAGAGCTGTTTCCATATATCTTAAAAGACTAAAACGATTTCAGAGGATTATCTTTCTCTAGATTGCTGTCACTCCTATTAATCAGTCTTTATTGATTGTTTGGTCTTTGGTCTTTTCAAGTGCAACAACAAGTCTAATATACTGCCCTTGAACACATAACAGAAATAAATCCAGCTGAATTGCACATGGACACAGACAATAAAAAAGTATGATTTTTATACCTCTTTTCACCTCTGGCCATGAAACAGGTTATCCCCATTCTTTTAACAACAACACCAGTATATGCAACAAAATTTCGAATACCACTGTCTGCGGACATGTAGAATCTTAAATGTATTCTACACCAGTTATCATTATGTGACAAGGAGTGTACTTATATTAGGATGTAAGTCAGACAACCCAAGCAAGAAATGGGGTAATTGTTCAGGGAAAAGGAGTGTTTTTCATAAATGTTCTACATACTAAAGTCTAGAGTTTATCTGAAATACTGTCAGCCAGTTAAGTAAGGTAAAAAGCTATTTGCAAACCAAGTTTCAAATTAGAAACTGGGTTTCAGTTTGGCCTCTTCATCCACTAGTTTTATTTGCAGCTTGTGACCATCTGTGTGACCAAAACTTTGTTTGCTGGATATTAGTGAACAGTGCATTTGGGGGTCATATAGAGATTTGTTTCATAATGAAATGAAATATATGCTGTGAATAAACCAAATACATTTGGCTGGAAACAGTAGCAGTTTACAAAGGTTAAGTCAACAGAAGTAATATTATATGACTTAGGTGACCAATCACAAAATTCAAATAGCAAAATTTGAATATCAGATAATTGACTGGGAATAGTTTTCAGACAATCCCTAGTTAAGTTATATTAATAAAAATGATTTTCTGAATAATTTTGATCAGGAAACTAATTAGTTATTGTGATTGTAGAAAATCCACCAGCAAAGGGTCTAAATTTATCAAAAAATGTATTGTCGACAGTAGAGACTAACAATGAGTTCAATGAGATGCTTTAGAATCTCCATGTCCTCCAATGTCCTTCAAAGATGGTCATGTCAAACATATCAAACATTTTTGAGTAGTAAATGAAACATTTGATCAGTGGGTGATTATACTCCCTGCATTTTTCAATGCTGTGATGGATGTTTGCTATTTGATCACATATGCCTCATCCCTCTCTGAAACCAGCTTGTTGAGGTGGTAGTTCTGCTTCTATCATTTGCTTCATGTGATCCTGGATTATATAAGCAAAATTTGCTTATGTGCAATATCAGGGAGATAATACAATTGTTATTACACTGTTATGTCTCCTTACTTTACTAAGGGCAGAAAGATTCCCTTTGCCCAAGCATATGGCCAATTTCTAGTTATTCATGCATTGTTTGCAAATTTTCCACATAAGAGCAATGCCTTGGTCACCAGTCACTTTCAAGAATTCTGCTAGTGCTTGTGCTTTCCCCAGCTTTGTTTTCACAATAGCACACACGACTTCTTCTTTTGGAACTGATGGCTCAGGATCCATACTGTCTTTTCTGGCATCCTGTATTGTAAGTGGATCTTATGAGGCACACAGATTGACACAATCATCTTTCCACCAGCATTTGATATCATCATCACCATCACCACAACGGAATTTATTATGAGACAAGCCCTGGAAGGTTTTGACAAAGTGGATGGAGCTGGGATTTCGATTGATGCACACTTCTTAAACCGACCTCAGATTCACAGCAGACACAACACTCTTTGTTACACTAATCAATGCAATGAATATTGGAGCCTGTTAAACAGTTAGCGAGGAATATGGACTACCCCAGAATGAGGCAAAAACAAAATTTATTCACATTGTCATGATTAACAAAAAGATGCAAGTGGTCATCACGATTAACAATACATTATAGATTCAGTAGATTAATTCAATTCTCTGGAATCATATATATCCAAACAAGGAGACTGTTTAAAAAAAAAAAAAAAAAAAGGAATGGCTCACTAAGCCATGGACTCTCTTACTAAAGTTTGGAAAAACTTGCATTTCAAAATATCTGAAGGATCAATTGGCAAAAAGCTTATTTTTTCCATAGTGACTTATGGTGTGAATCCAGGAAAATTAATGCTGCTTACAGGGGGGGGAAAGTGAAGCCTTTGAGATGTGGTGCTGGCAAAGACTCTTGTGCATCAGCTGGATGGAAAAGATGAATGCTTATGTTAGAAATATTATTGGAGCGAAGCAGACCCCGCGTTCAGAAATCAACCAACTTATACTTATCTTCTTCATATCAGGTGTAGACACAAAAATGACCTTGATAAAGTTCTTATGGATGGAATGGTGGTGGGTCAGCCTAACAGCAGATGAACAGAAAGGAGATGAATAGATGGTATGTGGCAAATTTCTGGGAGGTCAGCTGCTGAATGTTTGAAGCTAGCAATGGATTGAGAAGGTTTCCAAAAATTCTACCATGATATCACCAGTATTCAGACATGAATGAATGGATTTTACTTACTTAATCAAACCTCGATGCCCCATCTGAGATGAGGAGCCCACTGAAATACATACATATTGAGAAGATCCCAACTATCTACCCTGAAGAATTTATAATCTATATAGACTAGACTGAAAAATGTTAGTGAAAGAAGTGTAACGTCCCCATTTTAGAGATGAGGAAACAAGTTGTGAGTAGTCTGGCCAGCAGTGGAAGGTTGTGTGACTAGAAATGTAAGGCTGGTCACTTGAAATGTATAAAATATCCAGTGATAAAACCTAAGCAAACTCCCAAAGATACATAGCCAATGACAAAGAGGTTTAACCGTACAGAGCTATGATGAAACAAGTTATGATCCATATGGTCCAAATGGTAGATGCCATTTTAATGTTACTGCTGGTTAATGACACATTTGATATCACTGTATGTTGTTTCTCCTTAAAAGGGGGGAATATAGCACCAGAAAAAAATTCCGTATGCAAGTCCTGAAACTAAAACAGGAATGTTCAAAAGAAATGTCTTTAAAAGTAATAAAATATATCATCCACTGGAGTTATTAATCTTTAACAATTCTTGAAGGAAAACCAATGGCTCAGAACATTTTTCAAAATAACAAGTTAGCATAAGAATTACAGCTTCGAATATAGGCATGACTGATTAGGAGCATCCTGATATAAATTCTTATTGAATGCTAAGTTTTGATCTTGGAAGATTGATAGGATTTCTTTCTAGAACAGGAACAATGAAGGTTTCCAAAAATAACATCTATGTACATTCCTGCAGGTAAAAATAAATAAATAAATACACACATATATGAGGTGCACATTATTGTCCCTTCATCTTCTAATGAAGTCCTCCTAAAACCTGGTGTCACATCCATAGCTAGTATATGGAAATCAGCATAGATACTTTACACCAGTTTACATCAGCTGAGGATCTAGCCATATACTTGAAATCAGGGATTTTAGCTATCACAAATGGAGGCTTGTGGTTTCAGGTCAACTCTTTATTCAGTCAGACACTGGAGGGGGAAAAGAACTATTAAATCACATAATGTTAAGGATCATAAACTAAGAGCCTGATCCAAAGCTCATTGAAGTCTGTGGAAAAGCCGTCCATTGACTTCAGTGAGCTTTGGATCAGGCTTTTTGGTCTGTAGACAACTACTGATCTCTAAAGCTATTCCTGGTGGCCCACATAATGGAAACTTTTGAACATTACACAAAGGGACTGGAGGGCAAAAATTCATGTAAGACTCTCTCTTACTCAGTGGTCACAGAAAGAAAGAGCTGGTGAACCAGTGATTTAGTCTAAATCCTTGTCAATACAAGAGTGTACCCTACAGTATATTTTCTTTTTCTTTGTTTAGTCTAGAGCAGGGGTGAGCAAACTTTTTGGCCTGAGGGTCACATCTGGGTATGGAAATTATATGGCAGGCCATGAATGCTCATGAAATTTGGGGTAAGGGTGCAGGAGAGAGTGAGGGCTCTGTGGTGGGACCAGAAACAAGGAGTTCAGGGTGTGGGAAAGGACTCCGGACTAGGGTTGGGGTTTGGGGGGGTGAGAGCTCCGGCTGGGGGTGCTGGCTCTAGGATGGGGCTGGAGATGAATGGTTGGGGGTGCAGGAGGGTGCTCTGGGCTGGGACCAAGGGGCTCAGAGAGCAGGAGGGGGATCAGGGCTGGGACAGGGGGTTGGGGCACAGGAGGGGGGTCAGGGGTGCAGGCTCTGGGCAGTGCTTACCTCAAGCAGCTCCCAGAAGCAGTGGCACATCCTTCATCTGGCTCCTAAGCGGAACTGTGGCCAGGCGGTTCTGTGTGCTGCCCCATCCACAGGCACCATCCCTGCAGCTCCCATTAGCCATGGTTCCTGACCAATGGGAGCTGGAGGGGCGGCGCTTTGGGTGGAGGCAGCCTGCGGAGTCCCTTGACTGCCCCTACATGTAGGAGCCAGAGGGGAGACATGCCGGGAGCAGTATGGAGCCATGGTATGTGTGGAGCAGGGCAAACCCTGGACCCCTCCCCGGCAGGACCTTGAGGGCCAGAGTAAAACATCTGAAGGGCCGGATGTGGCCCCTGGCTGTAGTTTGCCCACTCCTGGTCTAGGGGGTTTCTTTTAGCTCAAAATCTATTCTGTAGTTGTCATGGTATGAACCCCCACTCTGACCCTTAGCGTCTAAAAGATGGGGTACCAGCATGAACCTCCCTAAGCTTAATTACTAGCTTAGAAATGATAGAGCTGCCACTACCCAAAAGTATAGTGTTTTAGGGCACTTCTGACTCCCCAAATCCTCCCTGGGGACTCCAAGACCCCAAACTCCTTGGTTCTCACAACAAAGGGAAATAAATAATTCTCCCTCTCCTTTCTTCCTCCCAGATACTCCCCTCCCTGGGTTACCCTGGGAGATCATTGTGATTCAACTCCTCTTTTCCCCTCACCCAGAGGCAATACAGATTCAAGCTCCATGTATCTAAAACAAAGAGGAAATTCACCTTCCCCCCCCTCCTTTCTCCCACCAATTCCCTGGTGAGTACAGACCTCCTCCCCTTGGGTATTACACAAGAAAACCAAAAAATCAATCAGGTTCTTAAAAGAAAAAGCTTTTAATTAAAGAAAGAAAAAAGTAAAAACTATCTCTGTAAAATCAAGATGCAACATGTTACAGGGTCTGTTAGCTTCACTTAGACAAGGAGGATCTTCCCTCCCAGCCTAAGTATATAAGTATAAGAAACAGAGTTAAAATCCTTTCAGCAAAATATATATTTGCAAATGAAGAAAACAATCCAAAAGACTAAACCACCTTTCTAACTGGTACTTACTAAATTGAACAGAATAGGCTGTTTCAGAAGATGGGAGGAATCGGTTACATGTCTGGCTTCTCTTAATTCCAAGAGCGAACAAACCCCCCCCCCCCCCGCAAAACAGCCCAAAACAAAGGCTTCTTTCCACCAAGATTTGAAAGTATCTTGTCTCCTGATTGGTCCCCTTGTTAGGTGTTCCAGGTTCACTGTTTGTTAACCCTTTACAGGTAGAAGAGACATTAACCCTTAACTGTCTGTTTATGATAGTAGTCTATTAGATCTCACTCAGCCAAACTGGGAAAACTTGCAGGAAGAAGGTATGAAGGGAGAGAAACTACATAATATTTCCTTTTCTGGGTTTTCCCCAAATTATTATGTCAGGGAGGAGCAGTTTCCTCCCAAGCACCACATGTCCCTGAGAGAACTACGTGGCTATGGAGGATTCACTGCAGCATCAATCTGGAGGATCCCTTGAAGGCATAAGTATATCCTCCTGGATGGCCCAAGCTATCACATTAGCTCTGAATGAAGGATGCTGCTATGGCTGGCTATTACTAAATGGCCTCCTAGTCACCCTCCTAAATGGAAAGTTTAACAGTGCAGAGAGGGCACCACATAAAACGTGATACAGTTTAAGGTAGGATTAATTTTTTGATGCATTCACTGTTGGTTGCCAGGGAAGATACTAAGCATTCCTCATGGCCCTGCTTCTCTCAATACTTCCCATCTCCTCCTGAACTCCTTGGTTCCAGGCCCCAGGAACTCTCTCTGAATCATAGAGGGCAGGAAGTATGGCACCACAGAGGTGGCATAATCTGAGTCACAGGTCTCTGGACAGACCAACTCCATGCACAATCTTGGGGTACTGTCGGGTATTTTTGATAGACCATAGTCCATAATACTGAAGAGCTATATACTTATCACACACATTCAAATGGAAAGCATGGTTTACAAATCATGGCTAGTTACAGAATCAGAAACACCTGTTAGCTTCCCAGAACCCCCTTTTAGCATTTTTGAATGACAAGAATCGAACAACAAGATGCAAAATTAAAATGCAAATATGTTTGATGTGAAGTTAAGAATTGTTTTGGGGGAGTTTAAAAAAGTGAACAGACTAACTTTCCCACTCAAGCATACACAATTAATTCAGCAGCCAGGGAATTATCAGAGCCTGAGGGAAGTTAAATATGAAAGGTTAGAAGGCTATATGGAGAAACTGAACAGTTTCTGGTAAGAGTCAGAGTACACCAAGATTTGGCACTAAGTCCCATTTTTGCTCATGTTGGTTCTTGATGCACTTACAGAAAATATCCAGAGAGTGGCATTCTGGTGCATGCTTTTCACAGAAGATATAATGCTTGCAGAGGAGAGCAAAGAGGAAAGAAGATTTAGAGAGATGTAGTTGCACACTTGAAAGAAATGTCATGAACATAAGAAGAAATAAAACAGAGTATATGGTCTGTACAGTTGATGATACTGTGCAGGAAAAAAACAAGATGGCAAGTCTTGAGGGAGAGGGGAAGGGTAGCCACTACCAACAGTACAGAAGTTCAGGCACCAAACCTAGGTTTAGTAGTACAGGGTAATGGTGAACTCAACAAACTTATAAGCAGAAAAGGAAATGTGTGGACTAAATGGAGAGATGTGAGCATAGGTATCTGAGACAGGATAATTCCAATCTTATTGAAAAGTGAGGTCTACAATGCAGTCATTAGGCCTTTACTCTTGTATGCCTATGAATGCTGGGCACTGAGGAAGAGTAGGAGCAGATCTTGAATACAGTGGAAATTAAAATGTTAAAATGGATGCTTGGAGTTACAAGGATGGACCATGTTTGGAAAGAATGAATTAAGGGAAGTGTGAAGGTGTTACCAATTATAGAAAAGCTGAGGCACTATAGAGTAAGATTGTTTGGGCACGTAGAAAGGAAATCAGAAAACAGGGCATTACATTTAGAAGTGGAGGGTAAGAGAATGGTTGGAAGACCCAAAACTAGATGGGTGGATGTTATACAAAAAGATTTGATTAGCCACATGGTTTCTGAGGAACTGCTTCAAGACAGACTGGAATGGAGAAGGAGGACTTGAACAGCTGGCCTCATATAGATAGGACTAAGGCTAAGAGAAGATAACCTGGAAACTGTGGATGAAAATGAAAGCTTTTCCTAATATGAAGATTAATTTAATGAAAGAAATTGTGCAAGAGTATTTGGTGGTCACCAATAAAAACACATAATGAACAATTATACAAAACAATCAGTCAAAACAAGACTCCTCCCACTACCTGCCCACTTGCATCAAAAGCGAAGTTGGTATACTGCAGAGGCTGCTTCCCCCGCTCCTCCCAATTGCCCTCTGAAATAGGTGTCAAGCTGTCTACAGATGTTCAAGTGTGTGAGTACCAGCCTCTAGGGCAGACTACAAAGAAGCTGATTATGAATTCTATACTTAGATTTCACTAACCAAGCATCAAGTGTATAAAAGTGTAGTTTAGGCACAACAACAGCCTAACTATGGAGTCACAGATAGTCTCATTGGGTATTCTGGTCTATATTGTCACCTATGCAAACTTGTGTTTACAATAAATGATACCTTACAGCAAAAATCACAACAATATTCAGGTTATTGCTAGTCCCAAAGGACCAGTCACTTGCCCCAGGTCCATTATACTTTAGATCTCACACAAAAGACAACACTTGTAGCCAATCCTATAATAAACTAACTAAAGATTTATTAACTCAATAATAATGGAGTTGTTTACAAGGTTAAAAGTTCCCCCCACACACACACACAAATGAGTTACAGTCATAAATCCTAAAAGGTGCTAAAAGCTTCTATAATAAGCAAGCTCGATAAGTCCTTTAATGCTAACCCAGACCAAGCACTGGGGATCTTTTGATTATGCCTAGTAATATTTTCCCTTCTGAGTCCATGCAGCTTAAATATACAGCTTCTGCTTGTCAAGGATTTTTTTCCTCTCACCCAGAGTTCCTGCCTGTTTCCTCTTTGTGGGTTTGAGGAGGAACAATCAACACAGTCTTTAGTCCTCTGATGTTCCACAATGGCTTGTCTGGTATCTGTGGGTTTTCTTTGATTGAGCAGGAGATAATACCTCCTGTGATAAACTTGTATTTTATACCTGACTGCTGAAACTTACAGTTTCAGAGCAAACGCTTTTACAGTTAAAGAGCAAACACATATAACATGGGATACAGATATTATAAATGAGATTAATACATTGAACAACTAACAAGCATTTCATAAAGTCGAAACACATTTGTTGAAACCTAACATCTATTTTAACAATACAAACACAGTGATGATCCAGACTGGTTTCTAGTTATGTATGGTCAATGTTTAGCTGAGGCCTAGAGGCCTTGGCATGACCTGGAAATTGCTCTGCCAGCGCCACAACAAGTAGCTCCCTCAGGGTGATAAGGACGCATCCTTTCTCCCATGTGTGGGCACTCAGGACAAGCCACAATCTGACTCCTGGGAGATATTCCAGAACATTCTAGGGTGTGGATCCGAAATATGAATTTCAGGTACCATGCAAATTGTAAATACAATAGGTAAACATTCAAATTAAGGTTATTTACTCTAGCCAAGGATAAAAGATGTCAGAGATACAGATGTGAGAGATTAACATTGAAACACAGAGCCTACAAACCTCAGACCTGTAAAATATTTAGTTTAGCCAAATTAGGCTTTAGGATAAATTAGCTATATTATAAAGATAAATTAGCACAAGTGAGTTTTGTCTGTGTTTGTGATAGGCTGATGTTTTGAAAACAACTGCTGAATTTGGATAATGATGTCTATGAGAGATAAGTAGGCAGTACAAGATGACTGTTGGTAGCCAGGATGAAATGTTAGAGACTTCCTTAATGTAACCATGTGTTACTATGGTGATAAAGTGACATAAATATTAATTATCAGAGGGGTAGCTGTGTTAGTCTGGATCTGTAAAAAGCAACAAGTTCCTGTGGCACCTTAAAGACTAAAAGATTTATTGGACCATAAGCTTTTGTGGGCGGCGAAGTAGGTCTTCACCCACGAAAGCTTATGCTCCAATACATCTGTTAGTCTTTAAGGTGCCACAGGACTCATTGTTGCTTTTTATAAATGTTAATGAGTATCTCGGGAACTAATGAGTTAGCCTATGATAAACAGGACAAACTAGATATAGTGGGGGTAGAAGTTCAATTAAAGAAAGGGAGTTAAAAGCTTCGTAAGTATGTATGAACCCTAGTGGGTGTCAGCATAACAGTTATAAAAGTTGCATCACCATCTGCATGCTGTGTGGGAGAAGATGCCAGGATGATGACTACTGGTGGTGATGATGACGATGGTGGTGGTAAGGGTGATATCCAGCATGAGGACTCATACTGAGGGTTTTTCTGCAAGGTATGGTGTGAGTAATGCAAATACTATCCTTCTGTATTGGGCTCTCTCTCCTTCACCAGATTACAGTGTGTGTAGTGTTTGATTAGCTAATAAGAGTAATTATTATAGAAAAAGCACTATGTAGTGTCTGTTGTGCACCATGGGGTCCCCCTTCTACTAATAACCTCTCTACAGTAGTGGGTCATGGGGGTTGAACTCTCACAGATTAAAATAGGTGTAAACTCTCACCTTAGGGGGGATAATTGGTTAAAGTAACCCACAGCTACAGATAAGGCTATGTCACTGACGTGCTGTAGCTGATGATTTGGCAACAGGACCAATTTTAGTCACTTAAAATATGCATAATGTAACATCTGTGACAATGTGCACTGCATCTCTGCTTCCATGTACAGCACTACTAAGATATCATTTTCTCTTCTTGTTGTTTTTAAATGACAGTGCTTTGCAAATGCTTCATTTGGCATTCACCTATATTTTAATTATCTTCAGGTGGTATAAAGCTGATTTTGGCTTACTGCCAAGAAAACAATAGCTGAGAATAACAACTTCCAAGCCAAAACCAAAAATACCTAAAAAAAACCTAGAGGAATATATAACCACACCTTGTAAATTGTATACTATATGTTTGGGCCAAATTTTAAGAGGTCTCAAGTAACTTTTAATTTTTCACTCACAGTAACTTGTGGTAGAAAAATTATAAGCACAATTAACTCCATGTAAAAATAATAGAATTGTAGGCCCTGTCAGAAATTAGATGTCTAAATTAGTTCACATATGCTAGCAGTTGACTGTGGGTGCAAACTTAAAGGTTGGTTTTGAAAATGTGGGGCCTGATTTTCTTCTTACTTACACTACTGTAAATCAGGAGTAACTACACTGAAGTCAGTAAAGTTACCCCAGTATAAAAGGTTAAGCATGAAAAGAATCAGGCCCCTACAATACTTTTGGGACAGAGGGAGTTCTGTTGAACTGCTAGCTGAGTAAAAATTCAGGATTCTTGCTCCAGAATATTTTACTGATTTTATGTATCTCTTTTCTATTTGTCTGTCTTGTTATTGAAAAGGAATGTAACAGTAAAGGTTAAAATGCCAAAAAGTTTCAGAGTAATAATTTATAGGTAAGTAGTCCACTGAAAGCAATTAGCTGTACTGTGAATGCCAACACCATATTGCTAAGAAGATTGTCGGAAAATGTGTCAAGAAATGGCAAACTGTTGCTTTCATTTGTTCCATCTCTGCTTCTTTGTATTTTGCTTTTCTGCTCTTCCCTTCCATTCATTTGCTCCCATCTGCATGGATAAATTTTGTTACAAGTTTATAGACAGTCTACTGATAGAGAAAAATATTTTTTTTGGAGATGGAAAAACTGTAAACTGAAAAGAAAAGTGACCTGATAAAATGTTCTCCCTGCGGTGGTATGCAGGTAGATAGAACAGATTCTGTTCCTTTGAGGACATTTTATATATGTATTGTGACAGGGTCAGGCCAGATGGCTACAGGAGAGCATTAGAAGGCAGAAATATTAGTCCCAGATTAAGTAGATCCCTTTTCCCTTGGTAACATAACAGGGGCAGTTCCAGAACAAGCAGGAACTTGCTGGAACCAATTAAGGTAGGCAGGCTAATTAGGACACCTGGAGCCCATTAAGAAGAAACTGCTAGAATCAATTAGGACAGGCTAGCTAATCAGGGCACCTGAGTTTAAAAAGGACCTCACTTCAGTTTGTAGCGTGCATGTGAGGAGCTGGGAGCAAGAGGCATTAGGAGCTGAGAGTGGGACAGCATATTGCTGGAAGACTAAGGAGTACAAGCATTATCAGACAGCAGGAGGAAGGTCCTGTGATGAAGATAAAGAAGGTTTTGGGAGGAGGCCATGGGGAAGTAGCCCAGGGAGTTGCAGCTGTCGTGCGGCTGTACCAGGAGGCACCTCTAGACAGCTGCAGTCCACAGGGCCCTGGGCTCGAACTCGGAGCAGAGGATGGGCCCAGATTCCCCCCAAACCTCCCAACTCCTGATCAGACACAGAAAGAATTGACCTGGACTGTGGCTTCTACCAGAGGGGAAGGTCTCTGGGCTGTTTCCTGACCCACATGGTGAATCTGCCAATAAGCACAGGACCCACCAAGGTAAAGGAGGAACTTTGTCACTATATATATTGGAGAGGGGGGGAGAGGAAAAAAAGAGAGCATTACCCCTTATCAAAATATTGAAACAGAATTGTGTCAAAGGAAAGATGTAGCAATGTCAAACCAAACTGAAATGGAACATCAAGAAAGGAAACTGAAACTGGACTATTTTGGAAAGAGTCACAAGGTTATAATAGTCAGTCCCATATGCAACTAATAACATTTGGATTTCCAAAGTATTTTTGTCTTAAAAGGATCTTTTTAGCGTTTCTCTAAGAAAACCACTGCAAGACTTTTCAAGTATTCATTTTGAGACTTTCAAGTTATTAAACCACAAATAGTGCATCCTTCTTTTTAAAAAAATGACAAGCAACACAAATAGTGAATCCACGTATTGTACCTCAGTATATAAGAGACCATGAAAACAAAACAAAACAAAGTTCTTTGGCTGACTGAGTCACATCACTTTAATATTTCAGGTTGGAATTGATGTTCCATACATAAGGTAAACAGAAGAAAGAAAAATTACTAAAGAAAACTGCAGGCAGTGATATTACTGGTCATGAAGAGTGTTGTTCAAAAGAAAATGCATTTTTTTCTTTTTTCCTCTTGGCTGGATAATAATGGAGATCTAGCCTGAAATAATCAACAAGGTGGCTTAAGGAAAGTGGAAAAAAGGTTTAAAATCCTGCCTCGTTCTTTCTTTTGAGTCTCCAGATTTCATTGTTACAGAGACACAGTGTGCAGCCTGGTTGTTAGGTTGTTTTTAAAAATAAGAAAGAAGATTGATTTTTTCTTCTCTTATAATAATAGGATATGTGCAAAGAATTCAGTAAGCTATTTTGTCAGTTTACTTAAGAGAAACAACTTTCCCAATTTGTGGGGCACATATAATGAGGGGGGGCGCTTTTATATTCTTGGTTGTTTGTTTAATGTGTGATGACATTTTAGTTAGACATTTTCCATTTCATCAAAATAATATTACAGACATCTGGCTGATCTTCAATACTACTGATTTTCAGAGGTGCTGAGCCCCTGAAGCTGCAGTTGTTTTTAAAGGGAGTTGCTGATCAGATCAATAATTAATGAACTCAAATATAACATGAAATTACACCAGAAGGCAAAGTAGTGCCCTGGTTACATGTTTGTAAATGGTAAGCTTTTCTCCTATTGCAAATATGCACTTTGGTACTATAGAAAAGATAGTATCAAACACAGTGTCTCTCTCCTACTCACACTGAGATTAATAGGGAAATCTCCCATCAATATTAATAGAGGCAAGATTGGGTCCAGTATCAGAGATTCCTGATAACTCATAGCATATTTTTAGCGAGACTGAACAATCATCCAGGAACTTTGTGTATATCTAATAATTCATCTTTATTGTAAACAAAGAGTTGGCTGCTGTTGGCCACTGAAGTGGTTGAGATTAATGATTTTGATTACTTGACTAAATTGTTTATTGTCAACTGGGGAGGAGGTGTATCTAGTGGGGTCTAGCAGGGGGTCTGTCCTAGGTTCGGTACTATTCAATAGTTTCATTAATGACTTGACTAAGAGAGTGAAGAGTATGCTTATAGAATTTGCAGATGACACCAAGTGGAGAGGGGTTACTAGCATGTCATAGGAAAGGATTAGAATTCAGAGTGACCTCAATAAATTGGAAAACTGGTCTGAAATCAAAACAGTGAAATGAAATAAAGACAAGTGTAAAGTACTTCCCTTAGGAAGAAAAATTCTAATGTATAACAACAAAATGGGGAATACCTTGTGTGATAAATAAAGTGGTGGGATAGCTCCCTTTGATGGACAACCAACCAGGCAGTTAGCTGTAAAATCCCTCTTGGTAGCTGTCCTCTGGTTGCTTTACCTGTAAAGGGTTAACAAGCCCACAGGTAAAAGAAAAGGAGTGGGCACCTGACCAAAAGAGCCAGTGGGAAGATAGAACTTTTTAAAATTGGGAAAGAAACTTTCCCTTTGTCTGTTATCTGGACTGGAGGGACAAGGAGCAGCAATGCTGTAAAGCAGAAATGCTGTGTAAGGTTTGAATGAGGTATGAAAAAGTATTTTCCATACCTATAAGAAATAATTTGGATAGGGAATGTTTAGTTAGATGCTATCAGGTTTATTTCTTATTTTGGCTTGTGGATCTCCTCTGTGCTAGCCCCAGATACTTTTGTTTGCTTGTAACCTTTAAGCTGAACCCCCAAGAAAGCTATTCTGGATGCCTAATTTTTGTAATTGTTTCTTTTAAGATCTAGCGAAAAGCCTAAGTTCCAGATGTACTTTTCCCTTTTTGTTTTTAATAAAATTTACCTTTTTTAAGAAAAGGATTGGATTTTTGGTGTCCTAAGAGGTTTGTGCATATGTTGTTTGATTAGTTGACAGCCACAGCTTATTTCCTTTGTCTTCTTTCTCAGCTCTTCCCTGGAGTGGGGTGGGAGGGAGTGAAAGGGCTTGAGGGTACCCCACAGGGAGGAATTCCCAAGTGCTCCTTCCTTGGTTTAAAGTGAGTTGTTTGCATTTGGGTGGCAGCATTTACCAAGCCAAGGTCAGAAAGAATCTGTAATCTTGGTCATTTTATACAAGCCTGGAGTGGCAAGTATTAATTTTTATAATCCTGGTGGGCCCCCACCTTCTGCACTCGAGGTGCCAGAGTGGGGATTCGGCCTTGACACCTGGCAAGACAGTAGTACAGTTGAAGAGATACTGGGAGTTATAGTGGATCACAAACTGAACGAGTAAACTATATGATGAATCTGTGAAAAGGGGTAATATAATTCTGCAGTGAATTAACAGGATTGTTGGATATAAAACACAGGAAATAACTGTTTCTCCCTCCTCATCAATGGTGAGTCCTCAGGGCAGGTCTAGACTTAAAATGCTGCACTGGTGCAGATGCACCGCTGTAGCGCTTTAATGAAGATGCTCTATGCTGATGGGAGAGAGCTCTCCCATTGACATAGTTAATCCATCTCTGTGTGAGCAGAAGCTATGTTGGCAAGAGAAGCTCTCCCGCCAACATAGTGCTGGGATTAGGATGGTATAACTACATTGCTCAGACGTGGATTTTTCACAACCCCTGAGCGACGTAGTTATTATTATATAGGTCTGTAATGTAAATCAGACCTCAGTTGGAGTATTGTTTCCAGTTCTTAGCACCACAACTGAAGAAAAATGTGGACAAATTGGAGAACAACAAGAAGATAAAAAGTTTAGAAAATGTAACCTATGATGAAAAGTTAAAAAAACTGGACATGTTTAGTCTTGAAAAAGAGACTTGGAAGGACCTGACAAAATATGTTAAGTTGTTATTAAGAGGACTGTGATCGATTGTTCTCCGTGTACACTGAAGATGGGACAAGAAGTAATCAGCTTAATCCACAGCAAGGGAGATTTAGGTTAGGTATTAGGAAAACTTTCTAACTATTAGGATAGTTAAGCACTGGAATAGGCTTCCAAAGGAGATTGTGGAATATCCATCGTAAGAGGTTTTTAAGAACAGATTGGACAAACACTTGTAAGGGATGGTCTATGTATCTTTGGTCCTGCTTCAGAGTAAGGCTGGACTAGATGTACTTTCAAGATCCTTTCCAGTCTATGATTCTATGTCACAGCAAATCTCTCTCCAAGCCTGTGCATAGCCAGAAGCTGAAAAATGTCCATGCACTTTAGAAGTTGCAAAATATTGCATTATTAATCCCATACTACCATTTATAACCTTGGAACCCATCCCCTAGGTATAGCCCCAAGGGTAGCCAAGTATAGTCAGGAATAGCAGATATTTGTCTCCCTCCCCTAGACCTGATGGTTAAAGGCAAAAGTGTGACAAATACAGCTCTCATATGTGACCTTAGAAAAGTTCAAGAGGCCAGGAAAGAGCTGAAAGCCCAAAGGCAAGAGTAAGGGTTAGCTCCCCACAACAATATATGTAAAAATATGTCCAGCATGGCAGTGAAAGCAAAGCTATACTTTCCAGAGATACTATGGGTCAGATTCTGATCTTGCTTACATCAGTTTTACAACAGTGTAATTCTTCGATTTCAGTGGAACTATTCTTGACTGACAACCCATGTAAGAGGAGAATCAGTCCCTAGGTGTGAAATCGTAGTGGGTCCAAAATCACCTTTTATTTATAATGCACTGTTTACATGCACGGATAAGCAGCAGAGAGGTGAAAATTGGCAATGGATCAGACTATGTGCAGAAATCTTTTTTAAAAACACTGGAATTTATATTTTGTCACCGTGTCAAGTTAATTTTGTCTAATTGTGAGAATACTTTCAATTAAGTAATTTAAACAATTAGTCATAAATATATTCTCTTTCACCCCAAAGCATACATAATCCTCAGTAATGAATTCCCAGACATCAGAAAGCCCCGTGTGCAGGGGACAGAAAGTGAGGGTGTAAATGCCACTGAAGCAGAAGTGATGTACCTCTTAAATGTGTACATGGGGCTGCTATTTTGCCCAGTGTTATTTAACAACATTAATGGTTAGGTCTTTATTCTACTTACAGATGTAACAACTGAATTAATCAGCAAAACTGGTCAATGGGCCCAATTCTACTCTTATGTAAATGTGAGACACTCCTGTGAGAGAATCTGAAAACAAAATTGGGCCCAATAACTGAATCTTGCTATAAAAGACCACTGTATAAATGAGCTTTGAAAGCTGTAATCACCCACTAAATCTTGCTATTCACTAATCCAGAGTTATACTTTTAATAACATTTCTACTTTGATCTTTACATGCAATTAAGCAAATTATGCATGTAACCTTAGTTAATAATTATTTAATCTACTAACAGCCAATTGGGACTGTGCTGCCTATGTACTTACGTAGATTATGCAGTGTGTTTTAGGGAAGCCTGTTAGGGTATTAATATTATTCATAATAATAAATAGCTTCTGTGTTGCCAGTGTATTAAGGTGCCAGCATGTTAGACTAATACACTGAGGCACTGGATTTCACAAACATTCAACTAAGTGTTTTGTAATCTGAGAAGATGAACATGTTTCAGAAGTAGAAATGTGTTTGAATCATGAAGATCAGAGTCAAATCTGAACTCACCACTGTTATGAGACCTTCAGCGGCAGTGTTACAGTTTTGTACTTTTACAGACATACACGATGTGCAATATATGAATCAGGGTCTGCATCAAGATTCAAATTTCACTGCATTTTTGGAAAGAGGGATGTAGGGTGCACAGGGTTTTGTGTCCGATGTCATGATTCTGGTCCATCTGTAGATAAGTGAAGCATTCAATGTTAGATGTACTAGGATAGTAGTGGGCCCAGGCCACAGAGTTTGAGTCTGAATTTGAGAAGTGTCTTAGATTTGAAGTACCTGTTCAGCCGCATAATAGAAATGAACGCTACAAATCAGAATTAGATCCAGGTCTTCAAAGGTTATTTGAGGATTCAGATCCAAAGTTTGGTTTCTGGATCACCTCTGCTAGTTCACAGCTGGACAAACTCTTGTATCCTCGTGGGGTCAATGATTTACTCTCCCAGCTTGTTATCCTGCCACAATGGAAAGTAACACGTGAGGGAGGAATGATTATAGAAAGTTACTCAAGAGGAGGATGAAAGGTGTATATATAAAGAGATTCATGCACCTCTGTATTGTCTGCCACCTGACTCTGTTTAATTAGCTTGAAGGTGTGGGGCAAAGCTTGAGAAGATTGAGTAGCAGAGTATTTTGACAAAAATTCAGATACTGTAGACTTAGACCCTCTACTTGCAGGTATACAACCAAACCAGGTGGTATTAGCATATTAATTCAAGGAGAATCAGTGGGGGCTGCTAGCATTTATATAATCACCCTCATTTGCATTTATACAAAAGAAAAGTGAATTTCTTAAGAAATGCTCATAATTTTTCTGTATATAAATAACTCACTGCTAGATATAGTCATCATTTTCTTATCAGCTGCTTCCCATGACAAATTCAAGTGAAACATGTCCTGGTTCATATTAATATACAATATGAATTTAAGGGCTAAATCTTCCCCCATCACACCAAGCCCAAATATCTGTTTGGCAGGTTTGTGAGGGGGTGGGCAGGATAGAGAGACATGAGTGGAAACGTTCTTCCCCAAAGTCTTCACTCCCACGAGCCTATTAATGAAGACCTGAGCCTGTAATAGTCCTTACTGTTGAAAGCCTGCTATGTGCAAGACAATAGACTTGTACGGAGGTGTAACAGTTTGAGAAATTTGTCTTCTGAAACATGAATTCTGGTTGATTTTATTATATAGCTGTATCATTGAATGCCTCAGTGTACCCTGAATCAGCCATTTACTACCAGGGCTGATGTCATATATCATCCAGGCCAGGAACAACATAATAGTTAATCTGAATACATTTCCATTCAAATGAGAGCACCTTAGAATAATGGCAGGTTTCAGAGTAGCAGCCGTATTAGTCTGTATCCGCAAAAAGAACATAGCATGGAGAGGCTACTTCTACCTTTTCATGTTCTCTGTATGTATAAATATCATCTTTCTGTGTGTTCCATTCTCTCCATCCAATGCAGTGGGCTGTAGCCCATGAGAGGTTATGCTCAAATAAATTTGTTCGTCTCTAAGGCCTGGTCTACACTACACGTTTAAACTGATTTTAGCAGCGTTAAACCGATTTAATGCTGCACCCGTCCACACAACGAGGCCCTTTATATCGATATTAAGGGCTCTTTAAACTGGTTTCCGTACTCCTCCTCGATGAGAGGAGTAGCGCTGAAATCGGTATTACCATATCAGATTACGGTCAGTGTGGCCACAAATCGACGGTATTGGCCTCCGGGCGGTATCCCACAGTGCACCATTGTGACCGCTCTGGACAGCAATCTGAACTCGGATGCAGTGGCCACGTAGAAAGGAAAAGCCCCGTGAACTTTTGAATTTCATTTCCTGTTTGCCCAGCGTGGAGCTCTGATCAGCACGGGTGGCGATGCAGTCCCAAATCCAAAAAGAGCTCCAGCATGAACCGTGCAGGAGATACCGGATCTGACCACTGTATGGGGAGACAAATCTGTTCTATCAGAGCTCCGTTACAGAAGACGAAATGCCAAAGCATTTGAAAGAAATCTCCAGGCTATGATACAGAGTCCACAGCACAGTGCTATGTGACAAGCATAACGGAAAGCCAAGGAATCAAATGGATGCTCATGGAGGGAGGGAGGGGGTACTGAGGACTCCAGCTATCCCACAGTCCCCAGCAGTCTCCAAAAAGTATTTGCATTCTTGGCTGAGCTCCCAGTGCCTGTAGGGTCAAGCACATTGACCGGGGTGGTTCAGGGTATAGCTCGTTAATTTACCCCCCTCCCCCCCATGAAAGAAAAGGGGAAAAATCGTTTCTTGACTTTTTTCAATGCCACCCTATGTCTACTGCATGCTGCTGGTAGACGCGATGCTGCGGCAGTGAACAGCAGTATCCTCTCCCCTCCCCTCCCCTCCCCGGTGGCAGACAGTACAATGTGACTGCTATCTGTCATCATCATCAGCCTATGAGTGCTCCTGGCTGGGCGCAGGTGAGGTCAGACAGGGGCGCCTGGGTAAAAATAGGAATGACTCCCAGTCATTCCCAGTAGATGGGACAGAACGGCTAGTAACCGTCTTCATCGTAGCAACTGGGGGCTGAGCTCCATCAGCCCCCTCCCTTTCATGTGTAAAGAAAAGATTCTGTACTGCCTGGACTATCATAGCAGCGGGATGCTGGGCTCCTTTCCCCCGTACCATTTAATGTCCTGCCTGGACTATCATAGTAGCTGGAGGCTGCTTCCCTGTCATTTTATCTCACCAACAAGTCAGTGTTTCTTATTCCTGCATTCTTTATTACTTCATCACACAAATGGGGGGACACTGCAATGGTAGCCCAGGAGGGTTGGGAGAGCAGGGAAGCAACGGGTGGGGTTGTTGCAGGGGCACCCCCTAGAATAGCATGTAGCTCATCATTTCTGCGGGAACTGAAATGGAGTGGCTGTGCTCTCTGGTTCTCTGGTACACTGGTTCTCTAGTACACTTGCCCTATATTCTAGGCAGGACTGACTCTATTTTTAGATACCATAAAGGAGGGATTGACTCGGGGAGTCATTCCCATTTTTGTCTTTGCGCCCCTGATAACCGTCAGCTCATCGCCAATTTACAATGGCATGGCAGACGGTACAGAACAACTGATAACCATCTCCACTATCTTGCAAAGGCAAATGAATGTTGCTGGGTAGCGCTGCAGTACCGCATCTGTTAGCAACATGCAGTAGACATATGGTGACAGTAAAAAGAAGCTGAACGGGCTCCATGGTTGCTGTGCTATGGCGTCTGCCAGGGCAATCCAGGGAAAAAGGGCTCGAAATGATTGTCTGCCGTTGCTTTCAAGGAGGAAGGAATAAGTGACGACATTTACACAGAATCACTCGCGACACTATTTTTGCACCATCATGCATTGGGGTCTCAACCCAGAATTCCAATGGGCGGAGAAGACTGCGGTAACTATGGGATAACTACAGGATAGCTTCCCACAGTGCAATGCTCTAGAAATCGACGCTAGCCTCGGACCATGGACGCACACCACCGAATTAAAGTGCTTAGTGTGGCCGCGTGCACTCAACTTTATACGATCTGTTTTACAAAACTGGTTTATGTCAAATCAGAATAATCCCATAGTGTAGACATACCCTTAGGTGCCACAAGTACTCCTGTTCTTTTTTTAGAATAATGGGACAGCTATAGGGTACTAGTTCTACCCAGATTGTCTGCAGGAGTGGGGCTTGGAGTAGTGGAAAATTCCTAGCAGAAAGGAAGGGGAAAAGACAAAAGAGGATAGGAGCTGCTGTTAAAAGGGGCTTGATCACTGAGCATATGAGAACTTTTTGACTGCTGGGCCTAAACAAGTAAAGGGAGCTTGGGTGCAAGACTCAGAGGATACTCCATGAGCCAGAGTAGTGAAGTCCAGGAGAGGGGACCCCTGAAGGCACTGATGACCCCTGAAGACAAAAACCCAAAGAACACTGCCTCTTACTGAAATATAATAATTTATAGGATCCATGGAGCCCCCATGGAGCTAGTCTGCATGGCAAAAAGAGGGACCCAGCCACTAAAGAATAAAAAATGGTAGAGCATAGACTCATAGACTCATAGACTCTAGGACTGGAAGGGACCTCGAGAGGTCATCGAGTCCAGTCCCCTGCCCTCATGGCAGGACCAAATACTGTCTAGACCATCCCTAATAGACATTTATCTAACCTACTCTTAAATATCTCCAGCAATGGAGATTCCACAACTTCCCTAGGCAATCTATTCCAGTGTTTAACTACCCTGACAGTTAGGAACTTTTTCCTAATGTCCAACCTAAATCTCCCTTGCTGCAGTTTAAGCCCATTGCTTCTTGTTCTATCATTGGAGGCTAAGGTGAACAAGTTTTCTCCCTCCTCCTGATGACACCCTTTTAGATACCTGAAAACTGATATCAGGTCCCCTCTCAGTCTTCTCTTTTCCAAACTAAATAAACCCAATTCCTTCAGCCTTCCTTCATAGATCATGTTCTCAAGACCTTTAATCATTCTTGTTGCTCTTCTCTGGACTCTCTCCAATTTCTCCACATCTTTCTTGAAATGTGGTGCCCAGAACTGGACACAATACTCCAGTTGAGGCCTAACCAGCGCAGAGTAAAGCGGAAGAATGACTTCTCGTGTCTTGTTTACAACACACCTGTTAATGCATCCCAGAATCACGTTTGCTTTTTTTGCAACAGTATCACACTGTTCACTCATATTAAGCTTGTGGTCCACTATGACCCCTAGATCTCTTTCTGCCATACTCCTTCCTAGACAGTCTCTTCCCATTCTGTATGTGTGAAACTGATTGTTCCTTCCTAAGTGGAGCACTTTGCATTTATCTTTATTGAACTTCATCCTGTTTACCTCAGACCATTTCTCCAATTTGTCCAGAATTTTGACCCTGTCCTCCAGAGCAGTTGCAATCCCTCCCAGTTTGGTATCGTCCGCAAACTTAATAAGCGTACTTTCTATGCCAACATCTAAATCGTTGATGAAGATATTGAACAGAACCGGTCCCAAAACAGACCCCTGCGGAACCCCACTTGTTATACCTTTCCAGCAGGATTGGGAGCCATTAACAACTACTCTCTGAGTACGGTTATCCAGCCAGTTATGCACCCACCTTATAGTAGCCCCATCTAAATTATACTTTCCTAGCTTATCTATAAGAATATCATGCGAAACTGTATCAAATGTGGGCTGTCACTTAAAAAGCAGAAGAAATGAACTGATAGCATTTAGACAGAACCATGTCATCATATTTGAATATGAACAACAGAATATTTGGTGACCCTGTAGAAAGGTTTTCATGCTTCAGGGGGTAGATGGAGGATATGACGCTGATAACTGCATATATTTAGAGTATCCATCATTATGAAGATGTGGTTGAAGCATTTCTAGAAGAAATAAAAAAAATATCCAAAACATAAGACCTGGTAGTAATGGAAAACTTTAACTACCCAGATATCTGCTGGAAAATTAATATAGCAAAACACAAAATTTGCAATTCTCAGACTGCATCAAGGACAACTTTTTGTCCCAGAAAGTGGAAGAAGTGTTCAGGAAAATGGCCATTTTAGACTTGATTCTGACCAACAGGGAGGAATTGGTAGGGAATCTGAAGGTGGAAAGCAATTTGGGTGAAAGTGATCATGGAGTGATAGATTTCATGATTCTAAGGAAAAAGTGAGAGCAGTAGAATAAGTACAATGAACTTCAAAAAGCAGACTTTAATAAACTCAGAGAACTGATAGATAAGGTCCTATGAGAAGATAATCTAAGGGGGAAAGGAGTTCATAAGAGCTGGCAATTTCTCATGGATTCAATATTAAAGGCACAACTGCAAACTATCCCAGTGCAAAGGAAAGATAGGAAGAATAGGAAAAGGCCAATATGGATGCATGAGGAGCCTTTTTAAGGACCTGAAAATCAAAAGGAATCCTTCAAAAACTGGAAACATGGTTCAATTGCTAAGAAGGAGTACAAAAAATTAGTGAAAGCATGTAGGAACAAAATCGGAAAGGTTAAGGCATAAAATGAGTAACACCTAAAAAGGGACATAAAAAGCATTAAGAAGAGGTTCTTTAAATACATTAGAACAGAGATCGGCAACCTTTCAGAAGGGATGTGCCGAGTCTTCATTTATTCACTCTAATTTAAGGTTTTGCGTGCCAGTAATACATTGCAACGTTTTTAGAAGGGCTCTTTCTATAAGTCTATAATATATAACTAAACTATTGTTATATGTAAAGTAAATAAGGTTTTTAAAATGTTTAAGAAGCTTCATTTTAAATTAAATTAAAATGCAGAGGCCCCTGGACCGGCGGCCAGGACACGGGCAGCGTGACTGCCACTGAAAATCAGCTTGTGTGCTGCTTTCGGCATGCATGCCATAAGTTGACTACCCCTGCGTTAGGTAGAGAAAGGAAAGTATAGGTCCTCTGCTTAACAGGGAAAGAGCTAATAAGTGATGACATCAAGAAGGTGAGGTGTTTAATGCTTGTTTTGCTTCAGTCTTCACTCAAAGGGTTAACGGTAACCACATACTCAACACAATTAACAAACAACATGAGGGGAAAATGCAAGCTAAAGTAGGGGGAGAACAGGACAATCTGATAACTCAAAATCCTGAAGGGTTAGAAATGGAAGTTTTATATTTTCTGGAAAAAGAAGATTCCCAGTTTTACAATGTGATGTGCAGTACTCTGCCTCCAGCCCTGGAAGATCCTGAGATCTGGAAATTTAGATTCATTATATTTTTAGGCATAGAAAGAGGTT
The DNA here is from genome assembly GCF_007399415.2 of Gopherus evgoodei. Classification (NCBI taxonomy): domain Eukaryota; kingdom Metazoa; phylum Chordata; order Testudines; family Testudinidae; genus Gopherus; species Gopherus evgoodei. The sequence goes on along the minus strand of NC_044322.1, from coordinate 331,356,885 downwards.
TTAGGTCATTTGTATAGTTAGTATATAAAGTACCCAGTTTCCAGGAGCATGGGTTAAAATGTAATCCGGATATTTTAAAAAACAAAACAAACAATATCCCTATTTGTAAATTAGTTTCTTTGTAATATATACAGAATAAATGACATATATATTTCACTCATGGATTTAACACAAGAGTGTAATCTGAGAGTCCCAATAATCATAATGAAAAATAATAACCTTTTCACCACACTATACTATTGTGCATTCTCTGCTAACTGTACACTGTAAATGTATATATATTCAAACAGAGCACATTGTGACGGGTTTTGTCACAGAGACCCCCTTAGGACTGCCACCTGACATGCTGGAATTACCCCTGAGCCTATTTTACAGTGCCAACTTGTGACTCCAGAACCCTGCCTTGTTGAGCCAAACATGACCTGGGTCTGCTACAAAACAGACCCAGGTCTGGTCCATGCCCCCAAAGCTGCAGACTTTAACCAAAAAATGCTCAGCAAGTCACTTATCTCCAGCACCCAGATATCTAGTTCCCAGTGGGATCCAAACCCCCAGAAAATCCATTTTACTCTGTATAAAGCTTACACAGGATAAACTCATAAATTGTCTGCCCTCTATGACACTGATAGAGAGATATGCACAGCTGTTTGCTCCCCCAGGTATCAATCACTTACTCTGGGTTAATAAAATCACTTTTGTTTATTAAGTATAAAAAGTAGGATTTAAGTGGTTTCAAGTAATAACAGAAAGAACAAAGTAAGTTACCAAGCAAAATAAAACAAAACATGCAAGTCTAAGCCTAATACATTTAAGAAACTGAATAAAGGTAAATCTCACCCTCAGAGATGTTCAAATAAGCTTCTTTCACAGACTAGAGTCCTTCTTAGTTTGGGCCAAATCCTTTCCTCTAGTAGAGTTCTTGTTCGTTCCAGACTAGATGGTAACTAGGGGATTTCTCATGACTAGCAGCCCCCTTTGTTCTGTTCCATCCCCTTTTATATTTTTGGCACAAGGCAGGAATCCTTTGTCTCTCCAGGTCCCCGCCCCTCCTTCTAAATGGAAAAGCACCAAGTTTAAGATGGATTCCAGTACCAGGTGACACGATCACATGTCACTGAAAGACCTCATTCTCCATTCTTTCAGGGCTGGCCTGCACATACCCAGGAAGATTTGTGAGTAAACAGAGCCATTCACAACCAGTTGTCCTAGTTAATGGGAGCCATCGAGATTCCAAGCCACCATTAATGGCCTACACTTTGCATAGTTACAATAGGACTTCAGAGTAATTCTCCATATTCCTAGTTTCAGATACAAGAATGATACATTCATACAAATAGGATGAACACACTCAGAAGATTATAAACATTGTTCTTTACTCACAGTTACCACAGAGAGGTACATGAATTACACAGTATTTTCTCAGGCTTATACCAAGAGATGCAGTGATATCTCAGATACTATTGTGGGACCTGGTCTTCGCAGATGATGTCGCTGTCCTATCACATACCCATCACCATATACAAGAAATAAACAACTCAACTCAATGCATTCAGCTAGCAAATTGGACTGAAAAATAATCGCAATAAGACACATATCATGACCTTTAATATTGCCTCGCCATCACCAGTATGGACAGAGGATTATGTTCTCACCAATGTAGAAACATTCACATACTTGGGCAGCATCATCAGCCAGGACAGTGGAACAAGCCAGGACCTCTGGAATAAAATCAGTAAAGCCAGGAACGCCTTCAGGAGCTTAAATAAATTCTGGAAATCATCAAAATACAACACCAAAACCAAACTCAAGATTTATAAGAGCTGCGTACTTTCAACTCTACTTTATAGTGAAGAATGCTGAGGAATGAGAAACTATGACATGTCCAAACTGTCTTCATTCCATACAACCTGCCTCAGAAAAATCATCTGTATCTTTTGGCCCAGAACAATCTCAAACCAAGATCTATTAACACAGTGCAGCCAAGAGGATCTGAGCACCATCATTACTAGGCAGCATTGGAGATGGATCGGTCATGTGCTTCGGATGGAAACTGATTCCATCACTAGAGTAGCAATAAGATGGACACCTGAAGGCAAGCGAAAACAAGGCCACCCAAACACAACATGGTGAAGAGCAATGGAAGCTGAGCTGAAAAACCTGGGGCACAGCTGTGGAACCATTGGAAGACTTGCCAGAAACAGGCAGGAGTGAAGGAGCTTCGTCACTGCACTAAATGCCAGAGGCGTAATAGGAACATGAGGATGATGATGATTGTGGGTTAGGGTCAAATATGGGAAATGAGAAAACTAGTAGGTTCTAGAGTCATCCTAAAACCATGAAAAAGATATTCTGATAGAGTGACTCAAAAGACAATCAATTCAGATTATTAAGTCTGACACACTGAGGCAGCTTGCATATTTTATTTGTTTACAAGCTGCGCACACAGCCCCAGTACATATCATAAAACACTATCTTGGCAGAGTCAATGTGCCTCTGTAGTAGGGGAAAAAACACTTGTGTGCATTAGCAATTCAGTATGTCCGAGAAAGTTCTTTAAATTTATTGAAAAAAACGTAGTACAGCAACCACCATTATCCCCCAGCTAATTTCAAGTGACTTTGGCTCTTGCGAATGGTGCTGTACAGGTCAAACTAACTTTAAACTCCAGAGTTGTCTTCTGCTTGTCCATAGAAAAAGGACAGCTTGACAAAGGTCATTGTAAGTTTCCTCCTACCACAACAATATATCTCAGTGAGGGATCACCAGTATGTATGTTTAATTTGCATGTCCATTAAAGCCTTCTCTGTGGTTCTATTCAAAAGTTACTTTCATCCTGCAAGGATAATGATTGCTGCAGAAAATGACATTTTGTTGTTGTCAGAAAGTTACACATAGACAGTAAAAGAAGTGAACTTGGATTCTGTCATTTTTGTGACAATTAGGGTAAAAAACAAAAAAGTCCTAATTTTTCACCCAAGTTGTTTTTGCGTATTTTGCCATACATGAAAACTCAGTGACCTCAGTGGGACTCAGTGCGGATATGAGGATCCATGCAAATGGAGCCAGTTGCAGCATTAGGCCGAATTTACAATCAGCAACACACAAATACCAGCCCAAATCTTCTCCCCCACTTTCCACATTCCTTGGGTCATTCCCTCAGCACTGTTCATCTCAGACTATATCTCCTCTCTTCAGAGGGCCACTCCTATCTGACACAGCTACAAATATGAGTCAGGATTCGTGTAGCACCTCCCACCCAGACCATCTGCTGGTCTCAGCATGCTTTTACAGGAGAATAGCCATTTACAGGGACATGCCTAAATCGAGCCCAAAGTCGTGAGTCAGAGGTCATCTTGAAAGATGGGGTTTTGATCCAATATGACCATCAGCTCATTCATTTCTTAAATAATGAAACATTGGTAGCAAATCCCAACATGGTCAGTTACAGTAATGGTGATACTGAATTTTACATCAAACAATTTTCTTTACCACAAAAACAGTACAACAGATTAAGTCAGAAAATGATGGTTCAAATCGAGATCCTAAACTATATAAAAAAACCCTTTCTAGCTCATCATCAAAAGCCATGGAGGGAAGGATAAAGGACACTGACCATCACTAATAATGTTTTCTAACAATATTAGTCCACACTGTGCCTATCCCACAGTATTTATTCAATTTTTCCTGAGTATAGATTCCAGATCAGGTCTCTTAAAAATGTTTTAGAGGAAATGTAAATTATAAAACAGGGGGCACTGTTAAAAAAGTGTTGTTTCTTTTTTTAATTACTACTGTTCTGGTGAATTCCCTATCCCCCCTCCTCAGAACAGTCTTATCTTACTTAGAGGTTAAAATGGTAATGAAAGCTTTTTAATTGCACCCACACTACAGTAGGATTACAAATAGAGTTAAATAAAAAATGGAATTTCCATCCCTTGGGAAATTGTGATCATTTTGACTCTCCATTTCATCCCAAAACATTTTATTTTGACATTTTTAAATGGAATGATTCAACATTCCTAAATCAAAATGTTTCATTTTGGTTTGTCAATCCAAAATAAAACATTTAGTTTCAGGTTGGGTCAGCATTAGTCTCTGCATCTATTTGACTTGTTGCCATGCCTCATGGGAGTTTCAATTCTAGATTTCTCATGGTCCCACCCGCCATGGTCCCTGATCCTGGGCCAACTACATCTGCATTTCTGACTACACCTGGATACCACTATCACCATATTACTTTTACTTCCTGACACCTTTCCAGTAAGAAGAGTTTGAGCTCTCAGTTGCATGTTAATTAAACTCTAAAAAAAGACAACCCATACATAAATACCTGTTTATCATTAGAAATTAAAAACAAAACAAATGGACAACCACTACTTTATCATAGTTACAAAAAGAAAAAAACACTGACTGATGCTGATTTGCTACTGCTTCAACCTAATTGTGCATTGGTTAAAGTACAGGGCTGGTAATTAAGAGTTCTGAATTCTATCACTAAATCAAGTGTGGCCTTGGGCAAATCAGTTAACCTTCCTGTGCCTCTAAACCGCCATCTGTAAATAGGGCTAATAATACTTATCTACTTCAGAGGGGTGTTGAGAGGCTTAATTCATTAATACTTGGAAAGTGCTTGATAAGTATCTGGTTCCAGGGATACACATCATCACCAATGGATTAGCTCTTATTCAGTACACTATATGAGTTCATGCCCTCTATGATATTTTCATTTAGCTGGAGATAAACAAGCTATTACTCTCAACTGCAAAATGTCAGAAAATACATTCCTTTTAATTTTCAGCCTGCAGGAGAAATGTGAACTTTGAATGGATCTCTCACAACCAAATGTTGTTCCTAACAAATAATTCATGAATCTTGCTACATGCTGATCCTCACAAAAAAATAGCTCTTCCATCCTCACCTTTATGAAGTTCAGCATTAGTCTTACTATCAATCATGTGAAATAGGGTAAATGAAATATATATTGTTGTGTCAACAGGTGCATACTGGCTGCTGACACCGCTTGACAGGAAGAGATAAGGATAAGAAAACAAATTTCATTGAGGCAAAACTATAACTCAAATTAATCTTCTGTCTCCTGAAATACAAAACTAGGATGTCAGTTTTTGCAGTTGCCAAAGACATAATCCTTCATCATTTGAGCTTGCTTTTTTAAACTTTCTGGTTGTAATCCCAAAACATCGCTCCATACTACCAGGCAGATTGTGAGTACACAAGGGAGTACAGAGGAATACAAATCCCCCTTACATGCCTGCATGGAGTACCTCAATATTTGATGTGGGCTTGAGCCCACTTACTGCCCTATAGAACAGATAGACAGGTAGGGGTAAAGAAAGAACAGTTCTGGTTCTGCTCTCCCCTAATGCACCAGCCAGCACAACTGAACTAGCATAGGGTTGTTGCAATTTCCTGTTGGTATAAGCCATCATTATAATTACCAGACTCATCTTCAGATCCAGAGAGGAAGAAGGACAGAACTGCATCTTAAAGGAGTGTCTCTGAGGCACAATGCCTTCAGGTATGTCTTCTCTGCTAAGTTAGCCAGGTGATCAGCACTTCGGTCTGAGCATCCTGGTTAGCACAGCCCCATTGTGAGCAGCCACTCTGCAAAGTCTTTCCCAAGTTACTGTAGCCTCACTTTTGCTGCAGTCCTCCATGTGGGTTGCCAGGACTCCTGGGGCACATCACATGGTCATTTTATGAAACAGTTAGCTGATCATGCTAGAGGTTGTCTGTTATTGTGGGCATATAAGGGAATGTTGGGAAGGCATTGGAGGACTATCAGCATTCAAATGATTTTGCCGGAGCAAGTACTGTAAACTGAGTGGGTTACCAGCAAAAGTGAAAGCAGAATTGGGCCTCTACCCCACATCTGCAGCTATGCCAGTTAGCTGGGGTTGAAAGCACCACTTTCCTTGAGTCAGAGGGCTTCTTGTACAGCCAGGAGCAGAGAGAGAAGAACCACACAAATAAGCACCCAGGCTAATTCCTCAGTGAAGCAACAAAGAGTCCTGTGGCACCTTATAGACTAACAAATGTATTGGAGCATAAGCTTTCGTGGGTGAATGCCCATTTCATCAGATGCATGTCTCATGCATCTGACAAAGTGGGTATTCATCTACGAAAGCTCTGACAAAGTGGATATTCTCCCACGAAAGCTTATGCTCCAATACATTTGTTAGTCGATAAGGTGCCACAGGACTCTTCATAGCTTTTTACAGATCCAGACTAACATGGCTACCTCTCTGATACTCCTCAGTGAAGGCATATCCCAGGCACATTCAAAAGGTAGACATAAACAAATTACAGTATTTTAAAATTCTGATTTGTTCATGATTGACTAAATCAACTCAGGGAGGAGCCTTTTTCCCTACAAAGACACTGATTCAGGCTTTCTCTAGTAATAACTAAGTAATAACTAAACATTGTTACAATTACCATTAGAAAGCTGTTTGCTAGTGTATATGAAATGAATGTGTCTCTCTCTTCCTGACAGACAGATGTTCATTCTATAAATGATAGTAATAAAAATGCTTTGAACATAGTAACAGAAAAGGCAGAAACTGAATAGGAAAGGTGAAAGATGTCGCTACTTTTCCCCCTAGCTTTACTGCCTCCAACTCAAATTTAGAAGTGTAGACACATAGTGAGGCATTGATGGCACATATGAAACAAAATTTCTCCAAAAGTTCAAAGTGACATGGATTCAGTGTTGTGGTTCAAACTCATTATTAAGGGCTAGTGAGTATCTTTGGTACAAGCCTTGTGCAAGAGACAGCACATAAGTACTCCATTCTTAGAGCCATGTAGGAAAGGATAATGGCAGCACAATTCATGCCCTGTTCTCTACTTGCTCCAGGTGGGCTATCCCAGTACTGAGTTATTTTCCCACCCTCCCTCCTCTTCCAGTTCTGCCGTACTGGTCAGTGCATTAGGAGAGGAGCAAATGCTCCCAGCCATCCACAACCTAGCCCTCCCCAGCAACCTGCTCTAAGTTGATTATAGAGGGTACACAGTGGAGCCTGGACCAAACCTTAGTGTAGCCCACCCACCAGTAAAAGGGAGAAAGTCTTATTCCCCTTATGCCCCTGAACATTTCTGTAGCCCAAGAGACAACTGAGTTCTAAATTAACTTCACTTGCACACACAAAACATTGACATAGCAAAATTGAGTTAAGCCTCCCCTTAATCAATTGACATAAGAGTTGCTATGACAATCCAGTCCAATATCGTGTCTCTGAGAGTGGCCAGAACCACATGCTTCAGAACAAGATGCAAAAGCCTCCAAAATGGACAACTGTGCAATAAGCTACCATAAGGGAGGTGTTTTCCTAACACCCATCAGTTTATATTGGCTTGTCTCTAGAAGCCTGAGTTTGTGTTCCTAATACCTTTAAAAAAATCTCATCTGATGGATCTATAAATTCATAGATTTTTAAAGCCAGAAGGGGACAGTAGATTATCTACTCTAACCTCCTCTACCACACAAGCCATAGATTTTTACCCAGTCATCCCAAAAACTTGTGTTTTATTAACTCATATCTTCCAGAAAGGCATCCACTCTTGGTTTGAAGACATAAAGAGAAGGAGAATTCACCACTTCCCTTGGTAATTTGTTCCGATGGTTAATCACCCGCACTGTTAAAAAATGTATGTCTTATTTCTAATTAGAATTTGTCTGGCTTCAGTTCTCATTATGCTTCTCTCTGCTAGATTAAAGAGCCTTTTAGTAACTGGTATTTTCTCCCTGTGAAGATACTTACACACACTGATCGATTGACCTCTTGATCTGCTATTTGATAAGCTAAACAGATTCAGCTCTTTGAGCCTCTCACTGTAAGGCATTTTCCCACTCTTTGAATAATTTTTCAACATCTTTTTAAAATGTGGACCTCAGAAATGGATGCTGTTTTGCAGAACTGGTGTCATCAAGGCTGTATACAGAGTTAAAACCACCTCCCTGCTCCTACGCACTGTGCTTGTTTATACATCCCAGGATCATATTAGCCCTTTTTTCCAGTTTCACACTGGGAGTTCATGGTGAGTTGTTTGTCCTCTGTGACCCCTACATCTTTTCCAAACTCACTGCTTTCCAGGATACAGTCCTCCTTTTTGTATGTGTGACCTGCATTCCTTGTTCATAGACATATGACCTTATATTTAACTGTATTAAAACACATTTTGTTTGAATGGGCCTAGCATACCAGATAATCCAGATTGTATTACACTCCCAAACCAGAGATGGTGTTAAAACTGGGGTTTTATTAAAGTTAATAAACAAAACAAAAACAAAAACACCACAGTAAATGCTGCTTTGCAGCTTGCATAAGCCTTATTGTCGCCACAGCACCACAACAGAGAAATTCCCCAGACTCTATTTTGTGTTCCTGACTTCCACTTTGAATAAGCAAGAACCACTCCACCATCAGAAGCTACAGGTCACATATGATTGGAAGATGTAGGTCACATGATATTTCTGAGCTGCCAGTAGATCATAACTTTAAAGTAGACAATGGGCAGTGAGCATGAATAGATGTGTAAAGTAGGCCTAAAATTCAGCAGGTTGAAAGTTCAGCTGAGGAAAAAATATATATAAATATATATATATATTGGCAGAAAGCCAAACAAGTGCAGCAAAACTAAGTGATAAGCACGCATAGTAAGGGTCTAGCAGAACAGTATAGAAGTAGATGCTGGAAGCAGAGAAAGTCAGGAGAGGAGTGGACAAGGAGGTCAGAAGCTGCCAAAGAAGGAAAAGACAGAGAAGTGGAGCAGAGCCTGATAGCTGACAGAAGCTGTCGGTGGCAAAGAAAGCAACAGCAAGAAGTAGCAGCCACAAGCAATGCAGGGGAGTACACAAATATAGTAAGCTTGCTAGGTTTTTATTATAGTTTAGTATAGGATTAGCGTTAGTATGTATATGCTTGACATATGTATGTTATTGTATTTTGCCTCTGAATAACTTAAAGCATAAGTTAAGAACTGCTGTCAGCAATCTATTATAGACTGGTCACCTGCATAGAGTGCATTGCTTAGAATTATTTAACCTGTATGCTATTGTAGTTTAGATGTTCTTTAACTTGCGATAAGGGATTTGTGTCTGATTTTAAATTTTAAACTAAATTGTAGGGATTATTAGTTACATTAATAAAAAGATACTTCATTTAAGAAAAAGAATACAGACTGTATCAGTCATTTTATCAGAAGGTTATACTGATGTCCTTTAAGTCAGTGGTTCTCAAAGCCAGTCCGCTGCTTGTTCAGGGAAAGCCCTTGGTGGGCCAGGACGGTTTGTTTACCGGCCGCGTCTGCAGGTTCAGATGATCGCGATTCCCACTGGCCACCGTTTGCCGCTCCAGGCCAATGGGGGCTGCGGAAAGCGGCATGGGCCGAGGGGTCTGCTGGCCGCCCTTCCCGTAGCCCACAGTGGCCTGGAGCGGCTGGTAAACAAACTGGCCCAGCTGCCAGGGACTTTCCCTGAACAAGCGGCTGACCGGCTCTGAGAACCACTGCTTTAAGTGTTTCCTTAACTGCCCCGGAAGCCCTTCCTTTGAGAAGAACAGATTAAGGGGGCAATAGGTAGGTTTTTCTAGTGGAGCCCTAAAATCCATTTTTGGTGTAACAAGCCCACCTCCTGCTTCTGCACTGTGTTCACTTTGGCCTTGTACCTATTGGGTGTCTGGGAAGTGGGCGGGCAAAGCCCGCCCTCTGCTAAAGGATCCTCCCCCAGCCTAAGGGGAGGAACCATAGGGCCACAGAACCCACTGAGTGCGGGGGACAACTAATAAAAGAACAGGGACAGGAGTGAGGTCAAAGGGTCAGAAGGAGGGAACCTAACGGGGACACCGAGCAGAGAACCCCGGACAGCGCCCACTGCTCCTCGAAGGTGTCAAGGGAGCCAGTGGACGCCACCCAGAGGAACTCCGCCCGGATGCGTGATCGGACCATGGAGCAGAAGCAAGCCCCACAGTCACCGGAGTCTCCATCGGCCAACCTCCCCTCCCTGGTCGCGTGGATGGCCTTTTTCGCCAGGGCGAGGAGGAGGTTGACCAGGAGGTCCCGGGACTTCGTGGGGCCACGGATAGGGAGCGCATACAAAAGGAGGTGAGGGGAAAAGTGTAACCAAAAACGTAAGAGGATGGCTGTGAGGAGCCGGTGTAGGGGCTGTAACCTGGCGCACTCTATGTACACGTGCGCCAGGGTCTCCCTCACGCCGCAGAAGGGGCAGGTGTCCGGGACAGGGGTAAACCGCGCCAAGTACACGCCCGTGCTCACGGCCCCATGGAGGAGCCGCCAACTGATATCCCCAGTGGGCCTGGGGACCAGGGTGGAATAGAGGCTGGCCCACCGGGGCTCCTCACCCTCCAGAGGTGGCAGGAGGTCCCGCCACTTCGTATCAGGGCGGGACACGAGGGTGAGGAAGTGAAGGGTGTGGAGCACGAGCGTGTAGAGCTGTTCCCTCGGCGCGGTTCGGAAACGGACCGGCTGCAGGTTCAGATGATCGCGGTTCCCACCGGCCACCGTTTGCCGCTCCAGGCCAATGGGGGCTGCGGAAAGCGGCATGGGCCGAGGGGTCTGCTGGCCGCCCTTCCCGTAGCCCACAGTGGCCTGGAGCGGCTGGTAAACAAACTGGCCCAGCTGCCAGGGACTTTCCCTGAACAAGCGGCGGACCGGCTCTGAGAACCACTGCTTTAAGTGTTTCCTTAACTGCCCCGGAAGCCCTTCCTTTGAGGAGAACAGATTAAGGGGGCAATAGGTAGGTTTTTCTAGTGGAGCCCTAAAATCCATTTTTGGTGTAACAAGCCCACCTCCTGCTTATGCACTGTGTTCACTTTGGCCTTGTAGCAGAGTGGTTACCCTGCTCCTGCCCTGAAAGGCTTAAAATAGCCCTGGGAGAAGGTTGTGGCTGGGAGCTACTAAGCTGGGCTGACTGGGAAGTGGCTGCAGCTGGGCCATGCCCCAATCAGGCCTAGCTGACCCCTATAAGAGGCACTGAACCAGGAGCCCACTCAGTCTCCCTCTGGCTGTAGAGAGTGAAGGGTCTGGCTGCAGGGAGCTGGAGACAGGGTACCTGAGTGGAGCAAGGCTGGGGAAAGGTAGAGGAGCTGGGGAGCTCTAGCCTGGAAAGCCCCAGGCTGCGGCCTAGCAGAAGGCCAAGGGGTACTGGGAGTTGCAGAGGGCAGCCCAGGGGTAGGCATAGGCAGCAAATCCAAACCCAACCTTGCCAGTTATGAGTAGACTGATACCGCAGTCTGCCCCAGGGTGTGGGGGCTAGATGATGACTGGCAGTAGCCTGATACTGAGGCAAGGTGGAGATAGATGGTTGGGGGTTTCCCAGGGAGGGGAGACTCTGAGAGAAAGGGGTACTGCCATGGGGCAGCACCCACTTAAAGGGCACTGGGATCCAGGGAGGGACACAGGGGCCAGAGGACAGGTGGATCACCGGCCTGCAGAGGGCACTCTGGAGCTGGAATGAGTTAATTCCCAGAAGTCACCAGCAGGAGGCGCCGCAGGGGTGAGTCCACTCCTCTACAGGCTCTTCAGCAGAACTCCAAACTCTTAAACAGACAGGGTGCAGGTACATGTAATCCTGCCATTCCCTTATCAATGCTACATTCCTTCTTCTTAAATGCAATGGCATACCAACGTTTCTATTAAACAAAATATAAAACATTCAGCCCAACCATTTGACTTAAACCACTCATCCATCAGTTCCACATGCTCATAAACAGCCAGTCTCAGATGAAGCTTCGTCTTTCTGCTCTTTCACCAGTTCTGGTACTGATGATACAAATGTCTGCATTTTTCCACATTAAGCAGGAAGTGTCTGCAGCAAGTGTCCAACAGAACAGACAGTTATGAAAAGTTTAAATTCACAAAAATATTCATATCTTATCTACTAAGTTTCTATGTGATCAGTGGTGTAGCCATATAACTCCAATTTTACCTCTTCATGCCAGTAATGTAGACAGTCCCTGATTGTCCATCTCTTCCAGTTTTTTCACTGTGTAAGTGGCTTGTTACATATTTGATTAAAGCCAAATGGCTTTTTGCTGCAGTTTCACTACAACTTGTCTCAGAAAGACCCAGAGTCACAGAATTCTCTTAAATGCTCATCTTTTAGCTTGTATAAAAGGTCTCTTAAGAAGGTCCTCAAACTAAGAGGTTCTCAAACTTTTTTTTGTTGATGGGTCCCTTTTCAAATGCAATGTTAATCATGAACTCCCAGCTGAGAAACTGATTGACCAAAGTCAATATAAACATGTACTGCTGGTAATGATTTAAGGAAAAGAGTACAAGAGTACTTACAGATATCAGTGAGATGAGTGTGCCTGCAACTTACTGAAGAGTCTACCTATCCTTCATGTGATGCAGATGCAATGCATGTGCCCCCTCCAGATTCCTGTCTTCCATTTGGCCCTAGTCCCTGAAATGCTGATGTAGCAAGGCAGAGCAGTGGTGTGTCACCTTGGCTAGCTGCTGCCTGCTCATGGAGTCAATGGCTGTGAAGTAACCTCTTCTGATGGCAGTAACCTCTTCTTTTCTACAGTGATGCTGCACTTTTTGGTTAACCCGTCCTTCCCTCCCCCCTCCAACTAAGACAGGCTGGATGGCCCACGGAAGTGAGTCAGGGGGTGGAGGTAGCGCTCCATCCCTGAGCCCCACCATATGGGGCTGGCCTGAGCTACCTGGCATCGCTTCTCACCCTTCTCCCTCCCCGAATATTCCTCCATGCCCCCTTCCCTTTTCCAGTAAAAAGGGGGAGGAAAATAAAAACAAAACCCCTTGAAATCCAAACTGAAATTTAACTAAAGGAAAATGTGTGTTTTGATTTGGTTCCTCAAAAAAAAAAAATCAAATGTCAAAGTAAATGAATTTTTTTCATTAAATGTTTGTGTCTTTCAAAAAGCCATGTTTCTCAAAGAAAATTCGGTGAGAAGTTTGATGATTTCTACTGCTGACCTTCCTGAGCATGTGAATGAATGGCATGTGACTTCAACTGTGTCATAAAATTCAAACCACCCAGTTTGGAACTCACCATGAAATGTTTCACTTTAATTTTCAGAGGTCTAGACAGAGGGAATAAACATTGGGCCAAACTTTGACAGCATTTTTGCTGAAGTGAAAAGTTTCCATGAAACACTTCAATCTTGTGGAACCTCTATGAACAGGAAAAGAAGCAAATGTAAAGCAAGTTCAATTTAACAGTGAATATTTCACACCATAACAGAGATTATTCTTAGTTTATATCAGAAGTGGTGTGCCGAGTCTTCATTTATTCACTTTAATTAACGGTTTTGCGTGCCAGTAATACATTGCAGCGTTTTTAGAAGGGCTCTTTCTGTAAGTCTATAATATATAACTAAACTATTGTATGTAAGTAAATAAGGTTTTAAAAATGTTTAAGAAGCTTAATTTAAAATTAAATTAAAATGCAGAGCTCCCCAGACTAGTGGCCAGGACCCGAGCAGTGTGAGTGCCACTGAAAATCAGCTTGCATGCCGTGTCATAAGTTGCCTACCCCTGGTTTATATTAATGTGATTAAGGGCTTTTTTACAAGGCCCCACAGTCTGGACTATGGGTGTGTGAACTGCAGTATGTGCTATCAAGCTTCATTGTAACTCCCCTTTGTGGACACAGCTCATAAACTTAGCCTTGTTTCAAAACAGCATCCACAAGAGGGAGTTACAGTGCAACACAATAGTGTGCACTGCAATTCACACCCCCATAATCTGAGTAGTGGGACTGTGTAAACATAGCCTAAGAAATTCTGAAAATGATGTTTCAGTGGACTAAGCAGACTGAATCCTACGTATCAAATCACGTCAAGTGAAATTAGGTTATGATATTGACAAGATTGTAATAATTTACTATTCATTCAGTAGGATCTGTATAAATGGATAGCCCAGAGGAAGCTCAGTATCTCATTTCTTAGGTTGGTACCATGAGGAGACATGGGATAGTTCCAGCATATGACAAACCATTCTTTTGGTTAGTGCAGTCCAATATAACCAATAGTAATTCTGAGAAGGATGTCCAATGGGAGGTTGGCATTTTCCCCCCAAATCTGCAAGGATTAAACAGACTGTGATCCTATATTTACATCAACGTTACTCCAGATTTATGTATCTGGTATCACTGCGAATGGAATTTGACCTTTGTCTTTTATTTACTTGTAAAGAGCCAAATATCTTTTTGGTGCCATATAAATAATATAATTGATTCCTTGGTATTCTAATGTTTCTTTTGCATTCATCCAATTTGAATATCTACCATATGATTCCCAAGAGCTGATGGTGCTGACTTTGTTTAATTTAAAAGTTCTTTTCACATGGAATGTCTTTCCTCGTACTTGAGCACTACAGTACAAGAAAGAGTTTATATTCAATAATTTATTTCTTCAGCAATTGTCCACTTCTTTTATTAACTTTTGCTTATTTGGCTTATACTGTAAATATGCATTTATGGTTCTGATAATGCTGCTTCAGCCTTGAGCCACTGTCCTGGCAGCCCCAGGGCTGACAGCTGCTCCACTCTTGCCCCTGAAAAAGTCACAGAGGTCCCAGAAAGTCCCAGAATCCATGACCTCCATGACAGAATCATATCCTTACTCATTACATTAAAATCTGCTGAAACTTATGTCTCATACATCAAGGAAAGCTGAGATTTTGAGTGCTGATCTGACGTATCTCAAGGATATAAGAAGTTAGAGGAGATAGGTTTGTTTAGAATTAAATAAGGAAATACCCCTCCTTTCTAGAAAGAAAATGCCGTGTCTGTTGTACAGTGATTTGTTTAAATCAGAAACTGTTGATATTTTAGTAACTATAAAAAAAATGTGCACTTTGGATGGAGACATGCTTGAATGAAGACATGACATAGTTCAAATAAAATAGATGAAAAGACAGAAACCTTATTTAATGTAACTTAACTCAAAAGTTTATCTATGCTGAAGACATCTGCTTCAGCTACCAAGCTCAGTCCTTCTCATAAATTAACAAGCTCTTGAATGATGATATGAAGCTCATGGCAGATTATTGTAGTCAATGGCGACTGCAGCTGAGCTTCTCCAAGATGGTTTCTACTGTATTTTATCTGCATAACACAAGCACAAGCCACAAACAGCATGACCCAATCTGGTTTACCTTGGTGTGACATTGGATAGGTTATTAACGTACCGCAACCACTTGAGGAAGACAGCAGGAAAAACCTGCTCAGAAAATTGGCTATGCGTATTGTTAGCAGGACTTCATGGGTAACTCCATTGCCATGGCTACCAATACTTAGTAACACAGCACCGTCCCATATTACCTGTAAGAAGGCTTCTGTCATGCTTCTGGCCAAGATTTGTGAGAATAGCAATCCTCTTCAACCACTCACCAGCTCGCCTCCTTTCTAGATGCCCTTTATGATCATTTATGCCACCACAGGATGTGACAGTGAAATCTGCTTGGCACGAGTGGTCAGCAATGACAGTTGTTAATCACCCTCTTGTCACTGACCCAACCATCTGTCCACCAGGTTTTGATCTACTAAGGCATCTGTGGTTATCTCTGAAGCAGTTTCAAACAGGACAAGGCAGCTGCGCTGCCAATCCCTTTAAATGTTTTTTTCTAATGATCCACAATGCAGCTGCAGTCAACTTCAGACTATGTCGCATATTCTTGACAAGTGCCTGCAGACTTATTTCAGTGGTGGGCTACCAGCTTTCCACCTGACTGATGATGATGATGCCATCAAATCTCTGACCATATTGCACATATGCTGATATATAGTAAGTTAACCTACACTAGTAGGCAACCTTTGGAGTTCTATGCACTACTGTGGGTGTTTGAGCATCTTTAGAGTCTCTCTCCAGCACTCTGTTCCACATACTGGGAGCTGAGATCTCTCCTAGAGAGATCAAACTATTATTATTATTATTATTGAATATGGTCTAACCTACCCCTGAGCCAGTGGCCCCAAAAACACTGCATGTGGAAAGGTGGTATGGAGGTGACTTTAAGCTAATTTTACACTCCCTTTAGTCCTTCTCTCTCTCCCCCCATCACCCCTTCTTGACTCAAGTGGAGAGCTGAACAATGGAGAATTGGGTCCAATAGATCTCTTCATAGCTAAAAAGATGCAGGCAGTGTTAAGAAAATATTATTTTAAATTTTTCAGCAAGGAATATCACAGTTATCAAAGCTCCATATATCTTTCAGTCTCCTGTGAGCTGGATTGCTGTAGGGACAGTCAAAGCAGGCCTTTTACACATGCCTTCAAAAGAAAATACTTCATATCAATGTTTTAGCCTCGACCTAATGCCTCACAATGAATAGTGTTTTCTAAGCACGATGTCTAATTTACATTGCCATTCACATTTCCATGTCATGAACAATATTTCCATTATATCCCAAACTAACAACAAACTGAAGCAGCAGAAGAATGGATTTTTCTGCTTCTTACTTTTTTCCCTAACATTCCATGACTATGCACATTTAAGGTACTCAGCCTCCAGCTGAAAAAGCATTATTCATGAGTATAAATTTCTATTTCAATCCGTATGACTTCTACCACTTTGTTTTCAAATAGTTTTCTGTATTACAGTTTGTTTGGGGGGCATTTCTTCATACCAGCGGGGTAAGATTAGCACTGACATTTGTCATGAGCTATTGATGAGACAGCAGGAATGCAGCCTTAATGTTGATAGCAGCTTTCAATTTCCATAAGATCAGCCTCAGCGCTCCTGCTGACATTGTAACACTAACTCAAATATTAACATAAAATATTGAAAATACCATATGGATGCTGTTTGTGAAAACTTGCTGAGAATTCTGAAAAGATGCGTTTTTCACACAGTTAATATTTATAACTTTGAATGAAATAGCATGGACATTAATGGTAGAAAGAACTTTCCACAAAGCATTTGGGACTTGGCAAGGTCATTGGTTTAAAAGAAGCATATTAGAGTATGACAAAAAGCTTTACACACAAAGGACCTGATTCTCCACTTCCGGTCTCTTTGAGTAGTTACTCACACATAGGCAAAGTAGGTGTAAATGCTACTGTATCAAAATGTAGCATTGTACACAGATATGAATCACTACACACTGTACAGAGCAATGGAGAATCAAGGCCAAATATCCTTCAAGAAGAACGGTTTTGTGGTTAATGCATTAAATGTGCATTAAAAAGAGCTGTGTTTGATTCCTGGCTTGGCTATTGATTTCGTATGTGAACCTGACCTAGTCACCTACGGTGAAATCCTGGCACCACTAAAGTTAGTTTACTTTCTTTGACATCAGTGGGACCAGGAAGGTGATGCATTTGGGTATTGAAAAGGTTATTGATGTGATGAGTTGGACCCCTTGGGAAGTCACTTGATGTGCTGAGATATCACTGAGTCTTCCTGTTCTGCCAGCATTGCCCTCCTTTTACCTGTCTTGCTGAGCCAGACTCTTAAAACCTCCTCTAACACACACACAGGCAAGGCCACACCCAGCTGCAGATCAGTCCTGGGAAGACTCAGCTTAAGGGACTTGCTCCAACACTCACATGTCCACCTCCTTTGGAGTACAGGCCCAAAGATGTATTATATTCGCCTCTTTCTTCGATGTGGAAGAGGGTATGCACAATTTCTCAACACTCCTCCCATTAGAAATCACATAAACTAGGTTGTATTTTAAACCAGAAATAAATGTATTAACTATAACAGGTGCATTTTAAGTAGTTATGGAGATAAGAGACAGAACAAAGCCGATTATTAAGAAAATAAAACAGAGCACGCAAACTAAGCTTAATACACTAAAGAAACTGGTTACGTGTGAGTTCTCGCCCTAAATGTGGTTCTAATAATCTTCTTCACAGGCCAGATACCCTTCCAACCTGGGCCCAGTTCTATCCCCCTGTTCAGTCTTAGTTGTTTCCAGTAGTTATCTTGGGTGGGGTAGTAGGGGAGATGACCAGATTACTCCACTCCCTACCCTTAAATAGGATTTGCATAAGGCAGGCATCCTTTGTTTCTCTAGCTTGACTCCCTTTCCCTTACAGTGGAAAGTTACAAGAAGTCCCAGGTAATCTTTTAATATCAGGTGACAAGACCACCTGACTCTGTAGGTTTACAGCGTCTATAAGTCAGAGGCAGTATGGAGCATCCACAAGAAGGCCAAGCCTTTTCACAGTCCATTGTACTAACTGATGGGCCATTAGTCCTATCTGGCTTTTCCACTGTAGTCCCTGAAGTGTCAGTACTGGGAGTGACCCAAAGCAGCAAATATGAAATACAGATACACAGGTCAATATGCCTAACTTCAGATATAAAAATGATACATGCATACAGATGGGATAATCATATTAAGTAAATCATAACCTTTCCAATGATACCTTACATGAGTCATATTGCATAAAATATCTGTTATGACATAGTCATATCATAAGCATATTTTCATAAGGCATATGTAATACCACATCACAATTGGTAGCACACCGGCCAAGCTACAGAATATCACTGTTACTCCCAGATGGAAGTCAGATGTCAAGGTGGTTGTCACATCTGGATGCAGGAAATAAAACAAAATACAAAGAGAGATTGGCCTACACTGAGATTCCAGACTCGAGCATCTCTGAATTTTGGAAGTGTGCTGGTTTGGAATGTCAGACCTATTTTCTAGGTTTGGATCTAAAGCCAAACAACTGATTTTTTTATTTTTTTTTTCTTCTGAGGTTTGCAAGTGGAAGTTAGGCTACAGCCCCATCTATGGGTCCCTATTCCCCTTGTGTGAGTGGTTGTCTTTGCATCATAACTTAATGCATTGAGTCACAGGAATATTGTCTAGTTAGAGAGTATAGTCATTGCCACCAAAGTGCAAATCTAGCTGTAGTTTTCTAGTTCACAAACTACAGCTAGAAGATTAGTACTTTGGTGGTGATGACTACGCTCTCTAACGGGCAGATGAATCATAAATGATGGAGATGGTGTCCAGTTAATCTGTTAATTCTGCTGCTGGTACTATTCCATTATTCTGATTAGCCACTGTGTTAACATGTAATCCCATGCTATCTGTAGGCCTTGCTGGATCCGTAGGCATATCTGCAGGGTGGCCTGGCTTTGGCCTTGTTGGAATAGTAACAGACCAGGCATTAGCTAACCAAGTAAGTGTAACCCACGCACTTTTTGGGTGTGGTGTTCTGTCCCATGTA
The DNA here is from genome assembly GCF_007399415.2 of Gopherus evgoodei. NCBI lineage: Eukaryota > Metazoa > Chordata > Testudines > Testudinidae > Gopherus > Gopherus evgoodei. Next base: position 331,337,684 of record NC_044322.1, on the reverse strand, counting down.
GTGTCACTGAGACTACTTAAAGAGAGAGATAAAATGAGTCTGCTCTACAGCCTTAGGTAACAGCCAGTTGGCTTTCAGCTGATGTGATAGAGGCTCATGCATTAAGTTCTGAAGGTCACAGGTTTGATCCTGCCTGCCACGGGCAGGGTCTGTTGGCATTACAACTGGGGGCTCTGGAGCTTGGTGCATAAGAACTACAAGGTACAGGATAATAATAAAAAGCATATGAAATGTAACTTGTTTGTTTTCATGTATGAAGGAGGGGCATGTTTGTACTGGGCCAGGGGACAGGATTGAACTGGTACCTTGTCGTGGGCATACATGTATTAGTGTATCTGTATCTTCTATGAGGTGCTAGTACCCTGCTTTGCTGACAACAAACCTGGCTGAGTGCCTTTGTCACTGAACCAAGCCTGTGGTCTTTCTTAATGAATAACATCGAGGTCTGGTGAATCAACACACTGCACTCTCTTACAGTGCAGTTAATACTGGAGCTCCACAAACAGGAGCAATAGCAGCATTAACAACACTGCAGCACCCGAAACATTCCACACAACAACCAACGCTGTTCTTCCACTTTGCTGGTGGTTATACCTTACCAGTCTGCATCCTATCCTTTGCATTTCCTCAGTAACACCCTTCTATACATTAGCACAGTTGTTGCCTCATGATTAATAAATTACTCTCATCAGATGTAGCACACTGTGTCCGGCTGGAATATGAGCTGGGATGCTGTATGCTTCTGTGAGAATGCTGAGATATCTACTGGTCCCACAGACACACACAGCAGACTACAGACTCCCTAGAAACCTGTTAGCAAAGGTTTCTCAGTGGAATAGCTTCTGTGTGATTCTGTGCTCATTCCATTCTGGGGTTCAAATATGATGGCACAGTAAACAGAATTATTTCTGAAAAGCTTGAGTAAAGCAGCCATAGACTCTCAGACAATTCATGCAGGAATACAGCCTAACACAAAACCACACTTACCTTACCAGTGTCTAGATTTTCTGTATTTTCCCCTGCTGTGAATAAGATGAAGTACTTACAATAGTGTGGGAAGTAAAACATCTGCTGAAAACTGGCTACTAACCAACTTAAATACAGTAGGATTTTTGTCTCAATATTGGATCCCTACAATCATGGGAAATTCCCAGAGCAGTTTGTTTACTTTATGGTTTAACCTAAGATATCTATTTTCCCATTAATGCACAAGATAGAGCAAAGTATCAGAGGGGTAACCGTGTTAGTCTGAATCTGTAAAAGCAGCAAAGAGTCCTGTAGCACTTTATAGACTAACAGACGTATTGGAGCATGAGCTTTCGTGGGCTAATGCCCACTTCCTCGGATGCATGTGATATAGCAAAGTAGATCTATAAAATGAGAAACAGAAGTAACTCCCATTAATGACACTGTGAAACTTGTGCATTAGCCTAGGAAGAAAACACTTATCTTCTTAGAAAGTTTCATTACTCAAAAGTAAGTCACTTTTGCTGTAAGAGATACAAAAGCATCTAAAAAAATGGGAATGTGTAAGTCTGGCCCTCTGAATCCAAAATAGTCAAACCAATATAAATACAAATTAAAAAAAAACAAAAACATTTGGGCTGACAACTGGTGAGCTGTGCCTGGGTGATAAACCCTGGCAAATGCTGTTTATAATGGAAATGCTGACAGATCCTTATCCTAGCAGCACTATCATTATCTATTGCATTGCACATTAAACACACATATCACCTGCTAAATACATAGCATGTTAAATCTGATAAAACTTTTACTGAATCAAACAGACAAGGAGTTGAACATGATAAACAAACTTCTATATCTGATCCATCAGCTTCTGAAATAGATAAGTAAACAACTTGAACATGATACAGTACATCACTGTCATGTGATTAAGGTCACCCCTTAGGAAGTACCTTCCTCAAAGTGAAATTTGAGGGTTTTTTTTAAAAATCAAGATGCTCTAAAGATTTTATTTAATTCTCTATTTTTCTTCTTCCATAAGCAACACCACTAAAGGCCCCATGTGTACAGATATCTTAGACCTAAGGCTAATGCTAAAATAAAAATAGTAAAAAAAAATGTGTTGATTTAAATGCTTTCTGACAATATCTTCACTCTGGTCAGTATGTTTCCATCATTTATACAGAGCTGTTTACTTGCCCTAAATTCCTAGTATGTTAAATAAGAACCAATTTCTTACTAAAAGTGAATGAAATTCTTCCTCTAGAAATGATCTTTCCTTGTCCTTGTTACACTAGTGACTTTCATAACATAATTTTCATTATATGTGGCAGTATTATTTGTGTCATTAATTATATCTCAAGTCTGAATTGTTTTTATTCTCCTGTGGGTCAGTTATGCAAGGATGTGGTTGAGGGCTGTTAGACAACAGCAAAGCCATTAATAGGCTGCTAAAAAGGACACTTTGTTAGTCACCATCCAGAAAGGTGTGAGGATTAGGCACTGCCCTCTGGTTTGCCAGTAAAAACAGTGTGTCCATCATATGTCACAATTCACTGAATTGATATTCAGTGAGAGTTGATATTTCAGGGGGACCTTCTAAACCATTTCAGTCAGTGGCCCTTATGTATTCCCCTGCTCTCAGGTTCCCCTAAATACATCTCTCAAGCACACTTGAAAGAGCCACTGCTATTGACTGGTAGTAGGAGCAAATTAAAAGTATAAAGCTGGCTGCTGTGCACATCATTCACCTGATTGCACTTTAAGCACCTATATCCTGGTGGAGTTCTTTCTCCAACTCACCACAGTCACAATTCTCTCTCTCTGGGCTGGTCTACACTACGGGGGGAAATTGTTCTTAGATACGCAACTTCAGCTACGTGAATAACATAGCTGAAGTCGAATATCTAAGATCGGATTACTCACCTGTCCTCACCGCGCGGGATCGATGTCCGCGGCTCCTCTATCTATTCCGCAACTCCATTGGGGTTGGTGGAGTTCCGGAATCGATATAAGTGCACTCGGGGATCGATATATCGCGTCTAGATGAGACACGATATATCGATCACTGAGCAATCGATTTTAACCCACCGATACGGCGGGTAGTCTAGACGTAGCCTCTGTCTCTCTCTCTCTCTACTCCTCAGTACTCAGAGCAAAAGAATTGTCATATTGGAGCAAACCATTGGTACATCTTCTAGTCTAGACTCTTGCCTCTGATACTGGCCTGTAATGAAAGCTTCAGAGGAAGGTGCAAAGAAACCCTATACTGCACAATTATGGAATAACCTGCTCATCAAGGAAATGTCTCACTATCTTTCTACATTAGAGGTTAGCTTACACCCTGAAGCATATATATCACTAATTTTTATAGTAACTAGTGTAATTATGCAATGTGTGACGGGGTCAGACCAGATAGCTACAAGAGAGTGCTCCTATTGGGTTCCGGGGAGGTGGTTAGGCGCAAACTCTCCCCTTGCTAAAGGACCTTCCCCAGGCTGTGGGAAGGATCCAGTGAGCCTGGGAACTCAACTAATTACAGGGGACAACAGAAAATATAACAAGGGCAGGTGTGAAGGTCAAAGGGTCAAGGTGGCCTGAAGGGGACACTGAGTAGAGAACCCCGGACAGCACCTACTTCTCTGCAAAGGTGTCAAGGGAGCCAGTGGACCCTTTCCAGAGGAATTCTGCTCTGATGCATGAATGGAGGGAGGATCGGAAATAGGCCTCACAGTCACAGGGAACCCCCTCAGCCAACATCCTCTCCGTGGTGTTACAGGGGCCCATCGCTACAAGGAAGTTGATGAGAAAGCCCTGCGACTTTGTGGGGCCACGGATAGGGTGTTCGTATATAAGAAGGTGAGGGGAAAAGTGCAGCCAAAAACATAAAAGGAGATCTAGGAGAAGCCGGAAAAGGGGCTGCAACCTGGCACGCTCAAGGTAGACATGTGCCAGGATCTCTTTCACACCACAAAAGAAACACGCTTCAGGGATAGGAGTGAACCACGCCGAGTAGATGCCCGTGCTCATGGCTCCGTGAAGGAGCCACCAGCCAATATCCCCGGCAGGCCTCGGGACTAGGGTGGAATACAGGATAGCTCACTGGGGTTCCTCACCTTCTATAGGTGACATTAGGTCCCGCCATTTGGTATTGGGGTGGGACACCAGGGTGAGGAAATTGAGAGTATGGAGCACAAACATGTATAGATGTACCCTTGGTGTGGCTTGAAAGCGAACCAGCTGCGGATCACGCAGCCAGCTTGAGGTATAAAGGTGGGGCAGCCAGGGAGGCTCACAGAACAGGGTCCTGATGAAAAGATCCGCAGGACCCAGGGTGTGCGGTGGGTGGGGAGCACCCTACCTCGGGACCTGCTCAAGGTAAACTCGAGAGGCAGGTAACAAGGCTGTCCTTACCTCCTGAAGCACACTTCGGGGAATACGAAGGGTGGAGATCCCCAGACACTTGGCGAGCATCGGAGGGTCCCACCCAGTCTCTCCAGTCATAGTCCAAGAGGTGTCCGATCCTAGTGACTGCCGCCAGGACCAACCTCTGGTGCACCGACAGGGACTCTTCCACCTTTACATCAAGTTGCAGATTGTGCAGCAGGGGCTCCACGAGGAGATCTACCCCCTTGGTGGATGCCATGGATCTGGTTGCCGAGACCAGCTTCCAGGTCCGGAGGAGGTCCTGGAAGAAGTCCAGCAGCTCAGAGAGTTCTCATGGAAGACTTCTTGAATGGAGATAAAAGAGCTGATGGTCATATCAGAGCCCTCAGAAGCAGTCCAAGAAGGTGTGCGCCAGCATACTCCATGGCGGACTACTTGTACCTTAAATAAGTCTCTGCAGGGCCTGGAGGCATAAGACATGGACCTGAATGCTAAGGCAGATCAGGCCCTGTCCTCCCTCCTCCAGGGGAAGACTCAAGAAACCATGCAGAGACCCAGTGCAGTCCTGGCCAAAAGAACTCCAGAACCACCTTCTGGAGATAGGCCAGAAAACTCAGGGCCGAGATCAGGGTGTTGAGCCAGTGCCAGGACCAGCTGGTTAAGCACCAGTGGTCTCCTGCACAGGGAGAGACACCGGACCACTCTTGTCCATCTCCACAGATGCTCACCCACCCTGCCCTCCAAATCCTGCCAGTTCTCAGGTGGAACAGTGTGTGGCGGAAAGATAAATGCTGAGATAGAGCAGTGGACCCATGCTCCACTAAATGGTTTGAAGCGTGGGTGTGAGAGAGTTCACCTGCCACCCATCCCCAACCATCATTCCAGAGCTCTTGACCCAGTTGACCCGGGCAGAGGAGGCAGATGAGTAGATTGCCTGGTAGGCCTCCACCTGCACCAGGTCACCTGAATCCTAGACCTTGAGGAGCACGTCGTCAGTGTACGTCAACAAGACCAGCCACAACTTCGGCTCTCAGAGCACCAGCCCTGTGAACCTCCAATGGAGGAGACCAAGGAAGGGCTTGATTGCCAGAGAATACAGCTGGCCCATCAGTGGACACCCCTAACCTACTCCTCAACCAAAGCTGACTAGTTCAGTCAGGGTCCAGATGAGCCTGACCAAACATTCCATGGAGGCAAACAGCACCTGGAGAAAACCTATAAATCAGGGGCCAAAGCCAAACGCTCACAGAGCCCTTGGTTCATCCTGTCGAACACCTTCTCCTGGTCCAGGGACAGGAGGGAAAATGACACACCATGCCTACAGCCAAGCTCCAAGAGGTCCCGCACCAAATGCGGGTCATCAAATGTCTGGTTGGAATGGATCATGGCAACCAGTACAGACCCCAGCCACAGCGAGATGGCCTTCACTATGACTTTGCAGTCCATGCTGAGGAGCAAGACAGGATGCAAATTATGAAGGTTGTGGTGGTCCCCCCAATTCGGTAGCAAGGTGAGCACAGCTCACCTGCATGACAAAGGGAGGAACCTATTTCTCAAGGACTTTGCCCAGATGGTGACAAGGTCTGAACTGACATCTCAGAATATGCGGTAGAACTCCATGGTCAGCCTGTCCATGCCCAGAAATTTCTTAATTGGCATGAGATGGAGGGCTTCCGAGAACTCAGCAGAGTGAGAGGTAGCTCCAGGCAGTCCCTGTTGCCTGTCCTGACTGTTGGGAGTTCATTCCACAGCACTCTGTAAGCATCGGCGTCGATTGGATCTGGGGAGAAGAGGCTGACGTAGAAGGCTCTGGCCCTTCCACGCATCTCCTCTGGATCTGTGAGAGAGGCACCATGCTCCACCAAAAGAGGTGATGTGCTTCTTGGCCCCATTCTTTTTTTTCCAGGGCATAGAAGAAGCGGAGGAGGAGGATGGATGCGGGATCGAATGAATGCACCCCAGGCTTGATGATCCTCGAGGGCCTGGAGGTCCTCCCGCTTATCATGGCATGCTCTGCAGAGGGATGGATCCCTAGGGCTGGCAGCCAGATGCCTCTCCAGCTCCAAGACCTCCCACTCCAGCTGCTTTATCACCACATCTCTCCATCGACTGGTGCCCCAAGTGTAGTCGCGACAGAAGAGCTAGGCAGGCAGCTTCCTTACATCCCACCATCACTGCAACGAGGGAAAAGCACACCTCTGCCCTTGCCAGGCCATCCAGAACTCCAGGAAGGAAGTCACAAAACCCACATCCCCTAGCAGGCTATTGTTAAAGTGCCAATAGGCCAGTCACGGCCTCTCCGAAGTCAGAGAGGCTGTCACAGCCACCAAATTGTGGTCCAAGAATGGGGCCAGCTGAATACTGGAGAAGTGGGCCTGTGAGAGAGAATGATGAGATACATAAATGCGGTCCAACCGGGAGTGGCATGACCGATCATCTTCCACCTGGACATAAGGAAAGGTAGACTCATCATCTGGGTGGTGATCGCGCCAGACATCCACCAGGGAGTGATGGTCTATGATCTCACAGAGGACGTCTGTAGCAGCCAGGCACTACTCGGTACCCAAGCGGTCCCACTCTTTGAGGGTGGTGTTAAAATCCACGCCCAGGACCAGGCACTTGCAATGATCCAAAGAGCCAATGAAGGTGGATGCCTGCTGAAAAAAATGCTCCCGCTCCAGGCCCAATGTTGGGGTGTAGACTCTGACAAGATTCAATGTCAGCCCCTCCACACGGGCCTACTGGTAGGTCATAGCTTCCTGCCTCCAAGTCCCTTTATCCCCCCCCCCCCCCCAAAATGGCCCTCATGGCCTGGAGGATGTGATGGAAATCCTCCCAGTGCTGGAAAGTGAGTTGCACCTTATTCCAGGAACCATGTGTGTCCAGGAGAAAGACCACGTGGCTCAGCTCGCAGCTCTCCAGAGGTCAGGTTCGCAGATCCCTGGCTCTACTCCAGTCAGGTCCCCACGACCCCCCAGTGCCACACAGCCCGTCTCAGACCCTGACACAGGATGGGGAGGCAGCAGGAAAACAGCAGCCCCAAGGGGAACAGGAAAGCCGCCTTCGAAGAGCCGTCAGATGGTAAGGGGATTGAGATGACCATGGCAGCAACATGGGAGGTGGAACGGGAGGGAATGGTTACAGCATTGGGGATGGGACCGGGGTCAGGAGCAGGGGTAGAACCAGAGTCAGGGATGGGGCAGAACTTGGATCAGGAACCCCGGCAGCCAAGACACCAGGGTACAGCACCTCTCGAACTGGCACAAGGGTCAAGGAAATAGGTATGGGAAGGGGGCTTTCTAAGATTATGGGCTCAGGCACCATGACAGGCTCAGAGCCTACAGCTACAGCATCAGGAAAAGAGGTGTCCGCATCAGTAGGGAGTGCGCCCAATGGCTCGAGGCTCGGCCACTCAGCACTGGCCATCACCTCAGTGGGCCCAGTGGCCACAGACAGGGTGCCATCCATGGACAGGCAAGGGGATGAACCCAGGGGCACCCCAGGAGTAAGAGCAGGGGCAGCGGTCAGGAGGGGGAAGTGTAATGGAATTGCTGCCCAGATCAAGGCCCACTAGTCATCCTCCTCCTGAGTGACCGGGGTCAGACCCAGAGCTTTGATCTCCTTGAAGATAGAGCAGAAGTCCCCACCTGCTACCCTGGGGTCCTCCTTGCCAGCAACTGAGGCAACACTCACCTCGGTGCTGACGGGTGGGGGGGGGGATGCAGATGATAAGGGGATAGGGGAGTGGGCTTCACCCGAGGCCCCCACCAGGAGGGACTCCAGAAGCGGAGTAGTACTGCTGCTCACTGCTGCAATGACTTCCCCAACTAGATTTAGGAGCTGTGACAGAAGGTTTGGTAACAGTGCCCCCCCTTCCTGGTCTTACAGGGGGCCTTCTCCTCCTCTGAATCAAGGGGAAGGTGCTTAGCTTGTGCCTTGCACTTGCCTTTCATCCTCGGACATGAACTCAGCCCTATAAGGTGTTGACAGATGGCAGGGCCAGGGGGCAAGGGTGATGGTATAGAGGGTCGAGGAGGTAATGGAGGAGAAGCATGGGGAAGGGAAAACATTCTCTGTGACAGGTCCTTCCCTACGCCCGATAGTATCCCTGCCACCCTCTCCTCCGTGGGCCCTGCTGAACTGCACTTATTGGAAGCAGGGTCCACCCACTCATCTGGGCTATCCCCAGGGCCCAAGCAGAGGCAATGGCAGGATGAGAGGAGGAGGGGCAACTGCGAGGGCCAGGCAATCAGGGTCACCAGCGATGACAGGGCTGGTGCCCTCCTGGGTTTCGGGAGTCCATTCCAGGCTGGGTGTACCCAGTAACGGGTCCCTTGGTGGGACACCAAAAAAGACCCCTTGAGCGCCTCCCCATCACACACCAGTGGCAGCAGTTGTATCTGCGCCTGCCAGCAGGACAAGAGGACATGACGGAGGGCAGGGTCCTTACAGCCTAGCAGAAAGGGCTAATCATCAGTGTGGAGAAAGACAGAAGGGAGACATTGGGAAGAAAGGGCAGGACGGAGGTGAACACCACCCGCACACCCAGGTCCTCCAATGGCTCATACAAGCCCCCCACCATCAAGCCCTTCCCCACTGCCTTCTGGGTGGTGGCTTCCAATGCCAGGAATAAGAGTACCTTCCCATATATCTTAGAGTTCGCAACTACGGCCAGGGGCCCAACCGGCCTCATCGATTCCCACACATAGATCTCTACTTGGGGCAAGGTGGGCACCAGGAGACAGCGGACACCATACTTTGTGGTTAGGGTGAGAAAGGGGCCCCTACCACCAGGGATGGAAGTGGAGGCAGTGGCCAGGACAGATGATGGGGTGGTGGGCAGAGTGGCCATTGCCACCTGGGCATAAACTCTGGGGATCAAGGGAGGGATACCCCCAGAGCTGGTGGAAGGGATAGCAAAGGAAGGAGCAGTGGGGGGCCATGGCCAGTGATGAGCCCACAACACAGGAGACAGCTCCTGCCATGGGGGGCTTGGCCTTCCAGGCAGGGCCATTACTCTTTTTGTTCCCCTGGCCCTTTCTGCCAGCTGAGGGAGTTCCTGCAGAATTGGAAGAGATGGAAGTCATGGCAGCAACAGGGTCCACATCTGTGCCCGCCGCTGCCACCGGTGCCCCAGCAGGGGCAATGGCAGATGGAACAGGAGTGGCAGTCAAGAGGGTAGCCGCAGGGGCAGATGAAGGGGCAGGGTCAACCCAGTGCGGCCCACCCATCATTTCTCCCATCATACTCAAAGGGATGAGCACGAAGTGAGGGGGTGGAGAGTGGAAGGAGAGAGGCCAACTGCTCCCCCCTGCTAGGCTGCAAGCAAGGGAGGAGGGTGTAAAGGGGGGGACACAGGGGCATAAATCAAGGCAGGAAAGGGGGGTGCAATCACCAACACAAGATTGAGATACCGGCTCCTCTGGCTGCATTGGCGGAGGGGAAGGCTACAAAATCATAAGGGAGTGCAGTGAATAATGGGGCTCAACATAAAAGGGGAAAAGGCACAAGCACGTGGGGAGGTACATGAGCTCACAGAGCAAGAGAGCTGGGCAAGGGGAGAAGGAAACGGGCTGAAAGTAGATGGGGCAGGGCTAGAAAACCGTAAGGACTAGCTGCAAGGGCTAGAGAGGGGCAGCAAACCAACAAACTCCCAGGGACTGAGGCAGGGCAGGCAATCAAGCAAAAGCCCAAAGGGTAGGGCAGGCAAAAAAATCAGGAAAACTGCTAATGCGGGGTGGGGGGCAAATATGAGCAGCAAGGGGCAGGGAGGAAAATCTCTGCAGGGAGGCTGGTGGGTAAGCAGAGGGTGGGGAGGCCCACCAGCCAAAAGCAGCAGAGGAAGAGGGGACCAGTCCAAGCAAGTAGTGGGGAAGGCACGTGTACCCACGTGAGCTTGCAAACTCAGTCTGTGCTGGCTGCTGCAGAAGTCCTAGATGACGGAGGAGAGCGTGGTAAGCAGCTGAGTCCAGGAGCGAGAAGTGGAGGCAGATGGTAGGTTGGGGTGGGAGTCATGGAGGGGGCAGCAGTGGTGATGAATGGTGGCAGATGAATCAGGAGGAGGGCTCCATGCCGCTACACTGTCTCTCCACAGCAAAAGTATCCCCACCACAAGAGCAAAGATGGAAAAAGTTACTCAGTCCTGAAGTAAAACCCCTCCACAGTGTCCTGAAGGGTTTCTGAGCACTCCTCAACAGCAAAGGTCCTCCTTTTCCTCCTTCCCAAGGCAACAGCAGGCTTCCAGGCAGCAAAGGCAGCAGCAACCAGCTAGTAGTCAGGAGGGATCCCACAGATGGTAGCAGAAGCAGTGGCAGGGTCCCTCACTCCCCTTCTGGGTCCAGTCAAGGTCCTGCCAGAACCTGTTAAAAGCCTCTCCGCCAGCCGGATAGGCGCACGCGATAGGAGCTGAGGGAAAGAGGTGAACTACCAGAGGGCTGGGCAGGGCAGATGCTGACAATTATTAGGAGGGAAGTCATGCAGGTACAGAGGCGGAGGGCAGGTGAATCCCTGCCCACAGGATGGATGGCCCTTCTGGGCTCCAGAGGTCTGAGGGAAGAGACCCTCCCAGAGGGGAGAGACTGAAGTGCGGGTCTGGTCTGTTGCCACCATGCCTAGGGGGGCTACCAGAGACTGAGAGACTCCCCCCATCAGGGAGGCCAGGAGGAATCCTGGTCTGACAGGTGTGCACAGTAAACCCAGGAATGTGGGGGAAAATTCTCAGGGAAAAGAGGAAAACCCCATTCCACCGCTAAATGAAAGCATGGGACCCACCAAGGCAGAGAGGAAGCTTTGTCACAAATGATATTTTGTGGTGATGAATCATGTCAAAAATTGCTTATATCCATTTTTTAATTTTTTCCTTTCAACTTCCTTGAGTGTCCTTAATTTTTTTGCAGAATCCTACAGAGGAGATTGTCTGAACTGCAGATATTTATGAATTTTTGGTTTGTTTAAATTTCTCTCATTGATTTTTAGAATTCCATCCTAGAATCACTTCTGTCCCTAATCTCTTGCTAAGTGTGTGAAGTCCAGTGGTGAACAGAAAATGCTAAAGAAAATTTTAATCTTCAAACTCGTACTAAATTACTTAATTTTGTAAAAACTGGTTCCAAATACAGAAAATGGTATTTACTCAAAACTTGTTTTGAAATTTACTCCTAATTTTCTTCCACTTTATGAATGGAAAAAATCCATTGTGTTAACTTGAAATGTCTTTCATTTAATCTTCTTCCATATAAAAATCTAATTTGATGGATAACCTGTCAAGCAGATGATGCTGCATAGCAGGCTGCTAGCTCAGCAGGCTAATTCACATGCATGCTTAATAGAAATCAAAAAAATGCTAAAAGGTCATAGTATGTTCAAGCCAATTCACTTGTTAGAATAGAACAGAGGGGGATGTTATCACATTACACATACATGGCATATGCCCAAAAATTACATTTACCCTAAATGCTTGAAAACTAGTGAAATTCTAATATTATTGTCTTCTGAAACGTGTTGATTTACAGTGTATTTAGTTAGCCCTAGTATAGCATTTAGATGTGAGTTCACTTTATATGTAAAATTCCTGAGAACTAATAAAGGATTGTTTCTGACTATCACATTGTTCCTGTAAACTAATGACAGATTATCTGGATGGCTGTAACTAAATACATTATGTATCATTGCCCATTGAACAGGACTGGAGCCTCGGAACTGTAAATGAAGTAGCATGTTAACTTCAAAGTATGGGTCTTTGTGTTCAGCAATGGAAAATCCACAAATGTCTGCATTTAGTCAACAAATCAAGAGCCCATTCTGTTTTAAGAACACTTATCAGGCTGTTTTCATCTATCAGAAGGAACCCTAGGAATAATTCTGCATCTCTGGATTGATGGATTCCGACAGGGGGAATCCTGAGAGATTGGACAGAGGTCCTCAAAGCCATTTTGGGTAACCCTTGGAGACTTATGGAAAACTAGAAGATACTACATCTCTCCTATCATTTGGACTACCAACTTAGATTCACCTGTAATGAATTTTACCTGCTTTAACCTCTCAATGACTCTCATTTCTTTTTCTTAAACTAAACTAAAGATTTATTAGCTAAGAAATTGGTTGACAAGAGTTGTTTTTAATGTGAGATCTGGAGCATCCGTTGACCTGGAGTGAGGGACCAAGCCTTTGAGGTTTGAAGAACCCAAAGTATGGTGAATTTTGGTTTTACTAACCTTTTATCAAAAAGTCCAGTTTAATGTAGGATAGAGGCTAGAGAGCTTAAGGGGACTGTCCATGACTCCAGCAGTGCACATTTATTACTGGCTGGGTGAAATCTAATTATTGGGTATACCACCTGTTTGGAGTGTTGTAGGGGTAAGGTTGCGGAGGACTGGCAAGGAGCTAAGTGGCGGATCGAGTATGTGATTGAATGTGGGTGGAAGATGCAGGCTGTTCAGTGAACTTTGCCTAATAGACCTTGCTAAGCTATGGTTTAGTACAGTTCAGCATGTTTTTGTCTGTAAATAAGTTAGTTTAGATAATATGTACAATTTATGAATGTAATGAATGCAGCCAGCTGTAGACCCTGTATAACCCTGAGATAAGCTCAGGGGATATAACATCGCAAAGAACTCCCCTTGGTGGAGTTCTGCCTGGCCAGCTGTCCTGGATGGCCAAAATCCCCCACAGCCCCTCCGCGCACCTTAGGGATTCCCCACGCAGCTAGGAGTGTAAGTCCTTCTCTCAGTAAAGCCTTGCTTATTATTCTTGGGCTGAGTGTCATTCTTTCGCCGGTATCTTGGCCCCCCTTGTGGGCACAAGTATTTGCTCTGTTTTCTGATAGTCTGAGATTGGCACTCTCAGCTGTAAGACATACCAGACACAGTGACACAAACATTTTAAGTGTGCTGCTTGACAATATCTGACAGAGTCAGAGAGTCAAATGTTCAACTTTTTCCCCTGCTGTCTTTGAATAATTTCTCTATTATCTTACCTGACCATAAAACTTAATTGGTGTGATAGAACAGAGATAAAGACAGGTGCCTCGGAAGAATCAATGGCAGGTAATAAAATAAGAAAAAAATCTAGGCAAAACCATTCACTTTTTGTACCATTATTTTGAGTACATAAGAATGGCCACCATGGGTCAGACCAAAGGTCCATCTAGCCCAGTATCCTGTCTGCCAACAGTGGCCAATGCCCGGTGCCCCAGAGGGAATGAACAGAACAGATAATCATCAAGTGATCCATTCTCTTTCACCCATTCCCAGCTTCTGGCAAACAGAGGCTAGGGACACCATCCCTGCCCAACCTGGCTAATAGCCATTGATGGACCTATCCTCCACGTACTTATCTAGTTCTTTTTGAACCCTGTTATAGTCTTGGCTTTTCACAACTTCCTCTGGGAAGGAGTTACACAGGTTGACTGCGTTGTGTGAAGAAATACTTTTTTTTTGTTCTAAACCTGCTGCCTATTATTTTAATTTGGTGACCCCTAGATAGTGTGTTATGAGAAGGAGTAAATAGCACTTCCTTATTTACTTTCTCCACACCAGTCATGATTTTATAAACCGCTATCATATCCCCCCCTTAGTCGTCCCTTTTCCAAGCTGAAAAGTCCCAGTTTTATTAATCTCTCCTTCTATCGAAGCCATTCCATACCCCTTATTTTTGTTGTCCTTTTCTGAACCTTTTCCAATTCCAATATATCTTTTTTTAGATGGGGCAACCACATCTACATGCAGTATTCAAGATGTGGGCATACCATGGATTTATATAGAGGCAATATGATATTTTCTAACTTATTATCTATCCCTTTCTTAATGATTCCCAACATTCTGTTTGCTTTTTTGACTGCCACTACACATTGAGTGGATGTTTTCGGGAGGTCGGTGGGCGAGCATCAGCAGGAAAGCGGGTGGGGGGCAAGGAGGAGCCCCCTACCAAAACCTCCCCCTCCCTGCCGCATCTCCTGCCCACCTGTGGGCCCCACCGATCAGTGCCTCTCGCTCCCTCTCAGCGCCTACCGCCTGCCACGGATCAGATGTTTCATGGTATCAGAAGGCGCTGGAGGAAGGAGAAGACTGAGGACTCAGCACACTCAGGGGAGGGGCAGAACTGGACGGGGAAAGGTGGGGCAGGGCGGAGTAAGGGTGGGAAGAAGCAGGGCAGGGGTAGGGCATTGGGGGGAGAGGAGGAGTGGGGGCAGGGCCTGGGCAGAGCCAGAGAGTGCATTACAAACTCAGCGCCCATGTCCCAGGCCCCACTCCTCCCTAGGGACAGCCCTGCCTACTGCTATGTTCTTATTAGTCGAGCATGGAAATGCTATCTATAGAAATTCTGTGGTCTAGTTTGGTCCATTTAAGATTCTTACTTCATTTGATTCTTTCACATATAGTGCCACTCCCCCACAAACATGACCTGTTCTCTCCTTCTGATATATTTTGTACCCTGGTATTACTGTTTTCCATTGATTAATTGAATGAGACTTTTTTTCATTTGGCTGTTCCTTATCAGATCCTACCTGTATTTTATCATCTTCCATCCTCTTCTCCTTAGCAGGACATGGGGAATCTCTATTTATAGATCCTCCTTTAAGGGATATTCAAACCACCTCTGCCCCAGTCAGCTTTCCCCAACCCTTCATTTTAAAACTGCTCTACGACCTTTTTAATTTTAAGTGCCAACAATCTGGTTCCATTTTGGTTTAGATGGAGTCAATCCTTCCTGTATAGGCTCCCCCATCCCAAAAGTTTTCCCCAGTTCCTAATAAATCTAAACCCATCCTCCCTACACCATCATCTCATCCACGCATTGAGACCCTGCCTATCTAATTGGCCCTGTGTGTGGAACTGGAAGCATTTCAGAGAATGCTACCATAGAATTCCTGGACTTCAATCTCATACCTAGAAGCCTAAATTTGGCCTCCAGGACCTCTCTCCTGGCCTCCAGGACCTCTCTCCTATCCTTCTCTATGTCATTGGTACCTACATGTACCATGACCACCGGCTTTTCCCCAGCACTACACATAAGTAGAGTAGTTTTTATTAAATGTAGTTAACACAAAGTTGCGTGTCTGAAGTTACTTGAAGATTCTGAATCTGTACTATGTAGATGTATTCCCATTCTAAATTCCTAACCAGTCCAGATGTAATTCCATTTTCATCAGTGGAGCTCCATGGAACTATACTGATTTACATCAAGTGAGGATTTACATCCACTGTAGTTATGTCAATCTTCTGAGTCTTCCGGCTGACTTTTTAGCCTTCTATTATTAACACTTTGTATTCACACTGAAGAATGACTGTGCTGACATGAACACCTAGAGTTTTCCCTTAAGTTGTTTTGTAAATTCAGCTGGGTGAAAATTATCTTGAGAAACACCGGACTGACATTCAAACTGATCAAATTATTTTCATTTGAGTTGAACTTTAATGTTTATTAACAAATTCAAAATTATAGCATCATATCATAGAATTGGTTATAAGTAACAGTTCATTCTTTGGACAGGGGACTAAAACAAGTGCTAAAACTAATCAGAATGGCATATCTTAACACTTCCCAAGGTGTCTTTAGGTTTATGAGTTAGGATTATCTCTACATGACAGATATCGTCACCTGTTGTTTCAAGTCTTGAACATTCCCTCATGAGAGGGCTTTTAAGAAAATAAACAAAATATCTTGTATAGAAAAAAAAAGTCCACCATTGTCTCCATGCAATCTATTCAAATTCTTCAGTTTGGAGTGGAGTTTGATTTCCCCTGGCTGAAGCATAAGGCTTCCACCCATGAATCTGGTTCTTCAGGGAGCCTCTGGAACCAAGGGCTTGTCTGTGGAGGCCATTTGCCACAATGCTCTGTCCTATCACCACATTTCTACATCCCCACCCAGCATAGCCCTCAGTGAGGACAAAACCATCCTTTGGAAAGGGTGGCTGCCCACCATGTGGTAGAAAGAAAACTGTACAAACTAATGCTGATTATAGGCCTGATCCAAACCTCACTGAAGTCAATGGAAAGTCTCTCACTGACTGCACTGTGCTTTGGATCAGGTTCTATGTCTGCAGAAACTTACACAAGTTTTGTTGGAAGAGAAGAATTTTTGCAGCAGTGAAAGGAAACTCAGATCTATGTGCAACTGCCCCACTCTGAGGAACTGACTGTAGTGCTCATATTTTCAAAATGTGTAGTGCAATAGGAGACAGATTACATATCACATGTGTTTCACTGGTGGTTGATGTCACTCATTTTAGTCCAAAAGTGCCTTACATGCCACCTAAATTTGGTATCCCCTGTCTTATTTTAGAAAATATTTTCATGACTCCTTATTTCTGATGTAAATGGAGGTTAGAGAAAGAAGCCCTTAAACTAAAGGGATGTCATTCTAAATTTACTGGGTGAATATTTGGTTGTATCTTCCATTTTGGATCCTTGTCCTACAGCTGGGCCTGGACAAGGCCGAGAGATATGGGAGACAGAGTGAGTTACAATGTCAAGTTCCCTACTCTCCTGCACTTGACTTTGAGTTACATGCTAGGCGTCAAGGACTGAGGGAGCAAAGTTCTGATAAAGCGATTCTTTCAAAACCATTCTTCCACCACGGTGGAAAAGAAATTAAAATATTATATTAATATTGATGAGCCCATGTCTTGATAAATTTCTTTCTAAGTTGGGATGTACAAAGAAAGAAATTTTCAAACTTAAAAAAAACCTATCAAAGACATTTAAAAAAAAACAAAATATCATAAAAAATTTATGGCCAATCTGAGATTTTGTATACCAAATTTTAGCCCCAAGCAAAGTTTTATAGCTGAGCTATAAACCCTTGAAAAACAATGTTTGTAATGGAAATGATCACATAGCCTCAAGTATAGCAGCACCTCTGAGCATACAAATAATAAATACACCTTGACTCTGAAACAAATTTATGAGGATAGCTTTTCCTCCAACAGTTCACTTCAAGCTCAAAGAAAGTTTTTCATATTGGGATGCCTGGCTTTTGAACTCTTTAATCATAATACAGCAATTAAAAGTGAAGGCCACAAAAATAAAGCAAATTGATTGTGAATTTAAATATTTAAAACAAGAGAAGGCTTTAATTCTAGAAAATCATGTTGGAAAGATCAAATGAATTGCTAGAAAAGCTACCATTCCTATGGAAGGTGATTTATTTTTATTTACTATTACAGGCATTGATTTCCATAAAAGTAGAGATTGATTTTATTGCTTAAATTAACTTGTGGAAATGTGACTTGAGCTATAAACAACACTGGTTAACTTAAGTTATAAACAACTTTTAATGAACAAGCATATTGATAATAAATGCCTGAAAAAAGTTAGGAAATAAAACCTGTGAAATCAATTTATAATGTACTCTACCAAGAACAAATCCTATACCTTTTTATGATGCAAAAAGGGAAAGCTTATTGGTATTCTTTTTGGAAAAGCTAGCAGTTCTAAACAAACCAATAAATACATGTTTTGTGTTCATTACACTCTGTTTCTAGATTTTACCTATAACTCACAAAGAAATCTCTCTACTTAGAAAGGTTTCTGGACTATGGAAATACAAATATGTAGAAACACGGTAAATATCCTTTCTTGCAATAAAAAACTCACACTTATGATGGATTTGTACATCACCCTATATAAAAAATGGACAAAAATCATGAATATTATATAACAGAAGGAGAAGGAGAACGAAAGGAAAAAGGTTAAAACAGGACAACATATTCAAGTACTTTCAGCATATATTTACATTGCAGTCTAGAGCATACCCCCCATTGCAGGTCATACACTAGCTTTGCTCAAGTTAGAATGCTTAAAGTAACAGTGTGGATGTTATAGCATGGGCAGCAACACAGGCTAGCCACCTGTAGATGTACCCAGTGGTCAGGTGAGTTTGTACTGAGGTAGTTAGCCTCTATTGCCACCTTTACTGCCACAGTCGCACTGCTATTTTTAGTACATTTGCTCAAAGAAAGCCACTACGTCTGTCTTCCTCAGCTGAGTGGCATGCTCCCAGCTGCCATGTGTACATACCCTTAGATCTGTCAGACACTACACATTTTAAAACTGCAATTTGCTGCTGCTGCTGCTGTTAGGAAAAACAATTCTCCCCTAGCTCCATATTTCAGTCCCATGAGTTTTTTTGAGAACAGTAGAATTTAATAAATAACAAACTATATTTCTCAAGTATCAGAGGGTAGCCGTGTTAGTCTGGATCTGTAAAAGCAGCAAAGAATCCTGTGGCACCTTATAGACTAACAGACGTTTTGGAGCATGAGCTTTCGTGGGTGAATGCATCTGAGGAAGTGGGTATTCGCCCACGAAAGCTCATGCTCCAAAACGTCTGTTAGTCTATAAGGTGCCACAGGATTCTTTGCTGCTTTTATATTTCTCAAGTGGTCCTCATCCGGCAATTGTAATATGGAACTCTTGCCACACCTGCAGGAAGTCCCAGCAGAATATGCTTCTTCCCTCCAGTTTCCTGAGCACCAGGAGCTGGCAATGTGGGCCAGATTATCAACCTCTTGTGCATATTGGTGAGCAGTTATACATACAAGCAGTCTCCTCACTATCTCCAGTGGAACTACTTGAGGGACTAATAGCTCACCAGTGGGAATGAGGGATTCACAGTTTGTCCCCATGACTGAAGTAGATAAGTGCACCTTTATCTTTCATGGAACCCTCCACCAAACTTCCATTTCTTTGGGTGCCATGTGTCTGGCAACTTCATTTTTCTGTCACAAGCTCTCATAGTGAGCCTGAATTTATGCTATTAGCTGGGCAACATGGAATGAGGGCACATTGGTGCAGCAATCAGGTTTTTCAAATGAACTGAACACCCAAATTCAAACTGAAGTCAACGAGAGCACTAAGTGCTCAGCAACTCTGACAAAAATCAGGCCCTGCCCTGGGGATGTGTATGGTCATTCACACAAAAATTTAACAAACCCCAAATGAAAGGCCACTTTGGAAAATGTAGACCAAACCCTTCTCAGCAGCTGGTCTTGAGCTGTGAAGTACAGTAACCTCACAAAGATTCCAAATAAGGTTGCTCCCTTCTGGATGAAATATAAGAACCTCTTTGCACAGCATTCTAATAACACAGAGAGCACCAAAAGAGAGCCTAAGGCTAGACTTCCTGGGGAATGTATATAATTGCAATAAAGTGCTCAGGTACCACAGCGATGAGTGTGATATAAATAGATTTGTCAAATTTAATGCAGATGCTTAATGTTATTTTACTGTGAAGTGACTGGATTTTCCCCTCCCACACACCTCCAGCCCCAATGTTGAATTAAAAAAGAACTCTATCTTTCATGGAAGGATATGAGAGATGAGATAATTGTAAAAACTCAATGAACTGTGACAGTTACTTTGTTTTTAAAGTCTAGTTTTAAATACATATTTATTATTATTATTTGCCACAGAACCATTACAGTCTGTCATGTCACAGGTACCGTGACACAGGCACACTAAATCCATACACTAAAGTTCTTCATGAAATGTGCTTAGTAGATGATTTCACATGGGCAATAGCTGATCTTCTAAGCAAAATCATTCATATTAACTTGTTTTTAGGCTTCCTCTAAATCTTAACAGGATTGATGTTCAGAGAACAAGGCATGTTTGAATTACACGAGGGCAAAAGAATCTGGAGACCCTATTACAGTGTGGGGGGGGGTGGAGGGGGGTTGTCAGTGCTTCTATTGATTTGTGTAGCCTCTTCATTAGACTTCATACAGATATCATATAGATCTATTTTATTTAAACATTATTTTTTCATTACAGCAAGCCCCAAATGTGATCAAGGCCCATTGTGCTAGGCTTTGTACATACACAAGGCATTTCATAGAACCTTACTTTCAGAGCCCAGCCTCCACTTGTCCTAAAACAACTTTGCACATGTACATACCTGCCCAAACTTGTTTCCAAAAATAACATCCATACATGTAGATGACTGAAATCCAGTTGTTGTTTCACCTCTTCACAAAGAGACATCTAAATTGTATCACCTGCGTAAGCAAATGTTAGTGAAGGAAGGATGTACATGAAGGGGTGAATACAAATTTTGGATACTAAAGTAGTTGAAGCACAAAGGAGTAACATTTTCAACAGTGCCTAAGTAATGAGGTGTCCGAGACCCATTTTGACAGGGATTTAGACACTTAGGGCCAGCTTGTCAAAGATGTTTATGCACCTTAAGATGCCCAGTGGGATTCTCAAAAGCACTCAAGCGAGGCACCTATTCAATGGTCCAGATCCTCAAAGGTATTGAAGTGTTTCTCCACTGAGCATTGCAATGCCTAACCCCTAGACACTCACCATGCCACCTAATGGAATCCTCAGCCCTGGGCTTACCATGCAATGCCTCAAGAGTCTTAAGTGCCTAAGAAGCCAACAATCTGAGGTGGGGAGGGGACACCTCCTAAAATAGCCAGGAGTGAAATTCTGAAGAGAGGAATGAGAAAAGAAGAGTTTAAGCATCTAAACAGCTAACCTGATGTGGCTGGCTGATGGGCTAGAAATAGGCACCTACCTTTGCTCAGGTTCTTCAGCTGCAAAGCCTGACCTGAAGTTAGTGACCTAAGCCATAGAACACGCCTAAGCAGCTAACCCCTCCTCCTCCCACTCACACTGGATCTCTCTCTCATATTCATGCTGCATTTACCTATCCCCCGGCTGTCTTTTGTGCGAATGCTATACTGCCTCTGCACCTATCAGTGGTCTGCAGCTAGCCCTCCTGCTGCTAGGTATCAGTTTTTAGGCATGCTCAGAGCACACCCTACAGGACCATGCCCTGCTGGTAAGATAAGTGTTCCCCTGTCTAGTTTGAGAATCCACATTCAGGGCATCGAGGGCTTCAGCTTGAGCTCAGGCTCCAAGCAGGTGGTTAGCTGTGGGACAGCCTCAGGGCTTAGGCAGCAGAAACTTAGGTGCCTAGGGATTAGGTGATAGCTGAATGGCTGTTTTGAAAATGTCTGTAGCATCTGAATGATGAAATTAGGCACCTAAAGAGGCAGAGCAGCACCTAAATATCTTTGAGGATCTGGGCCCAGGCGCCTAACCTACTTAGGTGCCTTTGTAAATCCCACTAGGTGCATATCTGCACTATTAGGCTCTAAATATCTTTGAAAAAAATCTGACCTCAAGTGCCTAAGTCACGTTTGACAATGGGAATTTGGTGCTTTTGAAAATTTGACCCAAAGTTCTCTTGCATCACTGTATTGAAAATGGTATAATTGCCTGAACAAGGCAGCAGAGAGATAGAAGAGGTTTAACTGAGGCTGCACAAAAAAAAACAAGCCCTTAGAATACAATATACTGGCAATTAACACAAGAGCATTATATTTAAACAGCTTCTGTTCCTGCAGTTTTTAGGTTTTTTAGTATAATAGCTACTTCTATTTTTCCTGGACCATTATTTAAGTGTAGGGCAGATGTCCAGTGCAGGCACTCTGTAGGAAAGGTATACAGTGATCGGATAAATGTTATGGAAAGGACTTTAAAAGAGGTGTTCATTAAAGGGGAGCAGTTGGGGACTCCTATGGTTCACATGGCAGGGAGCCAGCCCCCCATTCTTATAGCCCACCTTACCCCTCCCATGAAGGGGGGATGGATGGTAAGGTCCCGGCAATGGTTTTGCTGGAGGGACCTGGATGGAAAAAGAGGGGGAGCTGGTGGAAGCCCCCAGGTATGACAAGGTCCTGGCAATGGATTTGCTGGAGAAATCTGGATGGAATAAGATGGAGAGCTGGTTAAACCCCCCTGGGTAATTATGGAATAAACATGAAGTTATCTGCACTGTACACTTTTATCTGCCGGGTAAATCCTAGACATCTAATAATAAAGTTATGGCCTGATTAAACCCATGTCAAATGTCTGCTGTCCTTTTGGTATGGCCAGATAACTGTGTTAATAAAACTATTATAAATATGGAAAGTTTTTCTTAAGTATGTGTTGCAAGTGTGCATCTTGAGGTTGCCAACTAAACTTTAATTCGTATAATAGTGAGCCAGATCTTGAGAAAAGAATCTACCAAACCTCAGAGTGTTAATTGGGAATTCTTAAGTAATCAATATAATTCATACACAATCAACAGATCAAGCAACACACTCCCTAGTCCTGCTCTGATAACAGTGCACAATTTGAATTGGTCACTGAGGGTCACTGTTCTCACAAACTTAGGAAAAAGTTCAAAAAAAGGGAAAGAATTTACATAAAAAACATGAGCTGATCCACTGTCTGCCCCTTCTCTAGCACAATGCATAGAGTATAAACGTAGTGACAAACCTATGGAAAATGAGCTAGGAAAACAGAAATTTAAAGGTGAGTTATGGATCTTCGAAATCCTATTGCTGGCTTTATTACTTACCCTTATCAGAGCTACAACATCACTTGCCAATACTAGTATCAACAAAGTTTATGTGATGGGTTTTTATCTGCAAAAGCATTAGAACCTGAAGTCCACTTAATGTTCCAAAGTAAGATTTGCTGTAATGATCCCTCTCTTAAATGTCTGCAGAGTGCACATTTTTGACCCATTCTCATTATCATACCTTGAAAGCTTTCTGTGATTTTCCTAGATTATGATTTCCACCTGCTTCCTAATGAACTGTATAGTCTTTTGGAATATTTTTCAGGAACACACAAATTCAGGATCACATCAGAACAGTGGTCTGTCTACTCTTGTCACCAACCGTGGCTGTTGTCAGGTGCTTCAAAGGAAGCACCTAATTGTATACATTGTCTGCCTATCTAAAAGTATAATATTATTATTATCATCCTCATCCTCCTTCCCTGCCTTCCTTCTTTTTGTGTTTTGTCTTTAGATGATAAAATGTTCAGGGAAGGGACCATATTTTATGCAACAGCTCACACAATAGAGACTCATCCCTGACTGTGGCTTTGGAAGCTATATGCAACACATAAATAAAGAATACAAGGAAGAAATTTTTAAAAAATATTAAATATGATAATTTTGTTGTATATTTTGTTTAGCAGTGCAGCAGAGTTGAATCCCAACATGCACAGGCAATAAAATATAGAACCATACTTGGTTCTAAACATAGAATCGTAGAACTGTAGGGCTGGCAAGGACATCAAGAAGTAATCAAATCCAGCTCCCTGAGCTAAGGCAGGACCAATTATACTTAGTCCATCCCTGACAGGTGTTTGTCCAACCTTTTCTGAAAAACCTCAGTGATGGGGATTCCAGAACTTCCCTTGGAAGCCTGTTCCAGAACTTAAACTACCCTTACAGTAGTATCTAACCTAATCTCCCTTTTTTCAGATTAAAACCATTACTTTTTGTCCTACCTCTGGTGGACGTGGAGAATAACTGATCCCCATCCTCCTGAAAACAGCCCTTAACATATTTGAAGACTGTTATTAGGTCTTACTCAATCTTCTTTTCTCAAAGCTAAACTTGCCCAGTTTTTTTAACCTTTCCTCATAGATCAGGTTTTCTAAACCTTTTATAATTTTTGTTGCTTTCCTCTGGATTATTTCCATTTTATTCACATCTTTCCTAAAATGTTGTGCTCAGAATTGGACACAGTGCTCTCTCTAGTTAAGGCCTCACCTCTGACTAGAGTGGGACAATTACCTCCTGTGGCTTACATACAACATTCTTGTTAATACCCGCCCTCTGCCTCCAAATGATATAAAACTTTTTTGCAATAGCATCACATTATTGACTCATATCCAGTTTGTGATTCACTATAACCCCCAGATCCTTTTCAGCAGTACTAGCACCTAGCCCATTATTCCCCATTTTGTAGTTGTGCATTTATTTTCACCTTCCTAAGAGTAGAACTTTGCACTTATCTTTACTGAATTTCATCTTGTTGAATTCAAACAAATTCTGCAATTTGTCAAGGTTAATTTGAATTTTATTCCTATCCTGGAAAGTGCTTGTAACCCCTCCCAGCTTGATGTCATCTGCAAATTTTATAAGCATCCTCTCTACTCTGTTACCGAAATCATTACTGAAAATATTGAACAGTACTAAATGCAGGATTGACCCCGTGGGACCCCACTAGATATGCTGTCTCAGTTTGACAGGCAATTATTGATAATTATTTTCTGAGTACAGTCTTTCAACTGATTGTGCACCCACCTTATAGTAATTAAATCTAGACCACATTTCTCTAGTTTGTCTTATTTTAATTGGCACATCATGATGCATCATGGCTACCACTTCCCTCCCATCTACTAGGCCAATAACCCTGTCAAAGAAGGAAATTAGGTTGGTTTGTCATGATTTGTTCTTTCCAAACCAAGCTGGCTATTCCTTATAACCCTATTATCACCCAGGTGCTTACAACTTGATTGTTTAATGATTTGTTCTGATATCTTTCCAGGTATCAAAGTTAGTGTGGACAGCTCTCTACTCACTATAATTTTTCCATATTGCTTGGAGAGTATGAGAGATCATTCTACTTTCTTTGGTTTCTAGCTTTGATAGGGGCCAATCACATGGCTGCTGGCTGCATGGAACAACCAAGGACATCACTGGGCCCAGAGCATGCCTTATGGTTTTTAATGCTGACATGTGGCTGTCCAAGTTACATCGCTGGCTAGACATACTATATTTGAGTGTATTTTCCACTATACAAGCTTGTTGCAGAGAATTGCAAAGCATCATTTTTTAGTTTAATACTGCTAAAATATTTTGAATGTATGTTACTGTATTGACTTGTTACCATGCTAGATTCTGCAGAACAAGCTGGTTCCTGTTAAGTAGCCTAAAAGGCTGAAGTACACGATATGGAGAAGCTGTTTTTCATGACAGTTTAGCTCTGTCTTCTATGCATTTTACTACAGATGTTTTATCTGTCATTATTGCTGCAATGCAGCTTTGTAACACAATTCTGTTTTCTCTATCATCTTTCATACATAATGTATAACAAATAAGTTAAATAAAATATGTAAAAAAAAGACATATGAGATAAAATTCCATGAAACATGGAACTTCCCAAACAAGAACTTCCCAAATGTGGAGTATACTCTTTAGGTTCACTACGAACAGAGACCCCCAGAGAAAGGGTATCATTTATTGTTTATAGCATGGTAGTGCCCAGAAATGCGAAATGAGATTGGGCCCCATTGTGCTAGGAACTATACAAATACATAGTATGAGACAGTCCCTGCCCTGGGAAGCTTCCCTCTAAGGCTGGATTTTCAAAGGAGCCTAAGGGAGCTGGATGTCTACTCCCACTAAAAATCAATGACAGTTGGGAGTCTAATTCTCTTAAGCTTCTTAAAATGCTTAGAGCCAGTGGTTCTCAAACTTTTGTACTGGTGTCTCCTTTCACACAGGAAGCCTCTGAGTGTGACCCCCCCCCTTATACATTAAACAAAGCTTTTTAATATATTTAACACCATTATAAATGCTGGAGGCAAAGCAGGGTTTGAGGTGGAGGCTGACAGCTCATGACCCCCCCATGTAATAACCTCGTGACCCCCTGAGGGGTCCCAACCCCCAGTTTGAGAACCCCTGAGGTAGACAAAGGAAGTATTATCCCTATGTTACAGATGAGACATTGAAACATGGAGATTAAGGGAAGATTTTGAAAGGCACAAATGACAGTTAGGCACCTAACTGCCATTTGCACCTTTGAAAACTTCCCTCTAAGGCTATGTCTATGCTGTGAGCTAGGGGTATGGGTCTCCTGCTTGTGTGCACATACTTGTGCTGCTTTCATTGAAATAGCACACATTTAAATAGCAGTGTAGCCATGGTAGCAGCAGCACAGATAAGTCATGCCAAGTACAAACCCGACAAATTCCACAGCTGTGTTACCATTTATACTCTGACTAGCTCAAGTATGTATACGCAAACAGGGAAAACACCCTCCTAGTTCATAATGTAGACATAGCCTATGTGACACCCCCAAAGTCATATAGGAAGTCTGTGGCAGAGCCTGGAACTGAGCTCAGCTGTCCTGAGTCCCAGCCTACTGCCTTAACCATGAGACCAAGACCATCCTTTCATAAAAAATACATGTGAGGAGTTAAACTAATTGCTTTAGAACTTTTAAAATGTTTCAAGCCCAATTTGATCCAGGGATAGGGAAAGATTCCAGCTTGGCTTTATTTTGACCAAAGCTATTGACCCATCTCTAACTCTAATGCAGATTTCCATGTTGTATAAGTTGTTCTCTTCCTACTTGGATTTCAGTTTGCAATGATTTTCCAATCCCATACCTCACATAGTTTCCAGAACTGTGAAATTTCACACACAAATGGAGTGAATTGAGCATGGATTTACATTGTTAATCCTAAAATTCTTTAAAATTGAGATGTATATGAAAAAAAGCCCTCTGCCCCAATTTTAGGGTATATATTTTTATCAAAGTCTGTCATTGTTCACATGTACCCAGGCTCCATTTACTTTGCTATTAGTTTCACAGGAGTATTTTGTGCCTGCCTGTGTCTTCCTCTGTGATGGTTGTATCACAAAACTGCTCTCACCCCTGTGTTAGTTCAGGTGGCTGGGAAGGATAACACTAGCAAATGCCTCCGTGCTTTGTACAGAGCAGCAGGGAGCTGAACAAGCAGTTCAGATGAACATGTCTTCTCTAATCAGTATTTTAAGAAACTCTTCATTGAAAGCCATTTGTGGTTGACTTTGCACAGATTTGAAAAGGAATGTGGGGGAGCAGGAGTCAGCTGCAGTGTTGCTGGAGGGTGCCAGGGCTGCACATAGGTGATGCCAGCAGTGGGACTAGCCTCCTGAAAAGAGGTGGGAATGGAGGCACTGAACTATGTACCAGCGATAGAGCTGACAAGGCATGGAAAGGCACAAACATTGCCCTCTCTCCCATGGTGATGGAGCTGTTGCTTGGCTTCCAGGAGCTCCCAGAGACAGTCAGAATTGCTCCTGCAGCATGTCCCTACCATACCTGTCCAATACTCACTGGGGCTCTAAGCCACAATCTGGCCTTTCATTTCAAGGCTTTTCAACAGAAGTGGGGGCCTCTTTCTATATCACCTGTAGAATAGACCATGCTCCCCGCCCTTGTGCCCCAGTTTTGACACTTGTGCTTTTGCTTTCCCTTCCCACTACTCCTATCTTGTGCCCGCAACTGTTCCATTCCCTTTGTGCCTGTAAGCTACTTTCTTCCTCCTCTGTGCACTTCTCCTTTCCTGTGTGCTTCCAGTCCCAATCCTCTTGCATGTTCCCCTTGAATCTCTGGAGTCTGGGGGCTGTGCAGTGTTCCCAGTACATCTCCCATGCTAAAGTTGACGTGCTGGTACCATGAGAGAGAAGTCAGCCTTTAGAATTACATAAATGTTTAGTTACAACAAAAAACTCGCACAGATACAGACAGACAGAAATCATCTTCCTCTCCAAGTGCAAACAGATGGACATCATAGCAAACGTACTGAAGGTAAAAAATCCATTGCAATCAACATACTACACTGATTATGGTGAGAGACTATGCCACACACTCTCAAAGAAACTGAGGAACCACCTCATCAACATCCTGTACAGCAGACAGGAGAAGATCAAGAATGAGCTCTCAAAACTGGAGGCTTTCATACAAAACCAGCCTTCACACAAAATTCCATATGGTCAGACTTTACAAAAATGACACAAGCCATTTACAAAGCACACTTTACTTCTTTACAGAGGACAAAGGATAGTAAACTATCTAAACCCCTACATGCCACAGGGGGCTAAAACAGTGGTACCCTCAACTCACCTAACAATATTGTTATCTATCCAACTACACACTTAGCCGGCAGAAGAGTCTATCCTATCTCGGGGACTCTCTTACTGCCCCATCATCCCCATGAACATAATACAGTTCTGCAGTGATCTGGAAGCCTACTTTCATCATCTTCAACTGAAGGAATATTTTCAACACATCACTGAACAGTGCACTGACCCACAGGAACCATCCTACCAAATCTACAAGAAGAAGAATGTTGCATGGACTCCTCCTGATGGTCAAAATTACAGACTGGACCTCTACATAGAGTGCTTCTGCAGATGTGCACAGGCTGAAATTGTGAACAAACAGCATCACTTGCCCCATAACCTCAGCCATACAGAACGCAATGCCATCCACCACCTCAGAAACAACTCTGACATTATAATCAAAGGGGCTAACAAAGGAGGTTCTGTAGTCGTAATGAACAGGTCGGGTTATGAACAAGACGCTGCAGGTAACTCTCCAATACCACATTTTACAGGTCACTATACTCTGATCCCACTGAGGTATACCAAAAGAAACTACACCATCTGCTCGAGAAACTCCTGGCTACAGCACAGGAACAAATCTACACAGACACTCCCAGAGCCCCGACCAGGAGTATTCTATCTGCTACCCAAGATCCATAAACCTAGAAACCCTGGATGCTCCATCATCTCAGGCATTGTCACTCTTACAGCAGGATTATCTGGCTATTTGGACTCTCTCCTCGGACCCTACGCTACCAGCACTCCCAGCTATCTTCAAGACACCTCCGACTTCCTGAGGAAGCTAAAATGCATGGTGATCTTCCTGAAAATACCATCCTGGCCATCATGGATGTAGAAGCGCTTTACACCAATATTCCACACGAGGATGGACTACAAGCTGTCAGGAACAGTATCCCTGAAGAGGCCACAGCACGCCTGGTGGCTGAGTTTTGTTACTTTGTCCTCACCCACAACCATTTCAGATTTGGGGACAACTTATACCTTCAAGTCAGTTGCATTGCTATGGGTACCCACATGGCCCCACAGTATGCCAACATTTTTATGGCTGACTTAGAACAATGCTTCCTCTGCTCTTGTCTCCTAGCACCTCTCCTCTACTTGCCCTACATTGATGACATCTTAATCATATGGACCTATGGAAAGGAGGCCCTTGAAGAATTCCACCTGGATTTCAACAATTTCCATCCCACCATCAACCTCAGACTGGACCAGTCCACACAAGAGATCCACTTTCTGGACACTATAATGCAAATAAGTGATGGTCACGTAAATACAACCCTATACTGGAAACCTACTGACCACTGTACTTACCTACATGCTTCTAGCTTCCATCCAGGACACATCACACGATCCATTGTCTACAGCCAAGCCCTAAGATATAACTGAATTTGCTCCAATCCCTCAGACAGAGACAAACACATACAAGATCTTTATCAAGCATTCTTAAAACTACAATACCCACCTGGGAAAGTGTGGAAACAGATTGACAGAGCAATATGGGTACCCAGAAATCGCCTACTACAGGATAGGCCCAACAAGGAAAATAACAGAACACCACTGGCCATTACTTATAGCCCCAAACTAAAACCTCTCCAGCACATCATCAGTGATCTACAACATATCCTGGAAAATGAACCCTCCCTCTCACAGACCTTGGGAGACAGGCCAGTCCTCGCTTACAGACAACCCCCTCAACCTGAAGCAAATACTCACCAGCAACTACACACCATACCACAGAAACACTAACCCAGGAACCAATCCCTGTAGCAAACCTTGTTGCCTACTCTGTCCCCATATCTACTCTATCGACACCATCAGAGGACCCAGACACAACAGCCACACCATCAGAGGCTCATTCATCTGCACATCTACTAATGTTATATGTGCCAGCAATGCCCCTCTGCCATATACATTGGCCAAACCGGACAATCCCTACGTAAAAGAATAAATGGACACAAATCGGATATCAAGAATGGTAACATACAAAAGCCAGTAGGTGAACACTTCAATCTCCCTGGACATTCTATAACAGATTTAAAAGTCACTATTCTTGAACAAAAAAACTTCAGAAACAGACTTCAAAGAGAAACAGCAGAATTAAAGTTCATTTGCAAATGTAACACCATTAATTTTGGCTTGAAAAAGGACTGAGAGTGGCTGGCTTATTACAAGAGCAGCTTTGCCTCTCCTGGAATTGACATCTTCTCATCTATTATTGGAAGTCCTGATTGAATTGGCCCTGTCAACACTGGTTCTCCACTTGTGAGGTACTCCCTTCTCTTCATGTGTCATTATGCTTTCATTCCATGTATCTGAAGAAGTGAGGGTTTTTTACCCATGAAAGTTTATGCCCAAATAAATCTGTTAGTCTTTAAGGTGCCACTGGACCTCTTGTTGTTTTTGTGGATATAGACTAACACGGCTATCCCTTGATAGCTAAAGGTTGTCAGCAAAGCATCTGAAATCACACACATGCACACACAATTACTTATTTTAAAACTTCGAGACATATTTTACTCATTTTAAAGACATTAATTTGCTCTTGAACTAACTAGTAACTTGTAGTTAACTTTAAAAACAGTCAGTAAAAAAACCTCTTAAAACAGAGTTCATAGTGGAAATACAGTAATTCAGCCACAGTTACAGGAGAATGAATGTGACATTCTGCTAGCAGGGAACTGATAAAATTCCCCTTTATTCAAGATGTTTGCTTTCCTAAGTTTGTGTGATATGACCTTTTGTGGAGCTCATTATCTAATAAACCACTAACCTTTAAAATGTTGGAGCTAATTTACAGTAAAGATATTTAAAAGTTATCTTTATAGCCCCATACGTTAAATGTACAATATTAAATATTAACACCAGGAGAGCATCTGGAATATCCTGTAAAGGGACACTTTTATAGCTGGCCCTGGGCATGTCAGACACATTCTGTAGACTTTGCTTCAGCTGAAATAATTGGGAAACACCACAGTGTTTTTCTAAGCTGGCAAAATCACAGCTAGAGATAAATGTTCTGCAACTGAAGTTATCATTGAGCTGGTGACCACAAAAAATAGAAAACAAAGAAAAACCTAACACATTTTAAAATGTAACAGCCATTTTCAAACTCCACTAAGAGCTTAAACGTTGTTCCCATTCAAGAGCACAGAAACTGCCCTTAACTTGGGATACTGGAATCCTAGATCTGGGCACATAGAAATAAGTGGAAGAAAGGATGGAACCTTTGTTCTGCCCTTTTACTCATTGGCCAGCACAGGTGAATCAGCCCAGAAGATAGGCATGCATGGGGGAGGGACTTAATTACTTTCTGCTGGCAAAAGCGGGAGAAGCAGAGGGTGCATTTTGACTTGGAGTTATTTCTGAGTCACAGTGCCTCTTCTGGCTACTGCAGCTTACACACTACTCTCTGCACAGATCTGTTCTGCCCAAAAGTCAGAATCTAGCTCTGTTTCGTTGAGCAGCACACCTTTACATCAATCAGCCTCTAACTTCACTGGCTTGTTTCCTTGCTGGCTTCTCTTTTAATTAAATATTAGTTGAGCTCAAATAAAGCATTAATATGAAAAAAATAACATTGTATGTGAAGAGATATGTTAATGAGGTGTTAAGGATGTGAATATAAATGCATGAAAGTCAGGGAATATTAGTTTAAAATAATAACACTTTACTCTCAGGATTGCAGAGTGGGAACTTGCTATTTTATTCAACTGCACAGATTGGAGTGAGAAAGGAATGGAAAACTTACAAAACAGGAAGCAAGGGAGGGGTGAAACATTGCTCCATCCCATAATACTCCAGATATGCCAGTTAATCTTTTCAAGACCACTTTACTGAACTCCTAAATCAATCTACCTTGTGGCAAGAGGTGGCATAAGTGTCAAGATAATAGTTTTAGGTTGTATGAAGTTAAATCTGTATTCCAGGCAGCTACACTGCCCAGGCCCTACTTGTCACCTCACTGAAGGATTATCACCAAGAAGTCATCACAGAGCAATCTAAAGCCATCAGCTTGGACTGTCTCTAAACTGCTGGCCAAACCCCATGGAACAATGGATTTTCATTTCAATTTTCTGGTTTCAATGACCTCCTCTCCCAAATCGTAGTCGAACATAGACATTTCCCATTAAAAAAACACTTTTGTCAAAAATTAAAAAAACATTTTGAAGAAAATGTTTTGACCCAGTGCTGTTTGAGACTCTGTTAATGGAACTGCTCAATGTCACCTTCACTTTACAAAAGCTTTTTCTCCCTTTGTGTTTTTATTTTTAAACAAACAACTTCCCGGGATGGCATATCTTGATTCACTACCTGTTAGACGGAATCCCAGGCTGAGTATCAGGGAAGTTTTTCAAGAACATATTGGAACAATAGGACAAGGTGGAGGATTAGAGAGGAAAATTCTGCTCTTAGTTACAATAGAGGAAAGTCAAAGACTTTTTATTGATATAAATGGAGTTACTCTGGACTACCATAGTGTAGAAGAGAGAAGAAAATCGACCCAACATTTTTGGCTCTGTTGCCCTGGAATGGAGAGGAGACTAAACAAATTGCCTTCTATGATGAGATAACTGGCTCTGTGGATGAGGGGAAAGCAGTGGATGTGTTATTCCTTGACTTCAGCAAAGCTTTTGATATGGTCTCACGCAATATTCTTGCCAGCAAGTTAAAGAAGTATGGGCTGGATGAATGGACTATAAGGTGGATAGAAAGCTGGCTAGATCATCAGGCTCAACAGGTAGTGATCAATGGCTCCATGTCTAATTGGCAGCCGGTAACAAGGGGAGTGCCCCAAGGGTCGGTTCTGGAGATGGTTTTGTTCAATATCTTCATTAATGATCTGGAGGCTGGCATGGACTGCACCTTCAACAAGTTTGCAGATGACACTAAACTGAGAGGAGTGGTAGATACACTGGAGGGTAGAGATAGGATACAGAGGGACCTAGACAAATTAGAGGATTGGGCCAAAAGAAATCTGATGAGGTTCAACAGGGACGAGTGCAGAGTCCTGCACTTAGGATGGAAGAATCCCATGCACTGCTACAGACTAGGGACAGAGTGGCTAGGCAGCAGTTCTGCAGAAGAGGACCTAGGGGTTACAGTGGATGAGAAGCTGGATATGAGTCAGTGTGCCCTTGTTGCCAAGAAGGCTAATGGCATTTTGGGCTGTATAAATAGGGGCATTGCCAGCAGATCGAGAGACGTGATCATTCCCCTCTATTCGACATTGGTGCGGCCTCATCTGGAGTACTGTGTCCAGTTTTGGACCCCATGCTACAAGAAGGATGTGGAAAACTTGGAAAGAGTCCAGCGGAGGGCAACAAAAATGATTAGAGGGCTGGAGCACATGATTTATGAGGAGAGGCTGAGGGAACTGGGATTGTTTAGTCTGCAGAAGAGAAGAATGAGGTGGGATTTGATAGCTGCTTTCAACTACCTGAAAGGGGATTCCAAAGAGGATGGATCTAGACTGTTCTCAGTGGTACCAGATGACAGAACAAGAAGTAATGGTCTCAAGAAGCAGTGGGGGATGTTTAGGTTGGATATTAGGAAAAACTTTTTCACTAGGAGGGTGATGAAGCACTGGAATGGGTTACCTGGGGAGGTGGTGGAATCTCCTTCCTTAGAAGTTTTTAAGGTCAGGCTTGACAAAGCTCTGGCTGGGATGATTTAGCAGGGGATTGGTCCTGCTTTCAGCACGGGGTTGGACTAGATGATCTCCTGAGGTCCCTTCCAACCCTGATATTCTATAATTCTGTGTTGAGAGATACATATTTACTGGACTCAAAAGTGCCTATGATTTGGCCTGTTAAGTTATTTTGATGATAAGTCATTCCATTTACTCCTTTTATGGTACATTCCATTATTGGCTAACTGTACATTTATGACTTTCTCTTTATACTGCATCTGTTTTGATACCTGTCAACTAAATTGACCAGTTGTTTTCCACATACAATCCTTTTCAGCTGACCCATTCTAAGTACAGATACTTCCCAATAGCATAGAAAAAAATCTTTTCAGCCTCAAGGATAGTGTTTTACCATCTTGCAGTCATGAAGATATCTAACCTCACCAGATAATACTGCTCTTACAAGATGGCTTCATTGTTGATCCATCCTTCAACCCTAACCGAGCCCTCTAGCAACAAGATGGTAGGCCAGGTCCTCAAGCTGGGTTGGTCCCTTTGAACAAAGGTGCTGCATTCCACTCACAAAGGCCCAGAGAAATGAACTGTTAAAGGGGAACTGGTTCTGTACAGTTGTTAAACACTGTTCCTTGATCCCCCCAACTTCTGATGGAGGGCTGGTGTTGGATTTCCATTCCACCACAGCAATCCTCCTCTGGCTTGGGGTCTGATAATAACCCTAAACTAGTCAAATAGCTTAAAGTTGATTGGGAGCAACTGCAAACATCATCAGGTCTGTGTTTGCCCTGAGATTCAAAGAGCCTTATCCATAACCCTGATGCAGTTCCCACCCCATGCCTAGTGGAGATATAGTGCAGGAAAGAATCCGCCTCAACAGATCTCTTGTCCCAGAATTGACCTGACACAGGCCAGTGTCCCCTTAGCCAGGGATAACCCCAGAAAGAACTTTTCATGTGGTTGCACAACTTACTTAATTTAAAATGTCATGACAGAGGGGCTGCCAGGCCGAATTTCAATGAGTGACTCTTTGACCTCCATGCAGAGGGTCACAGTGACACTCTGGTTTGGATAAGAACCCACTCCACCAAGGGGCCAGCAGGCCAAACCTGAGTGGCTCTGCAACCCTGCATGCCAGGCCACCATGCCATAAAGTTTGGGAGCCCCCTGGGGGCATCAGGCACCTCCCCCCCAGGTGGCCCTGTACTCCAGTGGTACCCACAATGCATAACATGTGTATGATTGCAGGCACCACTGCCTTTAACTTCTGTCCTTTTTATGTTAAGGTTTTCATGAATGCCAATGATGCATATGACTTCAGCAACCTCTGCCCTGGACATTAACTGGGCAATAATGACTGAGGTAACAGAAAGTAATGCTTCAGTATGAGCTTCTCTCTTGAGCATCACCACATTGGCATATGTAGTTATCCAACAGGAGCTAAACTAACTTCAGCAGTCCTGATTCTCATAAGTATTACCCCATTTTACAGATGGGAAAGCGGAGACACAAAATAAGGCTAAGGTTCTTGCCAGTTTTAGAGAAGGAATGGTATCTAATGAGGGGTCTGACTGTGATAGTTTTGAGAGCATAGTGAAAGATATGTCTGGACACTGTCAGTGATAGATTTTTGCTGCAATACGATGGTAAGGGAGAAAAGGGGAAAGGGAAAAAGTCTGTACTATAATCACATTCTATTTACATTCTCTTGCTCCACTATATGGTTATATTTATTTGTTTACAATTCCAAACAAAAACAAAAGATACTTCAGTCCTTTCAAAGCATTATTGTTTGCGATACCAAGCTGACACCACAATGAAGAAAGCTGGTAATGACTTCAGTTCTGTATTCACATGTGAAAGAAAACATCTATTTTACAGGAATGAATAATGTACCAGCAGAGGCTATAGATCACAACCTATGAAATTAATGGACACATTACATTGGATACGCACGAAAGCATTGGAGACATAACAGGTCTAAAATGAACATTACAGATGAAGTAATTCAAAAGTGCTGCTGCTCCTGCTCTCTGCTTTGAAGACTATTTGTTAGAGATATATTGCATACACAAGCTCATGGCTTGATCCTGAAAATGGGCATAGTCATCTGGAGTTCAATGGGAGTACTCATGTCATGTAAGTGTGTTTGCAGAATCGGTCCCTAAGAGATGAGATTGATTTTTTTCCAAAGGCTTCACCCAATAACACACATTCTGCAACATTGACATCAAGAGATTATAAACCTTGAAGATTAAGATGTACAAGTTTTTGACAAAATACCCCATTAAAGTATATAAATTATTCTTTAGTGGATGAACATGGCAAAAAATGATGCATTGTTTTACTGCTGAAAATGTATTTGGGGTATTTATAGCTGCTGATTATGGCTAGAATGTTATTAAGGAATTTAATGAAAAGGAAGCAGCAACTCCACCATCTTTCTATGATACTATTCATACAGTTATTGCACCCTTCAAAAATAAATTAATAAATAATAATAATTAGAGTTATGTCAGCATTTGCTTTAAACAGGGGCCCCAGTTCTAAACTTGGATATACCAGAATCCATTTAATAAGTGCAGAAAAAACTCACTCATTTAGGCAGCACTATTTCCCACCCTGGATGCCGCTAACCACCTCAGCGGCTCTATCCTTCAAGAGCGACTCCTGGGAATTCAAGGCACTCATCAGGCTGTTCCTACAACACTCACTAAAGTTGCATACATTTTTGCAGGACCATTCAGAGATGAGATTTTTTTTTCCAAGATCTTGATAATCGAGCCCCATTTATCAGCAATCCTGCAAATCCCACTGACCCCCTGGTACTATAAAGCCCAGAATGCCTTGGTTCTGCACTGGAAATGAACCAGTCTAGGCCTGTAGCCTCCCTTAAATGTCCTGTTATTCCTTCCTATGAAACAAGAGTAATTTTTCTTCTGTTCCATGGTTTCTCCACACCCAAATAAAGGGGGGCAAAAATTCAGTATGCAAGTCAGTTCACCCATGGTTATCCCTACACTCCGACAACCCACACCTCACACTGCCCATCCCACCTCTTTGTTTGTATGAAGGCACTGGATGTGCAGAAGAATCAGAGGAAAGGAGTACTGTGCATTGCTATTTACATAGGTGAGGTGCTAATCCATACCTGAGATGCCTCAGCACTAGCTATGGTGTGCACAGCTGCTTTGAATCCTCTTTGCCATACAAGGTTGTGAAGGATTTGTGCAGGTTTTAAATTACTGGGTCAGTGGAAGGCCATCAGAAATGGATTTGTCCCATTATAACCATTGGCTTCACAAAGTTTTTGGCTCAGGTGGAAATTTGCTTGCAAAACTTAGTCAAAACCGCAGCATATTTTGGTAGCTAACATGACTCTTAAGTTTGTTGTTGCTGTGACTTTGATGCTCTAACAATAACCAGGTTTCTTTTGAACTAGATTGTACAATAGTTACTAAGACAGCTGAACACTTAACTCATGTAAGTAGTCAGTGGTACCACACAGGTGAGTAATTGCTCATTCACATAATGGTTGCACAACCTATCCCTATATATTAATAATGAAATTTTGCTAGGATGATATCTATGCTAACATTTAAAATTTAGCTATCTTTCCTCTACAGGTTTGCTATTCAGATATGGGACTAGTGAATTTCTCTCTATATTGACTCAGTATATAATAATAACTCTTTCAGGACAATAAAAATGCATTATACTGAACATCTGCTTTCTGATCTCTCCAGGCTGTGGATCCATAAGAATGATAATATATTATGTCAACATTTTGCCTTATTAATGTTTTATGAGGCATTGGTTTCTATCTGTGCCACAGAGTTGCAATCAACAGGCCTCAATGCACTAAAACATTTTCAAAAAGAGGTTCCTGGAAACAGAATGTAAAGTAATGAAAAAATGGCTTTTTTTAACTTTATTTTATTTTGGTGTCAGGAGGGAGAAGAGTCCCTAATTCCTAAATTTTATGTTCTTTTTTCATAGTTTACTACTGTTCAATATTTAAATATTCTGAAGGCTTTGTATAGGGCCTAATTAATTCCATTGTAATCACTGGAAAGACTCCTATTGGATTGCGTGGGCATTGGAAAATGCTCTAAATACCTAAGATTAGACAGATAAATAGATTAGATGAAAAAGCATGACAATTAAACATTAAAATTAGTTTGAATAAGTGATTGAACAAGGAAATTGAGAAATAATGGTATTCGGACAACCTACAACCTAGCTTTTGCAGCACATGTGGCATTTAATACTGATCGCACTTTGAAATACTGCAGTTCTCAGCCACAAAGAAGGTGATTTAAGGACAGAAGACATCTTAAATCTCAAAAATCTTTACTTTTGTTAAATCATTTCACAATATCATCACTGAAACAGGGGTTTGTTTGTTTTTTCTTTGTTTGCATGTTTTATTTCTCTCATCTTAGAATATGAAAAAGACCAAGTAGTTATTCTTTTGCTGATAACCAGTGTTGCAGTGTTTGAGTACAGACACTGCAGATGGATATTCATTTACTTTTGATTTATTTTAAAAAACTTCTTTTGATGGAATTTTAAAATGTAGAGTGTTCTTTCCCAAAAGTGTTTTTTTGTTTTGTTTTGTTTTTAAAGAGAGCTTTTATACAATAAAAGAAACAAACTTTGGGGTCAAATTTATCTCAATGGCATATCTTTATGAAAACTGACTAAATAGTACAGTATTTGCAGGATTGTGGTGTCTTATTTCTTTTTCCAGCAGTATTTCCCTACAAATTCATCTTCAGTGGAACACAGAATTCACCCAAGTGGATCAGATCATTGTTTTTTTCAGCTGGGGTGGCCAACTCTGGCAAACACCACTAACATACTGTAGCAGGAGGTAAAACAAGAGTTTTGGTTACCCATATATTTGGAAATACCCCTCTTCATGAACTTTAAAGGCACTGCAGATGTCCCAACTACTGTATACTCACCACTGACTTGTATTGCCAGCCAATGGGAGCTGCAGAGTCGGTACTCAGGATGGGGGCAGAGAATCCCGTAGCTGCCCCTGCGCCTAGGAGCTGGACGTGCCAGCCGCTTCCGGGAGTCACGCAGAACCAGGGAGCCTGACTCAGTCCCCTGCACTGCCGACTGGACTTTTAGCAGTTGAAAACTGGACTCCTGACAACCCTAGTGTGAGGAGTAACATGTCCCCCCATGGCCTGCTCTTCTCTTCTCCTTCCCCTGCAAAAGGTTTAGGGCAGGGCCAGCTTTATGACCTGTGGGTCCCAATTCGAATACCCAGCGGTGGTCTGGGGCTTCGGCACTTCGGCAGCAGGGGATTCAACTCTGGGTCCTCTGTGGCGCCGAAGGACCCCCCGCCACCGAAATGCTGCTGAAGACCCCCAGCGCAGACTCCCTGCCTCCGAAATACCAAAGACCCCCCGGAGCAGGGCCCTCTTAGACGTGGGCGCAGGGCCCAATTCCAGGGAATCGGGGGAATCAGCCTAAGGCCGGCCCTGGTTTAGGAGGATGCATGGTACATGGGTGGAGAAAGGGTAAAGTGATAGTAGAAATAACCAGTTACTCTTCTCCTGACTACACACATGCATGTGCGCACACACAAACACTCCTATGAGACAAACCCTCATAAAATTACTATACATTGAGCCTACAGTAACTTCTGCAGGTTCCCTCTCCTTGCTATTGAAACATACCCAGCACACACAGATTTTAGAGGCAGTGGTCAGGAGATCTAGCAACCTGTGAAAAGTGAGGGTATGCAGCAAGGTGATTAGCCAGGTGGGAGTGTAGACACAAGGCATGACCACAGGTTTGGATGAGAGGGACTACCCCTGCCTCTTTAGCCAGAGGGAAAACATTGTGCCCTGTTCCCCCAGCAGAAGAATTAGGAGAATACTCGATGGCTGTGGACTCCAGATTTCCCTGTAGGGGGAAATGGGGCTCTTTGCATTTTTAATACTGGAACCTGGGTCTCCAATTTTCAAAAAGGATTTATTTTTAATTGTTGAATTGATATTTTTGCCAGGATGAAAGTGATGCTGATTAATATTAATTTAACAGAAATAGGAAATCTTCTCTTCTCAGAACAGTGTAGTAATGATTTAGTTCACATCAAGAAATTGAAGCATCTGCTGTGCACAAATTAAAACAAATTTGCCACTGCTTTAAAGGACGAGCAATTGTAATAATGAGTAGAATAGAAATAATGTGTTCAATGTATGTGTAAAAAGCTATTCTTCAATCCACCAGTTGGAAATAGCAAAAAAAATTGCTGCATTAAAATGTGAATTATAAAAGTTTATTAAATGTTTTAAAATGTGGAATGTTGTATACATAAGGCTCAATGTGCATTTGACTTGACCCAATTGTAACTTTCCCCATATTATACAATATTTCTGCTTAGGACATCACTCAGTTCAACTCTGCCCTTTATTACACAAGTAGAATGCTACTTCTTTCTGCTTACTACCATGTGTGTGCATGGGTAGTGGGTAGTTCCACTGGTTTCAATGGGAGTTGCACCTATGTGAACAAGGGTGGATTGAGCCCCTAAAACAAAAAACTTGTGTTTTTTTGTTTTGATTTTATGGTGGAGAAGGTAGTTGGGGGGGAGCTGTTTTGGGGTTTGTGGGGGGGGGTTGTATTAATTTATGAAATTAAAGCCAGCCTTTATCATTCATATTTGAAATAATCTAAAGATATCTGTAGCAGTACAAGGATAGCCTAGAAAATAAACCTCCAGCACCCAAACTCCATGAGACGAGAGGGGGAAATTAATTTATAACCATGTCATCTTTGATCCTGGGCTGAATGAAGTATGCAGAAAGCAGGCTCAAATAGACTATCAGACTTTACTGAATTTGGGCTGCCTGGTTTAGCCCCACTGAAACCTTCATAAGGGAGTTCAAAGGGCACTGCAGGCAGGAAGAGGTTGTAGTTAGGTGACAGCTGCTCTATAAAGCATAATAGGTCAGCAAAGTAGCAGACACAGTGCTTCAATTTAGCATATTAAATTTATGTGCTTGTCTCTCTGTCTCCATGCTTTTGGCTGCCTAGAGCTGAAGTCCCTCTACCTGCCATCTTATTATCCTTGCCCCTGAAGCAATAAGTGTCTGAAGTGCTCAAACGTCAAAGCTATGTACCCAACCAAGGACCAGCAGATCCACAGGGCTGCTGTGTGTTTCCTCCAGTCTCACACCTCATGTTCCTTTTGATGATAGTCTGCCTCTCCCCCGATCCTTCCATGAAATTGTTTTGAGTACCAGATCCCCTTACCAGGTGATTTACTGGAAACTATGGGTGGAAACTTGCAATTATTTGCTTATCTTAAAGGCCATCCATAGGTTTTTGTTTGGGAGGGCATGACTTGGAGCCCAGATTTTGAGGGGCCAATCCTGCAAACATATACTCCCTGGCATAGTGTGTATTCCTGTGAGCAGACCCAGTGAAACCAATGAGACTACCCAGGAAATATAGTACTATTTATGTGTGCTAGGATTGCAAGATCAGATCCTGAGAAAGGATCTTAGATTTTGTTCTTTTGTTACTTTAATCTGAGTAATTTAATAATTGATAATATCATAATTATCTTTATGTTGAGAAAGCAAAGGAAATTCTTTAAAAGTTGAAAAAATACAATTTAAAACGTGGCTTTATGTCACCACAGCCAGTGGGAGCTGCGGGGGCGGTGCCTGCGGACAGAGGTAGTGAGTGGAGCTGAAGGAGGGACATGTTGTCATGTCCAGGGAGCCCCCTGAAGGTAAGCACCGCCTCCCTCAATCCCCTCCCTTGCCTCAACCCCCAGCCCTGAGCCCCAACTCACACCCAAACTCCTCCTGCAGCTGCTGGGGGTGAGGGTGGGGTAGTGGACTGAGACTGCCTCAGCAATGGCTGGTTCGATTGGCCCAGGGGCTGTCTGAGCTACTTGGGAAGCCCCGGAGCCAGCAGCAGCCCCTGCACCCTTAGTCGTCACTAATCCCAAAGACCTTTCCAAATCCTGAAGAAGAGCTATGTGTGGCTCAAAAGCTTGTCTCTCTCATCAACAGAAGTTGGTCCAGTATAGGATGTTATTTCACCCATCTTCTCTCACTAAGCCCAAACAACAATTACTGGGGATTGCTGGGACAGAGGGTTTACAGGGCCAGATTGCTAACTTCAAGGAGAAAGGAGTTGGAGTAGGCGCTATTATATTGGCTCAGCACCATCAGAGGATTCCATACACTGGTGTGATTGTTCCTCCCGAACAGATATGTCAGTTTTAGGACTACTTTGCACAGGGAGCATAGCACAAAGGCACAGGAAAATGTGGGTCATAATTTTTAGCATGCACTTCCTAATACAGCTATGAAAACAGATTTTTCAGTTTGCTGGCAATTTAAAAAAAATGCTTTGGATCAAAAAATGTGATGTCCAACACAAACTGAAATGTTTTGGTTCAATTATCAGCATTTTTTAATGTTTTGATTAAAAAAAATAAAATTAAAGGAAATTTTGAATACAAAAAGTCACTTTGGACAAATCAAAACATTTCAATTTTGGGGGAATAGCTTAGTGTGCTTTTTCTACTGAAACAATTTGGTGAAACCAACATGAATTTGCAAACCATTTTGGTGCTGCTGCATTTGCATTTTTCACTGAAAGCTTCCAGTCACCAAACTTCACCAGCTGTCCTTCCTAATATTAAAAGCCTGTGTTTGGTACATTATTAAATCCCTACACAGCTTGTTTAACATTTGATTGTTTGAGAAAGGACTAACTGTAAAGTTTAGGAATTTTAGAGGAAAATTGTGTATTTCATTTTCTCAAGTTAATCAGCTAACCTGTGGGGAAGATAGAAAACCATACAGGAGATACAAAAACATCTGTTTCATCAGCAG
Source organism: Gopherus evgoodei (assembly GCF_007399415.2). Lineage (NCBI taxonomy): Eukaryota > Metazoa > Chordata > Testudines > Testudinidae > Gopherus > Gopherus evgoodei. The sequence goes on along the minus strand of NC_044322.1, from coordinate 331,295,111 downwards.
TATTCAAGTGGCTTTGCTGTAACATTACAAACCTTTTCAAGGCTCAGCATCTCAGCATTTGAACTACTATTTAATAGGAGGTGACCCATCTGTCTGGAAATATGTCAGCTTTATTGTAAGATGTTAAGAAAATTATTTAAAAAAAAATTAAAAGATTTCCTGGAGGCTTTTCATTCTTTGAAATGACTACAACCACGTGCAGAACGAATGATCTGGTAACAAGGTGATTTATGGGATTAGTTACAGGTTATGGCACAGGTCACCTGCATCAAGCTTCAGCTATGTGGAGTTTTGAGAGACTCAGAACACCATAGGACAAGGGAATACAAGACTGACTTTATATCCTGCTTGCACAGGCTTATATCTCCCAGCTGTATGCCCCCTAGTGGCTCTATCTTTTCGCAACTAACACCACAGCCCCCTTCCTGAAGAGAAAGGGTGTTAAGCTTTTATCCAAACTTTCCAATAAACACCACCACCATGTAACTGAATAAAATATCAACATGCACCAAAAGAAACAACCCTAGGAAAAAGACTGAGGAAATTGTCCAAACTTCAGCCTTTTATCAGGGATTTGTTCTGCCCTTTTATGGCATTTGGCTCCTAGTCTCTGACTTTCTTGGATTCCCAAAAAATCTTAGGTAATCCTCCAGGACTACATCTTTCTCTAGCTGTATACTTCCTTGCAGGGAAAGAATCTTGAGGATATTCTAGCAGTTCTACATCGGCAGGTAGGGTGCTGTTCACAGGTTTGTTGCCAGCACAGATAGTGCCCAAGGCCAAGCAACAGCGGGGGGGGGGGTCCGTCGCCCGGTGTGCCGGGCCAATAAACACACCATGGTGGAGAAGCAAACAAAGTTTATTTGAGTTCTCAAAACGGTGCAAGGAGACGAATGCCTCAAATCATGCACACCTAACACAAGCGGTTTCCTCTTTTTATATCCCAGTTGCTTTCTGAGAACTTTTTCTTGCTGACTAGCTGATCTCTCACTCCCCCCTCCATTCCCATCCAACTGCAGTATCTTTTCTCACTCAATCTTTTGTCTTTCCCCTTCCTCCCCCCCTCCACTGCTGAGACATGTATACTGTATCTTAAAACAGCCTTGAGCGTGTTTTAGCCTGAGACATGTATACTGTATCTTACAACGGCCTTGAGCGTGCTTTAGCCTGAGACATGTATACTGTATCTTAAAACGGCCTTGAGCGTGCTTTAGCCTGAGACATGTATACTGTATCTTAAAATGGCCTTGAGCGTGCTTTAGCCTGGCTTCAATGTATTACAGCAGAGAACTGGCTGTTACAACAGAAAACTAACTGCTAACACTACATTTTTGCAGCTATTAGTACATTAGGTTACACTAGGTTACACAAAGTGTTTAACATGGAGGAACATTGGTTCATTGAGGCTTGAGTCTTCATCGGCACTCGTGATCTCTCACCCTCCCGAGTTACCTAGGGTTATGCCTAGTGACACCAACAGGTTCTATCTCAGGGTAACGATCATGGTGTACTGAGGTTCCTGAGGTGACTCACCAAGATTACAGTGGTTCCAGTGGATGATTCCCGCTGACACACTAATGAAGTAGGATCAAGGGATTCTGGCATATCTCTGCATTGTTTCTTTTTTTTGAGAGTCTTTTATCCACACATGATTTCCTGGTTTCAGTACTCTCAAGAATTTAACTCTCTGGTGCCTCTCAAAGTCCCGCTTCTGGCAGTTTTATATAGATCTTCCTTCTTCTGTAATCTTGGGAAGTCAGTCTGTCAGAAACAGATAAGTAAGAGTTAATAGAACAAAAGTGCTTCATATCTCTTTTGCCTGGAAAGGGTTAACAAGAACAGTGAGCCTGGCTGTCACCTGACCAGAGGACCAATCAGAGGACAAGATACTTTCAAATCTTGAGGGAGGGAAGTTTTGTGTGTGCTGTTAGTTTTTTGGTTGTTCACTCTGGGGGCTCAGAGGGACCAGACGTGCAAACAGGTTTCTCTCCAATCTCTCCGATACAGGATCTTATAAATTCAGAATAGTAAGTAACTAGGTAGATAAGGCGAGCTAGGCTTATGTCTGTTTTCTTTATTTGCAAATGTTTATTTGGTTGGAAGGAGTTCAAATGTGTATTTGGCTGGAAGGAGTTCAAATTTGTATTTTGCTGAAAGGATTTTAATTTGTACTTGAATACTTAGGCTGGGAGGGTATTCCCAGTGTCTATAGCTGAAAGACCCTGTAACATATTCCATCTTAAATTTACAAAGATAATTTTTACTGTTTTTTCTTTCTTTAATTAAAAGCTTTTCTTGTTTAAGAACCTGATTGTTTTTTTATTCTGGTGAGACCCCAGGGGACTGGGTCTGGATTCACCAGGGAATTGGTTAGGAGAAAGGAGGGAAGGGGAAGAGAGAGGCTAATTTCTCTCTGTGTTAGGATTACTGTCTCTCTCAGGGAGAATCTGGGAGGGGGAGAGAGAAGGAGGGTGGAAGGTGCATTTTCCTCTCTGTTTTAAGATTCAAGGAATTTGAATCACAGTGATCTTCCAGGGTAACCCAGGGAGGGGAAGCCTGGGAGAGGCAATTGTGAGGGAAAGGGTTTACTTTCCTTGTGTTAAGATCCAGAGGGTCTGGGTCTTGGGGGTCCCCAGGCAAGGTTTTGGGGGGACCAGAGTGTACCAGGCACTGGAATTCCTGGTTGGTGGCAGCGCTACAGATTCTAAGCTGGTAATTGAGCTTAGAGGAATTCATGCTGGTACCCCATCTTTTGGACGCTAAGGTTCAGAGTGGGGAATTATACCATGACACAGTCCAACAAGGGTTTACTTGGGAAAGGATAGTTGGAATAGTGGACTGCAGCTTCATCCCCATCAACAGCTCTGCAGGGCTGAATCCATTTGGTGTTGACTGATATGCTAACACAGTGAGATGAGGATCTGAGGATTTAGAGAGGAGTTGTTTTAAAGTTTTTACTGCACATTCTGCTTCCCCATTACTCTGTGGGAACAAGGGCCTGGATGTGATGTGACAAACTGTAGGTCTCAACAAATTTCTGAACAGTCTCACAGGAAAACTGTCAGAAACTACTTGCTCAGGAATCCCCAAATGGTCAAAGATGGGTTTTAACTTCTCCACAACTGCACTTGATGTCATGATGAGCAAGTTAGCAATTTCAATAAATCTTGAAAACTAATCCGTCACCAAAGGATAAGTTGTATTATACAGATGTAAAAGGTCAGTCCTGACTTTCTGCAAAGGTCTATCTGGTAGAGTGGATGTAGTAACAGTTCCAATGTGTTGGTACTCAATGGAACCACAAACATCACATTTCCCAACTCTGTAGTTGTTTACTCAGGTCAGGTCAAACAGACTGGTTAGCTCTCTCGCTACATTTTGTAATAACTTGGTGTGAGTCATGTATTCTGTCAAACATTTTCTGTTTCACTGATGTAGGGATAACCAGTCTGGACTCCTTCAACAATAGATCCTGGTTTATGGTAAGAGCCCCCAAAGCCACTCAACATAGATGCATAGGTGTTTCTTGCTTTGTCTGGGTTGTCCAACCCCTCTCTGCAATGGGTCATGACTCAGATCAGTACTTCAATCATCTGATTGCCTTCTCTGATGAGATAACTGGATCTGCAAATATGGGGAAAGTGGCATCATCCTCCCTGATTGAACTGACCTTGTTATCTCTAGCATGCTTGCTAGCATATATATACCTGCCCCTGGAAATTTCCACTACATGCATCTGAGGAAGTGGGTATTCACCCACGAAAGATCATGCTCCAAAATGTCTGTTAGTCTATAAGGTGCCACAGGATTCTTTGCTGCTTTTACAGATCCAGACTAACACGGCTACCCCTCTGATACTAGTCTCCCACAGTATTCTTGCCAGCAAGTTAAAGTATGCATTGGATTAATGGACTATAAACTGGCTAGATTGTAGGGCTCAACAGGTAGTGATCAATGGCTTAATGTCTAGTTGGCAGCTGGTATCAAGCAGAGTGCCCCAGGGATTGGTCCTGGGGCAGGTTTTGTTCAACATCTTTATCAATGACCTGGATGATGGGATTACTCGCACCCACAGCAAGTTCACAGATGACAATAAGCTGGGGGGGAGAGTTAGATAGGCTGGAGGGTAGGGATAGGATCCAGAGTTGTAAGGATTTATTTCTCTCTAGGCCGATCTGATCAGAAGATCTTGAGGAGCCTTACAGTTTATCTCCCACTGAGTCCCCCTTTTAAGCCCATCTATCAGAGCTGACTTTAATGAACTCCACTCACACACAAATATAAAATAAACAACAACACTTTATTTGCTAAGGGGAAAGGAAGGAAGGGAAAGGGGAATGGATTAATGATTCTGGAGATTCGGAATAACACACAGGCACACACATGCACTTATAATATAAGATGTTCTTCTACCTTTACAGATGTCAGTGATGAAGGGGCTGCAGGATTCAGATAACAGAAGCCAATGATGAACACCAACCATGGATGACAGATGAAATAGACAGGTACTTATCCCTATCTTAACTCCCACCCTAACCCGCTTTGCGTCGTCCTGAGTGCATGATTGTTGTTTTGGGAAAGAAAACTTGTATACATGTACCTGGTCTGATTAGTTAGATCAAACAAGCAACTCCAACTTAATTAGTAAGTAACTATTGCAGGCCAATAGCCATTGACAAGACTATATCGCACTACGAGAGAGAGCTAGACACCATAACCTCTGACAGCTCAAAAAGCTCAAGAGCCAGTGCCCTTGGCCTCTCCCCTCATTGATGTTTATAGGGAGCTGTTGCTGAGCAAGGTCAGATTCCTGCTCTTTCCATTTTCCTGCCTTTTCTAGGTACTGAGGAACAAGGACCTGACCCAAAATGGAGGTCGCCTTGTCCTTTTACCAAAACAAAATGGCCTTTTGATTTACAGAACTTATTTTAACTTTTATACATAATAATTTGGCAAACATGTAAACTAAAATTAACAGAGTGACCTAGACAAATTGGAGGATTGGGCCTAAAGAAATCTGATGAGGTTCAACAAGGACAAGTGCAGAGTCCTGCACTTAGGAAGGAAGAATCTCACGCAGTGCTACAGGCTGGAGACCAACTGGCTAAGCAGCAGTTCTGCAGAAAAGGACTTGGCGATTACAGTGGGCAAGAAACTGGATATGAGTCAGCAGTGTGCCATTGTTGCCAAGAAGACTAATGGCATATTGGGCTGCATTACTGGGAACATTGCCAGCAGATCAAGGGAAGTAATTATTCCCTTCTATTTGGCACTGGTGGGGCCACACCTGGAATATTGCATCCAGTTCCTCCTCCCTCCCCCCCACATACACACTACATAAGGGACATGGACAAATTGGAGAGAGTCCAGCGAAGGGCAAGGAAAATTATTAGGGGGCAGGGACACATGACTTACGAGGAGAAGCTAAGGGAACTGGGATTATTTAGTCTGCAGAAGAAAAGAGGGAGGGGGATTTGATAGTGGCCTTCAACTACCTGAAGAGGGGTTCCAAAGAGGATGGAGTTCAGATGTTCTCAGTGGTGTCTGTTAGCAGAACAAGAAGCAATGGTCTCAAGTTGCAGTGGGGGAAGTCTAGGTTGGATATTAGGAAGCACTATTTCACTAGGAGGGTGGTGAAGCACTGGAATGGATTGCCTAGGGAGGTGGTGGAATCTCCTTCCTTAGAGGTTATTAAGACCTGACTTGACAAAGCCCTGGCTAGGATGATTTAGTTAGTGTTGGTCCTGCTTTGAGCAGATGATTGGACTAGATGACCTCCTGAGGTCCCTTCCAACCCTAATCTTCCATGATTCTGTGATTCACCTCTCTCGTTTATTTTTCAGTTCTTACAGGTGTTTTTCTGTGATCGATAAAGTATTAAGTACTGCATACACTGGGGTAGGCAACCTACGGCATGGGTGCCGAAGGCAGCACACGAGCTGATTTTCAGCACTCACACTGCCCGGGTCCTGGCCACTGGTCCGGGGGGCTCTGCATTTTAATTTAATTTTAAATGAAGCTTCTTAAACATTTAAAAAATCTTATTTACTTTACATACAACAATAGTTTAGTTATATATTATAGACTTATAGAAAGACCTTCTAAAAACGTTAAAATGTATTACTGGCGCTCGAAACCTTAAATCTGAGTGAATAAATGAAGACTCGGCACACTACTTCTGAAAAGTTGCCGACTCCTGTCATATACAAAACCTTCTATGAGCAGCTCCTCCTGTTTCCTCTCTTCCTGTGGTGCATCCAAGATTGGGGACTGGAGATCATATCAGCTATAGTGAGGCTCTTTCCCATCATCTGAGCAATTGAGAACTAAATCTTCATCAGTCTCATTCTAAAATGTTATATCCTAAGTCAGTGATACTCAGACCTCAGTGGTTCAGGAGCCAAATTAGCTATCAACATTATCCAATAGAGTCACAGTAGTGTGAATTCATCATTTCATTTACTGTTTTCATATATATAATTCTCACAGCAAAATGACTGACCCAGTAGTAGTATTTTATCAACTACAATTGGTTGATAACACAACAAAAGCATCCTGATTTGTTAATAACTCATACTGATTAATAATTAAGTCACACAGTGTTTTAATATCATGTGCTGCAAAAAGCCACAGGCAACACTTGTGGCTCACAAGCCTCAGTTTGAATATCAATGTCCTAGGTGGTAACTCATCTGGGGATTTTTTTTAACCTAGGAAAGAGACTAGTCATTTGTGAGCAGTTTCCACGTGAAATGTTGTTCCCACAAGAAGGTCTCTGAACTGTTCACAAGCCCATATAATGGCCAGGACCTCTTTTTCTACTGGCGCATAGCACTGCTCTGTATTGGTGAGTGCCCATGAAGCATGCGCTCCTGGACACCAGAGTAAAGGAGACTGTTCCTGAAGGAGGACTTGCTGTATGCCATAGGGTGAGACATCAGCCAAAAGTGCGGTGGTTTGATGTGAGTTGAGTTATATAGGGCCAAAAGTGATGGGTGTTCAGGTCTTGTTCTATTTCTCTAAATGCCTGACTCTGTTTAGTTCCTAAATACCAGGAATTTTGTGGACTCAGGAGATCTCGCAATGGTTTTGACTTCTCCACTAGGTGAGGTAGCAATTTTCCCATGTGTGTTACCATATTCATGAATAGACATACCTCAGTGACACACTGAGACTCCTTCATCTGGGTAATTGCTGGCACTTTCTCTGGATTTGGTCTGACCCCGATCTAGCCTAGAAACTTAATTTTTTATTTTATGAATTCACACTTGTTATTTAGCAGTTTGCCTGTCTTCTCTAATCATTTCAGGACTGCAGAAAAGACATCGGTCATGTTGCGTTTGAGTTGATCCATAGATAAGGATGTCATCCATTCAGCAAAGAACCCCTACCAGACTATCTAGGAATTGTGACAGTTTCCTCTGGAAATATTCAGGAGCAGATGATATTCCAAATAGTAATCAGTTGAAACAAAACTTCCCAACAAGTGTGATGAAGATGGTTAACAGTGCTGATTCTGCAGCATGTGGTATTTCCAGAATCCCAGTTGAGCATCCAATTTTGAGAAGAATTTTGCTTCACTAAGTTATTCAAGGGTATGTTCCATGCAAGGGAATATGTCATTCTGCATTCTCAAGGTTTACAAAGATCTGCCTGAACACCATTGTGTATGGGTGTCTATTCTGGAAGTTTTATCCATTTTCTCCACTTGGCTGAGCTCTACTTTCACTCTGAGTAGTAAAGGGAGGGAGACTCTTCTAGATGTGAACAGAGCAAATGGTTTTGCATTTGGTATGAGCTTAGTTTCCCCAGTCTTTGGAACAATTTTGGGATCCTCTTAATCTCAGGTTCTAGGTTCATCTTGATTAGTTCTATCCTTATTATTAGATCTAGTGCTGTGATTGCTAGACAGCCCAGTAGAACAGTGCATAAATCATCTACAACATAGAACACTTGAGATGTATTCTTCTCTCCCAGTTTTGGAGTGGTCAGAATATTCCCTTTTCAAATTTAATGGGGACTGTCCCGAGCCTTTTAATAACTCTTTTGGCTCCTGAAGTTTTGGTGCATTTATCCTCTTATAAAGTGACTCTAGAATCACTGTTACAGTGGCACTTGTGTCTATTTTAAAGTCTCATACTTTCCCAAGGTTTCTGTGGTTTGTTGTGGTGTTCATCTAAAGATCCAAGGTATGCAATCACAGTATCGCCTAGGTCATCTTGAATACAGCTGCTACCATGTGTTTAGGCCAAGAGACTGCTGCATCAAATAATCTTTTTAGACATTTCCTGCATTGACTTGCTGGACAAAACCATTTCCTCTGCAGTGGTTTGCCATGCCAAGTGCTTTCTTGCATGTTCCTATTTTATTCTTTTTCTTTGCTTCATGTATGTATAACTCTCTCTAGACCCTGTTGTGTTTGTGCTGGTCTAGATGAGTATAGTTTCTGGGCATCCTGAAGTATTTTCCTCCCCATATCTATGACTTCTAATATGGGTCCCTCCTCAAAAGCTGTCTCTGAGGGGAGTCTGTTGCTCCTTTACATACCAACTTTGGAAGACTATAATCTTGGTTGTCTCTAGTATGAGGTTAGGCTCATATCTAAAGCACTAGTTCAACCATCTGTTATCACGACTTTTGGGACCCAGTTCTGCTCTCAGATACATGTCAGATATATCTCAGATCAATGTCAAATGGGAGTTGCACATTCATCTAAAGGCAGAATTTAATTCTTAAAGTTCTTTTGTATTCATGAGGTGAGTAAGACAAACATAAGCTAGTGACAGATATCATATATGCCTAAGAATCAGTGAATTGGTTCAGCTAAAATTCAAATCAAATGCAAACAGACTCTTTTTGAGAGTCAGAATTTCATGAAGCTGTCCCCACCCATTATTTTTCATTTCTGCACTCTTCAGAGCACTTGGGTTTTGAAATATCACCAGAGTGCCTGTAGTATAGATGTGAGTGCACTTTTTCAGACAAAACTCTTTTTTTCTATTGAAAAATGCAGATGTAGGACAACCAAAACATTTCATGAATTCATGTCAAATTCACTAAATTGTTTCATCCATGTTAGACAAATCATATATTTTAGGTGTAGTGTACACAACGTTAATGGGTATTATGCACACAAATTATAAGTGTTGTGAAGTTATGTTAACTGAATATATTATCCCCTAATTCTGTTCCCCCCCTCCCCCCGGTCAAGCATCATACAAGATTTTGCAAAACAGAGGTTAACTTTGGCATTAGAAAATAGGAAACTTGTCAAAGCAAAGATGCATGAATACTTATTGCCAAGTACAGTTGGGGAGTACTTTCATGGCTCATCAACACTTGCAATGTAGTATTCAAAACAAGATATTGGAAACTATAGGGAGGTACCAAGGACAACACTGGCACAAACTACTGGGTTAAATTTAAACCTTAAGTAATGTACAGGGAAGTTTTCCCTTGTGAACAACCACTATTTACACAGAAGCAGGTTTGAGGCGTATGTTTGAAGCACACCTTTGGTGTACAGTGAACATACTGCAAGATGAAAATTGCTTCCCAGAAGAGTATGCTCTCTCTCTCTCTCTCTCTCTTTTTGTACTGCTTTGTCTTTAAAAAATAAGTTTGGTTATTTTTTCTCTTGAACATTTATAATGAACTGTGAGTGTCATCAAACAATTGGGCACAGCTTTTAATCAACAGTCAAAAAATAAAAAATATGAGAACATTGAAATGTTCTATTGTTTTCAGTTTGAAACTACTTTTCCTTTTGAGTTTTACTTCATTTGCATTTTTAAAAAGTAAAAATATCAAGTAAAACGAACATTTCTTTGAATCCAAAATGATTTTTTTCTAATTTTTCAGTAGTCACCAAACAAAAAACCCCAGTTATTCACACAGCTCTACTGGGTGCTTCCTGCCCTACAAGAAGGAGGAAGTATTAGTAATCTCATGACAAAACTTGTTCTAGTGAAATTTCCAGAACTATTTTGCTGACCAGCAATTATGACTGTTTGAAATACTGTGAACAAAACACTCCTTGTCAGAAAATTGGGTTTTGTCAAAAAAATCAAAGTTTTTCCATAGGAAAAGATGGATCTTGGCAAAAATTTCCATCGCTTATGGAAATTGTATCTTCCTGCACCATGTTGCACCGTGGCAACTCAGCCACACAGAGAAATCGCAGTGCATTAGTGAAGATGGAGCGCAGCCAGGAAGCACAGCTCATGGAGGAGAGTGGAGAAAGGCACACAGAACTAAAATTCTCATGAGTCACTGCTGTGGCTCAGCCAGACACAGGGATTAATGTTGACCCAAAATAAAATGTCCGACATTTCCAAACTGAAGTTTTGCAACAAAAAGTCTCAATATTTTGACTGTCCAGATTTGAGCAGAAAAAGAAATGTCAAAATTTCAGTGTCTAGACAGATTCATAGACTCTAGGACTGGAAGGGACCTCGAGAGGTCATCAAGTCCAGTCCCTTGCCCTCATGGCAGGACCAAATACCATCTAGACCATCCCTGATAGACATTTATCTAACCTACTCTTAAATATCTCCAGAGATGGAGATTCCACAACCTCCCTATGCAATTTATTCCAGTGTTCAACCCCTTTTGACTTGGACATGAAAATAGCAGCTCTCATACTGAAAGCAATCATTCTACCTGCAATATTCACTTAGGACAAGTCCCAAATTCCACTGAAGTCACTAGTGAATTCCTGATTTGGATCAGGTTATATTCCATGTAAGGTTCACTTAAGCATAAGAAAATTGTTTATCTAAGCTTCTGAACTGAATGACATTTGGAGGTTTACCCATCACTGTAGTCGCTAATGTGAAAATGTTCCCCTTCTTTTTTCTAAAAAAAATATTCTATAATTAGCTTGCCTGGGCAGATATGAAGTGACAAGTAATTGAAAAAATTGACTTAGGGTGTTAAGTCTGATTATCCAGCTCTTTGAAAGACAAAAGGATGTTTATGTAAAAGTTATTAAAAATAAGAAGGAATCCAAATAGATTTTCACATAGGTTTTCAACTTGGGTAAGTAAACTTTGTTCAATATTGCTTTGACTATGTACTACTGATAAATATGATGAATATTTTTTGCTTGAATCACTTTCACGGGATTCATTATTTCTGGATGGCTCAACAGACGATAATAATAACAAATCACATACAGAGCATCTGAATAATCTTAAAATTTGGTATCTAGATTATCTTGACCATCGCAAAATTTATCCAATCATCTTCTTGATTTTGTACTGATCTTGCAAGAATACTAGTGAATTTACTAGTTTAACTTGGGTGGTAGATAATTGAACAATTAACTTACAAAAGTAGGGTTACTCACTTGATCACTCCAGGGGAGTAGCCAGCTGGAATTTACATTAACATAATATTAACAGTCTATGTTAAAAAGAATAGTGAGGAATTACATTATGAGAAACAGAGCTTGTTCAGGAATGAATACCCCCTCCCTATTTGTTTAGTTGTTAGACTGTAAGGCTGCATCAATTTCTTCACAGTTTTATTAAGTGAAGCTTTTCTCCATTTATCTTATCTGTTTACCACAATCAGAGTTTAGAATTTATGGAAAATATATATATCATTCTAAATAACAAGGTTAGCATACTACTATCATGTTAATCATCTCAAGCTATGCACTAAATCTTTTATCTTGTCTTTAATATGCAAAAGCAGAATAATCGCCTTCATTTTTATCCATTTTCATTTTTCATAGCCTGTATATTGTATAGTATGCACCTGATCCACAGCATAAACTGAGGAGCATAAACTGACCATTTGGACAATGAGAAAACTCATCTAGTTTTATTTGTTACAGTTAATATAACTGGGTAGATTACCAAAGGCTGTATCTAAGAAGTAAAAGTGGGATACAATCACTCTAGATTCAAATGCTCTGAAATGTGGTGAGGCCCTGCTTCAGGAAACTACTTAATGTGTTTAAATCCATTTATTCAGCACAATGCTTAAGCACATGCTTAAAATTGATCATATTCTTAAGCCTCAGTAGCTTCAATGGGACCAAAGCACATGCTTAAGTGCTGTCCAGAAAATGGCTACTTTCATGACTCAGGGCATAGATCAATATTTGAATTTCTCAGGTGACTATTTTTTCTATAATAGACTGGACCAAATCTTCTGATCCAACAACCCTTGAATTTTGGTGAAGTTTAGAATATTTTTTAGAATATTTGCAATTTGGTCTTATCTCTGTTAATAAAATGATAGGTAAATTATGGGTTTGAGCTAATCAATTGCCAAATCCACATTGGTTACTAATTAAAGAACCTTCACAAAGACCTAAAGTAGCCCGAAAAATAATTATCAGTATGTATTTTGAGAAAGCTCTCAAAAAGATCTCAATGCAATAGCACAGTCCCTGTCTCAGAAAAAGTGAAGCATGTGTTACTTGTAGAAACTAAAAGCGGTCTATTGTGCCAGAGAAAATAACTTGGTGAATTAAAGTGAGACTGAGAACCTCTAATCAATGGAACCAAGCTCTACAAATTTTCATAAGCTTGGAAAGTTTAGAGGGTTTTTCCTTCTGTAGAATATGAATCAGTAACCCTTGCTTAGGCTCCTTAGATTACAGGCTGACATATGTAAGACTGCTTGAGTAAAATATTCAATTTACCTGCATATAATATTACCCCAAGGGAAACCACAGAGATTTCTCTCTCATCTTTTGATAAAATTGAAATTCAAGCTGTTCTCTCAGAGGCGATAACCCATATGTACAAATCTTACAAGCTAGGGCCCTGCAATAGCTTACTAAAACCTAGCTGTGCCCAACTACTTGATTTATTCTGTTATGTTCTGCATTTGTAGACATTGAGGGCCCTGGTACATGACAGGGTCTGATAAGTGTTAGTGGAATACAAGTTTGTAATTAATTACTGCTATTATCGTCATCAATCTCAACCATGAAGCATCTAATTGAAAATGTAGGACTGTATCTTAACAGTGGACCTCATGTACATAAATGGGTGGAAGTGAACATCATAATCAGGTACTGGTGTACTTAGGCCTCTTTATAAAGGAACCTATTGCAGTTCTGAGACTCATTCAAAATTTTCATGCAAGTGTATGATTACTGTCTCTTTGTGGCCTAGACTGTGTCTTCTTTGTTTGGAAAGTGCCTAGCAAATTTGGGCAGTACTGCAACCTAAATAAATAATAAGGCACACATAACAAGGAGAGAACATGCCATTAATTGATTCTCTTAGCTATCAGCTTAAATGTAATCCTCTGTCCTTCATGCATAAGTTTGGGCTTCAGTGTGACTTTTATGAGTAGGGGACTCAGTGTCATATCAGGGGTGTGAATAAGCCATCCCCGGAGCAATGCAAATTACACCAACCTAAGTGTTGGTGTGGACAGCACTATGCCAGCAGGGAACTCTCTCCTGCAGGCATAGAGCATCTTCACTAGATGTGCTACAGTGGCGCAGCTGCACCGCTGTAGTGCTTCTAGTGTAGAGTAGCCCTCAGTTCCTGTGTCCTTCAGTTCCTATTTGAGGATAGCTATATTTGTCTGTATACAGTAAAAGCATCCATCTGAGAGGGAATGTTGGTTTACTGATATATTCTACAAAGAAAAAGAAAGCTCCCCTGGACGGGTGAGATTCAAACAGAGGTGAACAGTTACCTTACAAAAGAACTTAAAGTATTTCTCAAGACACATGTAAGGAAGCTTTGTAATTGTAAAGGAAAACTAAAGATAATGGATCTACTCACAGCAAATGGGATTAAATGCAGAAAGATATTACAGGAAAGATCTGAGACGAGCTTATGTGGAAATGTGTGACCTATCCATACTTAACAGGGTTAGCTTTATCTGAAAAAGAAAAAAAAACTGATTTTTGTCTTTGTTGTTGTTTCGCTGGATTTGTTAAATATCAGTGAAAATCCCTTTCTTGTTTAAGAGAAAAGCAGAATTTAAAGGGCTAGAATACAGCATGAGAGGAAAAGGAAGGTAGCAGATAGGCTGTAATGACTTGAAAAGATCATTTTCACCCTTTGATGTTCCTGACCAGGACATTAGGTAACTGCTAATTAGGGGCTTGTCAACACAGCCCCAAAGTGCACATTACAGGGATGTGAGTTGTAGCATGCCAAAAGTATTGTGCTGTAGCTGCCCTATGTGGACAGTGTTAGCATGAACCAAGAGGTACTTAGTTTGTATTAACATAGTCCTGTTTCAAACAGGACCATGTTAGAGCCCCATAGAGTCAGCACTGCAGGGCTGTGTAAATAAACCACAAGTCACACAACTGAGATGCAAATTAAATTAGGGGTATATAAAGCTTAAATGCAACAGGTACTTACAGAACAGAGCAGCACTGCACAACAGATAATATAAAGTGATGAAGAAGAAACTGCAGTGGGAATTCAGGAAGGCAGAAGGTAATCACTATAAGGCTGGGTGAAGTTTTTTGGACAAATAGTTTATTCATTGAAAATGCAATTTCCGTTGACCAAAAATTATTTACAAATTTCACACAAATTTCCCAATCATTTCAACTAAAAATAAATTTTGAGACAGATTCACAAGGAATGTATGTGCTATTCACAAAACAGCTGAAGAACAAAGCAGGGCTACTCTTCTTATATCTGTTAGCTCAGTGTTAGAACATCTGTCTGGGATATGGAAGACCGAAGTTCAAATCCACAGTCTAGAACAGCGTTTTATTGTTTCCTCCAGGTATGTGTCTTAACCATCAGATGATATGCTATTCTGCATATAAAAGATGTTCTACTTGATATAAAATACTTGAATAGTCAACAGTGACCTATTCAGGGCTCCAAGTTTTCTGCACTTTCTCCAGGTTGTTCCATCAGCAAGTGAGTTTTATGTGTGAATAATTTTATCTGGGAACTAGACTGAGTTTATTGGAGCATGGATGTTGTCTTCTAATTTGTTTAAAAAATAAATATTTATCTAAGAACTAGTCCACAGACATTTTAAACTATAATTTGCAGCTTAATCACTGAATTAAAACTCTGTCAACAAGCTCAAACCGTGAAACAAAATTCTGGAGGTTTAAAGTGTCCTGTGATGACACAACAACATTTGGAATGTATAACTTCTTGCCACTGGAATTTTCTGGTCCAAATGTATTGTTGGCAACTGATATGTGGCCTTTAGACCAACTGATGTTGGAGAGGCTATAAACACATCATAGACAATATGAAGTTCATCTGAGGAAAAAGTCATAGGAAATTAAAAACAGATCATTTTCTGAGTTTAGTGAAGGCAATCTAATGAAGTCCATCCATCTCAACAGATTTTCATAATCATCAAGTTCCACATTTGAGCAGCCCTCTTCAAGCTCATGCAAAAAATACAGAAAATTTGGTCACACTTTATATTATGATTCTGTTTATAAATGGCGTATAAAAGATTAGTAAATGACGAATAGATGCTAGAAGCAAGTTCCCAGCATGAGTGGTATTACTGAGTGTTATAGATGGTTATAAGAACATCAGTTAAAACTGTTTAGAGATGGTTATAAGCCATGATTATGAGCAACCTCTTGATTGCTTAGACTCTAACAATTTTAAAGAATTGATTAACCATCTATTAAAACATCTATTAATCATATATTAATCCTTTATAAACTATTTATAGATGGAACCTCAATAAAGTGTGACCAAAAAAGTCATTTTGTTAGAAATCTTGGAAAAAACACATTCCATATTAAAAATGAAAATGGTATTTTCCATTCATTTCCAGGATCTTTGGCAATATAAGTACATATAATAGATTTCTATGGGTAAAGAGAAGAGGGCTTAATTGATGAATGGTCACATTGACTTATCATTGGCAAGAAGTAAACATTACCTGCTGTCTGAAAACTGCTTGCATGTCAGACCAAGACCCAGAGTGAAATTAGGGTCTAAATAGCACTGACAGATTTAACAGCAGACATCTATGCTGGGGAAGAAATACAAGAAGAAGAATGAAGGAAATACATCAATATCCTTTTAAATTCTTTCCCCATTTTCAAGCAAACTGAGACAAAGATGCCTGTAAGGTGTAAAGCAGTTATTTGAACTCACTCACTCCTCTGGCAATATATGCCCCTCTCTTCTATCCCTGGTACTACATAGCCACGTAAAAAGACAAGAATAAAACATAATCCATGGCTGCAGAAAATGAGGACCTCTTCTTACAGTGTAGAATCTAGCTTTTAAACTACTTATTGATGAAGAAGAAACTGGAAAAGCATGTCAACTTTATGCACATATAAAACCTCACATTGTGTGGTTCTAGCAGAACCGTTAGAGCAGTAGGGTCATAATTTTTGAAAGTATGCTTTATTTTAGTTGAATTCATTAATTTATTATGCAGCTACCACTAGAATTGCAGGACACATGACATACATTCAAACCAGACTGCAGTCAACACCTGCCATCATCCCATCACCCACTGATCAGCTAGAGCTAGAGCTCAAACAAAGAAAACACAGCACTATAACTCCATTGTTTGCCTCTTCCTCCAACAAAAGCCAACAATAAAGCAACATTGGAAGGTGATATACAAGATGGTTAAAGTTACTTATCAACATTGGTAAGTGTGTCATGGTAAATGGAAGAGAGTCTGAATGTAGGGAAGTATAAAGGAGTCTAAGATGGTATCATACCAAGGAGATGGAAGAAATAGGGGGTGGCCTACCTTAATGGGCACTTCATACCATCTTGTTAACTGACTTACATTTCTTCTCCTGTTACTCTCCTCTATTCTGGCTTCTTCTCATGGGAGTTATGCATAGTATTCCCGATGCTTTGTCACCCTAAGCATGTCTGTACTCACATTCTACACACTGCAGCAAAATACGTGCGTCACTAGAACTACTATAAAAGTAAGTGCATAAGTGGTTGGAAACCCGTTCCCAGATAGTAATCAGTAGTTCACATCAAGCTGTAAGGGCATATTGAGTGGGGCCCACAGGGATCGGTCCTGGGCCCAATTCTAGTCTGTATCTTCATCAGTGATTTAGATAATGGCAGAGAGAGTACACTTATGTTTGAAGATGATACCAAGCTGGAATGGCTTGCAAGTGCTTTGGAGGATAAGATTAAAATTTAAAATGATCTGAAGTAAACAGGATGAAATTCAGTAAGGACAAATGCAAAGTACTCCATTTAGGAAGGAACAATCAGTTGCACACATACGAAACAGGAAATGACTGCATAGGAAGGAGCACTGTGGAAAGGGAGCTGGGGGTTATAGAGGATCACAAGCTAAATGAGTCAACAGTGTAACATTGTTGCAAAAATTAAAAAAAAATCTGGGATGTATTATCAGGAGTGTTGTAAGCAAGACAAGAAGTTGGCATATTGTGCTGCATTAGTAGGAACATTGCTAGCAGATGGAGCGAAAGGATTATTTCCCTGTATTCGGCACTGGTGAGGCCACATTTGAGCTTGGCGTCCAGTTCTGAGCCCCTCACTACAGAAAGGATGTGGACAAATTGGAGAGAGTCCAGCGGAGGGCAACGAAAATGATTAGGGGGCTGGGGCACAAAACTTATGAGGAGAGGCTGAGGGAACTGGGCTTATTTAGTCTGCAGAAGAGAAGATTCACTGATGCTAGCTCTCATCTAAACTAGTGTGCTATATCTAGTGTAGCCAGGGTAGCATGGGCAGTGGTGAGCAGCAGTAGAGGCTGGTCACCCTGAATATGGACCCGGGGGTTCACTCAGGCCAGCTAGCACAGTGTTGCTGCTGCTGCCCTGGTTATTGCAGTTACATAACTATTTTTAGCATGCTATTTTTAGAGCTAGTGGGAGTATGGATATACAAGCTGGGAATCACACTCCCCGTTCATAGCGTAGAACCTTAGTTACCACCTCCCGGGGGTGGCTCCAGGCAACAGCACACCAAGTGCATGCCTGTGGCATGCAAAATACATAGAGCCGACCCTGCCACCTCCCTAAAGGTCAGACCTGAAAACCGGTTTGCTCTGGGTGGAAGCCATCTCTTTGTCCAAGGCTGCTCCATTTAAAGTTTAATGACCTTCTGTTAGCCCTGTGTCGGATCCAAGAATTCATCCTGTTACCTCCTGTGGGGTTTAGCTCAATATGGAAGCAAATGACAGCAGAAAAGGCAAAGACTAACCTTGCAATCAAAATGGGGTTTGCAACTTGATAAAAATACATGCAGAGTTCACAGTCTTAGACAGAGTTAATAAATTGTGCATAGACAAGTTTCCCCAAATCATCACAGTAACATTTCAAAGATTTTTCAGTGCTAGACTAACTCTGTTTCCATTATTACAATACAACTTAAATGAGTTTTCTTCATTTCCTGATGGTATTTCTAGTCATTTTTTTTTAAAGTTTCACAAAAACTAATCTAAATTTTTAAACTACCAGGGTCCTGTTTAATAGAAGACTGAATGAAAGTTGAACAAATACATTCAAGAACAGAGGAAAAAAGGAAACTAGAAGACAGACATATGAGTAAACTCTTAGCATTCCCTAATTATTACTGGAAATGAGTCTCTGTCTCAAGTTTAATTTATGCTTGCCCCATGTGAAGCCCCTTGAGCTAATTTAAATGGAATCTGTAGGTGGTCTGGTCCTAGCAATGTATGCACATTAAAAAGATGCACTTTTTATGTAATGTAAATAGGAATCAGATAAATAGATCATTAAACCATTTGATGTCTAAAAATGGAATTCTCTTCATTAAGTTTGCCAACTCCATAAGTCAAGTAATAACTTGGGGAGAGTATCCGAGGAAGAGAAAATATTTCCCAAAGTCCAGAGTCTAAAGCAGTACTGGCTAGTGTGCACCTACCATGTGAAAATCAAGTCTTATGCCTTTAAAGGTGTCTCAGCTTGGACACCCAAAAATCAACTAATCACTTTTGAAAATCTATGCCCCTGTCTTCAGTTATAAATACACAAGTCTCTTCCAAAAAAAAAAGTTTAATTGAGAGTATCTTCCATTAAAATAATATAATCACAGAAATATTTCCACAGTAAACCTTACTTGTGTCCTCTTCACTACCAGCACTAAGTATACATGTGGAATATCATGGAGTTACCTTATAACTCCTCTTATAACTGCCAATTTTCCCTTGCCATTGCCATAGCAACGTTAATTCTGCTGGCACATTGGGAGAAGTGACTTCTTCAAGCTTGTCTACTGCAAGGGGTAAATGATTGTGACAATTGTCACATAAGTGGGGTCTCTTCTGGGATTCTAACTCAGATGCTCAGAATGAAACTTCATCTGTTCAGAGGAAATATGTAATCCATCAGGCAGTGTGGATTGCATGTCTTCTTTATTGGGTGATCTGTAGAGAATATGGATATAAGTGACTAAAAAGAGAATATCTGTCCCACAAGAAATATCTAGTGTATTGGCCATAATGGGGTGTTTCAAAAGCATCTTCCACTAAAGTTTTAATCTTGTTACCCCAACCCTTATGGGAAAAGGAAGAGCCAAATGAAATTTTAACTACATTTGAACTATTCTTCTTTCATATTATAATTGTAAAAGGGGTCAAATTTATAAATTTGTCAGGGTGCCAGTTAGCTGAAATCTAACAAACTAGGTTTTTCAATATATTAGAATCCAATGGGATAACGCCTGTTTTTGAGTCCAGGAATCATTAACTTATTAGTTTAATGCTGCGTTCTTTTCAGGTCAACTTTTAACTTGAACAGTATTTCCTCAAATCGGACACTTGCTTATTCTTAATCAATCAATTTATTAATTCACCCAGAACCATATTAATATATATTCAGTAGTTTACCACTCAAATGTAGACACAATCAGATGTGAGTACTACACACACACAATACAGTCCTGCAAACAATTATGAGACTACCATTGAGGTTCAGTGGTTATATCAAAGAAAAATACTAAAATTATCAAGATTTCTTATTACATTTACTTATGACCAGCAATTTTTAGTTCTTTAGTACCTAACACAGTTACCACACCTGCAAGAGTACACTTGTCTTTAAGGCACTTCGAAGTATGGTTACTTCTCTTTGACTACAATGGTCCAAAAGGGACAAGTTTAGACTATCAAAAGCAATTCCTTAAAACACTTTTTTTCAACATCTCTTAGACCAATTTGCTTTGACTTAGAAAGCGTTCAAATCTAAAGTATACTTACTTGGTCTCACTAGAGAGTGTAGTGCTGCTGTAGCACTTTAATGAAAACGCTCTATGCCAATGGGAGAGAACTCCAATCAGCTTAGTTAATCCACCACCGTGAGATGCAGTAGCTATGTTGGTGAGAGAAGCTCTCCTGCTGACACAGCACTGTCTACAGATGTCCTTAGGTCAATATAACTATGTCGCTCAGGGGTGTGAATAATCCACACTCCTGAGCGACATAGTTATACCGAAGTAATTCTGTGGTGTAGATCAGGGCTTAGCAAGATAACCTACAATTGTTTCTATTAAAGAATAAAAGGAGAAATACAGTCTGAGATAAAATATCTCCACTTCTTATCCTCTTAACCCTGGATCAGGGAAGACTTCTTTCTAGCTGGCTGGTCCAGGTGCCAGTTGAACATAGAATTCTGCAGCTTCTTGTGTTGGGTTCAGTCAACTCTTGAGTGCCTAGTGACCTCAGATTATATACCCTATTTTCGGGGCTGGTTGGAGGGGGGGCACCCTCTGATTCCTATTTGACACATGCCAAGTGGGTTCTCAGATTTCAGCTCTTAGTGTGTCTGCTGCTTTCATTGAGATCCAGTAGATGGTGGTGATGTATATCAAATTTCCTTAATCCTTTTCTTATTGGAGACTTTTTAAGTTTTATTTATATGAAGGGCTGTATTTCATTATTTGCCCCTACTGTCAGTTGGGATCCCACCTTTTAAGCAATTTCCCTTAATATCCCAAAGCTATAGTCTGGAAGCATCTGTCAACATTGCTACTTCCTCATGCCAGACAAATCCTGTTATTTCTAGAGTGCAACAATTATTTACAATGAAAACCAAGAAAATCCTTATCATCTTCTAAATTTGGAGGACGTACTCTGTACGTTCTTTGATTATACTAAGCATTTCACATTATTTAGGACTGACAAGAGAACAAACATTTTCCACATACAGAAGGCTATTGATCTGATTCACATGGCAAACAAATATGCAGAATCTAATTTTGAGGTGAAAGATTATTCACAGTACATTTGATTTACAGTATCCTTATATCAAATTATAATTTGAGGTGAAAACATGTGGCTTGGATATCTTGGGGTAACAGTTTGCCCAATTTGACCTTTAATCTTACAACCACATTTCTAGTTAGTTAGTTTAATTTACAGCTCCCCTACTAATCTCTTCTTGATCCACTCAATGTGCAATGGTCCACTTTGCAAAGGAAAGCAGGGTATGACTGTTATTTAGTAGCTTGGAGTTGTTTAAGTGGTTTTGTAGGGAGAAAGAGGTTTCTACATATGCAAATAATGAGAGATCACTAGGTAATTAACAATACCATCATTTAGCCATTTTAGTTTCTATAATTGGGGGAGGGAACACTCGACATTGGCAGATCTGTGGTCCTTAGACCCACAGTTGTGAACCATTTTCTTATTGTCTTAAAATGTGGATTCTATCTTGGGATGAACAAGTGGGATAGCTTTTCTAGTTTTTGAGGACCAGAAGGAATCATTAGTTATTAATCATTCAAGACCCATCAGTCCCCTATATCCCTTACAGTATGCATCAAGTCAATATCTAGATTATTGAGCTATCTAATTGCTGCATCATAAAGGGTAGCAAGGTGTTGTAATCCACCCTCCAATCTTCTAATTGTGCTCCTCCACTACGTGTTTGATCATATGCATCACTGCCCCGGAGTCACACTGTGAAGACTGGGCTAAGACAAATTTCTGCTTTGTGACAGCAGCTCTGCCAGTTCAGAGTCAGCAGCCTGTTAAGACTAGTCCAGAATCTGCATTCCAGGTTGCAAATAGGCAGATGTAAATTATGCTGATGAATTTCAGAAGACCCATGCCTCTGTTCTAGAATTGAGACCACTCTGCAAGGACATAGCTGCTGGCTGTGAGAAACTGATGAAGATGTTCAGTCCTAGTGGTCAGAGCCAGAATCAGACATCCAGGAAGGAGTTGGAGTGAGGCTGGAGGCTGAAACAGGGTTGGAGCAGGAATAGTAATATGGCAGGATCAAAGAGCAGGGCTGGTGCAGCCAGGACTTAGGAATTCTGTTGCCACTGTTAGGCAGGAGTGAGTTCCAAGCCCTGGAATAACACTGAGTAGACTAAGATGCTGTTCCTCCTGTGAGGCTTACATACCTGGTCTCGGAGTCACAAGACCAGTTCCTGGTTTGTGGATTGGCTGCAGCCTAGCACAGGAGTGACACATCACCTTTCACTGTCCCTGATGTTCTGTTGTTCTTCTGAGACTGGCACTAGGCCAGCAGCAGTAGACATGAGTGCATGAACGGCCACCACGAACTACAGGTGTAGGTGTTTTCTTCTGTAGGCAGGCAGATCTTCTTTATCGGAAGAGTGAGTTGCCTGTCTGCACCTACTGGTACCATTGTCAGCCTTGTGTGCAGCAGGTTGTTTTCGTCAGTCATAGCCCTCCATGAAGTTTTAAGAGTAATGGCATCTCAATGTTTAAGGAAAAGGAATGGATAGTACTCCACACAGACTGTAACGGGCTGACCGGCCATTTCATTACTCACATGAGAAGGTTGTGACCACCATTTTAGACTCACTTAATGCAAGTCTCCACTGATGAGGGTAAGTGGCCAAAGCGTGTGTGTCCTGGCTGAGTGACACTTTGATATTGTGAAGATCATTACCCACATCAGCATGACAGATGTCAACAAACATATATGTACTTATTGGCCTTAGTTGTTGGTATTTAAAATATATATCTTTTAACAGGAGAGGAGATGGAGCATATCCTTGAGGGAGTCCATTACGGAGATGCATAAGCCAGCTGATTTTGTCTCTAGCTTGCAAGATGAAGCTCTGATTCATTATTATTTTCATTATGAACCAATCCATGGGCTTACAGGGAATAGTCTGCAACAGCCTGGCAGTCAGCCCCAGAGGCCAGACAGTATCATATGCTGATGACAGCTCCACCAGGACGATACCAAGCTTCTTGCCCTTCTTGAAGACATCGTTGATGTCTTGTGTTAGGGAAATGACTTGAGCTTGAAGCCAGCCTGAAAAAAGGCAATTGTGGTTCAATAATGTAAGTGATGTGTGTCAGAGACTCTCCATAAGCTTGTATGTGATCCAAATGAAAGAGCTGTGTAATCTAATTTTAGCAACACAAGCAAGAAGCTGCTATTATCACTGGCATTAATGCTGATTTTGCATTTAACACATTTGTAAGAAGGTTGATTTTCTTTGCACAGACTTGGGTTACGTGTTTGGGGAAGACAGGACATTGCCAGAACTGGAGGCACGGAGGCCTGCATGTGAAAAGGCAACAGGAAAGACTCAGCTATGAGAAGAATTGGTCCTGATTATCATTGCCTAATGTGCTAGAATGATGCTGAAAGCACAGCAAAACAGGCTGTCCTAGGATGATCCAGATATAACATAGTGTAGAGGAACCAGCCCAGGCTCACTTGGAAGGAAGATCAACCAGACACACCTCCTAGGTAAAAGTGAGTTTCTGGGGAAACCGGGAGAGCCTGTCCCACAGGCCAGTCCTAAATAGCCCAGATGGATACCCCTTTTTGTAAAGTGTAAACTATTTCATTTTGAGGTGTGAACCTTTCTGCATCTGCAAGTACCTGTGCACATCAAAAGAGGATTTACCTAGACCCAGAGAGTGTTCTACAGTCCAGTTGTAACATTCCCCTGAAATTTGTGTTTTGAACTTATCTGCTGTTTAACTAAGTAAGTCAGAGAGTGAATCTGTGTATCCTGGAATTGTGATTGGCATCTGCATAAAGCGTGCAGGCAGGTGGTTAGATCATCAGTATACAGTTCCCCTGCTCCATGTTGCTATTCATACCACTTCTTATATTAGGTGGTGGTGGGGTGCTCTACTGTAAATTACATTCTCCATCTGAAATCTAATGTAGAAACCCTGCAAGGCACTTATTCTGCACCAGCTGGAAGAACAGGAGTCCCAGCATCTGATCATTCATACACTCTCATGCCTGCCCATCTCAAAACTCTATACAGTGTTGTTTTAGCCTTGGTAATCCCAGGATATTAAAGACACAAGGTGGGTGAGGTAATACCTTTTATTGTACCACAAGTTCTGTGTAGCTCGAAAGTTTGTCTCTCTCACCAACAGAAATCTAAAAACTGATTGAAATATTTCAACAATTACCCACAACAACTCAGGCTTGCTAGACTCTAGGAAAGCCAGCTCCATGATCATATTAGCTTTTTCAAATGGCATCAAATACCTTTCTTACTACAGTATAATTCAAATAACCCAGGGCAAAGTAATTGTCTTGAATATACAGGTCCATTTCAATTTGCTAGTTAAAACTTACAGACCGCTTTGCCACCGAATGAAGCTGTTTACAGACAGTCGGTACAGGCAGAAAATTATGGAGTGACAAAAAGAAAACCACATCAAGTAATTTCTTGGCCATTTGCCATCTACTGGTGGTGACAGCAGCAGTTCAGATAATTAAGATCAGAGTCACTAAATGTTCAGTTATCTTAGTTATGTAAATTGACATCAACCACGCATGAGTGGCTTAACACTTGGTAAAACTAAAATACTTTTATTATCTCTTATTTTCTACCTATGATAAAGTTCTGCCTAGTTAATTAATATTCCATTCCACAGAGATGTAATAGAGCTTATGCTATTGTGTGGGAGAATTTTCCACATCTCTCTTCACATGGTATTTAGCAGTGTACTAACTTCAGCTGGCTGCACTACTGAGAAATTGTCAGTTTCAGGAATTTTAGAGATTAAATCTACTGCAGTATGCAGAGCTATACCTATTTAACAGGACCTAGTACCCAAAATAGATTTCATATACTTAAAGTGCACTGGACACATCAGATAGATTTTCCTGGAGCATCTTTTTGGCTGGAACCATCACCCTTTTCCATGGAAATAACTGTAATTAGTTCAGATGAAAATTATGAAATGCTGCTTTATCATTCATCAGGTCCCCTTGAATGTAGTGAACCAAACCCATCCTTGATGTAAATCCTTTGACAAAGGAGTTACCCCCAGGATGATTTAAGCCCAATATATCTACTGTTTAGGATTTCCATATTATTTATTGTATGTTCGTTTGTACAGGTTAAACCACAAAAAAACCTTAACCACTTCCATGCTGGGCTTCCACACCAAATGTATAATCCTGTGTTCTACTAACATCCTACTGAAATCAGAATGGAATGGCCTGATTTAGCCAGCAGCATTAGAAATGCATTTCCCAGTGTACTTGGCACGTTCAGCATCAGCACATTGGTACCAATGGGTCTTGTACAAGCCCATAACAAAAGTATCTTATACCCTACCAGAATTTACCCGCTGCTACATAGTGGGGATTGCTCAGCTGTCACAGGTTTAGCCATTGCAGCTGTGGGCTGTGATCTCCCATCCCCTGGGAGTCATATAGGTGGCACAGTTCACTGTTTCAGGAGCAATTTTTACTCTATGAGTGTCAGTTATTGACTTCTCCTTCCAAAATCCTATCATCAATTTACACCAGAAAATATCCCTCTGTGGGATGGCTGCATCTGTTAGCGCACACAAATAACTTCTTGGGTATCTCCAAATCTTTCTGGAGAGGAGGGGCAGGAATACCCATGTGATAATCATTGATGGCATAAATATAGGCGAAACTGTGAATTATAGTAATTATGCAAGGCTTCACCAGACTGCCAGCTCTCTTGTAGTGTAGTGACAGCCAGTGAGAAAAAATAATTACAGCTAAGAAGATGCCAGAGAAGCAGAGAGGATGACTGACTTCAGTGGGAGCTGGTAGGTGCGCAGCACATTTAAAAATCAAGTCACTTGTTTAAGTGCGTAAATGAGGATTTAGTAGTCTAACGTTATATGCCAGTTTTTGAAAATCTTGGCCTTCATCTCCAGAATGCTTTAATGGGAGCAAAAATCACACATCCTTTCTCTCATCATTTGTCTGTCTTGTCTGTTTATACTTTGGTACACGTATTGTCTTATGTGCATATAATCTTCCAGCACAATGAGGTCTTGATCTTGGTAGGACCTCTGAGTACTAGTGTAGTACACATAAAAGATAGGAAGAAAAGAGAAAGACAGGATGAGGGTCACTTGCACAGGCTCACACGGTGTGCACAACTTGATGTTTTGAATCATTTAAGTATTTCTGAGCCTGATTTACAGTTTAGAGGATCCTTAGTATAAAAGAGAGGGACTCTTGGTTTAAATGAGAAACAGGGCCTTTTGTCTGTCATTTGTAGATATTTTTAAATTTTAAGGTTTAAAAAAAAACCACACACAACATACCACCATGTTCCTTTAATATTAACCTCCCCCATCCTCTGTGCCCCTGTTTCAGAAAAGTGACCTTGGGTTCATTTCTATTATATTTCTCTTATTATTATTTACTTACTTCCAGCTGCACAAATGTAACTGAGGGCGAGATTTAGCCTCACTGTATTTAAATGTACCTTCTTATCAACATTTAAAAACAATAAATGAAGTTTTTTTGTAAATCTCTATCATGTTACAGAGCAGACAAGATCATAACAGCAAATGTTTCCTAAGGACTAGCATGTAAATACTTAGTAGTAGGCTTTTAAAAGTGTGCATTATTTAATAGGCAGCCTGCAGTAGCTCCAAAGAAATTGTTGCAGTCCATAATGTCAAGTCCTACTTATAGGCACTTTACTCTATAGATTTTTAAGCTGACTGAACTGCTACAGTACATTAGTCTATCAGGTACTACATATGCATGGGAAATCTGAGTGCTCAAATTTGTGAACATTGTGCTGAACTTACTGAGCATGCAGAATGGGATTTAATGAACCTCCAAAGAAAGCAGTGTTTGAGTTATGCAAATTAGCTGCAAACTGCTTGAATTATCACCTAAGAATTTTTTGTTTCCATGATCGGTACATACCTTTCTGAGACTTGGCTCTCACTGAAGATCTAACAAGAGTCCTAGAAGTGTTACGCTGATATAACCAATACTTTGGGCAAGTTTACTAGTAGGAAAATTCCTTAAAATAGAGTGAACAATGCAGAATCTCTCCAGACAGCTAATACCAGAATCATAATTACAATTACTTAAACTGGAAACTTGTTTATGCTCGTCCACTCTCAAACAGGATTGTACCAATTAATGTCAGTGTCCAGTGCAAAGAAGCCTTGTTTCAAATGGTGAGTATATTAAAATACTCAAAATTCTCTTCTGCAAGCAATTTTCAAACAATCTGCAGGTGGAAATATGTTGGCAGAAAATATTAACGGAATAAGTCTGAACATCACATTTATAGAAACTGAGCTGTTCAGACAATTTGTCAACAGAAAAAAAGTGTAAATTCAATATCTAAAGTATATGCTGTGAACATTCTGTTTTAGTCTTCATTCTCCTTTTCCACAAAAACAAGTCAATATTGCTATGGGTGCGGCTCCTAAAAAATTCCCTATGACATCATTTAGCAGAAAGGATTGCTTAATGTTGTATATTGTCCCACAAGCATAGAGCATGTTCCTGAAACTTTTACATTGAAAAAGATGTTAACAGAAAAACTAACAGAAAGAAGCCATTCAGCATTATTATTTTGTGTCTGCTACTCAATATACTCAGAAGTGTTGCAGAAGCAAAATACCCAAAGCTGAATGGCTTGCCTGCTCTTAGTTATCAATATATTTCTCAGGGGAGTCATGGTTTTAAGGTAAATATTGAAAGATGCCTGTTGCTAACATAAGCTACCAATTTATTGCACTGATTAATGTGGCTGAAATTAGACAGATGACTTGATAACCCTTTCATTCCTGTCACAGGGTTTTAGCTACCGGGTGTGCCTCTCTGCTTAGCATGTCTCCATGATCCCTAAGTCACAAACATACCCAGGTGGTTTTCTTTTTCACCTTTTTTCCACAGTTCTCCAGCAAATGGAATATGACACAGACATACTGTAGCAGGAGCTTTCCACACAGCTTCTGTCCTCTGCACAGATCGCCCTCTAAGCTCCTCTCCCATTCTCTCTCTCCTTCTTGAGTTTTGTGGCCTAGCAGTTCCTGAATCTATGGCTGCCAGGCTCTGTACTTCATATCTAGTTCATGTCTTAGTGTCTCACTTTCCTTGGTATTCTTAAAGAATTGCAGAAGACCTTATTTATTTATTTTTTAAAAAATTATGTCCTATTTTCCTTGTATTCTTAATACATATTGCAAAGAGAATTGTTACTCTAAGGCCTCTGAGTGTTTTATATTAACACCTCCTTTCACTGATACACTCTTTACAGTCCCAAAGGGTATTATCTGTCTTTTCCTGGACATTATGCATAATCCATCTTTACGTTTGTTAATTAGAAATAGATTAGTATTTAATCCACAATGCCCTGTTAGAATTCTAACTACAGCCACTTCACTCTTCTTCTCTGTGCCTTGGATTATATCAACATTTTCAACTGCTATTCTACTTCTCAGAATCCCTTTCCCCTCCTCCCCCATTTCGTTTGCCCACAGTTCTTGCCATTCTTACTTAGCTCATTTTTTATTAGGTTTTTAAATTCCAGTTTGCTTAACGGGATCCCTAGGTCACCTTGTTCATGATTAAACAGTACATTTTCCCTGTCCGGCCTCCACATTGTTGCTTTCAATCACTACATGGGATCCATGCTATTACTATAGTTATATCCAATTGCAACCGTTTGGTTGTTAGCGGTAATATTTCATTAAGAATATAATTTCTGCTGTCAAATTTACCATTCTTAATTCATTGAGCCCTGATAAAGACTCAGAGAATGGCCACAGCAGCTAGCCACACAATAAAGCCCAGTTTAGTGGTAACATAATCTCTGTAAACTCACCTGTTAACACTGATACAAATTAGCCATCCCTATGGCTTTCTTTAGTCTGAGTAAAGCATGCAGATAGAGGTGGCCACTCATCCTATTGCTTGCACTATGGAGCCATCTGTATATATTTGGCAATAATGTCCCCACTTATGATAAACATATTGATTTGCTATAGCTTATATATTTATCATTCTCCTCTTTTATTTATTTCATTATATAATTTCATGTCTAGCTTGGAGGAAGGGGATTGTGGGGATGGCTTTCCAGTGATAGAAGATTTTCTCATAGCTATACATTTTTGTTTCTTTCAATCCTCTCTTTTCATTGAGATCCTTTATCCACTTCTGTACCCTACTTACATGGGGAATTTTGAGTTTGTCCTACTTGGCATCCACTTAATTCCCAACAATCATTATATATTAGCTTTGTGTTGTCATCTTCGCCATTACCTGGAACTTTGGCCCAGAAGATTAAGTCTGAAAAATTCATTTTAAGTGTGATAGACATTTCAGTGGCTGCCCTCTGTAGTACACACAGACACATTGTCATGAAAGCACCACATGTGACACGCAACACCTGTGCTTTGATATTGTCTAGTTTTCTTAGATTTGTGTTCTCTGCTGACTCAAAGGACTGGCATTCACATTCAATTGGTCTAATTAGCCCGCTGTATAGCATTTCCAGTTTTCTTATCTGCTCTCCAGGATGTTTCAGAGATATATTTAAATAAGATCATTCTGCCTTTGCACTTATCTTTAATATTTTCAATATGCTCCTTCTAAGTGAGCGTGCTATCAAATTTCACACCTAACAATTTGTAATTTTTCACTATTTATCTGCTCATCATATAGATGTACCTTCATATCTTTTTCGATTTTCCATATTGTGAAGATCATTCCCTTAGTTCTGTCTATGGAGAATTTGAAGCCCCGCCTACACTTAGGTGCCTCATTGAAAGTGCTTGAAAGATTCAAGGTTTCTGCTTTTGATCCAGATGTTATTTGCAAACAACTGTGACGTGTTCCCTATTCTTGTACTCATCTCCTTAGGGAGGTTATTTGTCATGATGTGAAAGAGGGTTGGGCTAATTACATTTCCCCTGTGGAGTTCCATTTGCAGTTGATTATACATTGAGAAAATAAATTTCCCTATTGGAACTTTTGCTTAAGAATTCCCTCTATCCATCTGTACATTCTTCCTATAATACCTAGAGAGACCACCTTATGACATAGTCCCTCTCTCCAGAATGTTACACACTGGGCTTTTTCTATGTCCAACAAGGTTACTATCATGAATTCTTTGATCCTCGTGCTTCTGTTTCTATCCTTACAATGTGGTCAATCACGCACACTCCTACCTCTTCTGAACCCTCTTTGCATTTCATCTATGAACCTGTTTCTTTCAAGGCATGCTACTAACCTCTCTGTTTCCACTCTTTTCATGATTTCACCTAAACATGCTATTAGGGCAATTGGTCTGTATGCCTGAGGTCTTGAGCACAATTTACCTGGTTTACTCATTGGGACAAAAATCACATTACCAGTCCTTAGGTATTTCACCTTTTCTCCATATGTGATATAAGTTTAGTATCACCCTCAAACTTCCTTCACTTAGGTGTTTAAGTATTTCAAAACTTACTTTGTCCTTGTGTAGGTGGTGCTTATGTTCCTTATTAACTCCAAAAAGGGATTTCTTATATTAAAGTTTTTAGTTAAAATAATATCCACATCCTCCTCCAAACACTTCATCATCCATAATTATCTCTAATGAATGTTCTTTTCCTCTCCCTAATTTAAAGCATTATTACTGACTTTTGGAAACACGGGGACCAGAATTCCCCCTTCTTCTTTATTAGAACTTATTATGCCATACCTTGTAACTGCAAGGCTTTGTATTATTGGCTCTTGCTCTTTATTCCATTAATTTTCCTAGTTTGTTTATATTCCTCTGCTGTATTTCTTATCTATGATCCTAAAAGCATCCCAGTGCCAGTGGGCAAGGGGCTCACTGGTATGAGGAATGGAGTTTCAGTTGGCCTGACCACTGTGGTGTACCCCAACTCACTATGGTTATAATCTGTATTTGAAAGGTGCCATGTAATATGTTGGAAAACCAAACTCACTAATCATTAATATTCTTGTGTGATGAATGTATTAAGAGTTATGGATATATGCTGGAATGATGACTTAATATGTTTAAACCAGGCATGTCAAGGGAAGTTGGATAACTAGTCTGCCCTAAACAAAAGGTATGTGTATTTGTTTCTCTGGCCAGCCTGATCTATGGGACTATGAAGGTCAATTTAAATATTAAGTAAACAAATCTATCAATCTAAAAAGTCGGGGAGGAGACAGCATGACATCTTCACCCAGCAGGAGAGAGAAGCTTGGTCTGGGTTTTACTTTTCAAAGAATACATTACAAAGATCCAAACATGGGAGTGGGGGTGGGGCTGGGGGCTGAACCTCAAGTGATAAGCAATAAAATCAACTTATTGTATACAGTATTGTATTATAAAAGTTGACTGAGGTGTTTTATGAAAGTCTGACACACCGGTGATTAATATCATAAAAAATGTACATATTAATACTATAAGAAAGTATGGATATTCGGTGATATCTACACTCTCTGTCCAAAGAAAGGGAGAAAACAGGCTTCTCCCAAATAGATAGCTCTGACTTTCCCTTCTACCTGTCTTCTATGTAAATTCAGCATAGCAGAATCAAACCATTGGAATCCTCATTTACACACAGGGGGATGGGAAGCCCACAGAAAGGGCTCTTAAACATTGAACTTGAAGATACAAACAAGACCAAAGCCATCTTTTGGCATCCATTAAAACAGACACGGAGGAACAGGGCTCTTGAAGCTGAGAGAGATGCATCCTTCAAACAACGGGGGATTGAAGTGTCTGGAAACTGAATACAGGTGATATTTATTCACCTAGCAGATATTTCAGTTGGAAGACAAGGGAAACCAGCCCGCTGTGCTTCTATAGACAGTCATGGACAGAGAAATTCAGCTATGACTGGAAAGAAGATTGGTAAGAAAATTACATTGGACAAAGCCATTGTAAAGTTAAGTCTAAGCCACTAGATATTATTTTGTTTTACTTGTAATTCTTTATCTTCATTTCTTATACTTAACTTACTTAATCCTATGTACATTTTTAAAATATATATATATTATATATTTTTACTATAAAACCAACTCAGTGCTGTGTTTGAAACAAAAGGGTGTGTTTACCCCCTGCCCCAGCTAGTTAAAAGAGCATCATAGCTTATTAACTTGTGTCTTTAAAGGAACAAACTAACCTTATTTTTTCTCTGAGATGGCTGGACTTTTCGGGGTATATAGTTTGGGGAAAGTTCGACACTGGGAGTGTGTTGTTACAACCTTGCTGGTTGTAACCCCGGCAGGTAGAAGCCAGAGTGGAGCAATAGACAGGCTTCTACGATCAGAGCTGCTGAACCAGCTGTCTGCCACAGAGACTCATGGGTATGACCTGCATGCTTGTAGGCTGGCTGGGAGCATTCCAGGCTGGAAGCTACAGCAGCAAATCACTATGAGGTTGCAGAGCAAGTGGTGACAACCCCTCACTGGTCTGAATTTCACCCCAGAATTTGACAATCTTTGCTTACTCTTCCACAGTATGTTCCTTGCCTTTCTCTTTTTATAGCCCTTTGTACAATGTCCTTACTTTTTTCACATTTCATTAAATCCTAGCTATTTATGGAATTTTTTGCTCTCTTGTATGCCTTATTCCTTTTCCTAATTATTTCACAGTCTATGTTCCACCATGATACTAACACTACTTTAAAAAACCAACCCCTTTCAGGAATAGTTAGGATGGCTGTCTTTATGATTTCCTTAACTGCATTACTACAGAATTCTCAATATCTTCATTTATACATTGATCATTCATGTATTTCTCACTTTTGTTTTGAAAGAGTTTCCAAGTTGCTTTAATTTCCTTGCTATTTCCTTATCCTTGCTATTCCCTCCTCTCTGTAAATTTCTCAGCTGCGTAGACTTGCTGTAGTACTAGAAACTACTCACAGACCCAGGCATGAGAAGCTTCTGTTGGTTGTAATGAACCTAGTAGGTGCTCTATTATTTAATATTATTAAAAAAAATTCTTCAAATAATTGCTCTAAACACTTTCGTTTTATATTTTTTCTTATTTTCCCCCAATCGGTTGTGACTATTCAGATCACCACAGATAATGAATGGGCATATGACATCTGCAATTGATTCTTTCAGATTCATAGTCTCTAGTGTACTGCATGGACTATAAATAGGGCCCTACCAAATTCATGGCCATGAAAAACGCATCATGAACCATGAAATCTGGTCTTTTGTGTGCTTTTACCCCATACTATACAGATTTCATGGGGAGACCAGCATTTCTCAAATTGGGGGCCCTGACCCAAAAGGGAGTTACGGGGGGTCACAAGGTTATTTTAGGGGAGTTGGAGTATTGCCACCCTTACTTCTGTGCTGCCTTCAGAACTGGGTGGCTGGAGAGCGGCAGCTATTAGCCAAGTTCCCCGCTCTGAAGGCAATGCTGCATCAGCAGCGGCACAGAAGTAAGGATGACAGGGAATGGTATTGTCACCCTTACAGCTACGTTGCTGCCTTCAGAGCTGGGCAACCAATACATGGTGGCTGCTGACTGAGGGCCCAGCTCTTCAGGCAGCAGTATAGAAATCCTTTGACTATAAAAAAGTTAGTCAAATTTGTTAAAAAACATTCCCGGTCTGTACAATCTTGGTTTTCTAGGTTTAAGATAAATTGGTGTTTTAGTGTTGTAAAACCAAAAAATATTTTTGCTAAACAAAAGAAACTAGTGTTGTTTAATTTTGGTATTTAGCATTTAATCCTTAAGGTAACTTAACATGTTACAAGATATAAATTGTTGATTTTTAATTAAAAAAAAAAAGTTGTGGCTGCAGCAGGGCAGTCAAATCCAGAAAAATGAAGAAAAACAAAAGATTTTAAATCTGTTTTGGTAACAAATAGCAAATAAAAGCTGTAATCAGTGCCCCACACTAAGCCTTAAGGTGGCTCTGTGTAATCAACGGTCACTTTGCCAAAAGGAAGCCAAAGTGAATTGTGTTTTCCTTTGCAAATCAACGTGTGTTTAAAAGCAAAAGTTAAAAGTTAGAAGTTAATTGTGTCTTTTTAAAGACAAAGTCTCTAAGCAGTTGATAACTTTAAATCTAACAGCAAGCCAAAAATGTCTGTTAATGTAAATCACCTAAATAATAAAGATAAAAACCATTAAAACCCGACCTGCCTATAAAACAAATACTGGAAAATATGGAGAGTAATTTAAATAATTTCTCAATTTTGTCTGCAATCAGCAAGGGTATTTATTAAAAAAAAGAAATATTTTAAGCAATAATCTACCAACCCAAAGGGAGAAAAAATATTTTCTCTTTGTCTTTCAGAAAAAAAACAATAGGAAAATCTGATACCAACTGAAAAGCCGCAAATTGTTCTTAAAGTAATTGCTAAGTACACGTTACACCCTGATCACCTTTGGCGCTCCTCAGATGGCTGCCTGGTTGCGCCTTAGATGCTCTCGCCCTATTTGGTCACATACAACACCGGATGGCACGCATGAGCAGAGTGGAGATTGATTGCTGCAGTTAAATAAAACTTTTCCTCCGTAGCCCAGCACTACTGCCAGCAACATAACATTGGTAAAGCTGTCAAAGTTAGGCAAGCAGTGCATCCCCAACCCTGGAAACCTTTTGTAAATATTCAAATTAATTGTATTCAAAATGTTTAAATGTTGTAATTGTAAGTAAGTATGTGTTAGTTTTAATAATGTATTTCCTTGTAAAAAGGCAAATGCCAAAACTGCTGTAAAACTTTTGTCTCACAATCTGGCATATCTGGACTAATTATAAAAATGTTATGTGCAGCTTCACAGATCCAGTATGGCCAAATGCCCTTTGAAGGCCACTCTCAATCAAAAAACTGACTCAGCCCTCATAAAATTTTTACCAAGGCACTCGATGCAATTACCAGCAGTGCCTTGCTGACCCTGGCTCAGATGGACATTCATTTAATAAATAACACAATGCTTAATTATTTCCAGGCATTAATGAAATGTGTTTGGTCTTTTTATATACAGCAGCCCTGCCACTCGCTGAAACCAGGAATCTGGATCTACATAAAGGTCCATCAGCGAGGAAACGCCCTGACCCCATGTTAAAAGACCCTTATCAAGTCTGTTAATTATCAACACCGCTGTAAAGTGCCAAAAATTATCTATCTGCTCATGTTTCTCACTGTAATGGCTCTTCAACTGATAATCAGTCTCTCTTTCCTTCTGGCATTATTGTTCCTTCTGAACAGCAGGAGTAAAGGACAAGGTAAAAAGCCGGTAACCTCTCCTTTGTCCACTAACACACCTACTATGCCTTTAAATCTTGCTAAGAAAACAACCTCTCCACCTAAGGACATAATAAAGCCTCCAACCAAGCAAGGTAATTGTGCTAGTAACCTCTCTCTTGCTGCCTCACTGCTGGACAGCTAAGGAAACTAAGACTACAAAATCTCAAACAATAACTTGCAGAAGCTAGCCAAAACTACCTAAAAATAAAACTTTTAATATTAATTAGCCTCTCCTTCTTAATGAACTTAGGATGAAAATGAGAAAATAATATTTTTCTAAATCTTAGTCAATTAGTAGCCTCACTAGTAAATAATCAAACATATACCCAAAGAGTTTGTTCTGCCACTTGAAATTTTACCTGTATTAAAAATTATTCCCATAACTAATAATTTATTGTGTACCCTATTGTAATATACTCCTTCCTTTGCCATTAATGCTAATGCTTCTCTTCCATTTGTGAAGGTATTTAGCCAACAGATGTAATCTAATACTTCACAGAGGAGAGATGGGTTAGGACATCAGTGGACTCTAATTAATGCAATATTAGGAACCATTAAATTTATATTGTCCTTATCCAGTTTTCAAATTACCTTTATATCTCCAAATTGCTCTAAAGGAGCTGCCATTCGGCTAGCACAGCAAAAGAGCTGGGTTTCTCCCAGAAAGAAAAGAGATTTGACTGGACACCTGTGGTATGGGGCCAATAGTGCAGCTGTAATCTGGAATATTAACAAAAGCCAATAGCATGAGAAAAAATTGGGTCAATTGGAAAAAAGCCACTGGTCTTATTACTGGAGCACAGTTAACGCAGGTTCAGGCTGGGGTTGGTAAATTGCATGTATTTCTGCCATTAGTTCAATAACCCAGAAGTTGCTAACAGAGATGGTATTAAATATCACTGGAGCTGGAAAGGCATTGCACCAGAACTTAGCATGTGCAGAAGTTCAGGATTTCCTGAATGACCAGCTAATGGCCATTCGGAGTGATCTTGAGCACCAGTCCTGGCCCACTGCCCTTACACTCACTTTGGGAGTACCATCTGACCTGTGGCCATGGAGACATACTTGGAGGTTTTCTGGGTGGAGGTATGGACAGTCAACGGGGTGCTCCTTCCAAGCATACAGACTGGTTAGAGGGATGTGGGCTTCCACATACTGAATCCTGCCAGGTCCATGGGGAGAATGCACATGGGATTGGGTAATTCACCAAGACGTTTGGGAGATCAGTCTACCTGGTATGCCTAGCCGATTCATAGTCAGTGCTCCTGAAATAACACCCATTATTTGAATTGGAACAGGAAACCAATGAACACTGGCCATTAGAACCCCCACAGCTTCAATGTATATGTAAATTCAAGGGAGGGAAAATTCTCACTGTTCATGACTATGTTTGTTGTAAGGGTATGTGTCAAACAGATAGCTAAGGGTTAATGTCTCTTTCACCTATAAAGGGTTAACAAACAGTGACCTGCAAACACCTGACCAGAGGACCAATCAGGAGACAAGATACTTTCAAATCTTGTGGAGGGAAGCCTTTGTTTGTGGGTTTGGGGTTTGGCTTTGTTCTCTCTGGGTCCTGGACGGGACTGGAGGTGCAACCAGGTTTCTGCCAATCTCCCTGCTACAGTCTCTTATCTATTCAGAATTGTGAGTAAGAAAAGGCGGTCATAGTCTGTTAATTTGTTTTTTTTTATTTACATATGTGTACTTGCTGGAAGTAGCTTAAATTGTGTTTCTGCTGGAGAAAGCTTCTTTCTATTGTTTATATGTTGAAAGACCCTGTACTGTTTACCATCTAAACTGCAGAGATAAACCTTTTACTTTTTTCTTTCTTTTTTTTATTAAAAGCTTTGCTTTAAGACCTGTTTAATTTTCTTTTCCCCTTGTTGAGGCTTGAGGGAATTGAGTCTGTACTTAACAGGGAAGGAGAAGGGGTGGGGGGGAAGGGTGGAATCCCTTTGTTTAGATTCACGGAGCTTGAACCTGTATAATTCTCCAGGAGCCCAGGGAGGGAACACCTGGAGGGGAGGAAGGGGAAGGGAATGGTTTATTTCCCTTTGTTGTGAGACTCAAGGAATCTGGGTCTTGGGGTCCCCTGGGAAGGTTTTAGGGGGACCAGAGGGTATCAGGCCCTAAAAAAAATCCTGATTGGTGGCAGCGCTACAGATCTAAGCTGGTAATTAAGCTTAGGGGAATTCATGCTAGTACTCATATTTTGGATGCTAAGGTCCAGAATTGGGAATTATACTTGACATGGTATGCAGCGTGTGGGAAAGATAAGAATCCAAAAGCCAGTAAGATTATTAATTTTTTTTCTCTGCTAGATGCTTGTAAGCAGAGAGAGAAAGGGTTTTGTTTTAAACCTACAGCCAGAGAATTTTTTTTTCTTTGCTCAGTCTAGCTGTGCATAGGGAGGGCTATTAGGTTTAACGACGGTCGTTTGTTAAACAAAGCAGCCTTAAGTGGTCAACAATGCACTCCAGCCAGAATACATTTGTAAATGAAAGACAGCTTCTTTTGCTTTTTAACTCTTTCAGGAGAGGCTAGGAAGTTAAAAGGACTCTGTTGCTAAGCAAACCCAGGAAGCCAACAGAGAGCCAGCAGTTCAGACAAAAAAAAAACACCATACGGCACCCCAACACAAGAAAGCAGGAACCATGAGTTCCAAGGAAAGCCTAAGACAGGAACGAGCATGGCAACAAGCCATGGACAAAGAAAATGAACATAGGAGACGGTTGGAACTAATTAATGCAGAACTAGCCAAGGAAGAGGCAGCCCACAAAAGAAAACAAGAAGAAGAAGAGGCAGCCCACAGAAGAAAACAAGAAGAAGAAGATGCAGCCTACAGAAGACAGATAGAACTCCAGAGGGAGACCCACCGACAGCCATGGAATTAGAACAGGCTAGGCAACAGAACACAGCCAATCCTAACAACCCTTCGCCAATAATGTTTCCACAGCACAAGAAATTTCCCACCTACAAGGCAGGTGATGACACTGAGGCCTTCTTAGAATATTTTGAAAGAGCCTGCCTTGGGTACAGCATCTCTGAAGACCAGTTCATGGTAGAATTGAGGCCACTGCTCAGTGGACCGTTAGCAGAGGTGGCAGCTGAAATGCCTAAGGAGAAAATGAACAATTATAAACTTTTTCAAACCAAGGCTAGATACAGAATGGGAATAACACCTGAACATGCCCGTTGGCGGTTCAGAAACCAAAAATGGAAACCAGATGTGTCATTCCCCCGACACGCCTACCACATTGCAAAGAATTATGAAGCCTGGATATCAGGAACAAAGGTTAACAATCTGGACGAGCTGCACCTCCTGATACAAATGGAGCAGTTCTTAGATGGTATTCCTGAGGAAATACAGAGGTACATCCTAGATGGGAAACCCAAAATGGTAATCGAGGCGGGCGAGA
Source organism: Gopherus evgoodei (assembly GCF_007399415.2). Lineage (NCBI taxonomy): Eukaryota > Metazoa > Chordata > Testudines > Testudinidae > Gopherus > Gopherus evgoodei. The sequence continues at coordinate 331,256,300 of NC_044322.1, read as the reverse complement.
CTGGAGCCAAATGGATGGAAGTGGCAGAAAAGAAAAAACCAACTGTCAAGGGGAGTGAATACCCGAGGGGGCACACCGACAATAAACCCTATAACCAAGGGCAGCACAAGACCTCACCGACAACCCAAGGAAAGCCACAGATGCCCTATTCTTCCACCTCACCACTCTCCAGTAACCCACCTCGACCCAGTGACCAGTCAGCTGGAAGATGCTTCAAGTGTAATGAACTGGGACATATAAAGGCCAACTGCCCAAAGAACCCCAACCGAGTGTAGTTCATTACACCACCATCACACCAAAGATCTCCAGGCTCAGATGCCTCTCAAATATCCTTGAAGTGAAGGGAAATTTTGAGAGTGGGCAGAAAGAAGGTTACTGCATGGAGAGACACGGGGGCACACGTGTCAGCTATCCACCAATCCTTTGTCAACACCAAATTCATCAACCCAAAGGCCCACAACCCCTTCATGTCACAAGCTGTAGACTTGCCTACAGCTGAACTGCCTGTCCAGTACAAAGGCTGGTCAGGAATGTGGACTTTTGCAGTCTATGACAATTATTCAATCCCCATGCTACTGGGGGAAGATTTGGCCATCCAGCTGAAGCGGGCCAAGAGAGTGGGAATGGTCACACGTAGCCAAACCAGGCAAGCTTCCAGACCCATTCCTGTTCCTGAGCCATCCGCAGAGGCCCCGTCTGTGTTACAAGAGACCCACACAGAGGTAGTGGACCCGGATCCCATGCCAACAACGGAAACAGCCACAGTGCTTCCAGTCCCAGACAAGGAACTGGAAAAGCAGCCAGCACCAGAACCGGTGCCAGCACTGATGACAGTGCTTGCAAATCCATCTTCAACCCCAACGCCAGAAGCCGCCAGCGAGCCTGAAGTGGCAGAAGCAGCAGACAACCACACCCAAGTGGCTCAGCCAGAGCCTGAAATACCCCCTGGTGCACCAGCGGAGAGTGGTTCACCAGCAACGGACACAACCCCATCACCTACATTGCTTCCAGAGGGACCAAGCCCAAGTCCACAGTCTAAGGGAGAACTGGTGTCTCCAGCTTCAAGGGAACACTTCCAGACTGAGCAGGAAGCAGGCGACAGACTTCAGAAAGCACGGAGCACCCCACTGCCTCTCAGCTCTTCTAATCGATCCCGGTTTGTTGTAGAACAAGGACTTTTATACAAGGAGACTCTTTCTGGTGGACACCAGGAAGACTGGCATCCACAAAAACAGTTGGTGGTTCCAACTAAGTACTGGGAAAAGCTCTTAAGCTTAGCCCATAATCATCCCAGTGGCCATGCTGGGGTGAACAAAACCAAAGACCGGTTGAGGAAGTCCTTGCACTGAGAGGGGATGGGCAAGGACGTTGCCAAGTATGTCCAGTCTTGTGAGGTGTGCCAAAAAGTGGGAAAACCCCAAGACCAGGTCAAGGCCCCTCTCCAGCCACTCCCCATAATTGAGGTCCCATTTCAGCGAGTAGCTGTGGATATTCTGGGTCCTTTCCCAAAAAAGACACCCAGAGGAAAGCAGTACATACTAACTTTTGTGGACTTTGCTACCCGATGGCCGGAAGCAGTAGCTCTAGGCATCACCAGGGCTAACGCTGTGTGCCAGGCCCTAACAGACATTTTTGCCTGGGTAGGTTGGCCCTCTGACATCCTTACAGATTCAGGATCTAATTTCCTGGCAGGGACCATGCAAAAACTGTGGGAAACTCATGGGGTGAACCACTTGGTTGCCACCCCGTACCACCATCAAACCAATGGCCTGGTGGAAAGGTTTAATGGAACTTTGGGGGCCATGATACGTAAATTCGTCCATGAACACTCCAATGACTGGGACCTAGTGCTGCAGCAGTTGCTTTTTGCCTACAGGGCTGTACCACATCCCAGTTTAGGGTTTTCACCGTTTGAACTTGTGTATGGCCACGAGGTTAAGGGGCCATTACAGTTTGTAAAGCAGCAATGGGAGGGGTTTATGCCTTCTCCAGGGACTAACATTCTGGACTTTGTAAGCAACCTACAAAACACCCTCTGACACTCTTTAGCCCTTGCTAAAGAAAACCTAAAGGATGCTCAAAAAGAGCAAAAGGCCTGGTATGACAGACGTAACAGAGAGCGTTCCTTCAAGGCAGGAGACCAGGTTATGGTCTTGAAGGCGCAACAGGCCCATAAGATGGAAGCATCCTGGGAAGGGCCATTCACGGTCCAAGAGCGCCTGGGAGCTGTTAACTACCTCATAGCCTTTCCCAATTCCTCCCTAAAGCCGAGAGTGTACCATGTTAATTCTCTCAAGCCCTTTTATTCCAGAGACTTACAGGTTTGTCAGTTTACAGTCCAACGAGGAGATGACGCTGAGTGGCCTGACGGTGTCTACTATGAAGGGAAAAAAGACGGTGGCGTGGAAGAGGTGAACCTCTCCACAATCCTGGAACGTCTGCAACAGCAACAAATCAAGGAGCTGTGCACTAGCTTCGCCCCATTGTTCTCAGCCACCCTAGGACTGACTGAACGGGCATACCACTCCATTGACACAGGTAATGCTCACCCCATTAGAACACCACCCTACCGAGTGTCTCCTCATGCCCAAGCTGCTATAGAACGGGAGATCCAGAACATGCTACAGATGGGTATAATCCGCCCATCTACCAGTGCATGGGCATCTCCAGTGGTTCTGGCACCCAAACCAGATGGGGAAATATGCTTTTGCGTGGACTACCGTAACCTAAATGTGGTAACTCATCCAGACAACTATCCAATGCCACACACCGATGAGCTATTGGAGAAGTTGGGAGGTGCCCAATTCATACCTACAATAGACTTAACCAAGGGGTACTGGCAAGTACCGCTAGATGAACCTGCCAAAGAGAGGTCAGCATTCATCACCCATGCAGGGGTGTATGAATTTAATGTGCTTCCTTTCGGGCTGCGAAATGCACCCACCACCTTCCAGAGGCTGGTAGATGGTCTACTAGCAGGACTGGGCCAATATGCAGTTGCCTACCTCGATGATGTGGCCATTTTTTATGACTCCTGGCCCGAACACCTAGAACACCTGGAAAAGGTCTTTGAGCAAATCAGACAGGCAGGACTAATGGTTAAGGCCAAAAAGTGTCAAATAGGCCAAAACAGAGTAACTTACCTGGGACACCAGGTGGGTCAAGGAACCATAAACCCCCTACAGGCCAAGGTGGATGCTATCCAAAAGTGGCCTGTCCCAAAGTCCAAGAAAAAGGTCTAATCCTTCTTAGGCTTGGCCGGGTACCACAGGAGATTTGTACCACACTACAGCCAAATCGCTGCCCCACTGACCAACCTAACCAAAAAGACCCAGCCAAATGCAGTCAAGTGGACTAATGAGTGTCAGAAGGCCTTTACCCAACTTAAGGCAATGCTCACGTCTGACCCTGTGCTAATGGCCCCAGACTTTGACAAGCCATTCCTAGTAACCACGGATGCATCTGAGCGTGGTATAGGAGCAGTTCTCATGCAGGAAGGACCGGATCACAACTTCCATCCTGTCGTGTTTCTCAGCATGAAACTGTCTGAGAGGGAAAGTCACTGGTCAGTCAGTGAAAAGGAATGCTACGCCATTGTGTACGCCCTGGAAATGCTACGCCCATACGTTTGGGGACTGCGGTTCCAGCTACAGACCGACCATGCTGTGCTAAAGTGGCTTCGTACTGCCAAGGGGAACAACAAAAAACTTCTTCAATGGAGGTTAGCTCTCCAAGGTTTTGATTTTGAAATTCAACACATTTTAGGAGCTTCTAACAAAGTAGCTGATGCACTCTCTCATGAAAGTTTCCCAGAATCCAGTAGTTAAAAACTGTTCTTAAAATGTAGAAGTCTGTTAGTTATATACTTAGTAGTATATGTAAAGGTGCATGTGTTGTATTAATCTGGTTATTTTTGAGTTCTAGGAAGAAATCGCCGCCAGTGAGATTCCTCACTGTCTGCGATTTAGGGGGCGTGTCATAAACAGATAGCTAAGGGTTAATGTCTCTTTCACCTATAAAGGGTTAACAAACAGTGACCTGCAAACACCTGACCAGAGGACCAATCAGGAGACAAGATACTTTCAAATCTCATGAAGGGAAGCCTTTGTTTGTGGGTTTGGCTTTGTTCTCTCTGGGTCCTGGACGGGACTAGAGGTGCAACCAGGTTTCTGCCAATCTCCCTGCTATAGTATCTTGTCTATTCAGAATTGTGAGTAAGAAAAGGCGGTCATAGTCTGTTAATTTGTTTTTTTTTATTTACATATGTGTACTTGCTGGAAGTAGCTTAAATTGTGTTTCTGCTGGAGAAAGTTTCTTTCTCTTATTTATAAGTTGAAAGACCCTGTACTGTTTACCATTTAAACTGCAGAGATAAACCTTTTACTTTTTTCTTTCTTTTTTTTTATTAAAAGCTTTGCTTTAAGACCTGTTTAATTTTCTTTTCCCCTTGTTGAGGCTCGAGGGAATTGAGTCTGTACTTAACAGGGAAGGAGAAGGGGGGGAGGGTGGAATCCCTTTGTTTAGATTCACGGAGCTTGAATCTGTATAATTCTCCAGGAACCCAGGGAGGGAACACCTGGAGGGGAGGAGGGGGAAGGGAATGGTTTATTTCCCTTTGTTGTGAGACTCAAGGAATCTGGGTCTTGGGGTCCCCTGGGAAGGTTTTGGGGGGACCAGAGGGTATCAGGCCTAAAAAAAATCCTGATTGGTGGCAGCGCTACAGATCTAAGCTGGTAATTAAGCTTAGGGGAATTCATGCTAGTACCCATATTTTGGACACTAAGGTCCAGAATTGGGAATTATACTTGACAGTATGGGACTAGAAATTCTGACAGGAGATATACTCTTCCAGGCTAATAACAGTTGTGTATTCGTTAAGGCCCATATTGTACAGAATGCCCATTTTAACCTCACTACGACTGCAGGCAGCCATATTATCTATTGGCCTGCGGATAAAAATTTGCAGTCGACTTTCAGATATAAAATGCCCTTTAACTGAATGACCCTGGTGCCCAACCGTTTCCAAAACCTGCTTTCATTGTTACCAGAAGTCCAAAAAATTTCTGATTTATAGGGGCAAAATCATACCCTTAAAAATATATAATCAGGTAGAAGAGGGTGCCTTTCAGACAGTCTATAGATGGTCTTCTTTGTATATTAGTCGAGATGTGCTGTGTGCGGTAACCAAAATTATGCATGAACTCCATCATATTGTTACCATAAGTGGGCTAACACTTGTAGTGGTGTTGGTTGGTTTGGGATTGTGCCTTTGTTATTGCTTTTGCAAAAATAAAATAAATAATGTTTTAAAATAAAACATTGCTGTGCTTGTAAATTCTTTGCCAAGCCCAGCGCAAGGGAGCAAGTTGCATTAGTGATTGTTAATGAAATTTTTGATAAAAGTTGGGATGCGAAAAAGGAAAGGGAAAGGAAGGAAATTAATGGGCTCATGAACGTAATAATTTAGGCCAAAGATGACCCCAAAGAGGCACCAAAGGGGGGAATTGTGGGGGAAAAAAGGGTCCAGGCCTAAACTTTGGTCCAGTAAACTGTATGTATGGCCTGGAGGCAAAAAAGGGGAGGGAGTAAAAGGAGAAGGGTAGAAAAACTATAGAAGCAGAACTAACCATTTACAACAGCTTATGATTAATAGCTGCCCGATGACAGAGCAAAAAACTGCAAAGGGAAAATGTAAGGAAAAACAGGAAAAGCTTGCTTTGCTTTATCCCTTATATAGATGTAAAATTTTAAAGGAAGTATATGTAATTTTTGTGGTTTTATCCTATATAAGCTCTTGCATTTTATCTGGGGGGAAGGGGTTCAGCTGCTTTGGCTAACTCCCCCATGCATGCACATTTAATTGATCAATAAAGGAGCCTCAGGCTGATCTGATCCAAAAATCAATTGTGTGGTTGATTTTCCACAACACTATTTATCATGTCTAATATACCATATCCTAGGATTGTGTAGTCTATAATATATGGAGATATACCTATCTCAGAGCTGGAAGGGACCCTGAAAGGTCATCAAGTCCAGCCTCCTGCCTTCACTAGCAGGACCAAGTACTGATTTTGCCCGAGAACCCTAGGTGGCTTCCTCAAGGGCTGTACTCAGAGCACTGAGTGTAGCAGGCTAATGCCAAAACCACTGAGCTATCCCTCCCTCTAGTTTTTCTATTTGCCAAGTCTCTTGCATGGATATTATATCAGGCTTTGTTTTCACAGCAATAATATTTTTCTTAAAATTCCTCCCCATTCACTGTTAGGCTCTGGGCACTTATGCTAAAAAATAGTCATTCTTTTAACCCTCAATATTTCCCTCATTTAGGAAAGTATGAAGTTGTTCCACTGGTAAGTTGTTAGCATATAGGTACTTTTCAGCAGCTTTGATTATAATTCTCATTTTCTTTCCTGTTGGAGATGTACAGTTTAATTCCAATCAATATCTGTTTCTATAAGTAGCATGTCATCTCCTTTTACCAGAATATCATTCATTACATCCTTTCCATTAATTTGTTGCTAGCTATTCCCTTTACTCATATCATGTTTTCTTGTCCCCTCTTTTCAGTATCCCCTAGCAGCTTTTGTACATGAAAGGTTATTCGTAGTCTGTTTTCTACATCTCTCTAACTCGCTTTGCCTCAGTACCATAAGCTGAGCTGTGTTTTCTTCCACAGTTGCAACACTTTTGTTCCGTCCCTTGCTCACAATCATCATATGAATATTCACCTCCACACTTACTACACCATGTTTTCCCACTTACAATTATTTGCTACATGATGAAATTTTTGGCATCAGTAGCATCTTGCAGGATGAAGAATATACAGCTTAGTGCAGAGCATGATGCCCTAAAGATACTCTGCCTGGTAGTATTCTTCCCTCAAATATGACCTACACAGCTGTCATGGGCTTGCTACTACTTCCTCTTCTGCTAATTAGCCTCTTAATAGTTATCTTGTATTTACTTATCCCTTGATTTATTTCCTCTCCTGACATTTCAAGTGGCACACTATATACTACCCCTCTTGTTTCTGTGAGGAATTTGGGTAGCTGACAACTTTAAAAAAAAATAGCCCTCTTTCTTAAGAAGGTTCCCTGCTTGTTCTTTGTTTTTACATTCTTCTAACAAGTCTCCAGCAGTAGTTTCTTAGCTCTTACTATATCTTCAGCACTCTTTTTGATCCACTTTGCAGTCTTCAGGGGGGGTTGATATCTCTATGTCCTTATCTAGGGTTTTTACTAGTATGTAATTTTCCCCATTTCTCTTTCCTGCCCTATGTGCTTGTCCTTCTTCTGGTTCCAGAGAATTTACCCTTTTCTTTTCCTTGTTTGCATGCAGTTTACTGCTGTCACTTTCCTTATTATCTAGCCTGGTTGCAGTTTTGTTTATTATCTCTTCCATGGCTTGCAGTTTTGTTTATTATCTCTTCCATGGCTGGCTGTCCAGCCTGCTAAACCCTAGCTCTCTTTCATCTAACCCTACCCTCTCCTCACCCCCTCACTTCCTGTTCCTTCCACTTATATCCTCCCAGTTACTGCCAATTATATCAATAGCCTAGTAATTACCACCCAGGTGCTTGTAATCCCCAAATTGAAAGAGGTTAACTGCTTCCAGCTGTGCCTGCCATCTTTTCTGTGCTGTTGCTCTCACTCAGTCACACTATTTCAGGAGTAGGCAACCTATGGCATGTGGGCCGAAGGCAGCACACAAGCTGATTTTCAGTGTCACTCACACTGCCTGGGTCCTGGCCACTAGTCCAGGAGGCTCTGCATTTTAATTTAATTTTAAATGAAGCTGCTTAAATATTTTAAAAACCTTATTTACTTTACAACAATAGTTTAATTATATGTTATAGACATAGAAAGAGATCTTCTAAAAATGTTAAAATGTATTACTGGCATGTGAAACCTTAAATTAGAGTGACTAAATGAAGACTAGGCACACCGCTTCTGAAAGGTTGCCATCCTCTGCATTATTTTATTGTGGCTTTGTTTTCTAGAGGTAAAAAAAGAGGCATGATCTTTGGTCAAAATTCTGCATGTAAAATAAAAATGTTTTCAGTTCATTAAATGCCCATTGCATTCATAAAAATAAAACTCCAAATTCCTGCTTACTGTAACTTGATTGAAATCAATGCAGTTATACCAAAGATGACCCAAGACTAGTGTAAATTGGCATATCTCTATTATAACTGGCCTGAATCTTTACATAAAAATGGCTCTTTTTCTAACCCATTATACACACACACACACACACACACACACACACACACACACAAATGTTTCCTATGTTTTAATCAGTCTGTTAGTATCTCAGAAAGGATTTCTCTCTCACACTTTGTTAAATGTTCAGACAAGCTCCTGTGCTTTCTCCCATGATGCTCCTCACGCTTGGGATGAGCTCCCTCTAAATATATAAAAAGCTACCTCATTATTGCCCTCCAAGACTCTCCTTCTCCATGATGCCTACAGAAAACTTGTCAATGGTTAGGCCTCTGGTGTGCTCAGACCACTGTCTATCAAGCTGATCAATACATTCTCATTTCATCATACTCTCCAATCTCTTTTTGTGTATGCCCCTCATCTCTTGTTTTACACTTAGACTGTACCCTCTTTAGGACACAAGACTATCTTTATTTCCCTTCAGTGGGCTGAGAGAAGATAGAGAAGCTATGGGAAAGGAGGAGCCACTTTCGCAACTCTCTGATGTGGTCTCCCCTCCTGAGGCTATCCACCATCGCACACTACCAATCAAGTCTTCTACCTGTTGTGCCAGGTGGATGGTAGAGGTGCTATGGTAATACAAATAATAATGATAGTAGTACAGGTTTGTAAATTTACACCAATGATTTCCCCAGTCTATACTTAAAAAAAAAATCAGCTTTGCTTTTATATTATTTCTAGATTTATGGCACTGCCATGAAATGTCTGCCAAGAAATTGTCAGTCCTACATTATTCCTTCAAATAATGCATAATATCACAAGATTCAATTTCACATTTATTAGCACCAGTAAGCCCTTTAAATGTAGCAATAGATGAAAAGCCATCTGACTGTTGCCTCTGCTTTCTTAAATAGCCAGGTCCAAATCAAGGTATTTCAGAAGGTAAAGATAGTCAAAATGATTAAAGCCAAAGCTAACAGCAATTTTAAATTTGCTTAAAGCCCTTTCACATTTGTTGTAATATTAGCATGACAAGAGCTCTGATGCATAATCTAAACAGTGGTAGTGAGAAACCTGATCCTAATGTGTGTTCTATGCATATAGTGCTTGCAGGATTACGGTATATAAACTAATTAATCTGGGTGACAAAGGCAATCAAGGTGAAAAATTGTCTAAATTTTAGACCTACTTCCCTACACTAGCAATTGTGAACAAAATTAATCCCACCACATTTCCCCTGCTAATTGCTGCTGTATCCCTGTGTAGCAAGGCACTGCAGCCCCCTCTTGGCTCCTATTCCTGCTGTGCTAACAAAGTCACTCAGAGACCCTGGGGTTCAGTAACCACTGGTGCTGTTTATTTATAGGTTGTGCTCCCACCACCTTTTTGACCATGCACTGCTTAAATTTCAAGGGCTGCACCCAAGGGGCCCAGGCTATCTCGCATCTGCATCATCATCATCTTCTCCTCCTCCTCCCCAACGTCTTTTCTTTCAGCCCTTTATATAGCTCCAGGCTAATTGGGCGGGCAGCTGTCCCCCATTCCCCAGTTAGGTGCAGGTTCTTTCTAGCCAGTTACAATTTACTTCCCTTAATGGGAGCTGGCTTGACAGAGAGATGAGTCAGTAGTTCTTGCCCAGCACCCTGTCACACCCTGATTTTGCATTTTTGTTTTTACTTATTTATAAATATTTATTGAGATATGTAAGCTTTGGCTTTATACACACAAGAGAGAGTCCCCAGAGGCTTACTCATGGCCAAAGTAATTAAATCATTAGAGAGGTCAGGATTACAGGATTCAACCTTCCACTGACACCTGCGGTTTTTCTTTTGGGGTATTATCCATTTATCCCCATGATGAAATTCTATAAAGACTTTAAAACATCTTCTAATCCTGATGGTGAAAAATATTATTGCTCATGTACGGAAAAATAGTTCCCCACTAGAGACTGGTCCTGCAAGGTGTTGAGTGGTCTCAAATCCTATTGACTTCAGCAAGCGTTAAGAGTTTAAAGGATCCAGTTGCTATTTGCAGGAGACTGGACCCCTACAGCCCATTGAAGTCTAGAGTCTCATTGATTTCAATGGGCTTTGGATCAGGCCCTTAGTGAATCAGAATCCATAGGGTATCTTGAAAATCAAACTTATGTTGTCAAAGTGAAACTCTGTTTTCATGTATTAGTCTCTGTAGAGAAAATGTATTTTGCTTACCAAATTGATTTTTAAGGAAACATCAAGGAATGAAATAGAGCAGCACAGACTTATTAAAACAAATGTGAATATGACCAGCCCTGCACCTAATCTATTACTGTCACTACAACTCTCTGTGTCCACCATTCTTTACCTATATGTCAATATGCAGATACACAAAAGTAAGAAGAAAACTTCAAGTAGGTTAAAGTAAGCAGTATTGCTCCTGGATATTTATTGCACAATATAAATATGGTTATGTAGCTATATTAATGCTAAAGAATTAATGATTAACATTTACGCGTTGGCAGTTTAATATCTTTTTTTAGATCATAAAAAAATATGTTAACATGATAATCCTGCATTAAACATGGTGTTAGTATCTGTTGAGATCTATTTTATTTCCAAATTTACCATTATGCCACACTGCCTGTTAAGACACATACACAGAGACTAACTCTCACAGGCTTCCACCCATAAGAAATACATGTCAGTAGGTTATAGCACTGGACTGAAACTGTTTTTAGAATTCTATGACTTCATCAGTCTTTAAGAATTCATAATGGGCATCAGCTTGCAAATGAATAGATATCTGATGAGGTGTGAGTTCTCCAATAAGCACCACCAGTCTCTAGCAAGTAAGGTTTACCACCATAAGTTTGCACAGTTGACAGTGTTTTCTTAGTTCAGGCTTCTAGTGGAGACGAAGGCTATGGCTACACTACAGACCTTACAGCAGCAATGCAGCTGTAGCACTGCTACACTATTTAGATTTCCAGAAAGCCTTTGACAAGGTCCCTCAGCAATTACTCTTATGTAAATTAAGCTGTCATGGGATAAGAGGGACGATGCTTTCATGGATTGAGAACTGGTTAAAAGACAGCGAACAAAGGGTAGGAATTAATGGTAAATTCTCAGAATGGAGAGGGATAACTAGTGGTGTTCCCCAAGGGTCAGTCCTCAGACCAATCCTATTCAACTTATTCATAAATTATCTGGAGAAAGGGGTGTCATAAACAGATAGCTAAGGGTTAATGTCTCTTTCACCTGAAGCACCTGACCAGAGGACCAATCAGGAAACTGGATTTTTTCAACTCTGGGTAGAGGGAAGTTTGTGTCTGAGTCTTTGTTTTCTGTCTGCCTGCTTTCTCTGAGCTTTGGAGAAGTAGTTCTGTTTTCTAATCTTCTGTTTCTAAGTGTAAGGACAAAGAGATCAGATAGTAAGTTATATGGTTTCTTTTCTTTGGTATTTGCATGAATATAAGTGCTGGAGTGCTTTGATTTGTATTCTTTTTGAATAAGGCTGTTTATTCAATATTCTTTTAAGCAATTGACCCTGTATTGTGTCACCTTAATACAGAGAGACCATTTGTATGTATTTTTCTTTCTTTTTATATAAAGCTTTCTTTTAAGACCTGTTGGAGTTTTTCTTTACTTCAGGGAAATTGAGTCTGTACTCACCAGGGAATTGGTGGGAGGAAGAAATCAGGGGAGATCTGTGTGTGTTGAATTTGCTAGCCTGATTTTGCATTTCCTCTGGGTGAAGAGGAAAGTGCTTTTGTTTCCAGGACTGGAAACGGAGAGGGGGAGTCACTCTGTTTGGATTCACAGAGCGTGTGTCTGTGTATCTCTCCAGGAGCACCTGGAGGGGGGAAGGGAAAAAGGATTATTTCCCTTTGTTGTGAGACTCAAGGGATTTGGGTCTTGGGGTCCCCAGGGAAGGTTTTTCAGGGGGAGCAGAGTGCCCCAAAACACTCTAATTTTTTGGGTGGTGGCAGCAAGTACCAGGTCCAAGCTGGTAACTAAGCTTGGAGGTTTTCATGCTAACCCCCATATTTTGGACGCTAAGGTCCAAATCTGGGACTAAGGTTATGACAAGGGGTAATACTGAGGTGGCAAAGTTTGCAGATGATACTAAACTATTCAAGATAGTTAAGACCAAAGCAGACTGTGAAGAACTTCAAAAAGATCTCACAAAACTAAGTGATTGGGCAACAAAATGGCAAATGAAATTTGATGTGGATAAATGTAAAGTAATGGACATTGGAAAAAGTAACCCCAACTATACCTACAATATGATGGGGGCTAATTTAGCTGCAACGAGTCAGGAAAAAGATCTTGGAGTCATCGTGGATAGTTCTCTGAAGATGTCCAGGCAGTGTGCAGAGGAGGTCAAAAAAGCAAACAGAGTGTTAGGAATCATTAAAAAGGGGATAGAGAATAAGACTGAGAATATATTATTGACCTTATATAAATTGATGGTATGCCCACATCTTGAATACTGCGTACAGATGTGGTCTCCTCATCTCAAAAAAGATATATTGGCACTAGAAAAGGTTCAGAAAAGGGCAGCTAAAATGATTAGGGGGTTAGAGAGGGCCCCATATGAGGAAAGATTAAAGAGGCTAGGACTTTTCAGCTTGGAATAGAGGAGACTAAAGGGGGATATGATAGAGGTATATAAAATCACGAGTGATGTGGCGAAAGTAGATAAGGAAAAGTTATTTACTTATTCCCATAATACAAGAACTAGGGGTAACCAAATGAAATTAATAGGCAGCAGGTTTAAAACAAATAAAAGGAAGTTCTTTTTCAAGCAGCGCACAGTCAACTTGTGGAACTCCTTACCTGAGGAGGTTGTGAAGGCTAGGACTATAATAGTGTTTAAAAGGGAACTGGATAAATTCATGGTGGTTAAGTCCATAAATAGCCAGGATGGGTAAGGATTGGTGTCCCTAGCCTCTGTTTGTCAGAGGATGGAGATGGATGGCAGGAGAGAGATCACTTGATCATTGCCTGTTAGGTTCACTCCCTCTGAGGCACCTGGCATTGGCCACTCTCGGTAGACAGGATACTGGGCTAGATGGACCTTTAGTCTGACCCAGTATGGCCATTCTTATGTTCTTATGAAGGGAGAGACCTCACTGGTCAACTTAATTACTCCATCCCCTAAGAGCAGCAGTTGCTATGTCACTGGGAGAAGCTTTCCTACCGACATAGCACTGTCCACATCAGCGCTTAGGTCAACATAATTTACATTACTCTGGGTTGGCTTATTCACACATCTGAGCGATGTAAGTTATACTGCAATATACGATGTACATAGCCTGAGTCGCTTCTCATTAATGCAGAAAATAATATCTATGCAGATAAGGGTTAAGGTAATCGGTGAAGAATTATAGGGGAAACTGACACATCAATCAGCAGCCAAAATGAAGTGTGAATAAATATATAACTTATTGCCCTCAGTATATTCTCTTCAACAGCTGCATGTGGACACTACAGACTTTTTCAGACCAGAGTTTGGTAAACATAGTATCGTTAAAGCAGTATGGTTCCCACAATAGTATTGTTCCATAGTATGAAAATGCTTCTGACATATTTTATTCAGAGAAGACTTAGAAATATGGAATTTACATTTTAAAACATTTTACAGATAATCTATAAAAATTTAAAAAAATGATTAGAGGAGCATCAGTTGTTGTTAGTGAAAAAATTAGAACAGTTAAGCTTACAGGAAAAGTTAAGAATGCGTGACCAATGTGATTTATGAAGCATTGACTGTGTAATCTATTTAAAGTTTGGCGCCGCTATGTATTGCTAAATCAATTGTTCTCACACAAACTATGACCTGAAAAAGCAATAATGTCATTTACTCAGTTTCTAACAAGGGGTTGTAGAGAAACAAGTTTGTGACTTTTAAAATAACCATCTCAGTGACGTTAAATAACAGTATGGTACACACAATGATTAAGTAGTGCTAACTGTAGGTCATGAGATGAAATTATCATCTCATCCATAAATTCAAGTGGACATCAAATTACTGTTTTATAATATATAGACCCATAGACTCATAGACCTTAAGGTCAGAAGGGACCATTATGATCATCTAGTCTGACCTCCTGCACAATGCAGGCCACACAATCTCACCCATCCACTTCTATAACAAACCCCTAACCTATGTCTGAGTTATTGAAGTCCTCAAATTGTGGTTTGAAGACCTCAAGCTGCAGAGAATTCTCCAGCAAGTGACCTGTGCCCCATGCTGCAGAGGAAGGCGAAAAACCTCCAGGACCTCTGCCAATCTGCCCTGGAGGAAAATTCCTTCATGACCCCAAATATGGCAATCAGCTAAACCCTGAGCATGTGGGCAAGACTCACCAGCCAGCAACCAGGAAAGAATTATCTGTAGTAACTCAGATCCTACCCCATCTAACATCCCATCACAGACCACTGGGCATGATGGGATCAAAGATCAATTGCCAAATTAATTGCCAAAATTAGGCTGTCCCATCATACCATCCCCTCAGGGCCAGCGCTACCATTTAGGCAGCCTAGGCAATCGCCTAGGGCGCCAGAATAAATGGTGGGCTCCGTTTTGCAGGGGGGGGCAGCAGGCAGCTCCAGTGGAGCTGCCGCAGTGGTGCCTGCAGAGGGTCCAGTGCTCCACGGCTCCGGTGGAGCTGCCGCAGTCGTGCCTGCGGACGGTCAGCTGCTCGCGCGGCTCTGGTGGACCTCCCGCAGGCGCCACTGCGGTAGCTCCACCGGAGCCGCGGAGCACCGGACCCTCCGCAGGCACCACTGCGGCAGCTCCACCGGAGCCACGGGACCAGCACGTGGGGCGGCGAAATTGCCGTCCGCCTAGGGCGCTCAAACCCCTAGCACCGATCCTGCATCTCCTCCATAAACTTATCAAGATTAGTCTTAGCCAGATATGTCTTTTGCCCTCACTACTCCCCTTGGAAGGCTGTTCCAGAATTTCACTCCTCTAATGGTTAGAAACCTTCGTCTATAGCAGGGATCAGCAACCTTTGGCATGCAGCTCACCAGGGTAAGCACACTGGCAGGCCAGGTCAGTTTGTTTACTGAAATCTGCATTAAAGAGAACACAGATGGAATCACGGAATCAAAATATTAACACAGAATACTGCCTTCCCCAGCACTCAGACCGCAGCAGCAGGCAGGGTGGGCTGCAGTGCTGAGCAAGATGCAGTCACACTTAAGAGCATCAAACTGGTCCGGGGTTGGGAGCCTCCTGATCTTCTGTGCTGTGCAGAGCTGGATTGGGGGACCTGATGTCGGGATGTCCTCCTCCCCCACACCAATGTACCCGGCCTCCACTGCTGGGGTGGAAGGGCTGAGGGACGCCTGTCTGTGCACCAGCCTCTGGCTTAGGAGTGGTTGCTGCTGGCAGCTCTCCAAAGAAGTGTTCAGGCTGCTGAGTGCTCTACTTAAAGAAACAGCATGCGGACACACTAACTCAGGCACGCACATACTCCCCCCAAAACACACATATACACACACTCCTCCCCAACACATACACATACTTCTGTGCGCTTCTCGTGATATCGTTCAGCAATGTCAGTTTGGTGATATTACCAAGTGCTACTTTAAAAAGTGATTTAAAATGTGTTACTTTTCAGGCACACACAGCAGTTACTCCAAGGTTCATAGCATGGGGAAAACAAACAATGCCAGGCTCAGTATACTACAGCAACACACGTTACTGTGACTCAGTGTTAAAATGCTCCTTCAAGGCCTCCTTCAGCTGAATTTCACCCCCCCCACCCGCCCCCTCCACACAGACACTGAGCTCCTCCTGTAGCCTTGTGTTCATAATGCACAGGACTATACTGAAGAGCAGTGCAGGATCCATGCTTTCTGACAGAAGCGGCTGGCTCATAGGATACTAGAGCAGTTGAAAAATAGCTGGAATCCTAGTAGGATGCCCATGGAATGATGGGACTGAGAAACCTGCATCATTTGACTCCGTATCTGCCCCATGAGGCAGTTGCACAGTGGGATAGCTGCCCATGGTTCACTGCTCTCTGTGTTAATGCAAGAGCTACTAGTGCGGATGCGCTCCACCGAAACAAGGAGCATAGAGTGGACATGCAACAGCAGTTTAATTAAAGCGTTTGCTGTACATCAACATAACTTAAGTTGATATACTACACCTCTATCCTGATATAACGCTGTCTTCAGGAGCCAAAAAATTTCACCGTGTTATAGGTGAAACTGTGTCATATTGAACTTTCTTTGATCCACGAGAGCGCACAGCCCCGCCCTCCTGGAGCTCTGTTTTACCATGTTATATATCCGAATTCATGTTATATCGGGTCGCGTTATATTGGGGCAGAGGTGTATGTAGAGCATATATAACCTAATATCGTGCTTTAGAAAATGAGATTATATTCCTAACATTTATTTTATATAAAATCTTTAAAGTACTGCTGGACATAGACTGTTACAATGCTTTAGGAGTTCAAATTTGTTACTGGGTTGGTGAAATCTAATTATAGAACAGAAAAACAGTTTGGGGTGCTTTTTGACAGGGTGTCTTGAGGATGGCACTCATGATCATGAACCACTGCATATAGCATGACATGTTCTCTGCTTCGCCTGGTGACAACATATGAAATGCAACCACTTCCTCTAATCTCAGAATTAGAGCTGATTGGGAAATCAACTTTTTTCCCTGTGAAGGTTTTGATTAAAATGAAATATTTTCAGATTTATCAACATTCTTAGAAATTTTTATTTGTTTTTTAATTAGAAAACCAAAAATCACCAACCTGAAAAAATTTAGGTTTTTGGTAGCAAAAATCAGGTTTTTCTTTTTTGATGAAACCCCAAAATGTTTTGACAAACAGACATTTCATTACCATTTTGTCAAAAAAGCAAATTTCCTTTGAAAAAAATGTTTTGACCAATATTTTTTGATTAACTCTACTCAGAATGGTGTCTTCTTACACTCCTGAAGGATGTAAGAAGTCAAGGAAAATGCGCATACAAAGAGAAATGCTCATCTGAGGGAAGCTGTTACATTCCTACTCCCCTTCCCCCCCCATCCCTCCAGGGAAGAGAATGATGTTGATTAATAATGTGTCCAAAAAAATTCCTGTCCAAGTCTACGTATTAAGAAGGCATGGGTCCAAGATAGGCGTGATTGCAACCAAAGCGTCTACCCTCCCTCCTTCTCTGCTCCCATCCCGCAATCTAAAACCTCAGTGAGTGGGCAAAC
Source organism: Gopherus evgoodei (assembly GCF_007399415.2). NCBI lineage: Eukaryota > Metazoa > Chordata > Testudines > Testudinidae > Gopherus > Gopherus evgoodei. Next base: position 331,238,925 of record NC_044322.1, on the reverse strand, counting down.
TGAAATTCAACCAGATATGATGGTGCTTTTAACCTCTTCAGTTATTGATTTATCATAATTAAACTGACTAATCTGGTCCAATTCAGATGGCAAAGAATAAAAACCATCAGAACCAGAAAAAAATCAACTTTATTTCCTAGCCAAGGCAGTACAGAGCAATTGAATTTCCTCCGTGATCTATGTTGATAATGTTGAGGAATTCTCATGGATGAACTCAGTTGGTATTTACTCAGCATGTTGGTGGAAGAATCTGTAACTCAAAATGAGGAATATTTTAATTTTGTGCCAAATAATTTGCTTAGCTGCAGTTGCATATCTTGGCTTTTGGAAGGTCAAATTATTTAGCATATATTGTGATACAAGCACATGATCTAAGCTCATGGAAGTGATACTTGTATGCTCTCCAGTGGTGAAATGAGTCAATTACTGTTTGACTTGAAGTTGCTGGGGTGGGTCATAGTATCACAAGCCATTGCCAGAGTGGCAAGATCAATTTGAATGCCCAAGATGGACTTAGTGATAGCTGGTTGCTATATACCAAAGATCACAAAAGAGTCAGGTTGCTTCCAGTTCCAAGAGACCAGTCACTTATCCCAGGTCAATTTATACCTCACATCTCACAACAAAGACAACATTTGTAGCCAATCATATACTAAATTAACTAAGGATTTATTAATTAGGAAAAAGAATTGAGAGTTATTTACAGGTTAAAGCAGGCAAACAGACACAAATGAATTACAGTCTATGGTTCCCAAAGGTGACAGAGTTATAGCAATCTGTCAGCACTGAATGTCTTTCAGGGCTAAAACAGGTTGACTCTGGGGATCTCTGCTTCTATTTCATTGCTCCAGCCCTGTGAGAGTCCAAACACCCAAAGAGAGAGAGAGGAAAAAATTTCATGACCCCTATCTTTATTTCTTTCTTCCAGAATGCCAACTGATGAGACATGCCCTTATGCATATAGCCTCTTCATGGGTGTGTGGGACAATTAGCAAAGTCTTTGTATTGTGATGTCCCACAATAGCCCATTTAGTTTTGATAGGCCTTCTGGATGGTTAGGAGATGATTCCTCCTGACTGGGTTTGCAGGTTCGGAGCAAACATTTTTTACAGACATAAAGCAAACAACTTAAATATTACCTTTAGCAGGTGATAAAGATATTATAACTGAGATTAATGCATTCAGAAACTTACAAGCATTTCATAAAGTCTAAACACTAAACACATTGTTATAAGTTCAATGTCCATAGTAACCATACTAGCACACAGGACCGGTTTCCACCAAATAATTTGTCGGTGCTTGGCTGAGGCGTAAAACCTTGGCAAGAGCTGGCACCTGCTTCATCAGCATCACACATGTAGGGTGAGATTTTCAAAAGATTCCAGTCAGAACTCATTTATCTGAACTTTCATTAACCAAAACTATCCAGTATGCAAAGGCTGATTCTGCCCCCTAAGTCTCTTTGAAGCTTTAGTTCTGTGGAGCATATGTACTCCCATCCTGTGCTGTTCCTAAAAAGCTACACAGAACAGAAGATATAGTCCTGCAGAGCTTATCAGCATGGTGAGTCAAACAGCAGTAGATCAAAATGCACCATGGAACTTCTAGTGTGCATTAGCAGGGTTCCCTCAGACAGAATAGTTCTCTGTAGATGTACAACCTATCTTGTATTCATTAACTTCCCATATAGACAAGCCATCAGAAGCTCCTTTGAACAAATAGTGGAGTAGTTACTATGTTGCAGTAGTATATGGATAACATTATGGCTGTGTTGTTGTTCTGTAAAATATTGTAATTAGCATCCTGCTACTGAGTGGATCCATTAGTATTTAAATAAGTTCACAAAAAGTTTCCATGAAATTAATGCTTATCTAAGCTTTACATCTGGTCATAGTAATGCTATGATTTTGTACCTGATATATGAATATGCAGCTTAACAAGGGGAAACTTTATAAGGAAAAGGTAAATACGTATTGATGTTTAAATTTAGTCAAAGGAAACTAATTTGAAAAAGAATTCAGGTTTCAAAATCTGGCCTCTATTTTTACGATGATTTGCACATACAACTTCTGTACAATCTAATTTCTGCACACAAACTACAGCATTGATAGAAGCAACAGTTATTTGCATGCCCAAAAATGAGTTCAGATTACTACAAATTACAAATTTGTGCACATAAATTCTGTAATTCATATTTAGAAGTGTCAGTGCAAAACAATTGTAAACACAGGTGATTTGCTGGCAAAGTTACATACAGTCAAACGGAGACTGAGTTGAAAGCATAGCCCTATGTTCAGGTTTATTTAAAAAGTTAATCCAGAAGAAGGGGCATGTTCATTTGAGAGGAGTTTCCTTTTCAGAATTTCAATCAATTCACTTAGAACTAGATTATTTCTGGGCCTCTGTGGCCACCCAAAGGAGTAAAAATCCATGAGCTAAACCCTAAAAAATAGCCCACTGGTACCATTTTGTGGGCAAAATCTCTTCCTTCATCTTGAATAGAACCATGTCAACAGATGATAAAAAAATTATGGTGGATCTTCCTGTAAAGTAGCTTAGTGGTAGGTAAGTATCAGAGGGGTAGCCGTGTTAGTCTGGATCTGTAAAAGCAGCAAAGAGTCCTGTGGCACCTTATAGACTAACAGACATATTGGAGCATGAGCTTTCGTGGGTGAATACCCACTTGCATCTGACAAAGTGGGTATTCACCCACGAAAGCTCATGCTCCAATACGTTTGTTAGTCTATAAGGTGCCATAGGACTCTTTGCTGCTTTTAGTGGTAGTTGTTAGCCATCAATTTTTGGAAAAATATCAAATATGCAGACTTTTGTTATATGACTCAAATGAAAGGAAATAGACTTTGATTGTATTTTATTCAACACATTGTAAGCAAAAAGAAGCATTTTGGTATCATGTTAAAGATATTCATTTCAAATGTAAATCTACAAAATATATAAACTATTCCTGCCATCTAAATACCACATAATGTAATAGAAATGTCTCTCCTCACATTTTAAAAGATTTTGCAGTTCTACTAATTCTATGTTCTGCTATAACTACATTGGAGAGGGGCATATCAAGCTACAATAATATAAAACGGATAACCCACAATCAAGTATTCAGCTGCTGACCAGAATGTCATCTCCATTTGTATTATTATCCAAACTATCACATCTTCCTTATCCTCATTCATGTTCTCACACATTTGTAGCCTACATGCTGGAGAGCATTCGAGGCCATTTGCAAGGCACTGGCAATCAGGTAGTTCACATATTTGGTGCATTTACAAGCTGTCAACTGCTAATCTAACTCAAGGGCAGGAGGGCCTTTCATCCATTGTATTGTTCACTCCTGCCCTGTTTCAGAGCTGAGTATGACAGGAAACATCTCCAGGTTTCTATTCCAGACAGCAGTCTGGTAACTGGAACACAGAGCATGCAGGTAGCAGCAATCTTTGCAAGGAGATAGTTGGTCAGATTCACCATGTCTCTTCTTAGCTTGGAACAACTGATATCTTAGCTTATTCACCTCTGTCATCTTTGACTGAGCTGCATATATTCTACAGGTGAATTGAAAAAGAAGGAGAAGGAGAAGGTCTGCAGATAAGACTCAGTGTTGCCTTAGCTCTGCTAGTGCTCTCTGAAGATTTACTTTTCTGGTGATCAACTTTAGGTCAGTCACTTTACCATGTCCTGCAAATGCACTAACAGAATCACACCACGTGAATAAGTACATTTCTAACAGGGTTGTGCAGACTTCCTTTCCTAGTGATGTGTCAAGTTTGCTTACATCTAGGTACCTCATTCGATTTTTGGTACCAGATTATACATAGATTTTGCCAATGTCCCTGAAGAAAGCAAGGAATTAGAACATCAGTTCCCTCAAATACAATAATAACTGACTCATGTTTCTTTGATGCATGCTTTGCATGCAGCATTATCCAAGGGTCTGCTTCTTCTTGTGAAGAGAATAAGTTCAGAAAGTTTTATGCGCCTTCTCTGGTAAGCTTTTTACAGTATAACTGACATGTCATACACACATTGTTTTCTCATCTAGTTCCTCTAAAAAATAGTTTTTTTTTTCCCCATTCATCACATATGAACTCAATGAGAGTTGCGGTAGAACTTCTAAGAATGCACCTCCATTGTTGAAGCTTGTGGCCAGATACAACGTTGTTCAATAGCACTCCAGGGCTTGACCTTCTATTTTCTCTCTCTGAATTTTTAGCGGAAATGTCTTTGTACACATCCTGTCACTGTCAGTTACATCTTCCAGGTCAACATAAAGACAGTCTCTGACAGATCCCTTTATGTTTTGTTCTCAACATTTATTTTGTGTACAAGAGCCATTCCATCCACGGTGCAGATAGAAGGACTAAGGATTGTGCAAGCTGTTACTTTTTTTTCAAGATTCTTTGCCACAGCTGCTTTGTCTGTCTCCATTGTGCCATCAACATTGCCAAGAACCCAGGGCAGTAATCCTAAGGGATGCTGCAACACTTCCCCCATGTGCAGATTCCTACTTGCTGCTACCAAACATATGGCTAAAAAAAATGTGATCCACTTTTAATATAATCTCCTTGTCTAAGGCTTTTATTTTCCTGTATTTCTTTGTCACTGAAAGCTTTTAAAGCAAAAATTGCAGACAATCATAGACGTTCTGGGTTGGTGCTGTTTCTAGCCTGTTATGTCTGAATGCTGTGTAAGCACCTTCTCCTTTCCCTGTAACAGATCCTTTCAAACATCTGCAGAAGCTACAGAACCAGTGGAGAGACAGACTAATTCATTTGATTCTGAAAAGAGATTGATCCAAGTCTTCTCCTCTGTATATGTCAGTGACTGCACATCTTTTTCATCTCTGTATCACTGAGAGTTCAAGATCTGCATGAAATCTGGACTCATACCATTTTGCTGATGTAAGCAGAGTCAAGATGAGCTCTACCCTGACATCTGGTGGTGAATTATGGGGAGTGTGGAAAGGAATTTTAGGTTTTTGCATTGGCACACCCACCCCACCTAGCATAGCCCACGGCAGCCTGGGATGGTTATTTTGAAAGCTCTGGGATCCCCAGTTTCTTTGTTATTGAGGCAGGAGGAATAAAGTATTGTCACCCTGATTATGTGAATGAGGAACTATGAGACTGCTTTATGACAGAGATGTCTCAATATCAATTAAGTAGCACTTGCTAGACAAGGGACATGGGTGCCGAAACCCATTGAAATGAGAGAGGTTGGGGACTGGTGTGTACACCTGATGTTATGGGCCCCTTTTATGGGCCTGGAACACCAATTGTACATTCTCCTCTCTCCACTGTTGAAGAGTAAAGCTAATTTTGATTCCATTAGGAGTCCATCTAGAGGATGCTGAGCTGAATTCATATTGGGCCAATGGTGCACCAGCACTGGGGCTCCCCTACTACAAGCTGAAATCACTAAGAGCTGAAATCACTAGAAGAGCTAAGCTTACTGAGATGAGATCTCTGAGTGCTGTAACTAGTGAGGGAGCCTGAAGATCTATCGCTAAGCGGCTGGCAGAGCGAAGCAGTTTGCAGCATGTTGGAGCAGCCAATGGAACAATGAGCAGAGTGGAGCAGTTTGCGGGGATGGCTGGAGTGGCTCACGGATCGGCTGGAGGAGAGGCACAGCTGGTGTAGTGGAGCTGGGCGTGGTGAGGGCTGCAGCAAAACTCCATGGAGAGGCAGAGCAGTTGGCCCTGGCCCACGTAAGGTGCCCCTTAACACCCTGTGTGTGCCTCCCCCATTTCCACCCAGGCTGGGGGGGGTAAAACTCTGCAGATAAACTTTTGAACTCTGGAGTGGCACTGACCAGAGACTTTCGGGTTGTTGGACTTTGGGGTAATTGGACTTAAGACCCTAAGGGGGAAAGGACATTGCCAAACATACTTGGAGGTGGGTTTTTGCTTATGGTTTGTGTTATAATCCGGTTTGTGGTGTTTCTCCAATGTGATGCCACATTGTTTCCCTCCTTTATTAAAAGGATTTTGCTACACTCAGACTCCGTGCTTGCAAGTGGGGAAGTATTGCCTCCCAGAGGCCCCCGGGGGGGTGGCATGCAATTGTCCCAGATCACTGGGTGGGGGCTCGAGCCGGTTTTGCATTGTGTTATTGAAACGGAACCCCTGAATACTAAACCTGGCCCTTGTTGCTGCCAACTCAGAGGTGCAGAAGGGTTACACTAAGACAAATGCTTTTGTATTCCACAGTTAGGTAATATCCTGTTCACTGCCCCAGACTTAAGACTGAATCCTGAACCTGCTGTCTGTGTATCCTTATTGACCATCTTCTCGATGGCCTGATCTACAGAATTTTTTCCAAATGGGTTTGATAAGCCCATGTGTACAGAGAAGCCTCCATTTTCATATGATCATAGACCTCAGGATGTTCTATTTCCAACCATGTCATTTGTGTGAAGTACATTGGCAGATATCTTGCATAATTATATTTGTTGCAAGCAAAACACCCAGGAATGATGGCTTTTATCATGACTACATTAAAAAATCAGTCACCTTCTCAGGATGCTCAAATAAGCCCAACAACCACATCAACCAATGTAATTAATCCAGAATGATGATAGGTCACCGTTTTCATGCCTCAAGAAATTCTGGTATGTGTTGAAGAGATGAAAGATCCAAACACAGGATGAATGTTTGAGGACATCATTCAGCTTGTCTGTCTGGATTAGTGTGACATTGAGGCTTTGGAGGAAAACCATTTGGTTGACTTGCATCCAGGTATAAAAGCCTTTCCAGGCTAATCTCATCAGGTCCCTCCAGTACACTGCTGATGGAACCTTCAGCAAATATAGTATATTCCACTGGAAGACCTCTGAGACCAGCATCTTGGAATCTTTTCCTAATGATTGACATCATATTGAATATAGTATGAAATGCTCCCATTCTGATAATTATGGATTTGAATGTTTTGTTATTCTTCCACAGTATTTCTGAAGCCTTGGCATACAGGACTTAGTCAAAGACATGCATTCTCTTTTTCAAATCATGTTTTTCCAATATTTTACAGAGTCTTTGTCATGGTATAATTCCCCACTCTGAACCTTAGCGTCCAAAAGATGGGGTACCAGCATGAATTCCTCTAAGCTTGATTACCAACTTAGAACCTGTAGCGCTGCCACCAACCAGGAATTCCAGTGCCTGGTACATTCTGGTCCCCCCAGAACCTTGCCCGGGGAACCGCAAGACCCAGACCCTCTGGATCTTAACACAAGGAAAGTAAACCCTTTCCCTCACCGTTGCCTCTCCCAGACTTCCCCTCCCTGGGTTACCCTGGAAGATTACTGTGATTCAAATTCCTTGAATCTTAAAACAGAGAGGAAAATTCACCTTCCTCCCTCCTTCTCTCTCTCCCTCCCAGACTCTCCTTGAGAGAGACAGTAATCCTAACACAAAGTGAAATTAGCCTCTCTCTCCCTCTTCTCTGCTTTCTCCCCACCAATTCCTTGGTGAATCCAGACCCTGTCCCCTGGGGTCTCACCAGGATAAAAAAAAATCAGGTTCTTAAACAAGAAAAGCTTTTAATTAAAGAAAGAAAAAACAGTAAAAATTATCTTTGTAAATTTAAAATGGAATAGGTACAGGGTCTTTCAGCTATAGACACTGGGAATACCCTCCCAGCCTAAGTATACAAGTACAAATTAAAATCCTTTCAGCAAAATATAAATTAGAACTCCTTCCAGCCCAATACACATTTGCAAATAAAGAAAACAAACATAAGCCTAACTCACTTTATCTACCTAGTTACTTACTATTCTGAACATATAAGAGCCTGTATCGGAGAGATTGGAGAGAAACCTGTTTGCACGTCTGGTCCCTCTGAGCCCCCAGAGTGAACAACAACCAAATTCTAACAGCACACACAAAAACTTCCCTCCCTCAAGATTTGAAAGTATTCTGTCCCCTGATTGGTCCTCTGGTCAGGTGACAGCCTGGCTCAATGATCTTGTTAACCCTTTACAGGCAAAAGAGACATGAAGTACTTCTGTTCCAGTAACTCTTATATATCTGTTTATGACAGTCTTATTAGGGATTTCACAGGCCAAGGATACCTCCATTTCTGGCACATTCACAATCGATATTTTACCAACATTGTCCTGAGTCATACTGATCTTGTTGTATGTCTGGATGTTGAAGCAAGTCCAGGAGCTGACTGTCTGGTTATTTATATTTGTTTGCCTGACCAGCGACCAAACTTGATTCTTAACCCTGAATGACCTCTTCATATTCTATCGCCACTGGTTCCATCAAAGGAGGGCCAACTCAGTTACCAGTTTTCTAGGGAGAAAGCAGTAATAGCAAAGGAGTGATCCTGCATTTTTTCATTTTTTTCTCAGAATCTGGAGGTTACTTGGGTTGTTCATTAACTGGTCCCTTAGGCTGACTGCAATACCATTTATTTTGTACCAGTGAGTGTCTCCTCACTTCTGTCAACGGTAACATATGCCAAAGTTGTGGGCGTGCAAGGCAGAATGTTGGATGGTATTGCCACACCTGACTCATCCTCATTAGTTAGCTTCTGTAGACAGAGGTCAGTGTCCATTTCGTCCAGGTGACTTTAGGATATCCCATGACCTACTTTGTGGAAGTCCATGAGAGATTTTGGCATTGGGATGTGATCATTAACAAGCCTTTCTGGTTGTGGAGTCCATGATTGGTGAGTGTTGAATTTCTTCAAGTCCAACTGTATGACCGTGGCACATAACTTCAAGACCTGATCAGGGTCTTCTGACAAAAGTGAATCTAGATCAGAGGCCACTTAGAATTTCCTTGACTAACATAGCTTACACATGTTGTCTGGTATCATCACTATTTTGCATTATCTTCTGATATAATCTCCAGACTAGTATGAAATTCCACTTCTTATTTTCTCCAAATGTGTGCTTTTCTTTGAGGCTTGCATAGTTGTCTGGTTCTTAAGAACTCCCATTTTCCCTATGGTTGGAAACAGGTGAGGAATAGACAGAACCACAGCTCCACTCTAGCACTCCCACAAACTCACTGAAAAGTACAGTGAGTCAATGCAGGGTGTGGAGTTTACTAATTTACAGCACCAAATTCTTAAGCCTCCAGAGCAAGAAGGAAATAGAAGAGGAACTGTGACTCAGAGACACAGTGTGGCACAGGGCTGTTCCTGGGGTGATGCAGATTATGTCCTGCTCATCTTGCAAGACTGTGTCTAGAGTTGCTGTCTAACCTTTGATCGGGGCAAAAGATCTGTATTCTAAATGAAGCAGGCAGGGTGAAATCCTGTCCCAGCTGAAGTTAATGGAAATTTTGCTGTTGGCTTCAACAGGGTCAGTATTTCACCAACCAAGTATAAAACAAAGCAGACATAATGAGATCAAGAGCAGTGGTTCACTGTACCTGCATGTAACTACTGAGATATGCCTTTTTATTTTATTTAGGGCTGATGAAGGGATTAGCCTAAAATCCAATAAGTAATCAGAATGACATAGAGAATTATTTATATTACTCCATCGCTATCAAAAAATTACACTTTTTTTAACCCTTAAGACTCTCTATTTTGAGATAATCTCCTTAGAGTGGCCTTCCCAGTCTTTCATGACAGCAATAATTTTAAAAGATATAGGAGGGGAACTAGGCAGTCTGTATACATATTTCTTTTCTTTTCAAGAGCTCCTCTGGATAATCTACAAATTCTTTCGATGCTCATCAAAGGCAAAATATATCAGATGGAACCCTTTCAAATGCAGAACTCATTGTACTCCATATCTAATTTTATTTAAATCCACCTCTGTTACAACAATGGTGCTCTGATCAGTATTAAATATTTTAATTGGGTTTATATCTTATTGCCACCATTGCCATATAGCACTTTCCTATGCACTTCGATCTACTAATTGTTCTGAATCTGCAAGTCTTTTGTTTAGCTTCAATATTGTTACACAGAGTCAACAATAACATACAGCAATGAGAACTTCAATGTATTCTGATTTCTTTGTCTTGTGCTGCCAATATTTGTTCTCACTAAGCTTTTATATTTTTTTCAACTGTTAATTTATTGCACTGGTGACCTGTTTGATCCTAATTGCTGCCAAACTGTTTAATCATTTTGAAAGAACACATTTTGTAGCCATTCCTTACACTGAGGATATTGTTAATGTTTACTGTACCTTACATGCACTGCTTGTTTAATTAAAGGCTAAAGGGTAAATCCTGCCCCAACCAAAATGGGTATAGAGGTCCACTAGAAAGCAAACTCAGTGTGTTTCCACTGCACAAAGGGGACCAGTATTTGGAGAAACTGTGTTAGACTGTTTCAATGCTTTGCATGATGCAAAATTCAACAACTCCCTTCTTGCTTGTGTGCAAGTGGACTGTGGGTAGGTTAGGAAAGGAGCAAGGCTGGAGGGTCCAATGTTATATAGAGCATCCCCCACTCCCCTGAAAGGGGTCACCTTAGGGCTATCAACAGATATTCCTGGAACTCATCTCTGTGCTCTGGTATGAAGGATTTGGTTTTAAGACCTACACCCAGAACATTTTGGTCAGTTTTTATTCAGTCCTGGCCCAAGCCTAGTCTTGGTCCAGGCAAGTTCTAACCTTGTTAAGATCTACTTATGCTTTTTATTGCAGTTAACAGCAAGTGCAGTTCATTCACTGTTATATTTTAAAGTATATTAATTCACTTACATTTTAAATTGAAAACTAAAATTTAGTACTACAATTAAAATTTGATAGTCCAGAAGAATGTTCTTCTAAGGTGGGTGACATACAGGCATTTTGGGTGACAGAGAAGTCTAACTGTGGGTATCGCAGGGCAAGTACACCCTGTCCCCTTTTGGAACAGGGGGGAAGGGTGTTATAGCCCAGTGGCTGAGTCCACTTGACCACCCTTAGCCTCATGGCTGTATGGCCTAGTAGCCAGAGTCAATGTGGCTGCTCTTTCTTGCAGGGTTGCAGAATCTAATGACCAGAATCAATATGGCCATCTTTCCTCACAAAGTTGCATGGCCTTGTGGCTAGAGTCAATATGGTGGTCCTCCTTAGCAGGACTGTGTAGTCTGATGGCCAGAGAGGGCCTAGAAGGAGGAAGAGGCCAGGATATGGGGACCTGGGCCCTCCCTACTTCACTAGGTCCCAGCCCAATGCCCTGTCAGTAGTGATTGTACTTGGCACAGAGTTAGCAGGGATCTGACCAAAACACAGTGACTTAGTGCCCGGTCCTACACCCAGATCAATGGCTAGTCCCCCTGGGCTACTTCCTGCCATATCTTCCAGTAGCATCGTCCATACATCTCCTGGGTCTCCAGCCTGTGAAGTTCCCAATGGTTCTAATGTCTCTTGCATGTCTGTAGGTAGCTGAATATTCACCTGGGTCCTGGCAGACTTGGCCTCCATGGTCTTGGCTCTAGCAGCTCCCAGGCAGAAGCCTGCAATGTGCCTCCTCTCTTATCAGTGGTCCACCCTGACTGTGTTGGGTTGCTCCCTTTTATGCTGACACTCCAGTGAGGCAGTGAGGCTTCCTCTGCCCAAAGTAATGGAATAACCTGTCCATGTCCATCGCAGGGCAAGTACACCGTGTCACAGTGCAGTTCATAAAAATCAGGGTTCTACTTTATGCACTTTTAAACCACAAGAAATATGTACTCCATGGTTCTCTAGTTGAGGAATCCTCTCATGAGGGAACCAATGAGACATGGAAAAACAAATGCCCTTAGTTAGGAATCATCTTCTGATAGAAACAGAGAAAGCTCATTAGTCCTCATTCGCTGAGGAGGTCACTTCACTTACATTTGACAGGATTGAAAAATTACAGATATAAACTCTCATGCTTCAGGGCATAAACCAACCTATGACTGATGAGCTTAGGAGAAAATGTCCATGTTATTCTATAATTGCCACTTAAGGAGGTTGTTGCACCTTCCTGTAAGGTATGGTCACTAACAGAGACAGAATACTGAAATAGAAGAACCTTGGGATGTTCTTGTGCTCCTATTTTAGTTTTGATTAAGCTAATTAAGGTAAGTTAAGAAAGATTGTTTGGCTATACCAAAAGGAGGACAGGAGACATTACATATGGTTTTAATCAGGCTGCAATTTTATTATTAGATGTCTAGGATTACCTGGCAGATAAAAGTGTACAGTGCAGGTAACCATGTTCATTTAATAACTTCCCGGGGGGCTTCCACCAGTCCCTCCCCCCTCTTTTTCAGTCCAGGTTCCCCAGCCAACCCATCACTGGGACCTTACAATCCATTTACCGCCCCTCGTAGGAGGGTTAAGGTAGGCTATACGAAAGGGGCATTTTCTCCCTACTGTACCAATCATAGAAGTCCTCTCCCATTCCATTCCTTTAACCAACACCTCCTCTATAAGTCCTTTACCAAGCCATTTATCTGGTCACTATACAGCTTCCCTATGGAGTACCTGCACTGGACATTCACCACAAGGAGGCGCCTGCCATTAACTCAGCTGATGTGTGAAAGGGGGCTTCACCGCATAGGCTGCACCTTTTAAATCTTTCCCCCTTTCTGGATTCCAGGGGATGAGTTAGTGTCACCCTTTGTCCCCTTTTGCAGCAGTTTGACCTCTCTCTCCTCCCCAACCATAAAGCACTGTTCCCTTCATTTGGCTAGCTAGACAAATCCCCCTGCCCCCAGCTCAAAGGTGCAGTGTGGTCAAATATACTGTTAATAAGTTTGAAGTGCTCTGGTTTAAGGCTTTAAGAGAGAGGGAAGCATTTTCTAGTGTCCTGAGCACAGCACCTAGGGGCAGAAATTCACAATTTCTAATCCTTCTTTGGATGGACTCCTCCAATTTCCTTGGGCAAATCATCTAACCTCTCTCCTTCATCTTCCTTTTCTGTACGATGGAAATAATAATATTTACCTCAGGATGCATTGTGAGAATGAAGTTGCCAATTTTTGCATAGCATCTTATAAATGAAAGAGGTTCTGAGTAGAATTTTTAATTTGGGAAAGTTGCAGCAATGTAGAGGTACTGTGCCCTATTTTTGTTGCTGCTTTTCAGCTAGCCCTGCAAGCTCTCTTTCTCTTGCTAGTACTGAGTAAGACTATAGTGCTTAAAATAGAGTTATTTTACAGTGTGTTATAGCTCTTTTACTGTAGGCTGGAGAGCCTCTTGACTAGAGAACCATAATTTTATCATTCTTTTGATTGAGCAGCTACTAGCTGAGGATATTTCAGAGGTGCATTACTTTCAACTCTCTATTTTAAATAATGGCTTGAAACATATTCAGGGAAAGAAAAAAAAGTTGTGGTGGATTGCGAGTCCAAACCCCAAAGATGCCAGCAATCTTCACTAAACCCACTGAAAAGTCATAAGATATTATTTAAAATTAAAATACTTTCAAGAATTACAGCAAAAATGAAATACACGGTATAAAGAAAAAAAATAAAGGTACAAAGGGGCCCCAGTATTTACCATTTACACAATGTATGTTAATCCTGGAGTCATTTTGAGGTTAATTATTCAAAAGCTACAATTGGGGTTAACATTGCTTTTAAAGAATTATTGATTCCAAATGCTTTTTACTTGCCACGTTCTTTAAATTAAGGTTCTGGGAAGGAGTTTCATTCTAACCCAGTTGGTAACTTTTTTATTTTCAGTTATTGTCTTTTGTATGTTGATAAGAGGTATTTAAGAAGTATCATGGAGAACTCCAGTCCCTCAGGAGATAATAGATTATCCAGGGCACAGTGAGCTGGTATGCCCTGCACAATTTTATCTTGTTTAGTGGACATCTACCCAACACCAAGAGAGCACATAACATTCTGCAGATTAATTATGTGGAGGAGTTTGGGCAGATCTATCAGTTATTGTATGTCCCATTTGGCAGGCATTGAGTTATTCATAAAACTGAGGGACTATCAGAATATGACTCAGGCTTTTGTTAGTGGAACACAGCACAACTGAGTAAGGGATGTAGAGATGAGCAAATGACAAAACTAAGCCCATCACTCATCAAATACTGAATGATCTTCACACTGTTAGGGGACCAATCCTACCAGACATTGTGAACCTTCTGTGGCATGCTGAACATCCTCAGTTCCTTTTACGTCAACGGGAGTGCTCAGCAGCACCTGGAAGGATTAAATACTGGAACCTTGAAAAGAGCTTTCACTTTCTAATGAGTAACAGGCTTTGTCTTATTGCCTTTTCCTCACACTTTCCATCATTGTGTGACTTTAGAGGATGCTAAACCAGCCACCCTCCAAATGATAAACTAAATCTAGGTGCCTTATATCTACAAATTATAGGATAAATGTATGTAGTGAGTTGAGTGGTTTAGGAATGGCAGCATGAGTGGGTTATGTTATGAGGGCAGCAAATGTCATTTTTTGTCCTGAATAGCTGTTACCTGACTGCATGCTACAATTATAACATTAGCTAAATTCTCATTGGTATGCACAGACATGGAATGCCAAAAGAATGATTCCTGTTTAAAGGCCCTGAATCACCAAGACACTTAAGTATGTGTGTAACCATAAACTTTTGAAAAGTTCCATTGATTTCAATGAAAAAAACTATTGTTGCAAGGATCAGTGTCAATTATTATGTTTATGGGACATATCCAATTATGACTGAGGTGCACATTTAATCTGTGCAATCAGAGTTGTCATGGTATAATTAAGAATTTCCTTTGTACCAGAAAACAAGTCAAATTTCTAGCTACAGTGCTCCAAATGTATTCTAAATTACTGAGGCACAGGTAACATTTATTACAACCATTGTTTAAAATTTCAGCTTTTTGAAATTGAATCATTTGCATGGATTTGTCAGCCTATTTCAATGACAGCACTGTTTGAAAGAGGGACAAGCACTCATGTATCTTATGTTAGACCTTAAATCCAATTTTGAGCTAGGGCATGCAATCTCTCCATTGTAGTGGGGCTGCTTACTCCCATCCTACTTCAATGTGCTGAGCGTGTCACCTTGTGTTGCTCCTCACATTCAATGCCTCCAAGTCCCAAAGGCATAAACAAATGGGTATCTCTCAAATTAATGTAATTTCCTGTTAGACCATGACACCAGCCTATCTTATTGTATCATCTCCTCCCTGCTGTGACAGTTACATTGTATTAGTTTCATGTTCTGTTATCCATCTAAACCTTAAATGAAATAATTGCCTCCTGAGGTAATTATCTGATGTCAGTGGAGTTACACCAGAGGTGAATTTGTATCAGAATATATAATCTTAATAGGTATTTATAAATGTATAACACTGAACCTGTACTCATTGATTCTGGGATGTAACTTTTGTAACTGAAACAATTCAATATAAAAATATGAATTTATAAGCACAATCCTGATGTTCCCCTAGATTTAGTTTGAGAGCAGGACATTTAAGTCATCAGATCCCTGGTTTTTAACTTGGTATGACATGTTTTCACAGCAAATGCATTGAAAAGGGACGAATACTTATTCTGTCCCAATTATTGCAAATGTTTGTTCTTAGATGTTTTCAGAACATTTTTGTTTATTCCATGGCACCAGACAGGATACATTAACTGTCACCTGCAATAGGAAATACAAAGTAAATCATGGAGGGAAATGGTTTATAACAATTACTCATGTCAGATGGGGAATAAGCCATGAGTAGGCGGTGGAAAATCTGAAGAGGACATTATGCTTTGGCAGAGATGCAAAAACTGCCAAATTGAACCTTTTTAATATTCCTCCTATTTTTAGGAATGAAATAAAATAATCCGAGTGCATAAAAAGTGTCCTGTCATTGACAATAATTGCCATCAGCTCTTGGCTGCTGTGTTCACTTTACTTTTGTTCTACTTAGACATTTAACAGACACTTATCCTGTATTGAGAGATACCATTCACAGACAACTGCACCTTTCAAAAGGAAAAGCAGATTAGATTAACTTCCTTGCAGATATCCAAAATAAATTCCAGGCAGTGAGGGACCTGTGACCACTGAAAAGTCATTTTAGTGCAGGGACTTTGCCACAGTTAAATCCCATATGGATATACCCCTGAATACTGTTGCTTCTCAGCAAAAATAAAGTTGCAAGAGCATTTTTCTAGCAGCAAAGTGTTGGCTTGATTGACTTGTACTGAACTGTTCCTCATCTGGCTCATCTTGCAGTCATCCAGACTATAAGTGCTTGAGGAAAGGATTGTAGATGTCTATAAAGCACTCATAGCTCAATTCAACACGATGCTGAGCACTGTGCCTCTGATTTAGCGAAGCACTTTAACACGTGCTTAACCTTAAGCATGTGAGTAGTCTTTTTGTTAAAAGACAGCATGAGTGTTTTGCTGGATCAGGGGCAGAATGCTCAGCACCTGGCAAAATCAAACACATTGTTGACAATATACAGGCAATAAATATCACACTGTTTTACTATAGAAATCTATGGAACTGATCTAGATTGAAACAACTG
The DNA here is from genome assembly GCF_007399415.2 of Gopherus evgoodei. Classification (NCBI taxonomy): domain Eukaryota; kingdom Metazoa; phylum Chordata; order Testudines; family Testudinidae; genus Gopherus; species Gopherus evgoodei. Next base: position 331,222,507 of record NC_044322.1, on the reverse strand, counting down.
CCAATACCAAAAAAAACACCAGGCTGCAGTCTTGCAGGTAAGGACTCTATCTGTCGCTATCACTGTAGAGCTTTAGCTTCATTTCTTTCTCAGAACTACCATGGTCTATATTGCTAAAGCTCTCTTGGACTTGGAATTATAAAACAAGATCCAGGGTAAATCCTTCCCATAGCTGTCGTGCAGGCAGGCTGCATTCATGCACAATGAATTAAAAGTGTGAATTAAAATACTGCCTTATCTGCTATGTTAATTGATGCACTTTTGTTTTTCAAACAAAAGAAAAACATTTTAGAGAGTCTTGATATCATGTGCTCTTTTTTGCTTCATCCTCCCCTTTTCATTGGCTTATGTTCGGTTTTAACAAGTCCTATATTTCTAGGCATGCAGTTCTGCACTGGGGACTCTGGGTGCTTAGGGTAACCTCTCTGTCCATGCCAGTCTATTCTGAAGATTTAAAAAAGCTAATTTTCTAAAATTGAAATCCTTGATACCCTAGAAACCAACCTCAGACTATTTCTTATCCTGAAGTGCCCTCTTGTGTTTTGCTAGTGGAAGCAAATGTTACCAGTTTCACTGTGCGTGCGACATACAGGGGCTGGTGGTAGGCAAATATTTATCAAAACACCTGCTGGCATCTTTTGAAAACAGTGTTAAATCATAGCTCGGTGAATATAGTTACACTGTATGGTTTTTGTATAACCAGAAGCTACATATGTTGCCATTCTCATAATAAAAGTGTGCTTTACCATGGCATATGACTGGGAGTGTTTATTCTGACTCTATACAGATGCAAAGATTTTAGAGATGCCATAAGATTTAGGTCCACAATATGTAAGGATGAGGGTTATCATCAGCTTGAACTATAGTGATAAATTTCCATCAGTACACATAAGCTTCTCTTCTGCAAATCAATAGCAGGGAATTTAGAAGATTAAGTGTATTCAATGAATTGCACGTTAGAGTTAATCTCACAGTCCCTAGTAAACCTTTTCCTAGCTGATAACATGTTCCCTCAATGAAAGTAAAATCAGTGCTAAACAGCAAAGCTGCTCTTGATGAAGGAATCTCAAGAACAGAAATGGATAAAATAATTTTTTTTTAAAAAGTAAGCATTCCCCTATCCCCTCAAACATCATGCAGTTTAAGAACTGAACATGAACCAAACCTTTTGAGACTCTGAAGTACCTCGGTAGATTTGCTATCCTCCACCATCTGGCTGGGGATCTGACCTATGTGCTAAAAATACTATGAGATTATGCTGTTCTTGTTTTATTTCTGGCCACCCAAAACTGGTCTCAAGGTGCTTCAGCACATCAGACACACCCTGAATAGATAGTGAGGATCTTCTGGCTATCTGCTAATGCAACAGAGAGAAGAAGGTGCCAACCACCCATTTCCTGCGTAAAACAAAGAGGAGGTTCAGACCTGTCAGCTCTTCCTCATGTTAGATTGCTCAGGAAAAGCATGAGGTGCAAGAATTGACCCTTAAAATGCCAGAAACACATACAAGTTTGAGGATGGTAGAGGATGACACAGGTCACTACCTTCCCACACCTGCATAGCACAATAACAGTTGGGAGTCTGTTGAGGAAAGAGGGGTTGGAGGTGGCAGGGAAGTGTGGGCCACTGGGACTCAGACTATAAGGCTACCTACTCTGATTTCCTGCACACAGCAGGCCACAGAACCTCACTCACCCACTCCTAGACTCCTAACCTCTGCTGAGTTACTGGAGTCCTCAAATCATGATTTAAAGACTTCAGGTTACAGAGAATCCACCATTTACACTAGTTTAAATTTGCAAGTGACTAGTGCCCCATGCTGCAGAAGAAGGCAAAACCTGCCCAGTGTCTCTGCCAGTCTGACCAGGGGAAAATTCCTTCCCAAACCCAAATATGACTCTTTCAAAGGTTTGGATGATTTGGAGCATTGGAGAAATAACTGAAATTGGATCGTAAGCAATTTGAAACAAAGATATTCTTTTGTATGTGTCTGGCGGGGAAGAATACATTGCCGAGTACCATGGGACTCTTATTAGAGTCTCTAGTCTAGACACTACTGCAATATTAGAATAATAATAAATAAACTTTTCAGTTCATATACAGACAAAACTGAATTTCTGAAACCTCACTCATTGCCCCTTGTAGTTGCTGATTAGAGCCAGTCAGAAATTTCCATGGGAAATTCCAACATTGACATTTATTTTCATTCCAAATCGGAATAAAGAATCAAAATTTCAGTCTTGTGGAATGGAAGTTCTAAGAAGTTTAAAATTGGAAACATCAAAAATATTTTCTTTCAATAATGTCATTTCTTTATATAATATCAAAACATTTCATGCTGATCATGTTGAAACAGTACAATATAAAGTGTTATATGTGTATAAATAATATTAAAATGACTGTATGAGCCAAAATGAATGACAGAGTCAAAATGACGTGTTTCAACATTATCTGAAAAAAATTATAAAGTTGAAACAATTTATTTCTACACCTCTCCTCTGAATATTTCACTGAAGTCAACCTATTCCTGCAAAATGTTTTGATTTCTGACAGGAAACTGTTCTGTTGAAAAATTTTCAACAGCTGTACTACATTAAAAGGTTAGGAGAATTGGTAAAAAGAAACCTATCTTCTTCTTTTTACATTATGTACATAGAAAAACAGACTTTGCATCCAAGTTTATAATAATGGGAATATATTCAGCTTGGCTGAAGGCAAGCCTACCTTTGTGCAGGTACAAATTACATGCACCAAATCTACACACACACTTTTGCACCCAGAATATGAACAGATGGCTTTAATCTGAATACTTGCATCACTATTAGTTTTGGAACCACGATCAGATTTGCAGCTGCAAATCAGATGCACATGCAAAAATTCAGGTACACATTTAGCAGGTGTAAAGTGTGGCTGCAAAAAAAGGAGACATACCTTCTGAAAAATTGCCCCTACAAGTATGCCACATTATACATTGAGGTCCTGATTAGGATGCTCTCATGTTGATGTCAATGGGGCTACATGAATGAGTAAGGGCTTCTCAAGCTGGATGAGGGTTCCACAGTCTGGCCCTTAGTGTTCAGAACAAAGAGCAAGATAAGGAAACAGGATACGAGAGTACAAGTCAGGAACTTCTGGTTAAATATAGTAAATCTTTTACGTGATGCTTGAAAAAGTGCTGTGGAAGAAAGATATGTCCAAGCATAGGCTAAAGAAATGTAAGCAGCAATCAAAGGAGTGGTACCTAACCAGCACAATAATCCATTTGAGTACATCAGGATCTGGGAGAAGGTCAGCCTCTCTATAAGCATTTTTAGCATAGGACTGTACACACTCCTCCCCATAAAAGTGCATCAATGATAGGCACATAATTTGTTTATGTTAAGAATAAATTCTGGTAGTTCCTTAAATCACAGCCACCTTGCTGAATAAAACTGTTTGTGTGACTTTCTGGGGAAGCTGAAGGCAGAAACCAAAAAAACCACATTGTATTTGGATGACATTTGGCTACATTTTCATATGACTTCTTGTTTTTCATTGGGTAACACGAATCTTTATGACATAACATGGTAAAATGAAATACAAACAAAGGTATCAATGGAGTGCTAGTCATCTGCAGGAAAACTTCAACAACTATTCAGTCCCAATTCACCCTAACATGTTCATAGATATAATTTGATATTGACACCAGCAAGACTCAGCACAGTCATTAGGATAATTAGGGGCTGTCAGGGTTCCTTCCCCACTCTAAATTCTAGGGTGCAGATGTGGGGACCCGCATGAAAGACCGCCTAAGCTTATTTTTACCAGCTTAGATTAAAAACTTTCCCAAGGTACAAATTCCACCTTGTCCTTGAACAGTATGCTCCCACCACCAAGTGAGTTAGACAAAGATTCAGGAAAAGGACCACTTGGAGTTCCTGTTTCCCCAAAATATCCCCCTCAAGCTCCTTAACCCATTTTCCTGGGAAGGCTTGAGAATACTGTACCAACCAGATAGGTAACAAAAAGTGAGCGCAGACCAGACCCTTGGGTTTTAGGACACTAAAATCCATTCAGATTCTTAAAAAAACAGACTTTATTATAAAGAAAGAAAAAGTAAAAGAATCACCTCTGTAAAATCAGAATGGTAAGTGCTTTACAGAATAACAAAAGATTCAAAAACACAGAGGATTTCCCCTCTAGGCAAAACTTTAAAGTTACAAAAACAGGGATAATCCTCCCTCTTAGCACAGGGAAACTTCACAAGCTAAAACAAAAGACAATTTAACACATTTCTTTGCTATTACTTACTATTTATGCAATACTAGATGCATAGTCCAGATATGATTGAGGAGATGTATTTTTCCTCCCCTGATTCCTTGCTAACTCGAAGAGAACAAACCAAAGACACAAACAAAAACCTTCTCCCCTTATTGGTCATTTTGGTCAGGTGCCAACCAGTTTATCTGAGCTTCTTAACGCTTTACAGGTAAAAGAGGAATTAACCATTTACAGGGTAAAGAGGGATTTTATGCTATCCATAGCTGTATGTTTATGACAGGGGCAATTGAGGCTAATCGACACTAATAATTCCACTGTTGTCAGTCACATTGTAGACACAGGGAAGTGGGGCTGATGTATGGCAGAATGCAGTACCATCCGCAGCCAGCAGGAGATTTCTGGTCTGACAATAGCTGCTCCAACAATTGGAGGTCGGAATACACACCTGACTGCCACAGTGGTCTCCTGGCCTTACCGTACAGGCAGCAGAGGGAAGAAGTTCTGTGGAGCTGTTTTCCATTAGCTCCATAGAATCAGAAAAATGGGCTCCTCCAGCTACAGTCCTACCCAGCTGCCTCTGCTCTCTGCCTCTCAATGTCTAGTAACATCTAGGTGGGTTCTGAGCAGGGCTGGGGTTGTGATCTAGGGAACAGAGGAGCTTCTCAGCCTGGTGATGGCGGATGGCAGGGATTCTGAGCCCAGGGATGTTTTTTCTGAACCTGGAGGATTTAGGAGGGATTTGGGGTGAGTCTGGGGGAGTCAGGCAGAAGAGGTTTCTAGCTGTTAAGAGGTTAGGTAGAAAGAGGAGAAGTTCTCAGGGTATAGTTATGTGGGGGTGTTTCTGACCAGGCCAGGGTCAGACTGAAGGGAGAGTAGGGCCTGCGGAAACTTTAAGTCAAGGAAGGGATGGGTTAGCAGGGAAGGTTTGAGTTTAGGGAGAATGCAGTCAATTAGTGAATGAGGGCATGGGTGAACTAATGCTGTAAAACGGCAGGAGGACACAAGAGAGTAAAGACTAAATTGGAGAAGATGGAACTCAGAGAGAACCCTGGTGGCATCACAAAATACTAAACTCTGCTGTTTCCTGTAAACCATCTCAGGTTTTCTTTTTGAAAGAGGAATGACATGGCAGATGGGAGAAGGAACACTTTTTCTTCACACCTCAGCCCTCCCGCCAGTCGCCAGTTGAGTCCACCTCCCTCCAGAGTAACAGAGTCCAGAAAAATGTACATCCAAAGTTTCCACAGGAGAGTCTTCAGCCCACCTCCATCCCCCTGTGGGCTGCACACCCATACCTCAGGGCTTATAATGTCTCTGTTCCCCTTATATCTGGGGCAGAAGGGGTGCCTCATTCATGGGGGTTGGCAGATTGGCAAGACAGCTCAGGTCCTCCCTCTCTACTGAGCTCCAACCCAGGGCTCTATGAAGGCAATGATAGAAAAACAACCAGGAGTGCTTCAGGGCTGCCTCTCAGGGCCACTTCCTACCACTTACTTTCCCTATCCAGGGTATGGTCAGAGTCTCAGAAACCATTCAGCAGATGATGGAATACAGGATTTCCTACTCCTATTGAAAGCCTAGAACCTCCTCGAGGGCCTGGAGTACCTGCCACTTGCAGACTTCTCTCCTACAGCCAGGACTCCTCCTGCACCCTTACTCAGACACTCTCAAGAAAGGTCTGTTCTATCTTGTCTACCCCTCTTCTGAGCTGTCCCCCCTCTTTTAATCCCCTCCTCCAGCTGGAGAAGGTTCTGCAGGTGCAGCAAGGTGGCGTGGGGCTGGCTGGCCCCAGAAAGATCCTTATCCCCCTCTGTCCCAATGTGGGATTTGTATACACCATCACATTTCCTTATCCTCTACCAATAAAATTTCTTGTGTCTCTCCCACCATCTCCAATCACAATGTCCCGCAGTTTTTCACTTTGACAATATGATCAGCCTTTTAGAGGTATATGTTTGGAGGGTTGGGTGGGCAGGGTCAAACTGCATTGGTGGCTGGTGCCCAAAATAAGTAGTGGCCACTTCAGGAAGCAATGTGTATACATCCTAGGATCAGTCCACTTTGTGGGTAGATTGATACATCCTTTGCTGATGTGATTCATCTTGATGAGTCTCCTAAAAAAATCACATTTCTACAACACATGAAACATGAAATAAAACACGTATTCTGCTAACTTGTCAACTGCCAAATTGTTCAGGCAGATTTAAAGCAGATTAGGTCTCTTGAAATCTACACATAACAGCAGCAGTAACATTTAGGGAGCAAATTTTGCTCTCATTTACACCAGAGGAGTTACTCTGAATTTACATCAATGTAAATGAGTGCCAGATTTGGCCCCTAGCATCTTCGGCTAATGAGATATTCCTTGGCACACAGTATGATATGAAAATATTTTGGTGTTAATATAGGGGAAAGTGCAAAACCATTGGGAACTTGGAATAAAATTCATTGGAAGTCTTTATGCCAAATATGAAAACGAGAAGACAGAGAAGCAGTGAAAAGACTATACTTCACTAGCACCCAATTAGACTAAGAATTAATGGGCAAATTAACAATGAAGAAACCTATTCAACTAGGAATGAGAAAAGATTATTAAAACAGATCTCTGTTAAGTGAAAGGTATAGATCCTGCTAATGCAAAATAGATGGTAAAGAAATAGACCTGAGGAGCCCATATTTTGAAAAAGGGAGTCTTTGTAAAATGTCCGGATTCTCCATTAAGTGGCTCAGAATGGCCTCATGAATGACTACTCTATGCACTTATGTGCACATTGGAGCTACTTGATGTGAGATTTGAATGTCTTGCAAGATATCCCATGTTTGAAAATTAGGCTATGTTTAGCAGTAATTTAATTGTGTGAGAAATGTGTATGAATTTTGCCTGTTTAAGAGCATTCACTCGGTGTTAATACCTTTGATATAGTACTTTTTGTCTCATTCTCCACCTCCACTTTTCTGCCTTCCTTTCTTCATTTTAAAAGTTATTTAATGGCAAAAAAGCTCTGGTTTTGTACTGTTTTTCAGAAACATCAATCCTCTCCTACTTTCACAGTCATTATCATAGATAATATTAGTGTCAGAAACTTTATTTGATCTATGTTCCAGTCTATTTTAACAGGTCTTCAATTAAGTGTGCATTGCCATTGCTCTGTGGTCTTCCAGTAAAATATTCATGATGGATCCCAATCTATTTGATTATTTTAATGTACAATGAGGAGGCTATTACATATGAGTCTTGGAGGTGGAAGCTACCATGTATAATACTGCTTATTAAAACAAATAATAATAAAGGCACAAACTCAAAATGTACCAAAGAAAGTCTTCTGAGTCCCATACAATGCAATCATACTGGGGCAATTCTCAACAGGCTCAGAGCTTGCCCCCAAGAGCAAACAGGTGGATTTGGGTAGGAAAGCAGAAGACTGGCCCCATATGCAGTGCTGGGTCCAGCTCCACTGCAGTTGCCTGTAACACATAGAGTCTGGTGCGGAAGCAGATGAGGAACAGGAGATGATCTGGAAGATTCACCAATATGTAGATTCTTTAGTTTGTTGCCATGCCAAGGGGCAGATAGGTGCTGCAGAACAGCATTGCAGTCTGGGATGAACTTCATGGAGTGACTGTGATCATTCTATATCCTGAAGAGGGAAGGGAGCTGCACGCTGGGGCTCTAGCATTGCTGGCCCACAAGAGAGAGGCTGAGATGTCAGCCTTTGAGAACTGTGCTCTTGCTGATCCTTTTTGTCATAAACAGATAGCTAAGGGTTAATGTCTCTTTCACCTGGAAAGGAGTAACCTGAAACACCTGACCAGAGGACCAATCAGGAAACAAGACTTTTTCAAATCTGGGTGGAGGGAAGTTTTGGGTGTGAGTTCTTTGTCCTTTGTCTTGTGTCTGACCCTCTCGGCTCTGAGAGTGATCTTTCTGTCTCCTGGCTTTCTAATCTTCTGTTTCCAAGTTGTAAGTACAAAAATAGTAAGACAATAAGGTTTATATTGTTTTCTTTTGTATTTACATGTGTGTAGTTGCTGGAATGTTTTAAATTGTATACTTTTTGAATAAGGCTGTTTATTAATTTTTCTTTTAAGCAATTGACCCTGTATTTGTCATCTTAATACAGAGAGACCATTTTTAGGTCCTTTTCTTTCTTTTTTATATAAAGCCTTCTTTTTAAGACTTGGAGTTTTTTCTTTAGTGGGGACTCCAGGGAATTGAGTCTGCAGCTCACCAGGGAATTGGTGGGAGGAAGAAGTCAGGGGGGAAAATCTCTTTGTGTTAGATTTACTAACCTGACTTTGCATACCTTCTGGGTGAGGGGGGAAGTACTTGTGTTTCCAGGACTGGAAACAGTGAGGGTGGAGTCCCTCTGTTTAGATTCACGGAGCTTGCTTCTGTATATCTCTCCAGTAACCCGGGAAGGGAAATGGTTTATTCCCCTTTGTTGTGAGACTCAAGGAATCTGAGTCTGGGGGTCCCCCAGGGAAGGTTTTGGAGAGACCACAGTGCGCCAGGCACTGTATAGATTCCTGGCTGGTGGCAGCTTTACCAGGTCCAAGCTGGTAACTAAGCTTGGAGGTTTTCATGCTAACACCCATATTTTGGATGCTAAAGTCCAGATCTGGGAAAAATGTTATGACACTTTTAAATATATTTTTTCAATCTTCTCATCTGACCCTGGAAAATTACAGCAGTTTTCTCTGATTATACCTTTCTCACATGTTTCATTTTGCTCAAAGCCATCTCTGCTGTAGTAGCTCAGCTACTCATCATTCCTTTCTTCAGGCAAAATATCTGGCCTTCCTTTTAAGCAACAGTTCCTATGTGAGGATCCTACAGCTGGATATTTAAGCCCCAGTCATTTTCCAGCCAAGTTTTAATCAGTGAAATGCCAGAATTTAAAAACTTAGTGCTCATTAACAACAGAGAAATTGCAAAAACCCTGTACTGCTCTGTAAAGAAATATGGGGGTGGAGAAAGGAATACATTTGAGATTTGTCTGGTAAAAACATGTCCGTTTCCTAGGTTTGACTTTCTGCAGCATCTATTGAACTATCTGTCTAGTCACACATTTAGGCCTGTTGTAACTGAATACTTCACAATTCTAAAGTTAGATTAAAAAGTATCTCCAAGTTGCTTTAGTATGCATACTGCATACATTATTTGTATTTTGATGCTGATATAATATTTAAAGATAATATGTATTATATTGTCTTCTCCCTCTCCCCGCTTACTTTGTACCTGCAATGTATTTGGGAGCACTGAAGATGATGAAGTTCATGGTCATTCTAATCTCCTAAACTTCTTAGTCATGGGCCATCTGCTTAGAAAGGTCTATCTTCCAAGCTCTTTTCACATTTGTGAGAGACATTTCCATTGTTCCTGAAAAACATAGCTGCCATGGAAGATCATGGTCACAGAGAAAGAAGGTGTCCCTCTGGTTGGGCCTTAGAGAAGGCTCTTTAACATGAGGATTGAGATGCTGAATGTGGTCTCTTATTCAGTGGACAGTCAGTGAATTAAGTGGAACACCAGGCTCCTGAGTTGCTAGGTAAGCAGGATGTTAAAGCATTTGGCACTTTTTCAGACTTGGCATTTTCATTTCTTGATACAACATATTGCAACAGTCAAGCTAGATGGGTCAGACTCAGTCTTTGCCTCAGAGGAAAGGGCATATTCACCAGGCTGGTGACAATGAAACAAATAATTCCTCTCCACTGTAGCAATATTTGCATCCAGGAAAAATGGGAAATCCAGCATGACTGCTTTGACAATCTGTAATCTTGGCGCGGTTAGGGTATAGGTAAGTTCCTTGAACTGTTTCCTCCTTCCCACTAATATCACTTCTGGTTTTGCTGGACTGAAGTTACATGTCATTAAGATAGTATCATGATGTAACACGCCATCATGCTATGTGTTCCACTGTGTAACACATTGGTACAAACGCGTTGTTTGGGTACTGTAACTCCACTAAAATCATATTAGAGAGAAAATTGGGTGTGGTAATATCTTTTATTGGACCAACATCTAATAACAAATTGGTCCAATAAAAGATATTACATCACTCACGTTGTCTCTAATATCCTGGGGTCAACATGGCTACCACAACACTGCAAAATAACTAAAGTCATATGGGATTTGTCATATTGGGCTAAATTCAGCCCCAGTGTAACTCCATTCAAGTAAATGGAGTTATACTAGTGATGATTTAGTCCAGTAGACTGCCATGAGAAGTTATTTAGGTGACAAACACTCAAATAATTCTTTTAAAAAGGAATTTTTACTTTTACCAAAGCAGATTATAGAATGCTTGAAACTGGCTGAAAATTTAGAATTACAGTAGCATTAGCAATCAGTTCACAAAATAATTCCCATTAACAAGGTATAATAGCAAGTGGTCCTCTGAAAATAGAAACAAATTAGTTTCAACCTTAAAACTGTTATTGCCTATGACTATGGATGCAGAGATTGACTTTAAGCCAATCCATCAAGAAATGATGCTGTTTTCAAGTAAAAGGGGAAAAAAAGGTAGTTTCTATCACCACAAAAATCTGGTTATATTGCTTCTTGAGAATGGCTTGCTGAAAGGTCTCAATGCTGCTATTTTATACAAGAAACAGAAAGACCCGATCATTTGGGCTGCACCTAGAAACATTTTTATAGTATTTGGGAAATGATGCCATAGGTGAAGTAATGGGAGAAATGTGTTAACTTACCAGTGGGAAATTAAGCTGCCTCCAGATGTGGCACAACCCAAACCTGCCAACAGCAAGTGTACATGTGAGCATGAAAAATCAACAATCATCTCTTTATTCCACTCCTGTCTGCTAAAGTAAATCTGAGCAACACAAACAAAACCAAAATATGTGAGTGCAGAAATGGATTTTTGTTAATTTCTGATGTATAACAGAGGATTACAACTAGGTGATTCACATACTGTTGTGTACATGTACTTTATAAAATACAACATATTTTGGAGCCCTGAGGGTGCAGTAGCAGCCACAGAATGGTTCCCCACTCCTGCTGCAGCTTGGGGGAAAGGAATGATTCCCCTCTTGCCCACCAGAGAACTGTTCTGCACACAGGATGGTTGGTTGGATTATGTGTACACAAATGGAGACTGTGCTTTTTCATATGACCCTCATGCTGGGATAATATGTCCCTCATGGTGCCATTATGGCTTTATGGATGGAGTATGGAACTGAGAGAACTACATGCTTTCTTTGCCACTAGATGACATTGCGAAAATCTCTTCAGTGCTCTGCGCCTCAATTTCCCCATCTGTAAAATGGGGATAATGATCCTGACCCGCCTTTGAAAACTACTTTGATGAAAAGTGCTATGTAAGAGCTAGGCATTATCATGTATGAGACAAATAATTTTGTTTCTAATACAAACAAAGAGTGAATGGGGTCTATTTAATTACAAAGGGGAAAACCTTGTGTCCCTTCCTTCCTGTGCCTCTTTGGTTACAGACGGACTTGACCTCTGCACAAGTGGAGTGGTTCCACTGTACAAAGGATTAGGAGGGGGTATAATACAGCAACTGTGCAGAAGACAGCTCCTCCTAAACCTCTTGCAACTCATCATGGAACATAGTAGAAGTTAGGGCCATGTGGGTCAATGGATCTGTAACTACTGGATTCAATTGCCAGTCCTCTTCCTGTGAAGGTGGGGAGACACACTAACTACAGGGGCTACTGCAGCCCTGAGGCCGTCATAAGGCTGCAGAACAGCCCTATTCACTGGTCATGACCTGAAGAATAAGATTTCCCCCTCCTAGCTCCCACAGAATGCCCCAGTGCACAGAGTACATGCTGGGATGAGGATCACATACAGTTTTTATCCACTCA